>NC_080632.1:43834697-44493030 GCF_027887145.1 Ammospiza caudacuta | reverse complement strand
ATTTTATAGGTCATATTGGGGTATTTTTGCTAGTAGATTTGCCAACAGATTCTAGTGTGGGTTTTTTTTTTCTGCAGGATCACAACCATTTAACAGTTTTGCCCATATATTCGTTGTGATCCATAAAAATTAAATCCTAAACATATTATTAATTTTTTTTTTATTGAGGTTAGATAAGGAAGAGCTGTGGGGGATAAAGGCAGCCCAAATTTTACTTGGACTCAATATGTAATGGTCAAAAAGTGTCAGGAGAAGAAATCTAGACAAAAAAATGTGGACCTCTTAAAAAAGATTATGCCTTGCAATGTAATTTTCTTCTCTACTAGAGGAATCTTATGTCATTATTCAGTACAAGGAGTATAGTTCTAATACATTCTATAACCAAAAGAAAAGAATATAATTTACAGTGATGGTCTTTTTTATGTTACTCTGCAAGACAGTCAGGATTACCCCAAGGGGGAGAAAAATAATTTAACTATGTAGTAGGTAAATATTTTGGTTCTTGTCAGTAAGATAGTGTATTAATCAAATTTCCATGGAACACACTACTTATTCTGAGTATTTCAAATTTTGAGTCTGTGTAAACCAATATTTATTTTAGTTATACCCTAAATAAAGAGGTCAATCCAACATGTCCAAAAAATGGTGCATAAAAATTGAGAAAGCAGCAAAAAAGCAAAAGAAGAGCCCATTTTTCAAATTCTGGACACACTAAAGAATTATCAATCCAAACACCAACTTTTGAGCCTAATTCTACCAAAGTTACACCATGAACACAAAGCACTTCTGAAAATTAATTCATATTAATGGATCTGACCAGTCTAATACCTGTGCATTTTGACAGAACACAAAATGAAGAATACTGGGAATTGGAGAAGAGATGTCGTGAAAGAGAGGCATGTTTGGAAAGGACAGAAGCAGGATCAGATAGCAGCAGAGAACTGGATGACAACAGCAGTACTTTCACAAGTACACACTGTTTTTGCTAAAGGTGCATCATCACATGGATGGTTTTGGACAATGCATTTTTAACCTTTTTTATACAGATGTCTTGGGGCAGAATAAGGCCTCTGAAAGACAGTCTCAAAACAATTAGCTGAACGGGTAATGACACTTTCTAAAGAAGAGATAGTTTTTGCATGTCCATGTATATATTTCGCAAGCCTCAACAAATGATTCAGAAAAATTGAGGTAAAGCCCATGCAAAACATGTATACTAAACAATCTGAAACAACAAAATAAGGTGCTAGATATAAATGCAGGGCTCATGCTAATCATAAACAAAATTTCAAGTTGACAAGTTAAGAAGAGGCAGTAAAATTGTCATAGTTGATCTGAGCCCTAAAAAATATTTAATACTGTTATGACCATTGAGAGAGCAATCACCAACTGCCACTAGGGGAAAGACAGGAAGGAAAATTATCCCTTCCAGTGGCCTTAAATATCACTTTTGAATCTTTCTCTTGCAGCTTGACTCTCCAGAATTCCCACTTTGATCTGCAGCCCAGCTCTCACATTTTTCTTTCATTAAACATACCAGAAACTGTTGAATCCTAATTTAGTTTCAATCTTCCACCATTTATGTGGCAAAACTGTATTATAGGTACACCACCAAAAAGTTTGAGTGGGCATTTCTAAACCTAAACTACAGTGGAAAAATATAAACTTAAAAAAACTCTTCAGGAGGGAGTCAAAAATACTCAGTAAGATTTCATATATTTAAATTAAATCTTGTATTTAAATTAAAGCATGATATAAGAATTTGTTCAAGTTCTTACTAAAGTTAGTGATCCAAATAATTTGATTATCATAACTTTTGAAAGTTTTCTACTAGTGATAACAAGAGACGTAGAGGTCAGAGACAGACAACATAGAGATGTATTTTTACAGGTCCAGAACCTCTGTATGTTCTCCTTTCAATTTTTCTCATTAGTGCATTCAAATTCTCATCAGATGGAAGATGGATCACAAACAGGCATATGTGAACATGCTAGAAGACAAATAAAAACCTATCTTAAGCATTCATTTTACCATTCATTTAACTCTTTCAGCCAAGAAATCATCACTTAGTTGGCTTCATATACTGCAGAACCTGACAAAGCCAATTTTGAGAAGACAACTGGGCCTCAACAAGAAATTTTGTTTTCAACAGCTGTTTGTAGGAAAAACATTAGACAGTTGGTTGCAATGTTAATTTGACCAAAAGGTGTCTGACAGCTCCATCTAAAATCCAAGAAACAAACAAGTTAATTCCTACACAGCCTCACAACAAAGCTTGGTTTCTCAACACTAGTACTGCAGTTATCATTAGTTAATATTCTTTAGTTACATGTTAATATTCATTAGTTTACATGTCCCTTATATCAGAGAAAGAAAAGAACTGCATTACAGGACTGAGTTTCACACGTTTATGGATGGATTTCAAACACCAGTAATATCCCACGAAAAGCTGAAAGCAGCAGGACCTTGCACACTGTTATTTCACTGTACCATTTTATCTGTCATTTAAAGCAAAAAGAATCTCTTTGTGTACCTACTACTTTTTTCTCCTTTTCACCTCTTTCTCCACATCAGAAATGTCAGAGTTTCAGTAAGAAAATAAACCTGTAAGAAGTACTCTCTATTACAGTTCAGGGATTAAAAAAATTCTCTTTCAGGTGCCTTTGTGGAAGTAGAAATGCTGACTAAGAATTCCATAAAAGTTTCATGTACGTCAGTATTAAGAAGGAAAAACTAAATCAGTAAACTATCATCCTGCCCAGAATTTGGATGAAAACATCCTCCAGGTATTACTGGCTATATTTTTTCAATTCTTGCCCATCACTTTTGTATTTTAACCAATCCTGTAACTATAAATGAAGAATTCCTTGTTAATCTTCTCCAGCATCAGCTGCATCAGTTTCCATCCCATGTATGGAACAAGAGTTCAAACAAAAAAAATGTGACATAATTCACATCTCTAAAGTCTGATTTTGATGTTCTCCTCCAGTTTTCCCCTGATAACTGAAGAGCTGACTCATGGCACTTCTATCTCCACTTTTTCGTTCTGGGCCATCAAGCAGAAAACTTCATCAAAAAAGAAAGGAAGAACATATACAGCTCCTTCTCTCTGAGAAGAATTGATGATTTGTTGCATTAGAATAAATTATGTTCTAGATAAAAAAATCCCAACATTTCATAGATTTCCAGAAACATAAAATGAGCAGACTATTAAAAAGATAAGTTTCAGGAGCAAAAAAAGATTGAGGATTACCTCACACAAAGTTATGGGAACACGTTTATGAAGAAAATTCTTCCAGTCTCCATTATGTTTCCAAGTGTGTATATGTGTGTGTGAATATACATGCACACATGCAAGATTAATTCCAGAACAGCAAATGGCAGGGAAAGAAAACAGCTTTTGTTCGCTGAAGCTGGCTCCTGCTGCTGCAATCAGCACAGGCTTTCATAACACACATAAGTATATACACACACTGCTGGAGAAAACCTTTTAGCACTCTGGTCCCTTTAGATGAGTGAGAACTGAGGAAGGGAATAGAAACAAAAAGAAAGGAAAGACTGGAAATTAAAGGAAAGACTAAAATTAATATTTTATTTGCAATTTTTCCCAAATCATATTTCTTCAAGTCAAAAATAGTGCTGATTTATTACTAATAGAAACAAAACCACTCTTTTTGACACATTTTATGGATCTGACCTCAGGTATTAGCCCACAAGAGAAACAAAGACTACCCTGAATACTTAAGTAGTAACTATTTGGAGATTTCATATTTTAAGAGAAATCTTTGCTTACTATAAAGCTAGCTTAATTTCTCTTATCGCCGTTCCCACAAGGTTAGAGAACATGAGGGGACATTTTACAGTCAGGATGTCAAAAGTGTATGTCTGGAAAGCTCCTGTTCCTTAGTACCACACTACAGTCCAGCTGTCAGTAGCAGATTCATAGTGGTTGCTCTTACTAGACTCAACTTGGAATGGCACAGCACTTCCTCAGACAGATCACAATGTAAGAAGTATTGGATGTCCTCACATGGGTGTCCTGAGAGTAGAGACAGAAAGAGTAAGTGTCACACAGTCACCTTTCAGCCAGGTGCTCAGAATACAAACAGGAGGGCTGTTCAGTCCTCTGAACAGGGCTCATAATACCTTGTTCAGTATTTATGAAGTAAAATGTAATTGTATATGAGCATGCAGGAAGTTCTTGACAATACAGCACAGTGCAACGATTCTCTATCTCCAGTATTTCCTGATATTAAATGGCTCTATGTGGTTATTTGCAAAAGTTGAAAAACGCCCTTTTGGGTCTTTGAAATACCCTCTCCTGAAGCAATCCATGCCAAGGATGCACAAGAACTTTGGGTTAGTCAGAATGCCATGGTTTTGCCACTGGTCAGGCTCACTTCAGTTTCCAGTACAGTCAGCTGTTGGGATCCCCCTGCCACCTCAGAAATACAGATGGATTCTGTATTCAGATCCACATAGTCCAGTAGGTCAAATTGCCACTTTCCTCCACCTGGCTGGAGGCAGGGATCCTCTAGCTCTGCTTCAAGTGCTTGCTGCTCATAACTTGTAAATATGAATTGGAGGTCCTTTCAAAAGGATCAGAAGTAACATGAACCCTTCTATTCTGTCTGAGAACTTGCCCACTGGACACTGGATCAGCTTGTATCCTTGAAGAATTTGCTGTGGTTGTTGTTTTGCCCCTCAGCTCATGTACCTGTGCTGCTGGTGCACAGATGGGATCTCCATCACGCTTCACCATATCCCCTTCACGGTCACACAGGTAAAACACCAGTGTGCACCTTAGCTCTTGAGCAGGGGAGAACTTGATCCCAATAGCACTCTGGTCTGTACCAGCAGGGCATAAGACATTTCCTCTCTAGTTTGCTCAAGTCTTTTGACTCTCTCCGTAGTCTTGGACAGTCCCAACAGTGATCTGGATGGTACAGCACGACAACCTATGCATGCCTACAGAGCTCCAGGCTCTGCCCCCTCATGGCTAATGGGAACAATTTGAAAAAATTTTTGGTCCTGGCCAAAAACCAGGAAAATCTACCAAAAAAAAGAAAAAACCTACCTAAATATTTCACTTCCCTAGTAGACCAAGACCATACTCATATAATTTATAAAATACTTTCACTTGATATTTTGGTCAATGATCATCAGTTTAACACTGGACCAATGCCAGCCACCCACAAGAGTTGCTTGCTCATCCTCTCCTGCCACAGCTGGGCAGACAAGAAAAAAAAAATTAACAAGAGGTTCACAAGTTGAGATAAGAACCAGGAGAAAACACTCCAAGGTCAAAACAGGCTCAGCTTAAGGTTGCAAAGTGAATTTATTACTAAGAGAATCGGGGGAGGATAATGAGAAGTAAAATAAGCCCTCAAAACACCTTTTCCCTGAGCCTCTCCCTCCTTCCCACTGACAGGGCAGGGAGACAGGGCGTGGAGGTTTTGGTCTGTTCATCACCTGAGGTTTTCTTCTGCTGCTCAAGGAGAGGAGCCCTTCCCTATTGAGGCCGTGGGGTCCCTCCCACAGGACACAGCTCTCTGTGAACTTTCCCAGCATGGTTCCAATCTCACGAGCAGCATTCCTCCCAAAGTGCTGCAGTGGTCACTCTTCCGTGGGGTGCAGTCCTCCAAGGACAGGCTGCTCCAGGCTGGGAGCAGGGCCCCTCTCTCCATAGAGTCTCCCCCTGGACCACAGCCTCCTCCAGGCATCCACCTGCTCCAGCACGGGCAGCTGGTGAATCTCTGCATCCCCCATGGATCCCCATGGGCTGCAGGCACAGCTGCTTCACCATGGTCTGCACCATGGCCTGCAGAGGAATCTCAGCTCCAGTGCCTGGAGCACCTCCTGCCCTCCTTCTGCACTGACCTTGGAGTCTCCATGTTGTTTCCTTCACATGTTCTCATCTCCTCCTCTTCTCTGACTAGAAGCAAAAACTTTGTGACTTTATTTTGATTTTCTTCTAAAATATTTCATCACAGAGGTGTTCCCAGCCTCTCTCATTGGCTCAGCCTTGGCCAGCAGCACGTCCATCCTCAGAGCCATCAGGGATTGACTCTGCTGGACATGGTGGAAGCTTCCAGCAGCTTTCACAGGGACCAACTTTGTGCCCCTCCCCGCTACCAAAAACCAGGCCATGCAAAACCAATAGAATGACAATGTTTAATTCCCTATTAATTAATTCATTCAGTTCTCTATTCACAGCTATCTGAACGATATTTTCTAAACCCCTATGTCCCTTGGCTTTCATAAAGTACTACCTCAGAGCCAGTAAATGAACAGAACAGAGTCCAACTGTCCACTGTATAGCACACATTTGTTTTCTTTCTACATCTTTTCTGTTTCACCCAAACACACACCAAATATCGCTGGTTTCAAATTGCTATCCAATTTCCAATTAAACAAATTTGTTTTACAAAATAGGAAGAACAGGCCAAATAATTACTATGTCTATTTCACAGTCAAATAATGCTGCAAAACAAATGCCTTGTAATCAAAGCTTACATTTTAAAGGAGACTGTCTAAATATTTTTATAAAATAGACTTTTCTTTTTCATAATAGAATAAAGAATTGAATACCAACAATGGGAATTTATTTCTTCAGCAAATTTCTGTCTTTTCTCCATGCATATACACTGCAGGTTTCTGTATGGTTCCTCAGGAATAATAGATTACTGGCAGATATTCAATTTTTTTAGAAAACACCATTTATTTAGGGAAGAAAAGAAGACATAAATACTGTAGTTTTGATTATGCTTGTTTTTATAAAAAGAGAAACACCTATGGCAACTCACAATACATTATTTTCAGAAGCTCCTTTCTGTTCTGTAATAGCCAATACTCCTCAAAAAGGACTACAGCATTAATTCTAGGCACTCCTAGCTGCCTTGTAAGGTGTCCATTACATTTCCATGAATCCCAGCAGAATAAGGCAGGAAAAGGACACCCAGGGAGTTCTCCTGACCAATATTTTGCCATTCATCATCAGAGGTCTCCCTTGAAATTTGCTGCAATTATTTTTCCATCAAAACACAAATATTTTCTCTTGAATTAGAGATGAAATTAAGGCTGGTTGTAACAGCATTGCATGGATTTAGTGTCTGGCAGATTGAGGAAAAAGCAGCCTGCAGGAAAGACCAAAGACCTCAAGCCATATTTTACATGTTTTGGATCTACTCATTTGGCTGAGACTGTAAAGCTTGAGGCTATTAACTACAGAACATCATTACAGCAAAACAGCAAAAAATTTTAATTGCGTGTGACCAGCCCATTGAAACCAAACCTAACTGGTTAATTTCAAGTCAAATATAGGAATGAGCTGGGGCTAAAGTGCTAATCAGATCTACCTTCCTTGAAACTCATTTTTTTCAGTATGCATCATTTGAACAGATTTATCTTACATAGCTAAATAAAGAGCTTCTTTGAAGCTCTCCACAGTACACATGGAAAAATACTGGAAATCTTCTGCAGCTCTAAAATGCTGTGATCAGTTTGCTCAGATGACATTAATTTTTGAGGTACTTCATTCCTCTATACTGAAAACACATTCAAAACCACATAGGGCTGCAACTTTAATTTAGCATCCTTTTTTACTGTATGTTTTATTTAACTTGAATCTGTCAATAAGCTTATGATCTTACAGCAGATTTATTACCTCCCTCGCAAAACTCAATGGAGTTAGAATAGACCAAAACAGGTTTGATCTGGCAGAAAAATATCAAGGTTTCAATCTACAGAGACAACCTTTTAGATCATGAACTCCATTATCTCTGAAGTCAACATGAAAGGCTTTTATTTTTCCGTCTTCTCTTCATGGCATGTAGATTAGGTTGGTGATCAAGAACAGTAAAGAATTAAACAGGAATGGGTTTTTTTCAGATACAGTTTTATGAAAATCTACTCCTCCAGGCTGGGGTTTGTTTAGATGGGGGAGCTGGGGGTGCTTTTCTGGTTTTTTGATTCGGTAAGTGAAACACCTGCTAATTTTTCAGGGAAATTATCATAATTCTGAAGGAAAGACAAGGATTTGTTTTGCCTAGACTGGTAAATCTTTGTGTCAGTTTTGCAATGCACTTGAATATCTTTCTCTCTCTCTCTTTCTCTCTCTCACACACACACACACACACACACAATTACAGTATCACATGTAACTGGGAACAAAGACTACAGGGAACAGAGTTTAATGGACTGTGATTACTGTTCTGGAACAGATTGAGTCTTTTTATAGCCTATGAGAAGATGATGTGAACTGAATTCAAACAAAGAACAGATAATGGATTTTACTGAAAGCTACACAGTTAAAAAGGACACTCTCATAATTCATAGCCATAGAAGGTACCTCAAATAAAAAAGGGATTTTAAAAACTAAGAGATAAATTACACGTAAAACAATGGATTAAAGTATTTTATCTCTACTTTACTTTCAATAAAGGAAAATCAATAATTATATTTACTTTTATTTTAGATATTTTCATTAGTAAATAATGTTATGTTTTGACTATTTTGCACTAATACAGTAACTGACCCCTTCTTGTTGTTCAGGCAGTTCAGTTCATGTTTCTCTCTAATATAAGCCTCTGTTATTACCAAATCAAATCAACAGTACTTCAATCATTGTCTTAAAAATAAAGCATATTTCATGTCAGCCATTCCGTTTCCCTATACTTCTTATTCCAAATCACCTACCCAGACATTTTTTTCTTCTCACAAGATGAGGGAAGATGGGATTTTTCAGCTATTTGTAATGATTCTTCTTGACTTGTTCACAGCATGGGGGATGGAAGCACCTCATCCCTACATAAATACCTCCCTTTGTGTCATTTCTGATGTGCTGTCCTATGTGTCTGTTTTCTTTAATCTGATATCTCTCAAAGCAGTGGAGGCTGCCTGCTTCTGAGTAAACAGTTTATGAATTCTAGACAGTAGATGAGAAAATCAATTTAAAAGATATTAACTATAGTGCTATCTGCTTCAAATTCTACCTTTTATGCAAGAAGGAAAATACTGTTTGTAAATCAGAATATGCCTTATTAAAATCCTTACTAAATGAAATTGAAATATTAAAACAATGCATAGATATTGCTGTGTTGTTACCAGTAATTAATAAAAATCACCAAATTAATTAATAATTAATAAAAATCACCAAACATTCCACTTTCTGATTTCTGAGACACATTTTCAAATGCCATTTTCATAATGTCTGTCTTAAGAACTGATTCAGTATTAAAACTGGGCCCCAAATCGAGCCCAAATAGATGAATGTTCATGGTCTTTTTTCACTGTACTAAAGAGGATTAGTTCTGCATATGAACAATCATTTCCATACCTCTAATTACATTGTACAAATATTTTAAAATTGAAATACTGTCAAGTTTGTAATAAGCAAGCTCAAGCTGAAGTTTTTCTAATAGGTAATTTTCTTTTAACTTTGAATCCTCCCACCAGACACCCACACTGTCCTCGTCTTTTTGTACTGCCTGTGCTACAGACATCTCCACTAGAAAAGACTGAAACAATTACCTAATGGTGCAGAACTAGCATGACAGCGCTTGCTGCTGTGCACCCCATTTCAATGAGAATGTTTTGTATGACTCAGAATGAATCAGACTGAGGAAAGAGAACTGCAGTTCCAGAAATAATAAACAGCAGCATACAATTTGGAAGAAAGATCCTATGCTGCTTAATCATTACTGCCCCACAATTAATTGCACAATCAATACTGCCCCGCATTACATATTGCATGCGTAAATAGGACAAACTTGTGGATGTATGACTGTGTTTATAATGAGTTGAACAAATATTAATCAAGGCCCTTTGTTGAAATTATCAAGCCCTGATCCCTCATAAACAGATACTGATATAATTCTAGATGCCTTAGCAAAAGACACCAAGACATTAAGAAGTCCACTGCCATACCCATGCCTCTGTCCCCACAAGCCAGACCATGCTGGGAAGGCAGCTGTGAAAGGGGTGCAAATCACTTAGGAGGCCCAAAACCCCTTCTTCTAACTATCCAACACATCAACATGATGAATTGTGGACTCAAGATCCTCCAAAGTGGAGAATGCTGATTCATACAGCCCTTTCACAAAGGCAGACTCAAAGCTAACACTGAATGTTTTTAGAGGATCAACTGAGCTGTCTACCCAAGTCCTCCAAGGAACAGGGAGATTGCTACTTATTTAACAAAGCCCAGCTGCCCAGGTCTTCACAGCAAAGCCACACACATGATATGAGACATTTAATGATTTCCATCCTTAGCCATGTGTGGGTAGTTGGGGCACAGCATAGACGGGCACTGGCAGACCCATACCTCTGCCCGTGAATCTGACCTCACATCAATCTTCTCTGTGGAGGTACAAAACTTACAGTGTTACACCAGAACTTGTCTCTAATAAGTAATCAGAGCTGTGTAACTTTCAACATGTTCCCCAAACTGGGCCAGTTTAGTTTTCTATAATGGTGATGTTAAATCCCATGTAAGATACACACTCTGAAGTATGCCTTAGTCTAGCCAAAGCTTCTCCTGAGTCCTCCAGCTGAGCGCTGCTCTCTCACTCTTCATCACAAACTGGTCAGAACCCCACTACCACCTGTTGGGCACCAGTTTTGTGACAGCTGTTTTTAATACCGAAAATAATACTCTCTTTCATCATAAAAACACAAAGGAAGAAACCTTTATTAAAATACTACCAGCATAGAGTACTTTCAGTAGAGAAGAAAATTAAAATCTCACCTAAAGAATATAAACAACAATAAAATTACTGCACTTCCATATCACGTTTCCTTTTTTCACTCCCTAATCCTCCATTATTTACTTTCTGGTAAATAGGTTTGGTTTGCCTAGATTTTTCCTTCATATATTGATGCTTCTAAGATCAATGGCTATTTAGTCTGCTTCCTTCTACATTTATGTAGAAGCCTTCCATTATTTGCATGTCTCTTGTTATTATGTATTTTTAGACAATAGATTTTTTTAGATCAAATTTTAACAATCCACCGTGAAGAGCAATTATCCTTAGAAAAGTCACCAAGTCCAGTTCTGTCACTTTTAGGAAGAAGTCCAATATTTAAAATCACCGCACACAATCAAAACTCCTTGAGATGTTCTGTACTGCACCATTTTATGGTCAACTGCATTTGTTTAAAAGACCTTAAAGTACTGCAGTACTCCTTAACTTTTCAAAAGAGAATTGCGTTTCCTGAGGTAGTGTCTCAGGGGCATCACAGCTGCATACATTTCCTCAAAAACATTTATTTGTGTTTTCAGTTCATTACCTTTGGCCATGAACAACGTGACTACTTCTTAAATCCCTAGGGCTATAGTCTCAGGAAGGGCTTCCTCACGGGACTTCAGCTTTCTCCACAGGATAAAAGAAAGCCAGGAACATGCTTCTTTGCCAATTTTACTCTGAATTTATTTAATTTTAGCAATTTAAATGTCAGCACTTTTTTACCTTCAAAGGTGGAAATACTGAATATACAGGATAAATTATCTCAGCAGTCAGCATCTATGACTGCTTTTGTTTTATACTGTCTTTAGCAACTTTCTTTTCTATCAGAGAGGACTGCCTACTGGTTTTGGTTTCCTATCTAGCTACTATTCTGTACTTCCTTACGAGATAAGAGAAAAGAGCTCTAGATTGATAATGGCTCAGAGGCCGCAGTCAGAGGGCCCCATTCAGAGGCTGTATTACGAACCTCCAAGACACTCTCTCCCTATGGAAAACAAAAGAAAGAGGATATTGAAAGGAACTGTAGTTAGTATACAGCTATCTTAACTTCATTTGTTCTTTTTCTGGTCTTTCGCCTTTCTGTCAGGCAACCTCTGGAATATTCAAGAACCAGCTTTAGAGAGTGCACTTTAGGGAAGTGCAGATATGTTTTGGCCTTTCCTTGCAGACCTTGTGAGAGCACCCCACAGCCTGTGTTGCATTAGCCTGCTTCCAGGGAGGCTCTCAGAAGCCGACTTAGGGAGAGAATTAGCAGCAGGGAGGAAATGCAGACCTGGACAGGCAGTGCATTAATCCACAGGACTGTCAGAACACACAGATCCCCTTGGGCATTCAAAACTGAACTAGTATTTGTAGTCTCATTCCTGCATCCCCTCTGAGGACTTTGAGGACAATGCTGAAATTGTTCTGAGAAAAGAGGCTAGACATACACACAGAGAAAAAAAGTTATTTATTGGTACATTTTTCATTTAAAATGAGCCAATAAATTTAAATCTAAGTGATCCCTGTTATTATTATATTTCTTGTAGGACTTTTTGATCCATATACCCTGTCAAATCAACACTTCTGTGTAACCAGGCCATGAATTTCACGATAACTAACACCAAGAGAAAACAAGTTTGTGTTTATTCTGTGCTAAATAAAAGAGAGGTTTCATGACTGAAGAGGACTATTATCATCAGATCTGTTGTTTAAGGCAGTCCAGTGAACTTCAACAGCTGAGCTGAGTACAGAACTTCTGTTTGAATCTTATAAAGATATCCAAGTAACCAGGGAAAATGGAAATATTATCTACCATGCAGATAGCCATTAAAAAAAAAAAAAAAAAGAGCTGGACAGATGCAAAAAACCTACTTTCTGGGTTGAAAGTGCTGGTGGAACACTGTAGTGGGGGTTTTGTGGACAAGTTTTGGTAATAGCAGGGAATACAGAGGTGGTTCCTGTGAGAAGCTACCAGAAGCCTCTCCATGTTCAACAGAGCCAGTACCAGCTGGCTCCAGAACAGAGCCAAAGCTAGGCCAATCAGAGACAATAACCTGTGATAACAGACTTTAAAAGGAAAACAAGTCATTGTGCAGATGTAATTGCAGCCAAAGAAGGGTGAACTGGGAATATGTGAGAGGACAACTGTGCACACACCAAGGTCAGTGGAGAAGGATGGGGACAAGATGATCCAGGCACCAAACTCAGGATTCCCCTGCAGCCCGTGGAGATCCATGATGGAGTAGAGATCCAAATGCAGCCCCAGGAGGTGTCCCTCATCAGAACAGGTGGATGTCTGAGAGGAGGCTGTGAACCTGTGGGAAGCCAATGCTGGAGCTGGCTCCTGGCAGGGATCTGTGAATTCATAAAAGAGGAGCCCACGCTGTAGCAGGTAGGAGTTGTGACCCTTTGAAAAACCCATGTTGGAGCAGGCTGCACCTGAAAGACTGCATCCCATGGAAATGGACTCATGCTGGAGCAGTCCATGGAGAACTGCTGCCCATGGGATGGATTCACACTGGAAAAGTTTGTGGAGAACTGTCTCCCACAGGAGCAACCCACACTGGAGCAGGGGAAGGACTGCTCTCCCTGACCAGAGGCATAAACAACATGTGATGAACTGACCCTAACCCCTATTCCCTGTCTCCCTGTGCCACTGGGGAGAAGAAGGTAGAGCTGAGAAGGAAGGAGGCATGGGGAGGAAGTGTTTTTAAGATTTGTTTTGTTCTTATTATCCTGACATGATTTTGATTAGCAATAAATTCAGTTAATATCCCCAATTCAAGCCTGTTTTGCCCTTAACAGTATTCAGTGAGTGATCTATCCCAGTCCTTATCTTAACACATGAACCTTTGTGATACTTTCTCTCCCCTCAAAAGGGAATGATTGAGAAGCTCTGGTGAGTGCCTGACATCCAGGCATGGTCAATACACCACAAATACTGAGGAGCATTCCCAGGCTCTGGGTACAGGTATTTCAGATTTCTGCAAAAATATTGTCATCCACATCTTAATTCCATGTGTCATTATATCAGACTATAGCTGCTTGTTTGAGATTTGGTTTATTTAACAGACTAAGTATAGTTTATATTGAGAGAAACACTGTGCGATTATCTACACACAATAATGGGGAAAAGATTAATTTGTGCGTTAATAAGTAAACCAACTGTAAGAGTGTTAAAATTTGAAGAACTACACTCAGCAAAAAAATATTAGCCATGGACTAAAGATACCGTCACTCAGTAGAGTCAATTCAAAAATGCTGTGAAGTTAATGACTAAAAAATGGATTTGAAAATTCACATACTGAAAATGATGAAAAAATATAATTCAGAAAGACACAGTTCACAAAAGATTTTTAACATCATCTTTATAAACCTGTGAGACACTGGTCTGTGAATGGTTAATGACTCCATCACTCTTTTACCTCTCAAGTGCAGAGGGCATGCACACCCATCATCAGAGGCTCACTGTGAAAACTCCCCTCTGGACAAGCACCTCACATGCAGCCTGAAAGTATTCACCCCTGCTGACAGGCCATAATTAATTTAACTTCTCTGATGTCCGAGGCAGCTGTAATGTCTTAGGAGATGTTTTGAATCATCAAAGGCTTCCAGGTATCCTGTAATCCAAAGTATTACATCACCCAGTGTAAAATACCCTGAGTTAGGGAAAGTACCTGGCCATTCCCACCTAATATAAGCGAATATACACTCAGTGGATTTTTGTTTCATGGGGTTCCCCCACCCTTGACAGATGAAGACAGTGGCCATCACTTCAACAAAACTGGAGTCATTGAGAAGACCATAAGAAAAGGACCAACAGGATCCATGAAGTGGGACTATTGAATCTGCCTATTTGAATCTGCCTTTTATTTCCAGAGCCCTCCAGCCTTCTCCTGTTTCTTCCTATCTCTTGCTCTCTCTCTCACACTTACTGTTAAATAAAAATCCATATTGACCTTGGTATATGGCTTCATTTGCACATTAATTCAGGCAGAGACATTCCTCTACTATTTTAATAACTGGATCTTTAAAAAGCCTCGAGGAGAAAATCTTATTTCACTGTTTGAACCAAAACTTCTCATTCTCTAAAACTGGAAAACTTCACATTCTCTAAAACTTTCATGCAAAAGGTGCAGTCTAGAGCTATCAGCCCAGTGCTTCACTTAAAATTAAATTAAGGGATACTTAGAGAAGTGTATAGACTAATTGTTGTAAATTATGAATTTCAACCACTAAGGGGATGATTTGATAAATTTTTCAAGCTAGGAGTAACATCAGATACAAATTGCCATGGTGCTCATTGAGATCCTGAAGACAAGAACCTTTCAGCATCTATTTGAGTCTTAAATCAGAAGTTTCCTTGGAAGGTGAAATGCAGTTTCCTTAAGGAAAAATATGGGCCTGGAAGAAATTTTCCAGATACAGAAAAACTGTGAGAAACCAGATATATTTCAATCTAAAAATTCCCATATACAAATTTCAAGTGATTATAAGAAAGAGTCCCTTTCCTATACACAAAATATTCTTTTTTTTATTAACATACAGTTGTAAACTATGTAAAATATGCTGTCAATGAAGGATAAAACATTCCTTCAAGATGATGAAAAATCACCAGTCCAAGAAACAAAAGACTCACTTACTTTTTTGTAATTATAATTATTAAATAAAGGCAGTGTAACAGGAAGCCATGTAAATTCCATTTCTTAATTTCATGATATGCTAAAATACGCTTAAAGCACTCAGGGTTATGTTTCCAAGCCTGTAACCAAGACAATGTTACATTGTCTCTTGATCACAGCAGAAATGTTGACAGAGATTGAAAGCATCACAGCGCTTGGTGTTTATTTATATTTGCTCTTAAGCCTTCTCTCAAATCCACTGAGAAAAAAACATCTTCAAACTTTAGATAATCAGATCTGGAAATACTTTCATCAAGTTAGGTATAAGCTACTGAGCTTAACAATATCACAGATTTGAAAAAACTCAAACCCAATTTCCATCATCCGTATACAGACCTCTGACATTTTAGATAACTCCAGTTTCTCATCTAATATTGTATACCTGCTGCTATATATTATATACCTGCTGCTGTTATATTATAGCTGCTGGGTCGGAAGGTATCCCTTTAGCTGTGCTTTTCTGAATAGTGGAAAGTCCTTTCAGCTTGTCATGTTTGCAAGTGGTTTCATTCATCAGTTAGAGAGGCAAATATGAAGTTTGTAGGGATGTTTATCTTCTTTTATAGCCTAAAACAGCAACACAGAAAGTAGGAATATACTTCTCTCTGCTTCATTGTGGACACAGACCACAATTCACCTTTATTGAAGCTGGAGCTTTTTGGTCTCTGGAGGTGAGTATGTGCAAAACAGAGCACTGAAGAAGAATCTGGTCCTGTCATGGTCTCAAGGGCCAGGGGAAGCTAGTGCTGTGGAAATGCCTGCAAGTTATACCTTGAAAGAACGTTTGGGAGTTACATGGGTTGAACGCCAGAGTTCTATGCATCCTTTGCCTTCTATGAGTTTCCCTTTATAAAGTGCATTTAACTTGTAATCTGTATTTAAGCTTTACAGACAGAAAGTACTACCATTATGCTTCATTCTCACATACCTATAGTGGCTATAAAACTGTACTTTGTAAAGTAGCATCAAGCCTCACCCTTTTGTGACATTAACTCAGGTTTTCCTGCTAAGTATCAGCCCTAATCTCAATATCTAATTAAGATTAAAGAACATAAAAATTATTCAAAATTTTCATACTGACATATTTTTCCTTCTGATTTCCAGTACATGGTTACACTATGTATGATCAAGGGAAATTGTTTTGTTACCCTTTTATTTCTTCCAAGTATTGTGATTTTTGGAGTCTGCTGAAGATTATGTCTTAACAACAAGCAGAAATCCTCCTGAACAGTAGAATATACTTTTCTGTGTAAACTCCTAAAATACTCCCCAAAAGATCTTTGTCCTGTACGTCTTCCAAATAGGTCCATGAACAAAATTTGGTGGGCAGATTGTTTGAGGAACTACTCCTAAAAGGCAGCTTGTACTCAACCATCTTTTGGAGGATAAGAGAGTTTGCTGAATTATGTGCACAGTATCACCTGCCAGTTAGTCCAGTGCTTGGGAGAGGTTTGAATCTATTAGTCTAGAAATTGTCTAAACTTAGCTATGGGGTTCTTATGATGAAGGCAGAGGTAGCAGCTGACATTGTTCATTTGATGGCCAACATCATTTGGGCAGCTGTTGAAAACACTAATAATGATTGAGATCCAGTGAAGGTCCTGCGCGGCGCATGAGAAGTACCGAGTATTCTAAAATCTAACTTCTAGGGAAAAAAAAAATTTCCTGCAGTGTCCCAGATGGGAAGACACATAGGATTAGGCATGAATTTTATAATAATATTCAATAAACATTCAAATGTAATGGTAAGATAGTTCACTATAGAGTAAACCCTGTATCAGTGAACATAACACATATCATAGAAGCACTGCCAGCAAAAAAAATTAATTGCAAATAGTCACACTAGAAAAGCATGCTCAAGGAAGGAGCTGGAGAGATTAATGGGGGGAATAAAGAAAAAAGCAGTAAGGACTCATGACAACTTTGTCTCACTTCCTCCTCATGTTTTGTATCATGTGACAACCACCTGTAGCAATGATTAAGAAGTTTGCATCTACCCATGACATGGCAGGGTGTATTTTTTTAATTACCATTTATAATTTTTTTTAATTACCATTTTTAATTACCATTTTGAATTACCATTATAGTTTTTTAAGTGGATGGATTTCACAGCACATTTTCCCCTCCTTCCTACTTTTCAATTTGCAGATATTCCTGCTAGAAAACACGCATGTTTTCTACCAAAAATATCTCTTCAACAAAATGTCTTTACATAAGGAAACTTCATTTCTTTGGAAGCCCAAATAGCTGAAATAATTTTTTCATTTACTGTAATAAGAAAACTATAAAATCTTCTTTTGACTAAAAATATTCCATTAAAAAAAAAAAAACAACCCCCCCCCAAAAAAAGTTAAGACCAAAGCATCTTTTTTCATCATTCTTTTGTTAAAGTGCCAGACTGAAACAATTAAAAAGTACCCAGCAATTACATCAATTCAGAACAAAAAAGAACCCAAGTCTGAGTCTTGTCATAGTCAGCTGCTATACATTGTCACAGCCAGATGCTGCACTGCAGGTACTCATATCAGCAGAGCTCTGGCTCACTGTCAGAGAAGCTAACAGGAACCAAGGAAATCACCAGGCTGAACTTGGGCTAGTTAACCTTACTTCTGATGATAAGCACTGGGATCCTTAAGAATCTTACTGGACAAGCTCTGAAAGGCACAATCCATTCACACAAGGCTTTGTCTAGAGTGCTTATACTATGTGAGTGAAGGAAAGGGATGGGTTGTGGCTAGTAAACATTTCCAAATATTCAATGATACTAGCTGACAAACAAGTTCACATGTTCTGTTCAGCTCTACATACAAGGAGCACTTGCAGCTCCTACTGCTTTTGAAAGAACCTGAGTACTCAGCAGGAAATCCAAGATAAAGTCTACCCTCAGTGGAGAACCTTTCCATCCAACTCTTGCATCTTATAGTCAGCACATATAAATGGAAACAGACAAAATTAGCACCTGATTCGAAAACAGTGAGATTGCAACTCTCTACGTTTCAATTTTTTATACTCTTAAAGCCTGGGAATAGTACTGATGAATGATATTTGGCCACATCATTATTTAATAATATTTTAATATCAAATGATGATTAAGACCTATCAGTTGTAGGAATACAAAGCTTACTCAAAACTTCCTCTTGACCAGGCCTACATTTGTTCCACTGAATCTTTCCTTGTGGGCACTATAATTTCCTTTTTTTCATTCACTTCTCTCCTTTTTCAAAATGTGGTATAAGTTTGCTGGAAAAATTTGTTTTGAAATTTTACATACCTTTCAAAGAAAAGCCACCTTTCTCTAAATATATCCCAAAAGTACATAGAGAAATACTATACTACAAATCCTCACAAAAACTTTTGTGTGTTGGTATGCAAGATTATGTGAAATGAACTGGTAAACAGATGAATAATTACAGAGGCTATCAAAGAAAATAAAAGCTAACATTATTCAGTACCACACTTTCAGGAGCTTACTCATAAGCTATTTTGGGAAGGGAGACAACACAAAGCAAACTACACAAACACTCAGGAGATCTATATTTGTGTGCACATTCTGAAATCCAAGGAGACTTTGCAGCCCTATTAAGTTATGCAGACTGGGGAGGAGCATGACACGCTGCAAAAGTGCTAAGTTTGCAGTACAACATAACTGAAATACCAATGACGAAATTTGAAGAGTTCCTAATAATAAACATTGTGTAATGGAAACATAAGCAAGATCAGAAAAAAGGATAAATACACTTGTCACCCCATATGCTAAAATTCATGTAACTTCTAGGAAAACAAATATAATTAGCCTAACAAGTATAACCATGACATTAGTATTGTCTACTGGAAGAAACTGTATCAAAATATTCTGGACATGGTTTGGCACTAGAGAAGGCTTTTCTAAATATGAAATTATCTTCATAAGCACTGCTCTGTTAAGATAAGATACCACCAAATATTAGTAAAAACAGAAAAATGTAGCTTTTGGAAGATGTATTATAGCAATAAATCAACTACTCAATCAAAAAAATTATAGCCCTGTATCTATATGATTTTAGAAATATAGAATAGGTTAAAAAAGAAGAGTTAATGCCTCTCAAAGACACTTATTAGGAATCCATACACCTTGTAGGTTTCCCAGCCATGAGCAGTGTCAGTCATTTGCTTGGCTTCTCAAAGCTGTCCTTTCAAATTTACCATTTCTCATTCTGTTTTGCTGCTGGTCTCAATGAATCGCGCTCATGATCTGAATGTAGAAGGAGTAAATAAAAAGACAACAGATGAAAAAGTATGTTGGATCTGATTACTTGTTAGGAATAGAGATTCTTTAACAAATAGGGATGCTTGGTTGCACATATTAGTATGTTCTCTAGCAAGGTTTCAAAGCACTATGAAACATATTACAAGGTCAAGGAGCAACCAGAGCTCCTTAATCATTTTCTCAGTCAGGAATATCAGATCCTTCCTTTTATCAATTATTAGAAAGGATAGGCAGGACTATCTCTGGAAATCATGATTTTCTGTACAAAAAAAATAAAACTATGCCTGTCTAAACAGACACAGTTATGATGTAGAGTAAATTGTAGAGTCTGTATCACAGAGGGGCTGACCTAAACCTCCATTTCTGATTAAATATAAAATAACATATAAGCAATTTAATATTTAAAATTGTCCCCTTCGGTACTAGGAATAAAATGAGCTACAGAGCTGACAGTGTGATGCATTCAGTATACAGAAATTCAAAAAGTACTCTAACAGTATCTTAGATATTCTCGCCATATAATGTAAGCGATGATAACACTTAACTGTTCTGCACTGATGCAATGCTACCTCTGAGAAATCAGGGGAAAAAAAAGAAGGAAAAACTACTTTTTGTGTATCACTGAGTTTTCTTAAGGGTTGCCAAGGCCACCAGCTAGTTAGAGTCATTATGTAATTTACTTCATATTGCATTTCAAATGTTCCTTTTAAAAGAAAAAAAAATATATAGTTATTTCCAAGACATATCAGTATCTTATCAGAAGAAGCAAAACTGAAATTATAAAACGATAGCATGAAGCAACATGAAGAAGAAAAATATGATGCAGTCTTGCAAATAGCGTCTTAACAACTAAAAATTAATATACAGATTGCACAACCATGCATCACCACAATTACAGCTAAGACAATGTCTTATTTCCTTAAAATATGTTAAAAGTCAACACAGATCACAGTCTCTACTTACTGTACACACAGCTTCACAGTTTTTTAATAAAGGTCTTCAGGAACAAAATCTATTAGCACATAGTGTCCTAAATGGGGACGTTTAAATCTTAGAGTCAATTAATACTGTAATAACATTTTAAAAACTAAAGCCTATGAACTTGGTATTTTGAAACACATCTTAACTATGTCATCTAACTGGAGAAAATTTGATTCCAGTTATTACTCAAATACCTCTTTTATTTCCAGGGTTCTAATTGAGACTATGTTTTTTGAAGAATCTGTTCACCATAAAACTAAAATGCAGCTCTTTCAGTAACGTCTCACAGGAAATGCTCTTGGTGTATTAATAATTTCCATCAGCAATGCTAATTTTACTGCCCTTTTCACTCTAGTCATAATGAAGGGACTATGACCTGTCCTTCCTGAATTTCTTAATGTTTCTTAATCCAGCTTCCAGTTTTAGAAGGATTCCCCTCTATCCGTCAAGAACTACTGTTAACTGATACAAAACTGACTCTTACTTATCTTTTCATTGTATCCACAGACAAAATTTTAGAAGTTTCATTGGCAGGCATTTCAGAGACTGGCAACATCTCCCCATGTATCCAAACTTACTTATCTCTTAGCTATTAATTTTGCTATTTCTCAACATCTAAACAAAACCCTTGTCCTTTCCTTTCTGTGATGCTGTATTTCACAGCTGTTTTTACTACAGTAACATTATACACAGCTCAGAGATATTTTGCTAAACGTGATACATTATCAGAGGGAAAATCAGAATTGAAGCAACTTATTAACATCATGTAATTAACCATCAATCAGTGATCTCTATATTTAACATTCAGCAATACAAATAAACCACATATTAGATGCAAGCAAAATGCTAATAAACCACAATATTAGACGCATATGAAACGCTTATAATATACACAAACAAAAACTACCTCCTGAAACAACCCACCCAAAATTCTCTAATGACAGACAGAAAAACACAGTTACATGTGCACATCTTTCTCACAGGACCTCTGAGTAGTTACAAGTGCACACACCTAATCTGGGTGTGCCTGTTGTTCTCCTTACACATCTCCTGCTAGAGGTGTGGGTGGCCTAGCTTTCCGTGGATATGTTCAGCTCATAACAACCTGCTGAATCACACACTAGTGTGAAAGAACCCCATGACTTCATATATGCACATTGCAAGTGTGGGTATGTGTTGTTGCAGCCTGAACTGACAGTTCACTGGCTGCACGCAGACACCTCATGGCATCCAATACGGAAGATGCTTCTCCCTTAGATGGAGGTTTTAATTCCAGCAGAGCAGTTTCTCACCATGTCAAATGTCATTCTGACTACTGCTGTTTCCAGTCCAATACCTCTCCTCTTCATAAATTCCCATGTTCCTCTTGTATTGCTTTTCAGGCTGTCTCCTTCTTAGAAGAGCCAATACACATAACTACCTTTCTGTTAAGCTAAAGAAACAATAGTGATCTATCTCCCAGTGTAACACTCCATGAAAAAATGAATATTGTGTCTTTGAACTTGAATCTGAAAAAGAAACTTCTTTTCTCCACATTCATCTTCCTGCACTACAGCACAGTAAGGGCACCTTTACCTCAACAAATAATGGAACGCTTCTCATTTAGTTTTAGATGTCCCCTGCAACCTCTAATAGGTTTAAGATATCTGCTTTAGGACAAAATAAATCACATATTCTGGCTTCTAGCTCAGATATAAGTCTGAACTTTATAATTAAATCTATACAAGCAAAATCTTATCCCAAATGTCTTCTAAATTAATTTCTTCTAAATTAGCATGAAGAACATACTTTTTTGTTGTTGTTGAGTGAGTATTTGTTTGGTTGCATTTACATTGGCTTTGTTCAGAGTGAGGGGGTTACCATTTCTAAGGTTTTCTTGTCCTTTCTGCATTTTCTTCTCCATATTTATACCTGTTCCTAACTACAATCCATCAAAGTCAATTTATAATCCAAAAGGAGACCAGCACTAATACACACCAGTAATACCCACTCTGTGGGTCAGATACATTACTGGAAATAATTCCGGTTTCCCAGTTTCTGTATTTCAACACAGTAGCTCATCCACTTGAGGCATTCTTTAAAGGTCTGCTTCTTAGTACAATCTTTAAGTCACTAAAGAATCTGAACACTTTTTAAAAGTTCTCTCGGTATTTTATTTTTGCAGTTGTCTACTGAAAAGTCTTTTTCAGCTGAATTTTAAGTACTGTATTATTATGTAATGGAAAGAAAAGCTGGGAGATCTGTAATACCTGCCCACAGACGGGTGGTATGTTTCCAAGTTCTGCAAAAAGAAATTCTCACATAGACTTTAGTGACTATGAGCTTGATGGTAAAGAAATGTAATACCTTTAAAGGTCTCCTAAATTATTGTCTTCATATTAAAATATATATATAATTGAATATAAGCACTTTGTCTTAATTCCAATACCAGTTTCATTAAATTTGTTCTGCCTTTCTGCATCCAAACAGACACAAGACTGTTAGACAGGTAACGCTAACTACTTTTATGATCCCACATTCAGTAATTCTGTTAAAATGAAAACTACATTGAAAGGGTATATTTTCCCCTCATATCTCACATAGACAGCCACAACACAAGCAAACAGTTGTGTTCCTTTGTTTTCCTCCTCCAGGTACAAAGATCCATCTGCATTCACATCACATGCTGGAAAGTATAACATGCAGTCCTGAAGGAGGGAAGCAGGAATATGTGAATTACTGCAGCATTTACCACAGATTTGGCACAGATTTGGCTCTCCTATAAAAGAAACACAATGATAACAGTCTAAAATAGGAAGTCAGTGTTCTTGGTATTGGCACAAATACACTTATTGCTCACTGAAGCAAGTGGGAGATAGGAAACTAAACAAAATCTAGCAAACTAAACCAAAAAGAAAAGCAAGATAGATGCTTTTGAGGAAGAAAACATCAGAGTTAAGACCTAGAAAACAGCAGAGTTAAAGATAATATGCCCCTTCACCACTTATTCCCCTATTTATAATCTTCACTAGTTTTGCTCCAGGGCTGACATATTCAAAACTTTTCAAGCTTTTTAAGCACATTCCTGAAACTGCAATTTGGAAAATTGTACTTCACACATAGAATAAGAAGGAATCACTCTACCTTAAATGCAATCTGATAGATTTCATATATTTACTTGAAAAATATCTCAATATAAATTACACACTTTTGTTGTGTTTTAACACTATTTTGACACTACTGGATAAATTGATTATTAATTAAAATCAGCTTTGTTTCTAACATAAGGGTGGTTCTAGGTCGGGGCAAAGGCTACTGATTCATCAAGCTTAGTAACCATTCCCCAAAAGATAACCCAAAGCAAAAAGGGAACAATACAGCACATAATGAGACTTCACCAAATAACCTAAAATTTGCAACATTTGGAATTCCTTAGCCAGGGATAATGTCTTTTTTTATTCAATAGGTATTGGCGGGTATTCCTTCTCTAAATTATTCACTATTCTGAAGGCCCATAAAATGTGTAGAGTGAATTTGTAAAGTTTCTTGAGAAAGATAATATAAGTGCTAAAACAAGATGAGGAACCAAGCTTTCTTGCTTGCTTTGAATGAAGCTTCTGTTAGCTTCAACTGACTCTCAACATTTTTTTAATTGGAAATGAGACTAAACAAGAAACCCTTCATGCACAACCTTCATACCATTTGGGGTTTTTTAGCCCTCTTTAACATTTCCATGGAACAACCTTTTCTCAAGGGCAAAGAACGCTGGTTTCCCTAATTAATATTCCTATTGTAACATCATGACTTAGATCATCCTTTTTACCTTTCTTTGATTTTTTTTTTCCAGTGTAATCATAGTAAGAGGAAGTGATAACAATCATTAAGAACCAAACTCATGCTCTTATTGCAAACAAAGACCTTGTTCCCAGGTAAAGATGGACAGCTCAAAAACCAACATGGCATGAGCAGAGTTAGAGATGATTTTATGTTCATAATAATACATTTGAGATAACACTGTATTCACTTACATTTGCCACCTCAACCTTCAATCACTGTCTCAAGGTCTTCTTGTGAAGATAATCAAAGATGGTCTCTGAGTGCTAGCATTGCTAGTCACCTTGAAATAAGAAAACTTTTTTGTGTGGTTTCATTATTAGTAAATTCATTAGTTAATGAATTCCAAAAATTAGTAAGTAAAACAGTTTTTCTTGTGGGATTTCCAGAACAGCAGCCTCTGACTTTGCTGACTAATCAACCCATGCTAAGTAGTCACATACTCACTTACATTTCACCCTGTCACTGGTTCTGTTGGGCTTCACTCCAGTGTCAAATCTTTTGACATTCTGCCCAAAATGCTGTCACTTATCTACACACACATACACACACCTTCATATCCCTTCCTCTCCTCCTTCTTTAATTTAAAAATTTCCGTAAGCAGTTTTACTCCCTTAATTGCAGTTCACACTCAAGGATTTGGTTTTGTCTGTATGATTCCTTTCATAAGCACTCTATCTTCCTGTTCTCTTTCATAACACTGTCTTACATAAAAATTTCATTTGTCAGTTTATTTATCTGCATGTTGAATACTTCACAGACTTTTATTTGAAGACAGCTATGTTTTGCTTTTTCATTTGTTTTACAAATGTTAATGAATTAGACATTTAAGCCTTTAACGAAATCTCTTCCCTTATATTGTATTTACTATGCTTTTATAAAGGTAATACAGTGAACTGAAATGGAACAGGCACTACCTGTTCCACCTGATACGGTGGGAGTTGTCTCTCCTTACTCAAAAAAATGGATGGAATGACTCAGATCAAGGTCCAAGCCAGGCTTGTACTCTGGATGCCAAACTAAAAAAAATTTGTGGCTTAATAATCAAATCCTTTGAGAACTTGTAGTTCCATTTGAAGTACAATTACATTCAAAAGATTGGAATCATCTGAGGAAATGCAAATGTCTAAAATGCAGATATCTGAACTAGTTTTCTAGACTCTACAGTACAACAGAGTAATAAGCACTTTGTGGTATGATTCATCTGACCTTTTAGAAATGTATCAGATCAACTGAACCCTGCAGGTACTTGTTTCTCTGCTAGGAGTACAAAAGACTAGAAGACTTTCCAGATGAGGCTACCTCTGATGTCCCTTAAGCAACTATAAGGGGAATCCACAATGAATAGCCCGGATGTCTGCAATGAAAAGGCCTTAAATCGGCAGTATAAATACCACACAAAACATTTCAGCCTGAATGTCACAGACATCTGAAAATTATTTGAAAGGCCTTTTAATAGTAAGAAAAGTTTTCATTACAGTCTAAATTGAAGGTGCTAGTCCTTCAAGTACTATGAATCTTTCTTTATTAGTGGAGGAGAGAATTTTTAGTAATTAGGTTCCAGGAAATTTAAAAGAAAAAACTGCTGTAACGTACCTTTTTGCATCTTAAAATGAATGCCAACAGCACTCTCCAAAACTTAAAAGGTACCTTTAGTGCATACTCTTACATCATTTAGACCATCCCACTGAATTCTTTTCTTCCTCCTTGTAGTTAATGTCATTTAACCAGTCTTTGTCAGCATTAATATAATAAGACATAAATGTAATAACAGCACTCAATTTGATTTCGAAAAAAGCAAAAACAGAAAGAAGGGGTAGCAGATCAGATCTGTAAAGACTGAACTCCACAGAACGCGGCGTATTGTACGCGTTTCTGCCTTTCGCACCGGGTCGCGAGCAGAGCCACACGCCGTGCTGCCCCCTGGTGTCGAGGTGATGCAGAACTCCTCGGCGAGCGCTGCGCGAGCGGAGGCTGCGCCACTGCGGCTGCTGACTCACGGCTCGGCCGCGGGCTGCTGCTCCAGGAGCGGGCAGCGCAGCCGCTGCGGACCTGGCCCGAGAACAGCGGGAGGGGAAGCGACCGCTGCAGGCAAAGGAGCTGAAATTCAGCACCCGAACCAGAATGCAAATATGCGTGTTTACAGCTGTCAACAGCCAAACATGTTGGTCCTGCCATAAGATGCTGAAGAGATGCTAAAACATTCTCACTGCTATACAGTCGCTCAAGTAAATGGGCAGCTCTTGGAGAAAGGGTCACTGTCTACTGCACATTAACCTTTCAAACGTTTCCTGCGCTTCATTTGGCAAAAGTGTCTGTGTTTTATGATGGAAACATCATCCAAAAAACCTACCTAGTACTCCTTTGTGTAAAGAACCTCTCAAAAGTGGCAAAAGCAAGAACAGTGTGCAGATTTCTTAAAGATAGAAATAAACATCACGATTCTTATTAGTAAAAATTGTGTTTTCCTTAGGAAGAGATTATTAGTACAACCAAGCTTGGAAAAACTTAAACTTATTTTTAACAGGAACGGTTTAATTGCTGCCAACTCATACAAGAACTATATTTCCACCTTTCTGTAAAACCCTGTATGCTGCTGCAAGGAACTGTGACAAGTCCAGCATTCATTCCTCATGCATGATTTTCAGTAGCATATTTCAGTGGGAAGTCCTAATGCTAGTCTTGGAAGAAAGCAGATGCTTTGCCTTTTACAGTCCCTCAATACTCTAGAGCATGGTGGTGTTCTATTGCCCCTGCAGCTAAATATGTCATCACAAATACGTTGTACATGTGCACCCTGTCACTGAAAGATCTCTAGGGATGTTGATATTTTAATATCTTATGAGAAGAGATTTCACCTGTTCCCTACAGTTTAAAAGGAGACAAAAATACTCCCGTGCTTTTTGGCAAAACTATCGACAGATCTGTTTTGTTATCACACTTCAAAAAAAGAGAAGTTTGAAAAACAGGTGAATGCATACTTACCTAAGGTACTGTAAGAGAAGCATTTTTTTCTGTGTAACTGAAAATCTTTATCTAACATGTCAATAAGTAATTATAGCAGAAAAACCTTGATATTCATGAAAAATCTCTTCATAAATTCTGTCATGATAGGTTGTCACTGATGGGGAAAAGACTGATGACTGACTGATGTCAAAACACTTATTTGAGTGAAAAACACTCAAATGCTCTGGGAAAAATTTTTTAAATACATCTGAACATGCTCACTGGGCCTTTCATATTTATAGGCTCTTCAACATTGTCTTCTGTCTGTCAAGTATAAGCTAAAACACCTGTTAAAAAAAAAAGGAGAATATATTTTCAGATAACAGCAAATACTAGACTCAAGACTATTTTCAATCTCTAAACACTGATTACAATTCCCTTGGATACTTTTCTGAAAATCAATATATATTTGATATATGCACTAACCATTATGTAAGAGACAGCATAGTCAGAAGACTATTTTACAAGGCAAGAGGGGGATCACAGATAGAAGACAGAGCCCTTTAACACTGAGGTGTTCGATATTCACAAGGTAAGTTTGTTTCTACTATCAGCATTATCACAAGAAAAAATGTCAGTAATTTCCAAAATATCTGGAACAGCACTGCCACATTGCCCATATTCACTGTGGTTACACATTATTTTTCATAGAGAATAAGGATTTCAATTCTGTATGAAATAATGGTATTTTGAAAAACAGTTCTTAATGCAGTCAGAACAAAAAAACCACTGTAAGGCTCAAAATGAGTGATCTGTCAACCATATATTTAATATTTCAGTTCATGTGGTGGAAAAGGAATGGTCCTGGACCACCCAATTACAATGGTCCCACTGCACTGCACAAGGCAGTGGCCATAATGTGACAGTCCTCTGAAGGAAAAGCCTCAAGAGATGTAGCTTAGTGCCTTCTGCCTGGCTCTCTGCCCCCAGACACTCAACAGCTCTCTCTGAGACACCTCGAGCCATGGAGCACAAGAAAGGTGGTGAGACCACACTGCACAAGGCACAGACCTACCTAGAAGGCAGGGCTGCCTCTAGCCCTCCACATGACAGGAGATAGATCTTGTGTTCACACAGCAAACACTCAAATAGATAATCTGGGAGAGTCAAACAATAACCACTCTGTATCCACTCGTAAGTTATAACAAAATATCTAGTCTTCCATCACATAATCATGACACATACAGGGGGGAAATAGAAAACACTGGAGATGTGTTTCAGCAACCTACAGAACTACAGAAAACAATAAAAATTCATTACTGTTTCATATAAACTGGTTGATGTTAGTTTTTAACTTTGAATTCCTCAAAAACTGTTTCAAGGAAAGAAAAGGTGACTTTTTGACACTAGATGTGTTAATGACGTTCAATCAGTTCAGACTCCTGACTCCCTTCTACCTGTTTTCTTCAAAAGCTCAGAACAGCACCTGCTTCAAAACTAATTCTTAATCTGCACAGACAAGCATACTTTTCCTGACTTCAACCACTAATGCAGCATTTGCTTAGCTAGAGCAGCAGCAGATCAACATATGTGGTCATAAAAGCATACAAAACTCTCCTTCATTCTGTGAAAATAATTGTACATTCTATTGTATAATAGACTCCAACATGAAAGATGGAAGGTATTTTTTAAATACAATTCAAAATCAGAAAGTTTCAACAGAAGGTTTAATCAGATACACCATAAAATACCCAGTGTGGGAATAGGGTAATTATTGTCATTTCATTGGTCTCTAACTACCTACAATTATCCCTTTATACTAGTAATCAGCTTGATATCATTTGATCTCCTTTGCTTTTTATCCATCTAATTACAAAGTAGCAGTAGATGTTTGCATCACAAAGACTGGTTTGAGTACCCATTGCAAATTCCTTCCATTTCCAAATGTCTGCATTTTTCCAAAGATGTTAGACTGAGAGCTAAACACGTATTTAAAGGCTATATTTTGTGTTCCACTGGTAGTCATGTATTTTAAAGCTATTTTATGAAGAAAGATTCATCATATTTTTTACACCAGCAGCATACAAAACAAATTAACATGAAAAGCATGATAGAAACATACGTAATCTCTCAACTTTTATAAATAAATAATTTGGTCTGAGACAGGAAACGTGATCTTTTGCACGGGCATGCACCAGTTCTGGTGACCTTATGTGAAACACACTCAGAAAAAAGGGTAGATTTGGAGGCTGCTTTAGTAGTTAGAAGTCTCAGAAGGGCTTGTCTGGATTCCATGATTTGAGTTGGTCTTTGGAAGATATTCTCTCTCACTCATAGCTGAGTGCAGCCTCCTAGAACACCAGACATGTGTAGAGGAGATCCTGCGACCAGACATCTTCCATGGTTCATGGCTACAAACACCACTGTGCCTCCTGCCCTTTGCCATGAAGGCCAACTCAGCCCAGTCACAAACAGTATTAGGTCTCATGTAGTTTATCTTGGAGTTAAGGGATGATCCAATCCTACAAATTCATTGCTGTTAGGGTATGCAGCAACAACTCCACTCCACTCTGTACAGAAATACTTTGGTTTTCTGGTTTATTGCAACATCCTCCCTCAACTATGAGCTTTGGGAAAAGCCAGTTGTGGCAAGGGAAAATAAGGTATGCTTTGCTTCAGTGTGGACATTGGTTACCAATATGTGAATGACAGGTTCACTTCAGCACTCAAAAAAGGGAATGGGAAAAGGTCTCAGGCCAATGTTCCTGCAGTCATTACAAAATGCAGTTCCTTTTTTACCCCAAATTTAATCTTAACTGATCCTATCATAGATATTTGCAACCAAATTGATTTTAAAAAATATGTATTTCTGAAACCACACACTCCTTCATGCTTACTGAAATCCATCTGCAAATGCAGCCCTTCCATTATGTGTTTCTGGGAACTAACATAAACCTATGTCATTGTAGGCCTTAATGAAACAAAATGACTGCACAGTCAGTGACTCAGGCTGGAATTTTTTTCTCATCAAATCATGCTGATCTTATCAGATACTGCAGTTAAAAACAACCCTCCATTGCCACTTTGTCTAAATGAGAACTTCAACAAATGTTGAAGTAGGCTTCTACTGTGTGAAAAGGCTCACTTTAGGAGGTCTTAAGTGCCTCTAAGAGAGGTGAAATTTTTTGGTGGTCCTTACTTGCTCAACTGTTTCACAAGGGCAAAATATTCTGGAACAAGGTACATGTACTGCTGTGAATATTTATAAAGGGCAAATAACAAGTTACAGTTTTGTGTTTATCTGTGTATTTTATGCCCAACCTATCTTTTTCATGTTATCAGACAAAATATTGGTGCTATATAAGGTAAGATCTCATATTATGGAGCTTGACCAGAAGGCTTGTGGCACTAGCATGCTCAGCGCCATGCTGTAGCCGGAGCTCACTGCTGTAAATAATTTTTAAATAATAGTGCATAATTTTCAGTGTCACAGCTTGCATTACAGAAAGATCAATGACGATGCTATCAAGTTAAAAGAACGCCGGAAAACGGAAGGACTCTCTACTCTTTGATGCCTGATGTTAAAATCCTCAAAACCCGCTGCTGTATTTCTGTCTATTACAGCGCAGAGATGCCAGCAAGGAGAGTTATTTGCCCCGGTGCGGTGTGTGACACACAGCCCTGCCACAGGCTGCGGATTAGCTCCGGAATCCATCCCGCCTGCCTACGCAAAGTTTTAGGGAAAGCCTGTCCTGGAGAGGAATGCTGGAAACTACAAGCCAAGACCCCCTTCTGCAGCATTACTGCACAAATTATTTAGAAACCCTGCCCGGCGACGGTTTATAGCTTCATTACTAGCACAGATGGAAGCGCTTAAGAATGAAGGAATTCCACCAAGGAATTCTCTCTCTCCGTCTCCTTTTTTTTTTTCCCCCTTTTTTTTTAAATTTTCATTCTCCACAGGAATGCCCGTCAGCAGCTGCTGTCCAACACGCAGAAACCCAGGCCCCCCACCACAGCTCAACCTGGCACGGTACCCTCCCCGGCACTGCCAGGGCCGCCGGCGCGGGGCGCGCACGGGCAATGCGGGCCCGCGGCACCCGAGCCCGGCACGGCCCGGCCCGGCACGGCACGGCCCGGCCCGGCACGGCACGGCCCGGCACGGCACGGCACGGCACGGCACGGCACGGCACGGCACGGCACGGCACGGCACGGCACGGCACGGCACAGCTCGGGACGCGCCGCGCGCCCCCGCCGGCACCCGGCCAACCCCGCCAATCAACGTGCGGCAGGAGGCGCCCGCGGGCGGGGCGGGGCTGGCGGCGTGAGCGCCCCCGGTCTAGCGATTCGATTGGCTGTTTCACCTCCAAGCCGCCCAATTGGAGGGTGCTTTGCAAAGGAACCCTGAGCCTATCGCAGCTGTGGTTCCTCTTCCGCTCTGGCAGTTTGAAACCGTCGGGGCCGAGGGCGGCGCGGCCGGGGCCCGCAGGTGAGCGGGGGGGGCCGGGGCCGCGCCGTCCTTCCCACAGCACAGAACGCTGCTCCTGCCCGGGGCCGCACCGTCCTTCCCACAGCACAGAGCTCTGCTCCTGCCCGGGGCCGCGCTGCGCCCGCAGCCCCACCCCGAGTTTCATGGGGGTGCCAGTGGGCACTCCCTGGTTGGGCTGGTTGCCTTGAAAGCTCTATATAAGAAAAGGAAAGGGGAATCTCCTATTCATGATCTACTGTATTCGCGGCCGCCTGACTACCCCTGTGCCTCTCTGGTTTCTGTGGGACACTCCGCGGATTTATCCCCGGCTGCCATAGCAGCCGCGGTGTGGGCGCTGTCGGCCTCAGGGGCAGCTGTGAGCTGCTGGAGTGAGGAGTTGAAAGCGTGAGCAGCGCTGCTTTGCAAGGGGGTACGGCTAAAGGCAAGGAATATTCTTGCCTCTACTGGCAGGAGATGTAGTTCTATCCAGGGACACTGGCAGTGGTCCCCAAGGCTCAGTACTGGGCCCAGAACTGTTTAGAGTTGGATGACATGGGTGAAGGGGCAGATTCCTGCTCAGCAAATTCACTGAGAACACAACGCTGGGAGGAATGGCCAACACTCTGGAGTGCTGTGCAGCCCTTCAGAAGGACCTTGGCAGGTTGGAGAGATGGGCAGAGAAGAACCATCTGAAAGTCAACAAAGGCAAATGAAGGATCCTCCACCTGGGGAGGAACAGCCTCAGGCACCTGGGGCTGACCTGCTGGGGAGCAGCTCTGTGGAAAAGAACCTGGGGGTCCCTGTGGAGAAGATCCTGGTAGACAAGAAGCTGTCCATGAGCCAGCAGTGTGTCCTTGTGACCAAGAATGCCAATGGTATCCTGGGGAGCATTGCCAGCAGGTCATGGAAGGTGATCCTGCCCCTGTACTCAGCCCTGCTGAGGCCACACCCGGAGTGCTGTGTCCAGTTCTGGGCTCCTCAGAACATGAGAGACATGGAGCTGCTGGAGTGGGGAAGCAGAGGCTACAAAGATGATGAGGGGACTGGAGCATTTGAAGAGGAAAGGCAGAGGGAGCTGAGCCTGTTCAGCCTCAAGAAGAGACAACCGAGAGGAGACCTCATCAATGTCTATAATTATCTGAAGGGAAGGTGCCAAGGCAATGGAGCCAGGCTCTTTCTAGTGGTGCCAAGCAGTAGGACAAGTGATAATGGGCAGTCACTGATGCCCAGGAAGTTCCACCTGAACATGAGGGGAAACTTCTTTATTGTGTAGGTGACTGTGCACTGGAACAGATTGCTTAGAGAGGTTGTGGAGTCTCCCTCATTGAAAATATTCAAAAACCACCTGGATGCAATCCTGTGCTCTGTGCTCTAGGATGACCTTGCTTAAGCAGCAGGTCTGGACCGGATGACCCACTGTGGTCTGTTCTGACCTTACCCATCATTCTCCTTCCTAGATGTTGAGTCCTGTGATCCAAGTGAAACACTAAATTATTTGGAAAGCATCATCTTTATTAAAAACAAACCCAAATGCACAAAAACCTGAGCACAGCTTAATTAATTCAAAATTAAGGAGGAGAGCAATGATGCTGAGTCAGAGCAAGGTCTTTATAGTTGCATCCTGTTTCTTAAAGCAGTTGTATGCTTATGGTTTGGAAGAAACTGCTGCTGTTAGCAGGAATCTTTCTTTAATGAAGTCAGAAATATATTTTGGCAGATGCTTGGATAAGTTTAGAAGAACCTGGTAAGCTTGAAGATGTTCTTCTCACTTGTCTTTCCCCATATAATGATTTGCAGCTTAGCAAATTAGTTTGTTGACCCAGAGGTGGTCTCTTAATATCCCTTGATTTCTCTTTTAAGAACTTATCTGGTATTTTGTGGTACTTAGTGCTTGTTCACTGAGATCAAAGCTGACAGGTTATTCTTAGGCTCGCTTGGCTGAGCAGGGATCTTTTTCTGAAGCTAAGGCAAAAAAGGAAAGCATATGCCCAGTGGAAGCAAAGTCAGATTACATGGGAGAAATACAGAAATTCAGCTCTCCATGATAGACAAGAAATTTATGTGGCCAGAGCTCAGTTAGACTTGGAGCTGGCCAGTACTGTGGGGGACATAAGAAGTAATTTTTAAAAATATGTCAATAATAAAAGGCAGTCCAGAAATAACATGATCCTGTTACATGATGAGGATGATTACCTCAAAAATGGGAACATTGACAAGGCAGAGATGAGTTCTCTGCTTTGGTCTGCAACATTGATGCAGTCACAGATCACAGCCAGGGTGGGTTCATGAGAAGAAGATCCTGCCTGAGAAACTTAATTCCCTTTTATGACAAGGTGACCCATCTACTTGATCAAGAGAAACCAGCTGATGTGATCTTTTTGGATTTCAGTAAAGTTTTTGGTACTGTCTCTCACAGTATCCTTCTGGAGAAAATGTCTGGCACACAGCTGGATAATGCATTACATAATGGGTGAGTAACTGGCTCATGAGGTGGGCACAGAGGCTTACAGTGAACAGGGTGACATCAGGCTGGGGACCTGCCCCTAGAGGGTTCCACAGGGCCTTTATTTCAGGCCTGGTGCTTTTCAACCTCTTAATTGACTTGGATGCAGGCATTGGAGTAAGTTTGTTGACAGTACTAAATTAGATAGGGCTGTTGATTTCCTCAAAGGCAGAAAATCCACCTGGGACAGGGCAACTCTGGATGTAAGAACAAACTGGAAAACATCTCCACTGGAGTGGTCTGGTGAATCCTGGTCAGTGGCAAGTTCGACATGGTCAGCAGTGCCCTGGCAGCCAGGAGGGCCACCCGTGTCCTGGGGACATCAGGCACAGCATGGCCAGCCAGGCAGTGGAGGGGATTGTCCTGCTGTGCTCTGCACTGGGGCAGCCTCACCTCGAGTGCTGGGGGCAGCTCTGGGTGCCACAGTGTAAGAGAGGCATTCTGCTATTTGAGAGCATCCAAGGAGGGCAGTGAGGATGGTGAAGGGCCTTGAGGGGAAGCTGTATGAGTGACTGAGGTCACTTTGCTTTGTCACTTGTGATGAAGGAACCTTTTGAGTTTTGGAAGACCAGAGAGTAGTTTCAGTGATAAGTAGAGAGCTAGATCCACTTGATTGCATGTAAGGGGCATGATCTTAGAAAACTGAAAACAGAACTCGGGATGGTGGTCTTAAGTTATTGAACAAACAATTTTTAGAACTTCTGGTTGCAAGCACACATATAATTCCTATAATGCTAGATAGTTGGCTCTTTGTTGTCTTCACTAACGCACACACATCTTTGAATAGATCCAGGGTTTTTAGAGTAGTCAGGGTCCACGATTTGAGAAACTGTGTAGGAATGCATATGAAATTGAAGTTGACTTTTTAGGATTGCAGAAGTGTTTTTTGGTATTGAAAGACTTTATCAGCTTGAAGAAGGTAGAGTGCTAGTATAGAGCTGTTTCCTTATGTAGAGAGGCTAAAACCAAGGATATATATAAGGAATAACTCATGTGAGAGAGGAAAGGAGAAAATTATCAGACCAGGAGGCAATGAAAAAAGTGGAGCTGATGAAGGTAGTATTTCTTCTGTTATCTACTCCTAGATGTACAGGAATAAAAAGTACAAAGTAAACCTTCATTAGACTCCATTTTTATACTTTAAAAATGTGGCTGGTATATGAAGGTTCTGAAGGACGTAGGAAGATGATGATCTTTTGAACCTTGAGCTACAGGAAATCTCAGCATTTGAAACTATCTTTACATTGTTTTTTAAACATCCATCATCTGCACAGAAATGAGCTTGTCATTCTGAAAGGTGTAAAAATATCCATGGCAGAGAGATCTTTTGTGGTGCAGGAAGAATCAGTATATAGAACAGCTCAAAGAGCAAAAGGAAAATTAATTTCTATCTGTATTCCTATATAGAGAACTATGTGGGGGGTTTGATACTTTGAGAAACATTGATGGTGTTTAAGTAGGATATTCCTGCCAGTTTTATGATGGTACAACTAGCAATTTAAAATTTACATTTCTGTCAGAAAATGCATCTGTTTAAAAAACAAGAATATTATAATTGACAGTTGTAAAGATCTCTCTAAAAATAATTTTTCCTTGCAAGTTGTTTGCTACACTGTACCATCAGTCAGTTCCTCTGGTTATTTATGGTGGTATGCCTTCTCTCCTAACAACTCCTTAGTCAGTGTGTCTAATTGTCTTTCGTGTGCATCAGGCACCTGTATCACTCTGCCATTCATTCATTAAAAAACTCACCCTGCTTTATACTCAGTTTCCCCTCATTTTGTAATTCATCTTTCCCTCCTCTGCCATATTCTTTAGAGTCCTTTTCCCTTTATTCTGTCAAATCTTACCACAAGAGCTTCAGTTCTTCACTGAAAGACCTATATGAGGCTGTATTAGATTAAAAGATACATATATCTTTCACAAGGTCTTCAAGCTTATTATCAATTCTTCAACATTGCCTACTTCCCAAATATGCAAAGAATGCCTCACTGTCTTGCCAAGAAATTGCTGGAATGATTGATATTTATTGAACCCAAGGCGTTACTTGTCCTTCCATAGCTGTTCATGTTCCTGGGCCTGAAACTCAAAATAGTGATGGGAGACTGATGTTGACCAGTGAGATTCATGGTATCGAACAGGAGTGTTCAGGGCACTGTCTTATCTTGGGCTGTGGCTGAGGTAACATAGTGGGTGGGCACAGTGTAGCTTATACATTCTTATGTTGCTCTGTAGGAATTTTATACTGAAACAGCCTGATAAGCTAAAAGGCAATACAGTGTGAATAAAAATGACACAGGAGTATATCTGTAACTGCAACAACGGACATTGTTGCTTTGGGGTCTTTTCTTGTTCTCTTATAAGTTAGTGAAAATATTTACATTATATTGAGTATGGTTTGGATCAGAGCATTTCCAGCATTATATAATGAGACTATTCAATCAGTTTAATGCACAGAATGGGCATTGATCCAGTTGTAACAGCAGGATCTGTTTCTGGGGAAAATGTTGGTGAATATATATTTATGTACTGAAACTGAAAAATGAAGTTCAGCTTCTACTGTTTTATAGACTTACTTTGTGCAGAATGTCATCTGATGAGGAGAAAAGCACAAGTCCAGTTTTCCCAAATGACTTTGTTCAGGACAGTTCTGTTTCTTCAGATCCTCAGGTAGGACAAAGGCAATATAATTTGATTTACTGTCATGGCATTTTATTTGGTAGAGGATAACTGTGAGGAAATCTAACTAAATGTTCATCTTTTTTTCTATTTTATGTACATAGGAAAATAATAAAAATATTAGTGAAAAGAAACTAAGTAGACTGCAAAAAATACTGATACTAAAATACGTTCAGGTAGATTCCATTTCTGTGCATTTCACAAGAACTTTATGTAAAAATTCTTACCTAAACTATAGACTTCAATCTGCTGCAAGTAAAATAGGTAGTTTTCTCAGCTTTTTTTCCTAGTGTTATTCTTTATTTGTGTTAAGTCTTATCAAGAAGTCAGAATTTGACACAGTGGGATAGAAACCCATGACTTTTGAGAGATGAAGACTAACTATATTTTAGGCTTTCCCCATGATTCAGTTTTGTAAAAACTGAATTTTTTTAAATGGATTTATTTTCCTTGGAGTAGTATTATGGCCAAGTTAATCACAGAAAGGAAATTATTGCTTTTTGGTTTGTTTTTTTTTTTACTTGCTGCATCAAATACATTAGGACATTCTGTAACTATAATACTGGGGGTTGCCTTTTCTGTTCTCGTCATGCTTTCAAGAGGATGCAATGATACTGGATAAAGTCTTTGTACCATTCTTTTGAAAGCAGCAGATTTTCATAATTTAATAATTGTTTATTCCTATTTGCATAGTAGATTGTGTGATTTTTTTCCTTCGGTAGGATACAGTCCAAACCAGGGCGGTTTTGGCAATAACATATTTTGCTAGTTGCCCTGTAGAAGTGCATCTCCACATTGTTCACGTAGTGAAATGGGCATACACAGTAGCAACACTGTTTAATTAAGGGGTTTTCTTCTTTCTTTTTTTACAATTTGGATTGACTTGTACCTTTAAAATAACTTTCTATGGGGCAATTAATTTCCACATTCATGTACATCTCTATTTGTGCTTGTATCTCATGGATAAGTTTTCATAATCTTTGTCTAGGAATAGTAATGCATGTGTGTTTGCAATGCTTTTTGTAGTCAGAGAACAAGATAAAAGCATCATGCTACAAATTTTGAAGGACCAGAAATTTCTGTTATGACCTGGTTGTGATTATCAAGGAGGCTCTAAGGCCACCTGGTAGATAACAATAAACTTATACTGATGGGTGACTGTTTTGTGAATGAGAACATGTCTAGAGAAGAATAGCTCAGCTGGAAGTGTTCCATATCAATTGTTGGCCAAACTGCCTGACCATTTTGTGGCTGAGCAAAAGTTAAAGCATGTTATTACAGGGCATTGTGCAAATGCATCTTAAACAGTGACAGGCTCCTGGCATCCAACACTCTCCCTCGAGGGGAAGCCCATTCCAGTGTTTGATTGCCCTCTCTGTAAAGAAATGCTTCCTAATGTCAAATCTGATCCTCCCCAACACAATTTTGAACCATTCCCACTCATTCCATCACTGGGTCCTAGGGAGACGAGATGGGATCTTCTCCCAGGGAATCTCTTCTCACTTCCCCTGCTCAGGAAGCTGAACAGAGCAACAAGGCCCCTTAGCCTCTTTTTCTCCAAACTACACAAGCCCAAAGCTACCCCTGGTAGCACTGAGGTCACAGCTGATCAATAGGAATGTTGACAGGGAACTACAATACTCCATTTAGATAATTTTGGAAAGTCTGTTCTATTTTCTTTGTTTGGGCCTTTTTAATAACATGTTGCTTTTAAATAGAGGCCAGCTCATTACTTTTTCATGACAAAGAAATCCACTGGCTCTTAGAGAATGTCCATTACTTATAATTGTTATGCAAGACTTTATCCATTCACTCTGTTCTTGTCATATTGTCTAGTAACCTTGACTACAATCCTTTGCAGTATCTGTAGATTTTAATTTAAAAAATAGAAAAAAATTATCAAAAAACATCTGGTTGGGTTTTTTGTGCCATTTGTTCATTGCATCACTACATCTTCTACAAAATCAAAGCATTAAATAGTCAAAACTCCACAGACCTTCAGGTCATAGAATTACATTCCTGTAGTTTCATACATTAACAGAATTACTTGCAGTTGACAGAACAGCTTGAAAGTTCTGTTAAAAGCAGAACGACAATAATATACCAAAGATATGTTTTTAATTTTATTATGGTTTTATTTTAAATGTACTGGTCAATATTGCATTCCAGTTGCGGCATACTTGTTATGGAGCATTTAAGATTGAGGTAATACACTTAATCACTCAGTGTTTCCATACATATTCCCACTGCTGTCTCCAGGATTCTTTTTTGTGTGTCTTAAGTTTCTGATTAGAACTAGGATACTGTGCTTTCTTTAATATTTGCCTTTCAACTTCATTTCAACAGTGTTGTAATATTGTAATTTATAAACATTTATTTCCAGATTTGTCACTGGATGCTGTTTATTGACACTTTCTGTTGGCGCGTAAGAGTGCGTATTCCTGTACAGATTGGATTCTTTGAGTATTAATAAAAGAATTAGAACTTGGAAAAAATCTCCTGACATAACTTGATACCCATATTTTGAATGCTAAGCATGTCTATAGTAAGACATATTGTGTGATAGTGAATAAATTGGGTGACTCAACGTGAGACACCCACTTGCATCTGACATCTAACCTACTAGGTCCTTTGAATTGATCATGGAAGCAGCTGTATCAGTTCTGTCTGAGAGCTATCTTGTTTGTTGGGAAGAATTAGTTTTAAGTTGCTATTTGGTTGCATGATCTCTTAGAAGAAGACAGAGGTGTGATCTAACATCGGCAGAATCATTTCATTTTTTTTAGTTAAGGCTTTATTTGCTTTTTTACTCAGATGAGATTTTGCTGCAGGGAGTTTTGTATGGTTCCATGCAGTTCCTGATTGAGTAACAGATCTAAAGATATCTGTTTTCTTCTTTTGATATCTTACAAAATTTAAACTGTATACATTTAGAAAGATGTCTGTAGAAAAATTAGTAACTTGTTGATTTGCAGGTAATTATACCTTTTACATGGATTGTGAAGATACATCATGTATTTGTAATTCTGTAGCTTCATATACATTTATGTAGGCTTCTACTTTGAACGTGATAGATTAGAAGATGGGAAATGAACATTTAAATGGAAATTAGAATGCAGATTAAATGTACCAAACCTAGCTTCTTAAATTCTCTAATTAGTTGAAACACAAAAAAGTTACACTGAGAGTTTTGAAGTATTATCCTTTTCAGTTGTTAGATTCAAAAACATATTGCATGTAATTGATACCTTTCATTGATTGTTTTCCCTCTAACTTCCCCCAGGTTTAAGAGGAAATTAATTTTTGAATTCACACTTGGTTTTTGAGGTTTGACCTAATTAGGATTCTAATATGATATAACAGAACTAATAACAGAACTAATATGATAATACTAAGTGAAGTAAAAATAACTGCTAGTGACCTGGTAAAATGTTTTCCAATGGGCATTGTTTTCCAAAGCTTTAATTAGTGGATTTGTTGTAGTAAGTAACTAGTAGTGGTACTTGTTTAATTACTAGATTGCATGTTTAAGTTATAATACAGATTGTTTACGGTTTCACAATGAACACTGAATACCTTCATCCTGAAAATCTCTTTCATTAGGAGGTTTCAAAAAAATATTAATTGGCTTACTTGGGTGTATAGCATAATGCCACATACCAGTTAGATAGGTTTTTAGCTTCTTAATAGGAAAGCTTCTTTCTAAGTTATATATACACATTCCATGTACCTGTATAATTTTAAAAATAAATAAGGTGAGAATAATTATATCCTCTCTAAAAAAACTTGTGTATAATCAAATCACTTTTGATGATTGGCTTTACAACTTCCACCAGAGAAATTGCAATGTTACAGAGTGTGAAGTGTGACTGTGTTCAGTAGCATCTTTGTCATGGCTATAAAAATACATGTTTTTCTTTGAAGCACTACTAGTAGTCATTAGAAATAATAAGGGCTGATTGATAACTTAGATGATCTGGGACTGGAGTTTTTTTCCAGTTCTTGTTTTAGATGCCTATTGAAGTATCCAATGCTGGAATCTCATAGAGTCTTTCTGTGCAGCTATTGCAGTGCATTTAGTTGTAATCAGAAGGAATGTGAACATTAAACAAATGAAAGTTAAATTATTATAGTCATTGTGGGAAAACAAGTCACTTTTGCAGCTTTAGGGGAAATCCTCTCTGTTTACACCATAGTAATTAAAAAGAAACCTCTCAAAATTATAGAAAACAATATGGACTTCTTTTTACATATGCCTAATTTTTAAAAATGTAATTATAGTTTTATAATTCTTTGTCACCACTTTGCAACAGGATGAATATGAAGAGCTGTTTCGTTATACTGTAGTGACTCCGAAGTTTGAGCAGTGTGTCTCAAAGTTTCCTGAACCTGCCTCAGAAAAGAGACCATCTGAAAGAATTTACAGGTTAACAGGTTATGCCACTCACCATAATACTCCAGGTAGTACGCCCAAGGCTATGTGTTGAGCTTACATGAACAATGATACAACTTTGATGACTTATATTTTTTTAATAGCTTCAGTTTGAAAAATACATGCATGTCGTTTGTAGTACATTTGCATTTTGCACAAGAAATGTAGGAAGGCATATTCCCTGAAGAGTTCTCTCTCTGGCATCACTTTCAGATGACAGTGTTGATGTGCTGGCAGTTCTTTGTGTTTTGTGGGGCTGATGTTTAAAGATGGTTGGTGTAATAACAGAAAAAGGGATACCCTTACTTACAGTATACTTGATTGACATTTGATGTGTCACAGCTGGTTTTGCTCAAGCTGTTAGGGCTGTGATAGAGAAATTTAGAAACATATAGAAACAATGATTCAATGAAAGGGAGGATTACCTTAAAAGGGCTTTGTGTAATGACTAATCATGTCACTGCATGAATTTCATTCTTACTTTTTTAATTCAATCCTGTTATTCTAATTTTAATTTATTTCTTGGTATTTTATTTATCCATGTTACTAATGCATCACAAGACACTAAACTTAGGGTCTTGTGATGCATTAGTAACACGGATATTTTTAATTGTCTTGTTTGCTTCTGTCACTAGCATTTAGATTGAGAATTTTGCTTTGCTGTTAATTTTGCTTCAGAAGAAATTGTAAACAAATACACCTGCATTATTTCTTTTCTAGGAAGCTAAGCATTATCAGGCAAAACTTACTTTAAACTAACTTGTATTCTTTATCATTCTATTTAATATTAAATATATTTAGCTATCTTTTTGTTTTCACTTTTATAACCCTTGTGGACGGCTTTATGTCTGCTGTTTAGAGGAACAAGTGACATACTTGTACCTTCCAACTTGGAAGGTTGGTCAATACTATTTCTTTAGGTTTTTAGGTTCTAAAGCAGCTGCTAGACAATCTGTGTGGAAGGATTAAGGCTGCAGGAGATAGTGAGTGGTAGGTGATGACAGCTGCATGATTACCTTTAGCCCTTCTGTCCATCATATCTTGCCTTGACCTTATGGCACACTCCTAGGATACACCAGGCCTTAGCATGAGCTGTGAGTTAGCCAAAGTCTGAGCAGAACTTAGGTGAACATTACAGCAAAATGTCAAACCACAGAATGTCTGCAGTACACTGCAGTACACTGCAGATTGCAGTGAGCTGTGACTCCTGCTGCCAGTCTCTGTATAGGAACTTGTCATGACAAGCTGTACATGAACTGTCACGGCACGAGCTGTCCCCACCTGCTGAGACAGTGTGTGTGGGTTAAAGCCAGCTCAAGTCTGTTGCTATGTTGAAAGTTCATTTTGCTGTTTGCTTTTTTTTATGCTGTGTGCTGGCTCAAGCCATGCTTCTCTGGGTAGCACAGAAATGCGTTCCGCGTTCACGCTTAGCTAAGGCCACTTACACAACCAGTTGATTCCCTCAAATGGTGCAGCCTTTTGTGAGAAAAAAAGGCCACCCAGAGCCCCTTCCTGTGCTGAGATTACTTCAGCTTCCTTTAAAGCAGCTATGGTTACTCTCTGTATTCTTTCCAGAGCTCCATGAGCAGAGTACTTATCTGCTCTGGATCTTCTTCCATTGTTGATCAGTCACATTATAAGTCACAGATTGTCAGGATTCAAGTACACTTGCAAAACTCTTGATTTGTAGAGCAGTTAATGTCAGCTGTTGGAACTGTTTCTCAGCCTGAGTTGATGCTCTTAAAACAGTACAAAATTTCAAACTCAGCTATGTGGAACTATAAGATGGAGCAAATTTTAATTTGGATATTGTCCTCAGTGCTCTCTGCTTAGAGTTTTGTCTCCCAGTTTGAGTGGAATATTGTCTTGTAAGGGATTTTTTTGTGATGTGTAATACTGCTGTTCATAGGAAAGAATATCAGAATCAAAGACTCTTGTGCTTTTTTGGTACGTGACTTTATTTTTTATCGTATTTGTCTGAAAATTGTAGCCAGCCACCCAAAAGAGTCTCCTGTCTCCCTGTAACTCTGCTCTTACTTTTTTTTTTTTTTTTTTCTGGGCTGCATTGGGTTTGCATGGCCAAACTTTAGTAGTGGTGGTTCTACAGGGGTGGCTTCTATAAGAAGCTGCCAGAAGCCTCCTCCATGTCCACCAGAGCTCTGGAAGCTCCAAAGGATGGGAGTGCAGCTGGCCAAGGCTGAGGCAATTTGAAATGGTGGTAATGCTTCTGTGATAAGAGATTTGAGAAGAAAAAGAAGTTTTGCATCGTTGTAATAGTGACCACAGAAGAGCGAGAGTGAGAATATGTGAGAGGAACAGCTCTGTACACACCAAGGTCACTGGAGAGGCTGGGACAGGGGGTGCTCCAGGCCCTGCAGCCCATGGTGAGACAGCTGTGCCTCTGCAGCCCATGGAGGTCAGGGGGTGCAGGGATTCACCTGCAGCCCATGGAGGAAACAGACCTATGCTGGAGCAGGTGGATGTCTGAGAGGGGACTGTGACCTCATGGGAAGCCCACACTGGAGCAGGGAGCTGCCAACCTGTGGAGAGAGGAGCCCATGCTGCAGCAGGTTTCCTGGTAGGACTTGTGACACCGCGGGGCACCCACACTGGAGCAGCCTGTCCTTGCAGGACTGCACCCCATGGAAGAGTGACACACACTGCAGCAGTTCACAGATCTCTTTCCATTCATAGAATGGAAAAAAGTGATTAAAGACAGTAAAAAAGGTGCTTCTGAACTTCCCAGAGAACACAAGAGATGGGAATAATATTTACACAGATTCATCCTGCTTCTGTCAATTAAAATGCTATAAAAAAGTTTCCTTTGCTTCGCTACTTTATCAAAATATGTGTTTGCTGTCCAAAATATCACTGTGTCTTCTCAGTCTGTTAGAGAGATGGGTCATACCTCCTAGAGATAGAGCTGGAAACAATCTAGTTGTAAAAAGGTTATTTCAGCTTTGAGGAGAAGATCTGATCAAAATCTTGAACTCTTCTATATAATCACTACTATTGATTGATGGTGATTATGTATTGAAGTAGTGCTGGCCACAGTGTTAATGCCCTGAGAATATCTTCTTTTTTTCATTATGGTAATAACATGACTTGAATGAACAATGAGAAAACTTTAAGTTTAATACTATACCTCTAATGCTTAAATTCAAGCTTAATACTCTACCTCTAATGCTGATCAGGTGGGATTGTTTACCAGGTTTTTTTCTGAAGGACAGTTAATTTTTTTGTTAAACTTCATTCTTTTGGCACTGCTTACTTGTTCATACTAGAAATCAGGCTTTTTGACATTTGGCTCTAATGCTGCTACTGTTTTTAAATAACAAAATCGTAAATTAATAGGTTAGTGTCCTATAACTGTAAAACAAAATGAATGAATGTGCTGAGGATGGAGTTAAAATCTGAAAGTTTGCTCTTCTGCAGAGCTTCTCAAGTTTACAATGTATTTTCCCCTTCTCCATGTGATGGTATTGGAACCGACAGAGTTTTCAATGCCATGTGATGCCTTCTGAAATGAAGTTCTGGTTATGAAATGTTCTTTGGTCTGGATGCTACCATCATGGTGGTAGAACTCTGATTACTGGTAATCTCTATTTGTTGCAGAAAATGTAAGTATACATGGTATCTTCCTTAACAGCTTTCAGTCAGATAAGAGAAGTAATTGGAATAAACATGCTGTACTATTCAATTCAGTTCAATGTCCAAATGTTTTTAAACTTTGAAACATAAAACTTCATTTCCTGTTCTTGTTATCAGTTTAGTTGATTAAATTTGAAAATTACTAAGACTGGAGCAGTAAATTATTTGTTGCAGAGATGTGCAATGATGACTCATACCCAAAGAGTGGAAAAATCCTTCTCTTCAAGCCTTCTAGTCCTCAGTATATATCCATTAAACTTCTTAGAACATTTTAGCAAATTGCTGTGCTCAGCTTGGGCCACTAATAGCATCTAATGTGTGAGAACAGTGTCAGAGCTTATTTACTTAATAAAAGCAGAAAAACTCAGATACTAGAACAACACAGAAAAGCTCAACTGTAGTAACAGACATCTGGATAAACAGCTAATTTCATTACCTCTGTCTAGAGATTTGTTGCAGTAAATGGGTGTGGAGATTATTAAATAAAGTGCATTTCTATACTTATCATATCCAAATGGTTCCAGTATCCTTGGTACCTTAGTGCACTGTAACTGAGTGACATCATATAACTCTATGGAGGGAGTAGAGGTGACAGAAGGAGAGCATTAGAAATAAGAATTAAATTAATGTGTGTGCAACTGTAGAAAATTATGGCAATACTGGAAGGCTAAGATGAATTTCATAAGATGATGTTATAAACATGTAACAGATACATTTGGTGGATTCAGTGAAGATATTATACATCCTATGGTAAATGAGAGAAATGAAAGCTGTGTTAGGATAATCTGTTCCTAGGGAGAATTAAGGGGGAAGGTAGTGATGAACTAGTAATATTGTGATTCTCAGACTGTGGCAGTTCTTAGCCTATTTTAATATCCTGTTTTGATTGGTTACATTTTATTCTGTTGGGTTTTTTAAGGTATCTTACAAACTGTTCTGTGTAGTCTAACCAAGTAGTAGAAGTTTAAAAATAAAAACAAAGCTTCATGCATTTCATGTTACAGCTGAAGGAAGGAGTGACATACAGGACTGGGGAAAAGTGGTGAAGGACAGAACTGTGAATGTTTGACAATGGTAACAGTGTCAGATAATTCTATTGTCATATGCCAGCCAGATTCTTCCTCACAGAAATTAGATGTATTTCAAGTAATCTGGATCATCTGTCTGGCATATCATGTACTTTGGACATTTTTAAAAGCAACAAGTATTCAAATTCTGCCACTACTTTAGCAATACTTCTGTCATTTTCAGGAGAAACAATGACAAAAAGCTAAAGCCTGATTTTAATTTACTTTGTCATGGGGAATAATCTCTTTATGGTCTTTTGCTTTTGCTATAGGGGAGAACATTTAGTCTGTAGAAATGGTGTGTTAGATGGCACTCCTTTAGCTCAAGCTGGTGTTAATTTTATGATGTGTGGTTGTGTATTGGGAGAAATATCAAAAAGCAGTTGTAACTGCTTCTGCATCGCAGTTCTTCCTTGTTTCCCTTTTGTTTTGGAGCATGAGTGTAGTAGTTTTGTGGCAGAGTATTAGCCAGACAGCTCTTCTCATTTCCTTAAGAAAGGAGACCTAACAGTAAAAATAACTGTAAAGGAATATCAACCATCAGGCTCTGCCTTAAATAAATTCAAAACACACTTTTCTAGTGTTCACTGAAGATACTGCTTTGTGACAGATAAACTTAATTCTTCTTGATTGAATCAAAAAATAGTACCCATCAGACATTACCTGTTTTCAGAAGTGAAGACTAAAATGTTGGAGGTTTTCTGTTTATGAAAAAAGAGAGTATTTTTTTGAAGTTGTTGTGTTTGTTGTTATTAGCAGGAATCTGCTAATATTTCTTCTAATTTTCTTTTATTCAGTTGTCAACTCTAATAACAAATTTTCTGTAAGGAATAACTAAATATAAGCCAATATTTTACTTCCCAAGTTTACTTAAATATTAACTTTATTATCAGCTCAAATGCATGCAAACTAGCTTTAGTGGTACCACAGCTCCTTAAAGTGAGGATTTTTTGTATCAGGCATTATATAAATTAATGGTAGATATGTCCTTTCTCAAATTGCTTGAATGCTAATTAGATGAACAAATTTAAGGCTTTAAGAAAAATGCATGCAGGTATGTATTAACATCAAAATATATCCACAGGCTGCTTTGTGAATTTGTAAAGGAACAGCACAGACCTCTGGTGTTTACAGGCTCATTGAGAAAGAAGGCAGAAGTTAGTAGATGGTTTACCTGAGATGTTAATTGTCAAGAAGCCTTCACTTAGAGATGGTATTTCTGGCTGTATTTTTGGTGGTTGCTGTGATCATTCTCTTTCAAATTAACGTATATTAAGATACTGTATTTTAAGGGAGCACTACTTTTGAATTTACTTATGTTACAATTGGATTGTCAGCTTAAATATGTGTGTCCAGAAAGCTTGTATTAGAATTGGATTGGTTTTTCTTATGTGGGTAAAGGACATTTCTGGTGTTATAAATATTTTATTTCCTTTTTGCCATTGTATGTCTTCTGACTTCCATCCAAAGTGTGGACCAGTCAGCCTTTCCAGAGTGTCAGTTCTTATTTTCTTGTTTCATTTTTAGTCTCAACATCAGTGAAGCAGGCCGGTATGGAACAACCTGCTCTTCCAGAAACAACTTCTTCCACACATGGTCCAGGAGAAGTCAGCAAAACCACAGTGATGGAATTAACTTCACCAGATGGAAAAGTCACTCAAATAGAAAATATAGTTGATCTCTGGAGTGGAAGTCTTAAGGTATTTATATTGTATGGAATCCTTAAAAATCATTCACAGATATCATTGTATTGTAGAGTTAGTGCAGGAGAAGTTTCAGTGTGATTGCTGAGAGAATGGTATTTTTTGTTGTTGTTGCATATTGCACATAAGCATGTGTAGCACAGAATATCTTTTTTCAAAAAACTTTGGAATAACTGTCTCCATTAGGGAAGTGCTGATATCATGATTCAGTAGCTCATTTTATGTGGTAATACAGCTGTACACAGCCTGTGTAATGAAGGTATCACTGCAAATATATGTGTCTTCTTAATTGCTAAGTGTTTTAAGATGAAAATTATAGAGAGGAAATAAACTCATTGCATTACTGTCATCCTTTTAACTTTTCAGACGAATATTCTGACTGAACTGAAAACTTGGGAACTTAATTTGATTCAACAACACAAGCTTCAAATGAGTCAAGAGAAAGAGAAACATGACACACAAGTGAAACAACTGCAGAATGAGATGGAAAACCTGAAAGAGTTACTTCGTACTTATGAAATCTCTATTAGCAGGAAAGATGAGGTAGTAACTCAATTTCATATTTTAACAGTTCCTCTCTGTTTAAAAATATCTACACTAAATTTTTTGGTCCATCTCTTTGAACAACATTTTTTTAAAGTAAGTAACATAGAGAAGTAAATAATACATTCAGACTGTATAGTAGAAAAATAATCATGGTTGCTAATAGAGTTGTTTATACTAACAATGAAAGCACATCATATGTGCTATGTTTTGCATTGTTTGTTTCTTAAATCTAGAGTCTAGTCTTGTTTCTCATGTATTTCATGAAGAACTTACACAGGCGTAGGTGAGTTTATTAGCTCTTATATTTCAAAAGCCTCTAAATTTTCAATCATTAGATTGGTTTTCCTCAGTTTTAAATGTTGAGGAGCCTCTATTTTAAGATTCTTAGGAATTTGACATTTGTACATATTCTTAAGATTGGACATTTGGAGTCTCTGGTTTACACTTTCCTGCTGGCAACAGTGCAAACAACTTGAATATTAACTAGAAGTGTGAAAGTGGATATAAAATCTTGGCAGTTTTGCAATCACCCAACATAAATAAGTTTTCTTTCTGCTACCCTGAAAATATTACCTAGTACTTGAGAACACTTAATGGAGTTTGGGTTTCTAATTCCTACTTAAATTTTCAAAAAACATACATTACAAGAGTTAAAATGTGAATGAAGATAGTGTTCTATGTTCGTCTAGAAAACACACTAATCTTAAAGACCAAGCAAATATAAATGTTGTAACATTACAATAACTGGATTAGTCTTATACCATGTAATTAGTACCTTGTGCATGGCTATTTCAGCCTATAACTTTCAAACATCTAATTCTCTTGGCTGTCATTGTATGTCAGTCATATTTAATGTACCATAATTCTCAGTGATACTTTGAAAGCTCTATTTCATTATCTGCTGCCAAAGAAATTGTTTCTTCAGCCAGTTTTAAAGTTCTGATTCTAAGGAAAAATCCCCAAACATGTGAATAGAAAATTACTATTGCTACCACCTGAATGGAAGGTGGCAGTGCTTCCATGCTTCTGCATATCATTCCATAATTATGAAATCTCCTGTATCCTCATATGGACATAAACCAGAGTCCATCAGCCCCACAAATATTAGAAGTATTAGACTCTTATTACACATTGTAAAGAATTAAGATTTACAATGTGTAATAAGAATCTAATTTATTTGCAAAAATATGCTGATTAACAAAAATAGACTTAGGCTAAGACTTCTAATGTGTAGCAGTATGTATGCAGCATTGAAAATTGATTTTTATGATACTTTTTCAACAAAAGTAATTAATATATCAATTTAATTTGTTTTCTATTTTAATTTTAGTTATCGTTCATTTAATTAGTGTATATTCAATAATTATTACTTGTAACAAATGGAATATAATGTTAACATATGCTAGCATGTATTGTCATAAAATCTTGTTCTCAACAGTGTTTATGCAGTAGTTAAAATAACTTTGCATTATTCCCCTGAGTCCCACTGTTGACCATTAGAGTTGCACATATATGACTGATGGCAGAATCTAGCTTAAGAAGTTAGGCAGAAGTAGGGAGTAATATTCAGATTTGGTCTACCAAATTTGCATCATAGCTGGCTTTTAGTTGGGGAACCTCAGCTCTTCATGTGTAGTCATTAAATTCAGAGATTGCTGGGTTGCAGTCTCTGTCCAGTATGACATCTTGCCTCTCAAACGTTTTAATTGCTTGAAGCTTATATAGTATCTTTCATGTGATCTTTTAAAGAGAGTAACAATTTCTAATAAGGTTTTTCTGGTTTATAGCAACAACTTAGCTTGTTTATTCTGTTCAGACAAGTGAAGAAAACTTCTAATATAAATGTTTCTGATTCATTAAAAGTCTCTTTGAAATAAGACATTCTTCTGATGTTATGCTGTGGTAACATTTAATTATGAGAAAGTAGTTCAGAAACCATCAAATGTAGGAGGAAATAACTCAGTTCAACTTTTCCTAAAACTATAACATGGAAGTACCACAATCTGAGTGTCAAAGCCACAGGAATTTTACTTCTCATTTGAACTTAGATCCTTGTTTCTTATTTGATTAGAGTAAGGGGAAATTTCAGTAGAAAGCATCTGTTAAAAGCAAGTGCTTTAAGTGAAAAATAAGTGAGACATAAAGTACATTATCTTTGATCTTACAGTGATCATAGATAATGAAATAGTGTTAATGAATATTTTTGCAGGTAATTACTAACTTGACCCAAGCATTAGAAAAGCAAAAGGAGAGAGTAGCATTGATGAGAAAGTTTACACTGTGGCGGATTCAGCATGTTAAAGCCAAACAAGAGGTATGTGCACAAAATCAAAATGCTGTGAAAATTAAACCTCTGAACTCAAAAGAGTCAGAGCTGCTGCACTTCTTTTTACAGTTTGAAGAAATCATGGTGTTTCTATTTTGATGTGTTTGACAAATAACAGTTTGAAAAGATCAGTTCTAAAAGGAATGTTGCTGTCAGAATACTCTCTGGAATGGGAAAAAATCTGTTGTCTGCTGACTATTTTGAAATAGACTAGAATAGTAGAGTTGTTTTAAAGTAGTTTTTAAACAATCCTGAAGTCTAAATTTATTCAAAATGTAAGTTTTATGATAACTACCTGCAGTCTTTGTGACAGCAGTTTTTATATGATTCTTACAGTGAATCCAAATGTGCCACATACCCAACAAATGGCTTCATATGTCTTTTTACACTGTGTATGTGAGGTTGTTGTTTGGGTGTCATTAAACTAAGAGTAAGACCACTGTTGTGTATAGCCTAGGAGCTCCCAAACACGGTTTCTCATGGTGAGGAGAGTAACGTGCATTGGCACATGTGCAGAGGCAACACTGAGCAGCTGATGCTGCTTGTGTAACACTTCACTGCAGGACCTGGGACTCAGTTAAGGGGCTCCTACTGTGGTCTGTGTAATAAGCTGTAAAACAAGCATCCACAGTAAAGTACTGAGCTTTTTATCAACCCAGAACTTTTTTGTTATGTGTTTGTATTTACTTCCTAAGGAATATGCAATTAGAATGGCAGATAAACATTTCCAGACAGCTTTGATGAAGAAAGTGTGGGCTGCATGGCGCTCTGTTAGTGAAGAAAAATGGAAAGACAAAGTAGCAAGAGCCTGTCAGTTAAAAGCAGAAGATGTATGTGTTCAGCTCACCAATGATTTTGAAGCAAAAATTGCAGAGGTAAAATCAATTTTTTGTTCTTCTTTTGCTCCTTGACTCCCAACCCCTGTTCCTCCAAAGGATGTCTGTCTCAGCAAACCTAACAAACACGAGTATTTTCCAGTAGAACAGAGCTCCCAAGTATGCAAGAAGATCTGAATGGATCTAAGATCTTTGTAATGTTTTTAGACATGCCTTTTTTTCTTGCACCCGATATAAAATGTTGCCAATCTGCATACACAGATGAAATAAGTTGTGCCTTCCTGAAATAAGGCAAATCTCTGTTTGCCTACTAATGGGAATGCCATTTGTTTTCTAACAGCATTCTGTTAGTATGAGCTGTGCATTTTGAGGTCTTAATGAAGGAGACAATGCAAATAGAAGACCATTATTACTTTGAATGATCATGATGAGTATGATATTTTTTTCCTGTAATAGCTATTCTGTTAAAGGCTGAAATTAAGTTTGATTTTTCTTTAGCTTGCTGATTAAGCTTGTTAAGGAATTTTCAGAGCTTAAGGTGAAATTTTCAACCTGTGCATTGGTGCACGCTAAATAATCAGTTTTAAAGTATCACTTTCAAGAAGTTTGTATTTCAGCAAGAAATTAAACCTAGAATTTTAAGAACAGGCTTACCAAATGTATCTTAACAGCACAAAAACCGTAAGTAGTAACTTGATCTGATCTTTTCTCAGTATTTTTAGTTTTTTACAGTATGTAGAGAAGAGACACTGGTGATGAAAATTTACCCTTATACTTAAATCATTATCAGAGAAGACTTGCTCTTCTGTTGAATGAACCCATATTTCTGCAGAGATCTGTGCCAGATGCCAACTTCTAAAAGACAAAAGTTTGCAAAGATATATTTCTGCTTAGGTAGAGTCTGACAGTCCTATATCTTTTGAATAGTCTTCTCCTTAATATGCTATATTATTAATATTGTGCTGTACTACAAAGAAATTACAGTGAGCTGTTAATCTCTGGTGAAGCAGAGGTTTTCAAGTGAAAACCTCTGTCTTTGTAAATATAGTAAATTAGTTTTGAAATTAATTGATGAATGTGTTTATAGTTTGCATTCAGAAGTAAGAGAGACTTGTTTCCTTAATCTGTTTTGTAGTTAACTGCTGCTTTGGAACTGACAAGATCTGAGCTTCTGCAACTGCATAGTGAAAGAGATCAGTATGAAGACACGATGAAGAAAGCCTTTATGCGTGGTGTATGTGCTTTGAATCTGGAAGCAATGACCATGTTTCAAAGCAAGGACAGTAGGCCAGATCCTGGTTAGTATGACTAGCAGGTTTAATCTGGTAGCGTGTGTGCATTTTTGTTGGATTTGTTCGGGATTTTTGGTTTGTTTGTTTTAATGGAGTTCCTTTTCTCTTTTTTTTTTTTAATTTGAGAATTTTTGGCAATACAGAGTTTAATTAACTTTTATTGCTTTAAAATGTCCTGTTGAATATTTTGAGAAGTACTCTGAGGCTGGACTTCATACAGCTGTAGCTGAAAGAAGGAACATGTTCTCTTCATCCCACATTGCTGGGAAACTGGTAAATTCCAGCTGAAGGCAGGAAAGGAAGTCAAAGGTGGCAAACTTCTTAAAATGCGAGGTTATGGAGCATTTAGACAAAATCCTGAAAATTCCTTTTTACTCTGGAATCTCAGTGTGCCATGAATCAGCTTTTCCCAGACAGGTCTCCCTTCTTTCTTAATCCTGCTTTTGAGTGTAAAAAGGGCAAGCAAATCTCTTGGGTTCTGAATTTAGATGTAACTCCATGTCAGAACAGGAAATACCAGTCTATTTTTATCAGCAGCATATCTGTAAAACCTGTGCAGCTACACAGGGAAGTGCTGCACATGCTTACAGGTACAATGAAATCACTCTCTCAGACTGAGACAAGCCATAGCAGTGGGAACCAATTTGTGCTGATGGAGCAACCTAGGTTAAAGAGAAAATAGCTGTGCCAGCAGGAGTGCCACAGCTATATGTGTGGCTCAACAGCTGTCTGTACTGGCAGTGGTTAATAGCCTTAGACAAGTAACTTCAGTTGCTAAATTTAACAGTCTTATACAGAAGTTTCTGAACTACTTGAGAGAAATTCTCCACCAAAATGATAGACAGAGAAAATAAAAACCTGAAGAAGATGTAAGAAGATACTTAACCTAAGCAGCTGTCTAAGCCTGTTAAACATAAATGGTATTTGTGCAGTTGCTTAAGAAATTAATATGCCGTTAGCAAAGTGTAGCTGTGTGCTAGTAAAAATTTAGGATCAGTATAGGTAGAATGTTAAGAGTGAATGATTTATTGAAGATACTGGGTTTGGGAATAAAATTACAGGGCATTTCCCAAGTACTTTGTTTTTCACGGTGTTATTAATTAAGAATTATTCTATCTTGAAGCATTATCTTTTATTTGTTTGTCTGTTGTTTTAAAAAAGCATGCAACAGACACCAGGTCTCCCTAATAATGAAGGTTTATTGACTGGTGTGAAAGCATTGTTTCTGTAGACCTATAAAAATGAGAGTAAATAGTAAGGAAATAAAGAAAACTGAGCTCTATAATAGTTGTGACCAATCCTTTATTTTCATGGACCCAAAATTTTGCTTGATTTTTACTAAAAAGCTGGAACTGAAACTCTACACCAGCACAACACCTAAAGATTTTGTTGTGCTGCATGAGATTTTGTTGTGCTGCATGTTAGGGTACCCATAACTCATTTATTTGTGTATCCACTATTATGCTTTTTAATCAGGCTTCATAACATTTCACAGACTCTTTTGTCCTCGGTCCTGAGCAGATCATCAGCTTCCACCACCTCTGGTACCACCTTCTCTCCTGCCCCAGCCATCATACTATGTTTTGCTTACAGCCAGATGGTGGTTTTAATGTAGTTAGTTACATAATTATTTAATATGGTTGAACAACTGTTGATCTGCATTCTTAATCAGGTAGAACAGTGATCAGGACACTGGAGGACTGCAAACATCAGAGAAGATTATTGTGATTTGTTTCTAGTCTTTTGATCTGTGGACATCAAAACTTCCATGTGCCAGAACCAGTCAGCAATTATAAATTTATATGAACACTGCAGTGCCACCTACTGTCACTGGACATAAAATGCAGAATTTCACCCCTTTACAAATTTATTATTTGGTTATTTTAATATACATTTAATATACACAAAATCTACAGATAAAATACCTATCATATATCATTACAGTTAATAGTGTGCATGTGTCACAAACTTGATGGCTTCATAATATTTAGTGTCAGTGTTGATGGTGCTAAAGTTACCTGCCTAATTACTTAGTAGTATATTAAGATTATTTTTAACCTCTTCATGTATTTAAAGGAACACTGACACCACAGGAATTCATAAGTTTTTGCTTATAAAAGTCCTAATATTGTTTTCCTCCAGTAAAATAGATCAGATCTTACTGATGTATAACTGTGCATTGGTCCTGTCCGTGCTTAAGCTTAATGTGTGTGTACACACATAGATATGTACAAAATGCACATTCTAGTACCCTTTTACTCTTGACGTCTACAAGTATTGCACAGATTTGAAGCACCTGCCTTTTATTTTTCCTTCTTATTTCCGCTAATTTAAAAAACCAAACACAACTACCACATGGTGTCACTCTAGTTCCTGGAATGAGCAAATGACCTTTGTGTTTTACTACCTAGACTGGATTTTCTCTCTTAGGGATAAGAGCACCACTTGCACACTGATTTTAGTTTTGGCAAGCCGTAGGATGAACCTCAGTTCTTTGCACTACAAGTAGGTGACATGTGCCACAGGGATGTTGAGACATAGAGAAACTAGCCCCTTGAAAAACATTTATAAGCATCTCAAAAGAGGGCAAAATACAGGAATGTTTGTTTATATCTGTCTACCTACCTCTATAAAGAACAGCCTGCTCTTTTCTATTAGATTATACAGAAATCCCAAAGAAATAATAAAATTTTCATTGTAACTTATCTTCCCCCATATCTCCACCTCTTAGGATGAGCTGGATTATGTGCTTATCCCATTACTTTGTGTTTCTAATAATAGATACAGAAAGTAGGAGAAATGATCATGCAACCACTGGTGCAGGAAGGCCACCTCCTTCACAATATAATCAACGCTCACCACCACCTCCACCAGCAGCTGCTGTTCAGGTGGAAAACATGGTAAGCATGTAGCTGGAACAGAACTGTATTTCCTAGTGACAAAAGAGAAATACTTTGATTGGCGCTTTTTTGAAGAGAGTTCAGATGTGTTCAGACTACACTGTGAATGGGGCACAGCTGCTGTGGCTTGCTGTACTTTCCTTAAGCTCTTTTTTATTTTAGTGAAAATGCATTAAACTAATGAAGACAAGGTCACTACAATAGGTATAATTTGCTCTCTAAGGTTCTCTCTGGAAAAAAAGCTGTTAAGAGGCATTTTTTTTATAAACTTGAATTTAGTATGTTCTCAAAACATGAAAAGCTGGCTTGACTTCAGACTCCTTTTTTAGGAGGGTAACACCTACAGACATTAAGGGAACTCAGCTTATTGTCCTGTCATAACAACTTAACCTGATCATCATCTAGTAGCATGGTTGTTTTGGACCTGCCCTGGAGTCATCCTCAAAACTTTGCCACTGTAAAACAGTATCATGCTAGAGAGTAGGTTAGAACAGAGATGATGTGCATGCCTGTCTCCTTACTTTTCATTCTAATAGTGACAAATGTTATTCACACCATTTCTACAAATTTTAGACAAGTAATTTTATATTAGACAATAAACAGTAACACTGGAGGTAAAATATCTGCAAAGACATTGCAATTAAAAGGGTAATTGGGATGGTGAGAAAACTGGCCATCTAAGGAGTAAAACCGTATTTTCTAGAAAGTAGTACTCATTCTGTATAAACTGGTTTCTTTTCAGTTTTGTTGCCACCTGGCTCATGCAAGCACTCCTGAGACCAGGCTAGATTCTGATTCTCCAGTTATCATCACTAGCACAACATCAGGATCTGGTGTGACATCAACGCAAAAACTGGTAACATGCTAAAGTTAACTTTTTTTCTTCTTTTAGGACATAATCATAACAAATATTAGTTTGGGTATTGTTATTTGTGCATTTCTCAGAGCAACACAGGTATGTAATTGAGGACACTGCCGTAGAGTTTACATAGCAGTATGAAGACACTAGGTTGAAAATGCTCATTTATGTTACATAAACTCATTTATGCTAGGAGCAGTTTTAAATTCTGTTTTTAGGTAGGGCAGTGTGGGAAAGTGAAGAATAGAAGAGTGCACTCAGGTATAGTGCAACAGCAATAATTGGTGTTTGACTTTTGTCATGGAAAGTGCTCATATCCTTGTCTCATTATCCTGCACTTTGAAATTTCTCCCTCATTCCCTTTTCTGTGCTTTGCGCTAAACTGCCCTCCTTTCTTTTCCATATTTGACAGAGTTTGCTGTCAGCTGTCAGAGAAAGATGCATTTTTGTATGCATGGGAGCTTTTTTATTATCTGCTCTGTCATTGCTAGAAAGGTTTTCCACAATGATGGAAGTACCTTCAGCTGTCACTCAAGCATGCAGTCAGCCAGCAAAGCTAAACTATCCATGCTTCTTGATTTTTGTCAAATTAGTCTTATTTCCCTCAGAACAGAAGTCATTTACTTGAAATGCTATCGCACAAGTAGAAAAAATGGAGTAATCCTGGTTGCAGCCAGGTGGAGCAAATTCAGTCCTGTGTGATGTAATTGGACTACCTGCAACATCACATGTTCCATTTGGGCATGTGGTAGATAAAACTGAGCAGAAACACCTAGCATTGTAAATATTATGTTTAGAATTTTTTACTAATTAATTTTTAATTTTTTTTTATAGTCCATGCCAAAAGTAATAACATCTGCACAACAGAAAGCAGGAAGAACAATCACTGCTCGAATCACAGGCCGAGCTGATATGGGACAAAAATCCAGAGCTTCTGGGAGTTTAGCAGTGATGGGAGTTGCTCCACCCATGAGTTCAGTTATTGTTGAGAAGCATCATCCAGTCACTCAGGTAAATCAGATTGTGTATTTATGTTCTTAAAGTATTTTTATTACAACACATCTGGTAATAGTTTGAAGAAAATTACCTTGCGAAGAGGTATTAGACAAAGCTAGACAAATTAGACTTTAGGCCTGTTGAAAACAGCAAACAGTACTTTGTGACTTTGTGTCTTTGTGTAGAAGGCACTGGTGAGGAGATGTCATGGTTTAACCCCAGGCAGCAGCCAAGCCTCACACAGCCACTCAATCACTCCCCCACCAGAGAGTTTGGGAAGAGAATCGGAAGGGTGAAAGCAGGAGAACTTACGGGCTGAGAAAAAGACAGTGTAATAGGGAAAGCAAAGGCTGTGCACACAAGCAAAGCAAACCAGGGAATTAATTCAGTGCTTCCCATGCACTGGCAGGTGTTCGGCCATCTACAGGAGAGCCAGGCCCCATCATGCAAAATGGTTACTTGGGAAGACAAATGACATCACCACAAATGTCCCCCCCTTTCCTGTTTCTTGTCCCCACTTTATACTCTGAGCTTGGTGCCACATGGTCTGGAATATCCCTTAGGTTTGGGTCACCTGTCCTGGCTCTGTCTCCTCCCAACTCCCCAAACACCCTCAATCTCCTCACCATCACGGCAGTACCAAAAGCAGAAAAGGCCCCCATCTCCTCCTGTGATTCACAGCCATGTGGCTTGCTTCACATAGAAGAATTCAAGAATTTGGGTTCCTATGCAGAAATTAATGTTTAAATTTTATGTTCTTAGGAGTTTAGAGATTCAGTGTGGTAATTATTTCATTAGGAACAATTTCTGGATTCAGATTTTGTGACTAGGAAAGCACCTGAACTACTGTTCGCAAAAGCTAACCTGCAAAAATGTAATAACTGTGACAGGCCTGCAGATACATACTGTGTACCAGTTCTGCAATTAAAAATCTTAAGTGTTGGTCTTGAGTTAATTTGAGAAGGAAGAGAATTTACCTTGATAAAAAGCAGAATGAATATGGTTTATTACACTAAGGTGGCTAGTTTTATGGGCAGAAAATTACTTCTTGATAAAATTGCAAACCTTTTATTTTCAAAGATCTTTCAGGGACTGCCTTTTGAAGTAACAAATACTTCAAAAGGAAAATTGGCACTACAGGGGAAAATTGTGAACAGTATGGTAAAATAGTAAAACAAGCCAACCTTGAAATAAGACTAAGATGATAAAAGCTTAAAATACTTAGTTAACTGGAAGTTTAGCACTTTGTATTCTAAAAAGTGTTTTACAGATAAGAAAGGAAAAGATCTTACTCTTTCTATTAAATGAGCATTTATTTTTTTCTTTCTTGAAAAGTGTATTTCAGTTTGTTAGGTTGCAGGTCTTTCTTTTTAAACTACAGCTCACCTAGAGCTATTTTAATGTGTATTTTTTGTGTCATTAAGTGTTTTGATCTATCTTATTACTTTTCAGCAAACCATATCACAAGCCACGGCTGCTAAGTATCCTCGAACTGTGCTTCACTCTTCTGGCTCTACCTTTGCAAGACCTGCAGGACAAGCTGGGCGAGTGCTTCAGAGCCAAACTCATACCAGTGTTCAGTCAATAAAAGTTGTTGACTGACTGACTGTCTTTCTCACCGGTAGGGCTTTTTAATCAAGGTACCACTTCCCCGTCCTTTCAGATTTGATGCAGTAAGGCCTAAAGTACATATCATGTTTTTACCCTTTTCTAAAAAAGGAAGGTTTTTAAAGTGAAAGTGCTTTTATAATAAAACCTGGAGGGGAAAAAAGAGCTTGAGCTTGTTGTTCTACCTCCAAATTTTTTATTATTAAGAAAAACACTTTTTATTTAAGAAATCTTTAGCACACTTTTTAAATAAAGGATACAATGTCATTTTTGTCTGAATCTCTTGTTTAATCCCAATGATACTAACATCTATGTTCAAGAGAAAATTATTTTTTTTTTCTTACAAACACTTTTACTTGCTTATGCATGTAAGTATAGCTGACCTGCACTGTAATTATATCCTGCAACAGTGTATGTAAATGGAGAACAGCAGGGTAGCATCCTCCACAGCCAGGGTCCAGTTTAGGCTAGGTGAGCTACAGTCCATCAAATTCTTAAACATTTTCATTTTGCAAGCTAATGTTGCAGAACTTGATGAATCCAAGCATCTGTACTTTAGGTCCCTAATTCCAGAACTTTATGATTTACTGGTCTGTTCTTCATATTCCTGGGACACTCTGCAGCAGAGTCAAAGAAGATTGCAAACAGGAGGACAGTTTGGAATAAGACTTCAGGCTAAGATCAGATCACTTTTTTAGTACAAACAGTAGGATTCAGCACAAAATAATGCTAGCTATATGCAAACAGAAAAGGCAATTCAATTCCTCCATTACCTGATAAAACTATTGCTATGTTATAAAGAAGATCACTAAAATAGACATTTACATAGTTTTTCAGATATTAAATGTATTCAGTAATAAGAAAACCTTTAAACACAGTCAGCAAGTATTAATTCAAGATATAAACAAGAAATAAGTAAATAATTGCTAGATGTGTGAAGTATTAAGTATCAAATGCTCTTTTGAGGGTATGTATGCAGTGTTATGCCATGATAGAAAATTCTGCAGCCACATGTGGTGTTTACACATAACATTTTTGTGTTTCTTCACTACATAAACCAAACGCTGCAGTAGAAAGATTTTTCATAATCCTAGCAAGAATTTATAAAAACCTGAATCCCAAATGAGGCTAGATGTCAAGTTATTTGCCAGTGTTAATTGATTTATACACATAACTTTCACTTACTAAATTTAATTTTTTTCATGTAGAAAACCTCTTATTTACATTTCACATCAAACACAAAGTAGCGTAATTTGCATTTCCAATACAGATTTACTTTATCAGTGTTAGGTCAGACGTAGAAATTGTAAGTGGTGAATCTTGCTTAGCAATTATAAGCTACCAGTCAGCCATTCATTCTTAAATGTTTTACATTTCTATTTAGCAAGCATTTGAGAAAAAAGTAACAACTTCAGGAGTGCAAGTTCTTCTAGAGTGGAAAAATTCGTGCAACTTCAAAATATGTTTTTTGTTTCCCTAAAAGATATTTGAAAGCCACTTTCATTCTGGCATGTAATTCCATCATATATGCCATGTTTTGTTGATGAACTCATGAAATTATACACTTTCTGGAGTCCATGCCAATGCTAACTGAAGCTCTGATCTTCTCTGTAAAGTAAGAGAAAACACTTGATTGGTGTGCTCTGCTTTGCACAAGTTCAGACTAACTGAAGGATGGCCAGTCACAATTTAACTGTGTGTGCAGGAGATGAGGCAAGCAAGGTTTGCACGTCTGCCTTTAGAAACCTTAAGTCTGACATAAATGCTCTTTCTCAAACAGCCTCAGCCCTCAGGAAAGGCAGTCCCAACAAGAAGAAAGTGTCCTCCACCCCTGCCCTGGCCACAGCTCCCAGCACCAGCAGGGAGCTCAGCATGGCACTGCACTCTCATAGAGGACACTGTAATGTGCTCTGTATCAACTTACCAGCTAAAGGCTGAAGTCCTGCTTCCACCAGATCTTCATACAGATGTTTAACAGGATTCTGATGAGCCAGCAATGTACCGTGTAACCAGATGAGCAACACTCTGTTCCCATGTTCCTTGTAACTTTTTTTCCCTATGCAAAACACAAAATATTTGTCCAATATGCTGGAAAGAGTGTATTTTGTGCTTTTGCACTTTAAAAGTTCCAAGAGGTTTTAAACTTACTCCTTTACTCTTATTACATTTCTCATCCAGCAGAAGAATGCAGACTGAAGCTTACAAAAGTTAAAAAAAAATCTTGTTTTATCTCAATGCTACTGTGAAGACATAAAAACTATGTAATACATCTTAAAATGGAATTTTACTTTCATTTTTCCCCTGACAGAAGCACTGTCTCCCCAGCACTTGAGAGGCCTGAAGCCAGAAACTCCTGTTTAATGGCAGCAGTGCAGACAGAATGTGAGCAAAATTGCTCTGTGTCATGAGGTTCCCCAGGTCCTCACTTGCAGCATCACCCCCAAGAATCTTCCATGATGCTCGTGGCTCCTAGTTTTGATCTCCAAAGAGGAAGACTCCTTCAGGCCAAGAGGGAGAGCAGAGTGTGCTGTACTGCTACAGCACTGCTTCCCAGGAACCAGGGACAAGGCTGGTACCCCTTCACTATGGGATATTCACATAGTTTAAAAAGCAATACTGCCTTGTGGGGTTTTTTTATCCTATATATTGTGTCTGGCCATTCAGATATTGTTACCTGTCCATTGTTCTTCAATAGCTTTAATTTGTTCATCTGTGAACTTCCAGAACACAGCCAGTTTTTTCCATTCACGGGGCTTTAACTGGTTGTATGCTAGATTCCAAAGGGAGGAGCGGATTTGCTTGGTCTGTGTGCTGTGATCTTGTTTGAAGGACACGCTGAAGTCTGACCCATTACCACTATGAGCTAGATGTGTCTGAAAAAGAAAGCAGGTGATAAATTGTGTAACAGAGCTGGGAATCTTTGCTCAGTGAGGCCCTGTAGCTGCTGACAGATGATTTACTCTGTGCCTGAAAAGGAACTCTATATTGCTCATAGAAACAGAACTGAAACAAAGAGTTTCAGTGTTCGTTGCTATGTATTTGTAAGTTAATTGCAAAATAAGCCACGTTGGTACTTGATACACAAAAGCAAAGTAACAGCAACTGTTGTGTCAGCAGTGCTGTGCTGCTTGTTTCTGTCTATGTCATGTTTAAAACACAGCTGGGTTTCAGGCACACTTCTTAAACTTTCCTCTTGCTTCTCAAAGCACTAATCTTTCCCTGGGGAGACGGTAGGCACCATGGGCACAGTGCCTCTCAACCTGTTCCTGCCTCTGCCCTGTCAGCTTCACTGGGCTGCAGTGTGGACTTCCAGATTCTCTGCTGGTACCATCAGCCATTAGGTCTATCACAGGGACTCCTAAACACCAATGTGCACATGTGTGTTGAGCATGGATCTGGTTTCATTCCTGCAAAAGTAAAATCCGACAGAAATCAAAACCACATGGATTTTACTCTCCCGATTAAAAGTGATGCTCTTACTGTATGCATGGCTCACCTGGAACAGGAGTGATGGAGTTACCTCTTGTTTGGGCACCTTTTGGGCAAAACCCATGTCAATCAGTGATTTCAGTCCTAACTAAGCTGTGTCCAGGAACATTCCTAGGTAGGTATGCTCCAGCTATTTTCTGTATTTCATTACGTTTATGTACTAGTCCCATTTCAAGTAAATCTTCAAGGGGAAAAATTCTTTATGAATTTGATGGAGGATGACAAAGCAGATACTAAGCAAAAAAGGAAATGGCAAATGGAAATACTAAGCATAAAATGCTTCATTCCAAATTAAATTCAGAAAAATACAGCAGGGTTATTTCCTAACCTCACAAGAGACTTACAGAGAAAAAAAATCACAGTTCGGTAACTAAGCATTGTCATGTATTTTTGGTTCCATTCATCTGATGCAGACTTTATTTCGTGCTTCTTAACACATGCAAGGTAAATTTTAGGACATTCTACAGGACAGCTTCAGGGTCTCTCTGGTTGGATCATTTGCTTATGATGTTTAATTAAAAAAAAAAAAAAGCCACAGGAAAAAAATCTCAAGCAAACAAAGAAAACCCCTTTGCAGCAACACAGCTTCCCTTTGCTGCTAAAGGTGTTTTGAGGCAACAGCAAGGCGGAATAGTAACAGCTGCCCTCAAATCCAGTTACACCCAGCCTAGACAATGACAGGGAAGGGTTGTGTAGAAGTGATAAATAGAGAAGAGGGAAAACAGAGAGATGACAGTCACACTTTAGTATCATGTGCCCTTCCTTTCAGCTACATGACACTTCCTTTTGTAACTAATGCTTTGTCACAAATGACAAGTCAGCTGAATGTAACAAAAATGCAGTCCTTAAAATAATGGTTCTAAATGCCGTAGTTCCAGTATGGTAACTCCACCAGCATCACATTCCATAGCCATAAGATTTAAGCTGTTTCAAAGGCTGTGCTCTCAGCTTCAGGCAACAGGATACAAACACATTTGTATTTCCCAACATCACTGGTGCTTCTGCAGAAAAGCATCTGCTTAACACCTTTTCTTCTCTTCAGAAAATTCAGTGAACAATGCTAAAAGGTTGAGAATATTATGGGCTTACTGCTGTCAGACTTGTCATGTCTTCTGTGGCAACAGACTACTTCTAATTTCTCTTTAGACCGAAAGAAACAATTAATGTACCTGACAATTCCAGCTGAACTGGTGCAAATCAAATGCACCATACAGAGTGTTCATGGAGGCTTTTTTTGCAATAATGAATCTAGATCTGCGATTTACCAGCCCTGTAACATTAGTGTCAGGGATCTGGCCACTCAGGGCAGGAGTGGGGTGGTAAAACCAGCTAACCCCTGCATCTGCTCTGGGACAGGATCAGTATGCTTATACACTTGGCTAACTCAGCAGGAAGCAGGAGTGAGAATGAAATCACAAATTGATATTGCAGTTACTTGTAGCCCTTTAGAGAAGCCCATCACTATGCAGTGTTCATTTAATTAACAACTAGGGAAAGAAGGTGAGAAGGTCAGACAACCTAAGCCATGTCATTCACACTTGTTGTGAAATTCTTTTCCTTCTCATTGATTTAATCTTATAATTAACACACAAGGGAAAGGGAGGGAGCTTCTGTTGAAGTAGCTGAGCTCTTGCTAGCAAAGGAATCACAGACATCTCCACTCTGCTATTTTTCAAGCATAGATTTTACTGTACCAAAGGATCCAGAAATCAACATGGATCCATGATATTCCAGCCATGGTACTGATGGCACAGTTTGGATTTGGCCTAGAATCTCTCTCCATCCCTTTATGTGTAGAGCACAAGGCAGGAAAGTGCTAAGATCTGCTTACAGTTTTACAGCTATTCAGGAAAAAAGTCTGGATGGGCTAGAGACTTTCCCATTCCCAATCCTAACTTTTGTTTATCAAGGCCAGTCTTACTGCCTGCCAAAAGGAACTACCTCAGCTGAAAGATACCTCAAAATCAGAATTGGCTTTTGCCTTAGCTTAGGCATATTGTGTTTAATGAAAGATAACTCTTACCTGTTTCATGGCAAAATACCTTTCTGCTTTAATGATCATATCTACAATGAGGGCATGATGGCTCCTTGATGCTGTGGCTAGTGCAGTTTTCCCATGCTGAAAGCAGGACAGTGAGTCAGAACATAATCTTGGGTAAGTGTGTCATAGAAGAAAAACACAGGAACTGTTTACAGACCCCATCCCTTTTTTATGGCTTTTGGGTAACTACAATCAAAGTCCTATGCTCTGCATAAGCTTTATCACCTCAGCCCAGAGGTGGTCAGTTTTCTCACACACTAAACTCCCCAGTAAAAATTCTGGTGAGGTACTGCTGCTTTCAGAAACCTGCACTCAGACCTGCATACTTCATACCGGCTTGCACGCTCCAGTCACTGCATCCACATTCAAACTACCACAAATACAGCTGATTCCCATGCTATGGTTAAACGGGCATTTCAGATGGATAGGCTGGCAAAGTTGGAAATATCCAGCTTAAAGGGCAAACCTGTCTCTTGTTTTAGATGGTAAGAGAAGGTGACTCACAGAATAAAAAGAAAATTACTTTCTTATTAGAGCTGGAAGGAGCACAACTGCAGGCTGATGCTTCATGGGTATAGAAGGAGTCACAGTTATTCAAAGCCATTGCTGCAACACCAGCTGCAGAGGTTTGCTCACTCTACCTGTACCCATCTCTCCTATCAGCGCTTCACTGTGATGCAGGCATCATGGTGGCTCTAAAGGGATTTCTCTGGAATTGTCTATTTTCAGCAGATCTGCACTGAGTGCAACTGCCTGGGATTTAAATATTACGATTGATCTCCACATAACAAGTGCTAGGCTTTTCTAGAAAAATAGATCTAAAAGAAGCCAATCCCTTAATTAGAAGGTTCATTAATTAAATTATAAGTTATTTTAGTTCCCCACATAGATTAAAGTTCCCTAATATACACCTTTTGAGTTCTAGCTCCTGGTGGTGCTCAAGATCATTCTAATTAACCCGTTTTTATAAGAGCATCACATTGGAAGCCAATGAACATACATTTCATTAAATCTTTTAGGCATAGGCATATTTTATATGTGAAGAGTCCAGAGACCACAAGAACTCCTTGGGCTCAGCTCTGGAGAGGTGCTTTGCATTTCACAGAGGGAGGCAGTGGATAAGGGGGGGTATTTCTGCACCCCTGTGCTGGTGTGGACACTGCTGGCATCCTGCATGCACATACAGTACAGCACTGCACATGGGGAGCTCTCTGCTCTCACAACCAAAGACAGAGTGCATTTCCTGACCTCTGACAGGAGCAGATGCATGGCATTCTCTGGAGAATGAGTACTGCTGCCAGGGTGCGGAGGCCAGAAAAATACTGTGCAATCAAAGCAGGCTCCCCATCTTCCTGACTACCGTTCAGCAAGCACAGAAACATTTTTGGCATCTCAGCACCAATTCAATTCAAAGGGCACTGTACTTGCATATGTTCCCAGCAGTGGCATGGTCTCAGAGGTCATCTAGCAAATAGGCAAGGAAAAAGCTACTCCAAGAAATAAAACAGAATCCAGAAAGGTGACTTGTACCAGAACTTGTAGAGGCTCAGAGCCAAATTCTCACAACAACCTCTAACAGTGTTGCTGCAATACAAGAGCACTGCCTTGCTCAAAGTCTTGCAGGTGCTAAAGGTTGTAGGCAATAAGTAATTTTTGTGTCTGCCTTTGGAATACAAATACGTTGAAAAAAATTCCCAATGACTAAGGTGCTGTTGGAAGTGGACAAGATTTCATTCTGGATTGATCCCTACAAGAACTGCAGCCCTTTGGCAATTGTAGGCATGATTCTAAATGGAAAGGCTTAACCACAATGCAGCACCTTACCTCAGCATCCCAAAACATACCAACCATGCAACCCCCACACAAAGCCCTAGGCCTCCTATCAGCCCAGGGCAAAACAAGACTATTCTAATCCATAAAGATTCACTTCTCATCAGGACACTTTTCTGCAGGAAAGTTACTTTTTCAGGTTACAAAAGGGCAAGATTTTTTCTCATAATAAACATCAAATCCTTCAACTCAGTCGTAGAGAATTTTAAGAAAAGTGGTAACGGTGTAAAAGGGAACACTTAATCTTGCAGTAATTTATTTAAAATATTTAAATACTGGGTTTGGTACTCTGTCCTTTCAAAAGCACTTCTCCAGCAACTTTGCTTTGGTACTTCTTCCAGCCATTACCATTTTTGTTTCTATCTTTCAGGCAGAACATCATCTCAGGGTTTAAGTACCTATCTGAATGGATCTGGAATGTCACCATGATTCTCAGATGACCTGGAGTGCTAAAGGGCAAACTCTCCATCGCTGCCCCTGGTAAAGCTGTGTTTCTCCTGGCACTGGGCCCAGCTGCAGATGCACAGTTACAAGGAGCCACGGGCCATTTGCCCCTGTGCAAGCCTAGACCATATTTTCCTGGAAAGGTTTCTGGAAGCAGTGTTTATCCTTCAAACCACAAAATTTGGGAGCTTTACAGCTCTTCACCAAAACCATCAGATCTCTGAGTTATAACAATATTAAAAGTAGACTTCCTTTGTAGTTAGCTTTACTTAGCAAACACAACTGACAACATGTGCTTTATGCATCTCTGTAAGGAAGATTATAGAACAAAAAATCATGTAATCCTTACATGTGTGAGGAATGCAATTTACCTTATCCATGGTCTTGAGATTGCAGCCTGACTTCAGCAGCACTTCCACAAACTCCACATTGCCAAGATCAGCTGCCAGATGTAGAGGGGTTTCCTGCCTCTGGAATTGAAGACACCAAATAAATGCATTGAGTCAAACTTAGAAGCATCATGCTTGCAGGCTGAATCTAAAACAGATTCACAACAAGAGGTGACCTTGGTGAGAAAATACTGAACAGAGGGAAACCATTTAACTTCTGTGTGATCTGCCAGTTTTCTATCAAGCAGACAAGACAGCATATGGCATCTCTGCAGGAAAACCAGGCAGAAGTTCCAGCTGGCTCAGGAAAAGGTTGCTGTTATGCCCCTCTAATGTACTGTAAACTAACAAGCTCAGTCTCTCTCTTCCCTCTTGAAGCAAGGTGCTTTGGACAGAGGGCTTCATGTGTCTGGCAAGCCACACCCATATTATTCTCTCAAGTAACCTTTTCCCTGCTGAAATTCATGCCAAGAGAACTGGATATCCACAGTTTTCAACAGTACATCACGCCACATCCACAATGGAACTTTTTAGTTGGCCCTACCACAAAATCATGATGCACAGCAGAAGTCTACCTGCTCCCATAATGGGTTCAGTGAACCTTAAACAACATACATACAAAAAAACCCAAAACAAAATCATTAAACAAGGCCAAACCATTAACAAGAAATACAGCTAAAATGGCATTCACCTTCAAGTAAATCTTTGAGTCTGAAAGGAGGGTTGTATAGTCTCTACATAGCTACATATACCAAATATGTATTTATTTTTTTTTACAGAAATTAGAGTAAGAAAATTCAGACATCTGTGGGTGAAACGCAGCAGCAAATAATGGAGTAATTGTGGAAGCCCTGCATATATGGGAATGTTCCTTAGTATGTTTCTTGGGACACTTTATCCTTCTAAGATGAATGTTTTGTGCCTGTGCTTCTCTGACATTGCAAGTTTACATTATGTAAGTCTGGTTAGAGAACTTCTTTGGCCTTTATATCTTAATTATAGTTTGCACCCTAAGAAACACCAGGCTAGGGGTTCCACATTAAAAGTCTCATTAGTTAATTTTACAGTTTACACTATGATCACAAAATCTCATGTATTCACCTTACTTTTTTATTCCCATATATAAAAAGGGTTTTTTTTATTCATACACCCTACTTTCTTTCCTGCAGAAATTTAGGGATACGTAAGTACCTACTGTAGGCAATTTCCAGCATGCTAGAGACAGAGTGTAAAATATTTCCAAAAGATGTGTTGAAGAAATGTATAAAATTCTCTGGTTTATGTGACCAGAAAGTCTTGTCCTTATACTTTACTCCACCCACAAATGACAGCCTCTGTTTTCCACAAAAATGTGTATGAATTAATCTTTAGCAATAAAATGAACAATCGGAAGAGGTGAACCACAGATTTCTCAAGACTCATCCTTGTTGCTACTGTGGGGAGCACCTCTGCATGTCATGAGGGAGACCAGGCTGCATTTCCCCAGCAGTGAGCCACGGTGCCCCAAATGGGACTCGACAGGTCTGCTGGATCAGTCTTTCTGCTGAGATGGATGGCTGAGGTGTAGGGCTGATGGGGAGGGGAAAGAGGGATTCTCCTTGAAGTGCCACAGGTGGCAGGCCTGTCTGTACACAGCTGGGCCATGGAGTCTGTGATGGTCAGGAGCCAGTGTATGTGAGCTCTGTACAATCTTCTGCCATATGGACCATAGGCACTGGATGTCCTCTGATGGAGGACATCATAGGGCATCTCCTAGATGGAGACCTAGTTGTTGTCAGGCCACTCTGCTACCACTTCCTCAGAGATATTGGATACCTTCTGGTGTTTGTTTACTTGCCTTGCTGGTTTGCAGTATCTTCTCTGAGGAGACACTTTGCATTCATGCTCAGTAAGAGCCATCTCCAGAGACATGGGAGTGGCTGCTTCTGTTATGATCACTTTGTCAATCCCTTAGTCCCTAGAGGTGGACTCCCTGAGCTTCCCTACCTTCCCAACACTGGAACAGCCAGGTAGCCATGTGTTTACCTTGCTGCCTACCTAAGAGGTCATTCAGAGATGGACACCAGGTAGTTTTGCTTCTGATGTCATTCTTGTATTTTCCCTTTTCTGTCCTGCTACAGGCCAGGTTGCCTATTTTGAATCTTCCCCCTTTTGCCCCTCAGCAGGAGCTGCTGTTTCTCTTTCTAAGGAAATCAACATCTACTTCTATCATCTCTCCTTGAGTTCAGGCACAATCATTATATTTGAGGGCTGGGTCTCTGGTTAAGCAAAGGTGTGACACCTCCAACTAAGGGAGTTTTCACTTATGGTGGCTTCAGAGCTTCTCAGTGTCCCTTTGCATGCTCCTTGATCAGGAAACCCTTGTTCTCTTTCCAGGGCACTGGATGGCAGCTCTGTAGGCAAGGGCCAGACCCAACACAGCACTGGAAATCCCTGTGCTTCATCAGGGCAGGCAAGGCTCCCCTCCTTCAGATGGTGTATGAATTACTTGGGACTACATTCCTACTAAGGCATGAAATCCCAAACAGTGGGAGGCAGTAAGAGCCTCAGGCACATGTCTAATTCCTTTCACACATGATGACCCTGAGAATTGACTGCCTCTGGGCAAATCCCTGTGTGGCATTCCCAATTAGCTGTTAATTGTTACTCACAATAATCTAAGCCATACAATAGTATAAAAAGTGTGATTATGCAAGGAAATTCAAGGAACTGAGTAGTGTTACAAGCAGGTGGGAGAGACCTGTCCTGAGGGAGAAGGGGCAAATGCCATTCTTTCCTCTCTCAACAAAGTGCCTCTCCAAGGAGGGAAATGAAAAGGTGCAACTGTTGATTTTCTCCATGAGAAGGTCACCTGAGTACACTTCAGGGGCACTGTAAGGCCCAAAAACACTAGATCAGGCACAAGCCAGTGCTTCTATCACCACTCTACCAGGCAAAGCAACACAAAGTGATACTCAGCATAGTAAAATGCAGAAATGGACATTAACAATCACAGGAGATTTTGTACAGCAAAGAAGGCATCAAGCATGACAGCACCAAAGTATGGTACAAATCAGTGGTGTATATGATCTACAGTGAACTGGCCAACAATTAACCAGGCCTCCAAAGACCACTGACACCAAGCAGGGTAGACGAATCCTGGTTAAGATAAGGGAGACAGGTGTAGCTGTCTGTGGATGGGCTCAAAGCAGCATCCTTTCAGTTAACAGCTGCTCACTGATTGCATCACAGAGAAGTGTGACCTTGTCATTTGGTGTTGCTGTGTTGCTCAGCTCTGCTCAGCTCTGCCCCCTCCCAGATCCCTGAGCACCCCAGTTGATTAAGGTGGAGGCAGAGTGTGAAACAGAGAAGGCCTTGGTGCTGTGCAAGCATTGTTCAGCAACAGCTTTAACAGCGCTGTCTTACCAGCCCTGTTTTGGTCACAGATCTAAAACACTGGACCTGGTGGGTTGCTTTAAGGAAAAATTAACTTCTTTCCTGCCAAATGACATTCTGCACTGGCTTCCCTCTGAAGCCAATACCATTAGACATTTCTGTCATTTATTACATGAACCATAAGACTTGAACAATACATTACCCAATCATTTTCTGAGTATACAGCATTGTGCTATCCTTATCTTGCTCAAATAATATTAGCACAGCATGTACCAGTGACTAATACATATGTACACACACAAAAGGATTAGGAGGGAACTGCCTCTTCCTTCCTATTTTTTGAACCCTGTGCTCATAAGGAAAAAAAATTCAAGCAAAATCCATGTAATCTCCCCTTTACCAATAAAGCTGTGTAAATTCCCAGCTTTTCTTACGTGATTTAAGGAGTTTATGTCGTGATTGGCATCCAAAAGGCTTTTTACTACCAGTAGATTATTACTGAGGACTGCTAAATGGAGAGGGGAATTCTTCTGCTGTGGAGGGAAAATAACAAATTGTTATATTTAGGAATATTATTACAAGCTCAGACAAACAACAAAGAGGTTCTAATTGAAGCCCACCACTTGCAAAGGTGATATGCTCTAGCAGAGGCTGAACACTGCAGAAAACACACCTGGATGTATGGAGTTACACCAGAGGTGGTAGCCTGCTCCCACCTGGAAGTGGGTATTCAAATACAGCTGAGAAGACTGGAAATGCTGAGTGCATGGGGTGTGCATCAGTGTGCCACCACCTAGGAATAGAGCAAGGCACTCCTCCTAAGTGTTCCTGCCTGGGATCTGCTGCTATCCTGACAGCAGAGAGATCAGGATAATGTTCCTGCTTCCTCAGAGAAGGGGATTTGCCCTTTGTTGAACGGCTTAGAGACAGACTCATTCTGTATTTGGTAAACTGATGTTGAAATCTACTTTCCAGGAACAAACCCTTGTCATGTGTTGCTGCTGGAAATACTCTTCATACTAAAGTCACTTACTGTCATATTTATAAAACATGACAAATTACAATTAGTAAGACAGAGGTTTTATTTGAGTGATTATGTAATAAAATAACCAGGGCACAGAATCAAGACCAGTCAAAATCCACATTAGGCTGGTAAGATCACTTTGTATATTGAACCTGTGATGGATCAGTTTCTTGTGAAATACAACTAAAGAATAATTCCATACCAGTACCATTTATGGTGCCAGGCACCAGTTCAGTGTTCTTATAAAACACAGCCATCTCTTCCGAGCTACAGAAAAATAAAACAAGCTCTTATGCAACATTATGATGGAAACATTTGCAAAATGTAATCTTTTGGAAATTTGGAAATTTTTTTGGAAATTTTTGGAACACAAAGATTTTTTGAGTTGCTTCTGCTGCAGAAAGCTAAGGAGAACAAGCAGCACAACTGCCTGACCTTTAAATCATTTCAAGCACAACATAAATTGTTATTCCTTGATAGCTTTCTGCAAGAGGCCAGTGATCATGGTGTAAGTCATGAAGCCCAGATTCTATTTTCATCCTGTACTGCAGAAATGGAAAATAATTTCCTACTCATAGAAAATCTCAAATATCTGTAATATCTAATCTGAGAGAGGATTTAGGTAATATAAATACCTCTTTCTTTTTAAATCACAAAGGATGTTGGCATGCAGATTTTGAAGGCACTGAGGGTGCATTTACCTGCAGAGGGTGAAAGCACTGAAGTGTTTATTTACATTTTAGTTATCTTTATTCAAAATCATGTTGACTCCCTGCCCATGGCATTACTACTGCTAAATTCAAGCAGGGCACTTGGCTCTCCTTCTCCAAATGCCTGGCCCTTGGTGCAGCCTGGCCATGTCTACTCCCACTGCTCCAGCCTGCTCAGGCCCACACTGGGCTGGCAAATGGATCTTGTCTCTACTGGTCTGTGTGTGCGGCTAAACTAACACCTAGAAACAAAATAATAGTGTGTTTGGGGAAAAATTCAAGGAACTACTCAATCTCATTCAGATTGAGATTGAATCTGAATTCCCATGGAAAAACAGGACAGGCTGAGGAGCAGCAGAAGAGTTATACTGATAAACACTCACCTCGGGTTTAGGAACCAGGTCAATATTCTTATCAATAAGAAAAGTAACCAAGGATAGATGTCCATTCTGAATTGCAACCTGCAAAGCACTGCTATTGTTCTGAAAGGAATTTCATAGACAGAAAAACTTACATTTTTATTGCTGAAAAAAACAGTATTAAAGAGAGGTATAAATATCGGGAAATCTTGAATTTAAATTTGTCTTAGTATCCCCTCCACCAATAAAACCTTTTGACATAATGATACAAAATGAAGCACATCAGCAGCTGGCATGATGTTTTTGACAACAGTGAAGGAAATTCCCAATTCTACTATATCACAACAAACATACTAAAGAACACACACATCCTATGGTCCCATTCAACTTCTCTTAAAAGAGACAGAACAGCATCATCATCTATACTGTGCCATGGACAACAACAATGCCAACATATCTCCTACTCTGTTAGTGTGTTAGACCATTACCAAGCAAGTATGGTCATATCAACCAGTAAATCCATAGGACAGTTAATAAATCAATAGAAAAATTAATTAATATAAAATAAATTTTAAAATTAATTTTTACAAAATAGTTCTGCTTAAACAAACAAGTTCTCATTCTGCTGGAATCATAAACTTCTTGCAGCAGGCTAGCCAAGCCATTCAGCAGATATGAGTTGGACTGCCATTCAGGAATCACATGTAGAGAACAAGTTTGTCATCAGATCAGTCACATACACTGCCAAAAAGGAGGATTTTCAGTTATCCTTGTTGGTCACATTTTCTAGTCACATGTTGTACTAGTGGGCATACAGGAAATGAAAAGCTCCACGACAGTATTCCATCAAATAAAGCTAATGTTATTTTACATCCACACTGGTTTTATTCTGTTAGCACTCTCTACATTCCCCATTCTATTTTTTAACTGGTTTCATTTAAAAAAAAAAAAAAAAAAAAAAAAAGCCCAGAGCAAATATCCTTTGCTATTAAGGTCTTTTTCACAGTCTAGTATGCCCCACTAGGAGGGATGCTGTGTACATACCTGAGTTGAAACATTGATGTCACTCCCTGCCTCCAGCAAGAGTTCAGCACATTTTTCATGACCTCCCTCAACAGCCAAGCAAAACGCAGTTTCTCCATTCTAGACCAAAAGAGACAAAATATCTGTTCCAATTTAAGAGATGTGACTACAACACTAAGACACAAAATACCCCCAGTAGGTTCCATCAGGACCATCCAACTCTTGAGTGACACGGCTACTCACCAGCAGTTAAGTGACAGATGATATTTATCTGGACAGATGTATAGCAAAGTTTACAATACAGAAAATTATTCTAAAAATATTAATCATGCTCTTTTTGGTGGGCAGGAAACACCACTATTGTTGCCATTCAGCACCAGGAAACATCACTATTATGCTAGTATGTACAGTAATTCCAATTCCTGTCAGTGCAATGTCATGGATTTCTGACAAATTCACAACCCCAATTGCTAGCTATAAGGAGAACTTTAGGCAGAAGTAATCCTGTTTCATATTTATTTCAAATCTTTTCACAATGAAGGAGTCTCCATGTCTCCACACAAGTCTATAAAAAGGGATACATCAACTACACAATTATCTAACTCCTGCTTAACATCTAAAATACACAAAGGTTTAATGAAAGTTACTCTGGTGTTTCAACAATCACAAAAGAATCAATAAATCCTAATTTTTCTTTGCTTAAAGTCTTGATGTTATTCCACTAGACAATACATGCTAGTACTTTGCTCATGCTATGGGAAGAGAGATCTGTTCATATGCAGATCACAGCATCTCCATCTGGATGGGAAGGTCACACCATTAGTCATGCCAAGACAGGGGCACAAGCAGCACAAGCTCTGTGTGCAGAAGCAACATTCCCAGACAAGCCTTGGAAACAGGAGGGCTCCACATTTCAAAGAGGCTCATGAGCCTTACAGCAGGCACAGCTGAAAAGAGCAGCCAAGCTGGATAAGAGGGAACTTCTCAAATCAGTCTGTCACTGACAAACCAAGAGGAGGGCCTTGGGTAGGAGTTACTCATTTTGCCCCCTGGCCCAGCAGAACAAATGATCAGCCACATGGCAGGTTCCCACAGTGGGCATTTCCTCAACAAAGGAAATGACCTCGCCCAGGTTGTTCCAGCTGCCCCATAGAAGAAAGAGACACAAACCCTTTACAAAGCAAGAATGCTGAGAGGAGCAGTTAGTGTGCATTTCCTTCCTCCACTCCTTGTTTAAGCCTTAAGATGAACCTGAAGAGTGCATTAACTCAGGAATACTACCTTCCCAGCTATTACACAATTGATGAATATGCTGGCTGAGCTCACCAACACTAAACCAGGAAAGTGTTTGCAGCCACTTTTGTGCAACTGAGGACAGATGGACAAGATACAAATTACCTCTGCTGAGGTGCCTGTGATGGAATGTATGCAAATCCAACTGGCTCAATGAATAATAATGAAAAGCACCAAAAGTGCTTAAAAGTGAGATGTTAAAAGGAATGGGATCACATGGCTAAAAATGCTGGATGACAGAAAGCAAGGGGGTCAAGGTCTTCCTCTGTTCTCCTCTGCCAGTAGTTATGCGACAGATTGCCAAATGCAGGGGAGGATGTGTGCAAGGGATAGAGCACAGAGGAAGACACTGAAAGAGGGATAATTTAGGGAGGTTAATTTATTGGACAAGGAACAAGGAAACAGGATGCAAAGTTACTAGGAAACCAGCAAGACTAGGAAACAGGATGCAAAGTTACTAGGAAACCAGCAAGAAGCCTCCTCAGTGCCACATCTCTTCCTTTCAAATTTGAATTTTTAGAAAAATTTTCAAATCTCTAACTTTATTTCTTTCAATAGCTTAGATGTACTTACCTGATTGAGGTCATTTATTTCCTCCCATTGTTCAAGCAGAATTTCTACAACTTCACTGTGACCATTTTTGGCTGCTAAATGCAATGCTGTGTTTCCCTCCTTGAAATTAAAATATTAAATAATATATTTTAAAATCCAGAATAAAGACATTAACTAAAACCAACAAATGTCTTTGGTCTTTTACATACAAGTCTTTCTTACATACAAGGAGAGGGAGGCAACTGCACACAGCATGCACCAAGATTCAATCTAATCTTGATGTAGTCTGGTCTAGGTGGTTGTCTGAAAACTTCAGGGTATACCGGAAAAAAGAGCTGAAATTCTAACTCCAAATAAATGAATCAGAAGAAAACTTCAGGTACTGGTTCTCACAAGGGTGGGTACTTCACTGAGCCCCCAAGACCATTGATATAAAGAGTAAAAAAGCCTGGGTCACAGCATAAAAATTTGTCATGGCTTTGATGTCAACATCACAATCTTTGATCTCTGTCACCATCAGTGCAATTTCTTTCCAGGAAGTTAAGAAACACAAAACAGAAACAAAACCAAAACTAAAACACCACACCACCAAGCAAAAAAAAGCAACTAACAACTTCAGGCAGAGCAGCAGCTTTTGAACTAAAAGAAAATGCAAGCATACAAAATAGTATAAAAATGGTTAAAAAATTCAGAAGAATGCTAACTCTCAGAAAAATGAGAGTCCAGAACAGTTTTTCATTCACAGCATTGAGTGGGAAGATGTGGAATCCTTTTTACCATTGATGGTTAGAGTGTGATTTGGTTTGGTGACCCAGGAGATGAGTTTCTGTCCTGGCTTCTTACCTAATTTGCAGGACACAGCATTTACCTCCTGGTGCTGTCGACACCTTTAACCAGCTAGATATCTGGGACAACACCACCTGTCAACCTCTGTTGATAAACTGCTTAGTACGGCAGAGCTCTGGGTGGCACTGTAGCTTTTAAACTATTACCAGAAAACCAAAAAATCCAACATCACTTCCTGAGGGCTTACTTATGTGGTTCTGTAAATGCAGCATCTGACATATTCACAATTTTTACTGTATTTGTCTTACAATGCCTCAGATGCAGAGAAATACTAACTTGCTTATTCTAGAAATAGTAAAGCAAGGAAAAAAATTAAGAGCAGACTTTGAAAATTATGAAAATACCTTAAAATATAGTGTCAAAGCAAACTCAATCAGATTGAAGTGCTAAGGTACTGCTGAAAAAGAATTTATAGGTGTTTATTTTCATCCTGAAACTTTTAAACACCTTTGAAAAATTGATCACACAGTCACCCACAGACACAGACAGAGTGAAATACTGAGAAGTACGATCTCCCAGAAGAGGCTGACACCTTTATCACCAGGCTTCCCCACTTCTCTCAGCAGACAGCATATGCTAGTCTTGCTTTGCATAAATTATGAATGTGTACAGAAAAGTCTCCTGCCAATCATCCCACTGCCTTCCCTTTATCACTAAAAATCATCATATGTTTGTTGGTCCCTTATTTCACTGTAACTTCTGTGCAGCACACTCAGATATTTGATTGTATAATAATCACAGTGAAACAAAATAATTTTTCATAAGCACATTTTTAGTTGTACTTCTGTGGAAAAGAAACATTTACCTCATCTTTTTCAGATGTAAATAGCTTCAGAGCAACCAATTTTTTTATCATGTCAACATGGCCTTTTTCAGAGGCGAGAAGAAATGGCTTTTTACCTTTCTAGAAAACAATTACGGAAAGAAACATAGTGTTACAGCAAGTAGAAATACTTCTAGTTACTAGATATATGACATGCACATGTATATGTGTATCCTATATAAAAATTTATATATCATATGACTAAGGAGATTAACACAATAGTAGAAGATACATAGAAGAGCAGTAATTAAAATTACACTAAGTGTATACAAACAGATCATACATCTTTCATATCCCGAATAAAATATATAAAAGCTGTTTAGAAATGTTAAAAAAGTGTAAAAGACACTCAAAATATTTTAATCCTGTTTTTTTATCAGTATGAAAATATTAATTATGTCATTAAAAGTCTGAGAATGCTCAGAAACAGGCAGCAAAGAAACAGCAAAATTTATTTCCATGGGTGAGTTTGATACAAATTCTGAAAACAGAGACCAAAACTGATGTATCTCAGAAGTTTCATCCAGGAGGCCTGAATTTAGCACTGAACATCGTAGGGGGTTTTGGTAGTGTTAAAACTAACAAAAACTTTTCAAACCATTTACAAACTCAACTGCAGAAAGTTATCTTGACACAAAACCATACCACTGTTCAAGACAGTAAGGCATATAACCAGCTAGGTAAAATGGCTTCACATCATGCCTGGTAGTGCCTATAGAAATATCTAGAAAAAAAATGTATGCACCTAGTAGAGAATCATGATGCAGCCTCAACAGGTGGTTGAGCAGGTCCTTCCTCGGCTTTCCATTCCCAGGGCCTAAACCTTCAAAGGAATGTTTTGTTAAATTAACTCTGATTTGTCAGACTTTTCATTTGTGAAAAGAATTCAGAATTTTGGACCCTTGAGTCAATAAAATTCAAGAAACTCAGAAGGAAAAAAAGGGGAGATTTGTTCTTTAGGTGTCAGATCTCACAGGAATAAGTTTTCCTCATGTAAAGCTAAAATATCTGACTTATCTACATAGCATTTCAAAACAAGATCCCAACACTGTGGAAATTAAAACCACGGAAAACCTGATGAGGACAAGGCACCTGTTGAGAGTCAGTGCACCTCTGTAGGATGGCTGCACATAGTTCTGTGTTCTAATTGATGAAACATGGCCACGTTGGCCATAACTGGCATGTTTTGGTAGGGACGGGGGTCTGTGAAGATGAGCTGTGTGGGAAATGTCAGAGGCTGCCTGTCAGACATTTCCAGCTGACTCCACAGTGGACCCAACTGCCCCACGATGTGCCAACACTTAACTCACCATAATGAACCAAATTATGCCTATGTGGAAATGTATGTAAGAGTGGCTGGGCACTGCTGTGGGAAGGATGCACAAGGAGAGATACAGCAACAAACACAGAAGATGCAAGGGAGGAGACACAGGGGAAGGTACAGTCACCCATAGGTGACTGCAATCCATTCAAGAAGCTTTCTGGAGCAGAGGAAACTAGTGAGAGGCAAACGCAATAAAAAAAAGGAATTGACTGGGGACTGAACCCAACCTTCTCTTTCCACGACTAAGCATCACATGCAGCAGAAGCAAGGACAGCGGAGGGTGTCTGCAGTCCACCTGGAATGGGCAAAGAGGGACGAAGGGTGCTGCCCCTAAGGGCTTGTCTGGCTGTTTCTTTTATCTGTCTCTCAGTATCCAAGTCAGTAATTAAAAGTACATGCAACTATCTAAACTAAAATTCATTTGAATTCCCCAAATCAAGATTGTTTCCCCCAAACAAAAGCCTCATAACATCAAAGAAATAAACAGAAACACACTGTACCCCATCAGGTCTGTTCAAGTCATTCAGATGAAGATCCTGGAGGAAATAATCAACTATTTTAATGCTGTTGCTCTGAGCTGCAAAATGCAGTACGTTCATTCCTTCCTAAAAAATGGTAAGTCAGTCTGTAAGTATGTTTGATTTTTTCCCAACATAAACATATTTAGGGTTGGTAAAAATTTTTCATCAACAAACCTCATTCTTAGCCTTTTGATCAGCACCTGCTTTAACTAATTTTCGCATTATATCCAGATTTCCAGTCCAGGCTGCAAGGTGAATCACTGTCAGGCCGTGCTTCAAATAAAATGACAAAGGCAAAAATTACCACCAAAATACCTCAAGCAAAGTTTCTTTAAATCTTTTTGATTGATTCAGTGTATTAGTGGGTTCCAGTCTGTAGGCATTTAGAAAAGCAAAATGAACACCTGACAGTGTGGGTGGGATTCATCTCACTTAAATTAAGCTAAATGCAATAGAGCAAGACCTAGATAAATGTTTGACTTCTTCACAGAAGGTCTGGCATCTCTAGAGAAGGACTGATCCCATTTTATGACAGAGGGATGAAGTCCTACCTAGAAATTATTTTCTCTCTCCAGAAACCATGCAGATAGATAGTCCTGGGTGCAGTGGATGACATTTCAAGTGACAATATGCAATGAATATACTTCCATGAGTCACTATATTTTTCCATTTAGACCTCTTTGTAATGTTCTCACCTCTCAAATTCTCTAAAACCTTTTTCTCTTATAGGAAAAAACTAACCCTGTTTTGAACATCTTAAAAACAAAAGGACTAGCTCAACTCTGAGCTGCTGTGGCCTCATCTCAGGTACTGGGGGCAGTTTTGGCTGCCACAATAAAAGCACATAAAGCTATTAAAGAGTGTCCAAAGGAGGAACACAAAGATGATGAAGGACCTTGAGGGGAAACCACATGAGAAGCAAATGAGGTCATTTGGTCTTTTCAGCCTGGAGTAGACTGAGTGGAGCCCTCACTGCAGTTACAACTTCCTTATGAGGGGAAGAGGAGAGGCAGGCACTGACCTGGCAGCACCAGAGAAAATGGCATGGAGCTGTGTAAGGGGAGGTTTAGGTTGGATATTAGGACACCCCCTCATATACCCTGTTCTGCACTTCTAATCATTCTAGAGGTTCTGCACGGGACTCACTCCACTTTACCAGTCTTTCCCATGTTTGCAGAAATTGCTGTGGAAAACAGTGGGGGGCAATACGGAATACGTACCTGGTATGCAGGCAGTAAGATAAATCTAGGCTTCAGCAAAATTTGTGGCTGTGGCCTAAAAGTCTGCCCTGAAAAACCTTCCAAGCTATGAACAGCTGGAGGCCGGTCACAAATAATGCACTAGGCATCCATCCTGGGAATGCTATTCAACATCTGCATTAATGACCTGAATGATGGGCAGAATGCACCCGCAGCCAACTTTATATTAAACTGGGACGAATGGCTGATAGACTGTATTGGTGTGCTGCCATCCAGGGAAACCTTGACAGGCTGGAGAAATGGCCTGGCAAGAACAAAACATAATTCAACAGGAGGAAATGCAAAGTCCTGCCCCTGAGGAGGAGGAGCAGGAGCAATCCCAGGCAGCAGTACTGGCTGGGGACAACTGCCTGGAAAGCAGTTTGGCAGAGGAAGACCTGGGGGCCCTGGCGCACACTAAGTTGAACACGAGTCAGCAGTGTGCTCTTGCAGCACACAAGGCAAATAAAGTCCTTGGCTGTATCAGGTAAACACTGTGACCTGGCCAAGGGAGGTGCCTTGTGCTCACTCAAGTATTCAAGTTATCCAGTACTTTGGGCAATGTGTTTTTCCTCTAAAAATGTTTTTTTTCATACAAATAGGTGCAGTTCTAAGACTGCACCTATTTGTAAGAAATAGAGTATTTGTATAAAACTGGAGTTTTTACTGCAAGCTCTTAATTTTTGCACAATTGGGAGCACAAGAAAATTATCTGCTTTTACTCAAAGGAATTCCTATACATGTGAATCAAAACAAGTAAGCCAGCTTACCTGATCTGCCATGTCAAGTCTAGCTTTGTGATGAAGAAGAAAGTCCACCACAGACACATGGCCTCCCGCAACAGCAAAATGGAACGCTGTGCGCTTCAGCTGGAATAAGGAAAGCTTTGTTTGTCAGGTCTGCAATACTGTTCTTTCCCTGTGCAGGTGCTCAGGATTTTGGAATTCTCTGGTTGTTACCAAATGTACCTGTTAATATATACTATTTCATATTTCTCCTCCTATTTCTTTGGATAGCATTTAGATATTGATCTTAGAGAATTCTTGTAAAAACAGAATGACTTTGTTAGTCTACGTAGTAATGTCCTTTCATTGAAATGTCAGAATGGGATTAAGAACTCAAACACTGCATAGGGGGGGTGCATGCAGTACAAGAAGTATCCTTATTTATTATTTTATTGCATGGTATAGTTTGAATAGCTCAGGTCCATATGTATGCAGTTAGACTTGCTTTTGGTATCCTCCTTGCTTTTGACTAAACCTGTGCAATGCAAGCCAAGATTTCTCCCTCAGTCAGTGTTAGTCACCTTCCCATACTGAGTCATCATCTACGTAAATGAAAGCTACCACTGTGCAAACAGTGAGTAATTTTATAGAGGTGAATGGGCTCAGTGCTTCTCAAGAAGACTTCCATAAAGTAATTTGTGGTATATATTTAAAAGAAATTCGTTAAATTGAATCAAATTTTATTGGAGAGTTTTGCTTTCAGTTAAAGTGGGCATAACTGCGTTTAACATTAGTGACTAAATAGTTTCCATACAAAGATGTCTAAGACATTTAATCAATTAATTTTAAAAGTCAGTTTGGATTTGTTTTCTTAGCTTCTCTGAAGCTCACTTGACTTGTATAAATTTAAATTTACAATCATATGCACCAAAAGGAATAAAAAGGTGGGATTTAGGACGTATATTTATGACAGAAAAAAGCCTCTTATACTATAGAAAGAGTACTATCAAAAAGCTCATAATCTGATAGCCTTTCTTATTTGGCTTGAGAGCACAGGGGCAGGAATCATCAACATTAACAAAACTAATGGCTTTGCCAGCATAAGCTACCTCCCTACTAGGATAATCAATCAAAGCACAACACCTCTGCAGCTATACTAGTAACTCTCTCATACTATAGATCTAATTTAAGGATGACAGAGAAAAGTTTCAAGCTACCGAACTGAAAACGTATTTAGTTTAACTTCCTGAACTCTGGAAAGCAAGGAGGAAGAAAGAACTATTTTAAAGTGACCTTTTAGAGTGTAATGCAATTGATACTCTCAGTATTCAAGTGTACTCAGAGGAAATGTTTGTCTCCTTGTCTGTTTCATAAACAAGTCAAAGATTGCACTATAATATCTTCTATATTCCCCAGTGAGTGAAAATACATGTGGGCATGGGAGGCAAAATTTTTCAGAACCCAGAATAAATAACAATAAATAAATAAATACTCAGGGGTATATTATTTATATGTAGCCATTGAGAGGACACTGTTACACAAAACTCCCAGATTAATATCATGACTGCTTGGTTGCTGTTGAACTACCTCTCATGTGGAACACAGCTTTATTTAGCTACTGTGAAGTATACATCTCAGATTTTAGGCCTGGTGTTGAAGTCAGCATAGCAAATGCATTTTTGTATATCTAAGGTAAACCTGGACCCTGAGCTCAGGCTGGAGCCAGAGGACATTGTAGAATGCTTCCACAGTTCCATGCAAACCAAGAGTAATACTTCTTTCTAGAAATTTATAATGCTAGCAGCATGAATCCATTCTTAAAGTGACTGTGAGGTAAAGTCTTCCCACTCAGAAAGATGGAGAACTTGGGAAATTAGTCACCAAAGAGCTGTGAGGAAACACTAGAGTAGGGGCAGAATTGAGGAGCCCTTAGCTCCCAATGTGATACACTGACACTGAAACCCGAGAGTTCAGCTGTACAAATCCCAGTGTCCATAATGGCCACATGAAATTATTTCTTCCCCAGGTCCTAGAGGGCCCTTCTGCAGCCTCTCTCCTGCCGCTGAGGGGGCATGCAGGCATTCCCCCATGCAGCCCCAAGGAATCACCCTTCACAGCAGACATTGTCAGGCACCTTATACTCACAGTATCTACAGCATTTATGTTAACATTCTTTTTAAACAGCTTTTCCATGGTATCCAAATTGTTCATTTTAGCAGCATGTTGAAATTCTCTCTCATCTGGCAGTACTGTGGGAAAACATGATAAAAACCCCCATATTATTAAAAAAGTAGCCATAACCAACATAAGGGATGATAATATTGTTTATACTTTCTGTTCTTTGTAGTGATTTAATGTTATGAGAATCACTTGCTTCTCGTCATCAAAGCATTTAATGACTAGGTTTTTCTCCTTTAGAGACATCTGGCTGATATTTCTAGTTTCAACTTTTAAGTGCAACTAAAGAGAGACTTTTCACAACACAGATTACCAGAGCTGGCACTCATAGGAACAGTTTGTTTATGAAGCTCTTACTACCTAACTGCATCTCAAATTACAGCATAGGCATAGTAGTAACTTCAACTACAAACTTCAGCATTTATTTCCTATTCTTTGAGAAATTTTCTGTTTTAAAACACACTACAAAAACACAAGCTATGTAAAGCAGTAACCAAACAGACATGACTGGAAAAACAAACCAAAACAAACAAAATCCACTTTTGATTTGAGACCTTCCTTTAATGTCTCAATCCGAAAATTAGCATCTGTTTGGTCAGCTGAGGTAGCAAGATATATTCAGTAACTCTGAAAAGTAAAATTCCAGTGTCTGACCTTCTTTATCTGGAGGTGAGAATATTTTTCATGTTTATACTGTAGTATTTCATTAATCACTTAAAAGAAAACAGTGTAGCAGTTACACCAGTTGCAAAAATGTTAGTACATACTTTTAATCCAATAGCATGTCACACTTAAAATCCAATTAGTTAGATGTCTTCTGTCTAGACTATTTTGGGCTGAAGGCCTCTTGTCCAATGATATCATCAAGGAGGCACCAGTCTGTTGGACCAGGAACTACAGGAATTATCTATTCCTTAGAGCCCTCTCAGGCAAGTTCATCCTACCACATTATGTCTAAGTTCATCAATGCCTAATCAGGATGCAGCCTGAGGCACTATGACTGCAGAGCATGCTAAGGAAAATCAGTATAGCATTCACTTAATTTCATTTATATGTTCCCTGTGGCTATCATCTCAGGGAGAATAATCACATTTTTACTGTAGAAAATGAATTAGAAATTAAACTGGATACTTGCAAAAGTGTTTCCAGTTTCCCTAAGAAATTATCCAAGTGCCTCAAATAAAAGAATCATCCTTCCAAACTTCTCTGGGAATCACAGTCTATGTGTTATTCATATTAAAACATGCAGGCACAAGGAAGGAAAATAAAAATAAAAAAAAGCATTTGCAAATAAAGATGCTCTCCTGGCATTTGTGACAAGGACCATGGCTAATAGCAAATCATCATTATGAACAGTGATCTTTAAAGAATAAATGCCTCAGTCCCAGTTTTCATAGTCATTACCTTAGGAAGTATCCAACAGAGCTTTCTACTAACTTGATTTCAAGCTCAGGTAAACCAATGGTCAAAGGATACCTTGCTCAAGGCAAATTTACGTCAAATGTAGAAAAAACTATACAGCACTAATTAGCAATTAATTACAATAAGGCCACAGTCATTCCTGCTGACCGCTGTCTTACATGAGGATGCAAAGATAGAAGCAGGACAATCAGGAACAACCCCAAGACTTTACTCAGCACTGCCTTCAAAAACAAGATAAAACTATGTTTCTTTACTGTATATGCATCAGCAAGGACAATTTTGCAGTTCTAACAAAAAATTAAGTGTTCTTTTCTCTCCTGTCCAGAAGCAATGTATTGGCCATGTGCTGCAAAAAAGACCTTTTCCTCTGTACATTATATTTCTTCAAAATCTCTCTCTTCACACTTTGTAATTCAGGAGTTGAGAACCATCACAATGTAGACACACAATGACTCTGATTTGTTGCCCAAACTTTTGCTGCTTTTGCAAATATTTTTTTTTCATGTATGGAATTACAGGAGTACAGAGCTGTCAGACTAAGCTTTATGGAAGCCTTCTATCCAAGCAGGGGTCTCCAACATTTAGCACTGCTCCTGTAACTAGGAATTACTCTATTTTCAAGTAACAGCAGCAATCAATTATCTATGTGTGACTGCCAGGTTTTTTAGGGAGTATTTTCTTTGGCACCATACAAAAAGTCTGGCTTATATAATAAATACATATATATTTATATTGGACAATTTATTAGTTATATTCCATTTTTCTTTTGAGCTAACTGGAATTAGTACTTTGATTTCCTCTTCTGTTGTGATGTCCACAAGATGAAATCCACAACTATCTTAAAAAACACATGGCAAAACAACTCCTGAATTTGAATTGATTAAGGAGGTCCAAGGAGGTAAAATTTAAAAAATATCAACAATATTTGGATTCAAATGCCAATAAAAGTACTTTTATCCTATTATTTCTAAAAATGAAATAATCTATTTAATGATCTGGCAACATTTTCAAAGTTTTCTCTGGGTTTTCTTTTTACTGGAAGTAAAATTACTAGAGCAATGTTGGGATCTTGCTAAGTCACTAAGATGTTTTTTCTAAAATAGTAATTTTCCATTTCAAATAAATAATGGGGAAAACTACTTACTGAGTCTAATGGCGATATTTCAGTGGTTCTTTTCTTTTTCTGCACTCTTTACCAGTCTGGGAGCAAGAACCAGAGCCCAAGATTATGGCTCCTGGCTGTCACACTGTGATCACAGAACTGTGGCGAAGCAGGGTTTGGCAAGTACCACTTAGTTTCCACAAATCACCTGTTTTCACTACCCATAGCTCACGCCAGAGCAATCTGTTCTTTCACAGACTGGTGTGCAGGCTGAAGGCTGGAGACCCCATTGCTGGGTTGTGTTTCTGAGTGCAAGATCCTCTGATTTCTGTGTGCCTCCCAAAACTTGGTGACTGGCTGTGAAACTGGCGGCAGATGCTCAGCTCCAGGGACGTAACTAATACCAGCGAACCCTCTCAGAGCCGTTCAAAGGGGAAGTTAAAGCACGGGAGTGGGCAATTTGTAGGACTTGCCCCTGGGACCACCACGTGCCAAAGCCCAGCTCCCAATCCTACATCCACACGTTTGCTGACTACATGTACAACAGCTCGTGTTAATCTTTGTCCTTTCCAACCCCCACCGCTCATTTTGTTCTCCCATCAAGGCAAAAAGCAGGTTTGGGTGGGCTCCAGCAGCCCTAAGAGAGGGCCTGGCTCGCTGCCTCCAGGGAAGGCAGGCAACGGTGGCGGTCCGGCCGCAGTGCTGCGCTGTGCTGGGCTGGGCTGGGCTCTGCTGTACAGTGCCGTGCTGGGCTGGGCCGTGCAGTGCTGTGCTGTGCTGCGCTGTGCTGTGCAGCGCTGCTCCCCGGACCGCCTGGCCTGCAACCCCCGCGGACTCACGGCCCTCATGGCTCGCCACCACGGCTCCCAGCGCGGCATCCTCCCCGGCGCGGAGCAGGCGGCTCAGGCCCTTCATTGCTGCCCGGAGCTCCTCTTCCTCCTCAGCCAAGGGAAGGGCCCCAGGCCGATGTGCCGAGGGAGGCGTCCTGCGTGAGAGGGCCCCGACAAACCGGTTCCCGGGAGGCCAGCGCACGCAGCCGGGCAAACACCGCCCTGCAGGCACACCTGCACAGCACCCCTCTGGAGCCAGGATACCGCCAAGCAAAGGGGCAGAGTTGTGGAGCAGCTTTAGGAGTTTGTTCTAAGAGAGATCAAGCACTCAATATACTGCATTTCTTGACAGTGGCTAAGCACCGAATGGGATCATCCTTTCCCCATCCAGTCCGCCTCACGCCTTCCCTAGAGGCTAGCCTTATGTGCCAGGAGCAATCAGCACCCTCAAGCGCTCACATCAGACAAAAGGCAGTCCTGTTACGCCAGACAACTTCTGAAAAGCCGTGTCATATGTACATGTGTACAGACACACAGAAGTGTCACAGCTTGGATGGGACGCCTGGAGCCAAGTGGATTTATTACTAACTACTTGGTAGTCATGGAGCTCTCTATGCAGGTTGAAGACCATTTTTGGGAGTTATTCTCATAACTGTAACCAGTCTTCACTGGACAGGGGAGGGTGACCATCCCTGCACTCCCGCATGCTTCATACAGCCTTAGGATGTGAGAGACTGAAGTGCATCTGACATTAATTGGTGCATAATTATGCACTTGTGGTAGCAGTATTCATCCAATCACAAGACCCTTCAGGTAAATTTCAGGTAAAAACTGTTTGCATTTGCTTTTCTCAAAGTCCTGTCAAAATCAAAACACATATGCCCACAGGTTCAGATTTTGTGACCTGATATACTGAGACTCATCTAACCTACCTATTTCTCAACTTATCTTGATGTCCATTCTGACTTTGGTCTTTGGTATTTCCCTTTTGTGATTTTTCCACAACAGGGCATTTTTTTTTTTTAAAGTGACTACCTTGAATTTTACTTTAAAAACAGCCTTTGATATTGCTATTTCAAAATAAATATAGGAAAAGTAGTTCCAAGAAAGCAGAACCACCAGTATTCAGCCTCACACAATTGTAGACACATTGGAGTTCCTTTGCCGTAATTTTTTTTTCTAAAATTACACAATCACATTAATTTCCAAGATGTCCAACACCATATCTTTCCATAATAAAATTAATCTAAAAGACTCAATAGTTTGTAAATTTAATGAATTTGGATACAAAAACTATTTGCTCAGACTCTGCTTACCATAAATAAATAGATTTCACAGTTCTTATCTCCTTTAAACATTTTTGGTATAGAGAGGCTGTGATGTAAAAAAATCTTTACAATTGATACACTTCAGTCTGATAAGACAATTTCACCAACTGTACTTCCAGTAGATGAATGTAACTCAGCTGAAAGAAAAAACAACCCTGGGAAAGTAAGTTCAGTGAGAAGAACAAGCCATAACTGATTTAGCCATAACTGAATCATGGAGGTTTCCTGTGAGTCAAATGTTCCAGCAATCTCTTAGAAGGAAGAAAGGTAGGTCTGTGTTACTTATGGTAATACAGACTGTTTTCACTGTTAATGCTCCTTTTCAAAATGAGTGACAACAGACAACTACAGAGTGATTAGGTTAGACTACAAAGCTGGCACCAAAGGATGCTCATACAGAGCATCAGTTACAGTAAAATCATAATTTTCAGTCATGAAACACCAGCTGCTAATTTCCAGTTCTAATTACTAATGCACAATACTATTTCACAGCGTATCCTGTGCTTAAATGTTATGTGTAGCAAGTTTAGCACATTCTCTAACCACTTCCTACAATCTTGACTCTTTCAGATGGCCTCCATAGACTGCAGACAGACTGACACAGAAACTTACAGAGCTGAAGAATCCAAAACAAAGTGCAGAGCTAGGAAGTACTGTAACATATTCCTCACTTGCCTTCACAGAGCTCTCACTCTGACAGGAAATCTGAGCACTTTCTTTAATACTTAAGATAACAAGAGTAATACATACAGAAATTATTAGAGCCAATATAAAATTAAAATGTAAGGTAAGACCAAGCACTGTGGAATGTATAGACTGTCTAAATTCCTTTCTTCAGAAATGGCAGAGAGAGTAACATTAAGGTCACAGAATCACTATCCTTTGTTACTCAACTAAAGGAGGAATTCAAGATTAAGTACTTACATGCATACCTTAAATAAGGAGGTACTTACATCACACAAGAAGTTGCATCTGGTGCTAACCTATGCACATGCTTCAGAACTATGGATATGGTAAGTGTGGAATGGCTGACATATGCGAAATCATTTAAAATTAATGCTAAAAATAAACTGTCACATATTAATAAAAACAGATTTTAATTTAAGATCAATTGAATAACACACAGAGTCACTGAGGAAAATGTAAAACAAAGACATTGGGTTATACAGTCTTCTCCACAAGAAACAAGAAGAAAAATTCTATCACAGAAATTGTCGACAATGCTTAATCATGAACTGAAGGTCTGCTTCAGATAAAAACAGTAATAAGTATGGTATCAAAAACTATAAGAAGTATGGAAAAAAAGGACTTTTAAACCAGTAAACATATACAACTTTGTATTTGGTTTGCATAATCAAACTTTGGTAGCAGGGGTGTTACAGGGGTGGCTTCTGTGAGAAGCTGCCAGAAGCCTCCTCCATATCCAGCAAAGGCAATTCCAGCCAGCTCTAGACAGACCTGCTGCTGGCCAAGACTGAGCCAAGCAGAAACAGTGGTAACGTATCTCTGGTAAGAGATTTGAGACAAAAAAAACATTATTGCAAAATTGTAATAGTGACCACAGAAGAGCGAGAGTGAGAATATGTGAGAGGAACAGCTCTGTACACACCAAGGTCACTGGAGAGGCTGGGACAGGGGGTGCTCCAGGCCCTGCAGCCCATGGTGAGACAGCTGTGCCTCTGCAGCCCATGGAGGTCAGGGGGTGCAGGGATTCACCTGCAGCCCATGGAGGAAACAGACCTATGCTGGAGCAGGTGGATGTCTGAGAGGGGACTGTGACCTCATGGGAAGCCCACACTGGAGCAGGGAGCTGCCGACCTGTGGAGAGAGGAGCCCATGCTGCAGCAGGTTTCCTGGTAGGACTTGTGACACCGCGGGGCACCCACACTGGAGCAGCCTGTCCTTGCAGGACTGCACCCCATGGAAGAGTGACACACACTGCAGCAGTTCACAGATCTGTTGCCCAAGCGCTGGACTCATGTTGGAGAAGTTCATGGAGAACTGTCTCCCATGGGAGGGACCCCCTATGTTGGAGCAGGGGAAAGATTCCTCACTGTGAGCAGGAACAACATGTGAGGAGCTGACCATAACCTTCATTCCCTGTCTCTGTGTGCCACTGGGGGAGGAGGTAGAGCTGGGAAGGAGAGACAATGTGGGAAAGGTGTTTTTAAGGTCTTACTTTTCTTCTCATTCTGCTCTCATTTTTTTAGTGATAAATTCAATTAATATCTCTAATGAGAGCCTGCTTGGCCCATGATGGTATTTGATGAGTGATCTCTCCTGCTCTCTGTCTCAACACATGAACCCTTCACTGTATTTTCTCTCCCCTGTCCAGCTGCAGAGGTGAGTGAAAGCGCAGCTTTGGTGTCTGCCTGGCATGCAGTCAGGGTCAATGCACAATGGCACTGTAATAAATAATTTACAGTAACACACTGAGTTTTATTTTTACATTAATACTGACACATCCACAACCTTTTCATGACCACTAGGATAAGTCTATGACACTTCCCTTTTAAACAGATGGCAAGGCAACTTTTGAGGCTAAGACAACTAACTTATTTTTTTCAAGCACCTAAGAGTAGCTTACTTTTTGCTATGTAATACTATGTAAAAAGAGACGTTTTAAAGATATGCACACTATGACAAGATTAGTATACTTAGATTCTACACTTTATTGAATCAGAGATACAAACTAAAAAAGGGATAGGTGTTCACTTTCTAAACAGCAGTTGGCAGACTTATGTTCCCTCAGTTGCTTTTATGTCTTTCCTATGAGAAGTTCCCATGCCTGTCAACAGAACAGCTCATGCTGAGGGCTCACTGACCCAGTTTGAAAAAGCTGACTGAGTCAATTTAAAGTTTGAACTAGTCCAGCTGATTTGGTCCAAAGAAGGTAAGGGAGCACTGACATGAATTCAAATGACAGAGCTGTGGGTACAGTGGCATCTGACAAACAGATAAGCAGGTAGAGATGGTGTAATCATTCCAGCAATTCTGGAAACAGGAAAGCATATTCTGAACTGAGCTTGAGCATCTGACACATAGCATGTATACATTTGTTTGATTAAAAAGCAAGGAAATCCCAATACAGTTGAACAGCAAAATAGATGCTTCTACAGCAGCCACTTCTTTAAAAGACCTTGCAGTTAAAAAAGCAATTTATATTTCCTACAGGCCTTGGCAATGTTTGTATAACTTCTAAGAAATATGTTATAATAAATTATTTGTCTGATAAATATTTAATTATAATAAAATGTCTTTAAACAATTTGGTGTAAACAGAAAAAAAATCTAAACAGAGCATTTAAAATATTTGCACTTACATTCCTTTTTCCACGTATGCACTCACAGAATACACTTTATTCAGCAATACAAAATAATTTAAAAGAGAAAGATAGCTAAACAATAAGAAAGTTCATTATCTTGTATTTGCATGTAATTAATTATTATTGCACCATGAAACCTTTTATTTAGAGGAAATTTAGTGCTACTCACTGGTAACAATTTCAAACTGTAAAAAGTTTTCAGTCCCTTTGAAAAGGCCAAAGATGAAACAGCATTTGTCTGAGTATCCTGGACGAATCCTCTCACTCAACAGATTTTTAAACATTTTTTAAATAAGCGAAGTCGTTGTATATCACACCATGACGAGTCCTTCAGATCTGGTCAATCAACTCTTACTGAGTAATTTTCAGTAACAATGAGAGCTTGATAGTGCTCTAAGTTCTTGTTCTTATTCTGTGTAACTGGGAGACTAACACATTTTTGTGTCCACTACGAAGACAAACATTAGCTGAAATTGAGCAACTCAACTCCTCTTTGTTATCATACAGTTAATCTCACACTTTTATTTTTACAATAGGGAAGACGGAAGTTCAGATGTGGGAAGAGGGCCTTCAGTAAGTACAGTGGAGCACCCTAGCTAATGATTCCTGTGTATTCTAGGGAGCTAAATCAAAGTGCTACCAAATTCTGATTCTTGGAAACAAGTGGAAATAAAAGTATTATTCTCCAAAGAAAAGAAAAAAAAAGAAAATAAAAAAACCCCTTCATTTTACCTCTTCTTCTATCTCAGATATCATGTTCTTATTACATAGATATGGAATGGTTCCAAAATGACAGGCACCTGAATCCAGCCAATGCTAAATTAACTTGCAGTCATAAAACTCTATTAAACGCTTCATATAGAACACGTTGATACACAATCATTTAAAAAACATTTTGATTGTATGTTTGGAATTGCTTGCCTTGGGTTTTTTAGATACTGACTGTGAAGCTGTTAGTCCAGACCTAGGGTTAAACAAAGGGAGGGGAAAAAAACAAACAGTAAGTGGTTAAAATATACAATGCATACCAACACAGATTTTACAACACTGAATATTTTTCTAGACTTCATTATTTTCAAACAAGTTGCATATTCAAACTTCCAAAAAACATTTACCTTTTTGTTCCTTGTGAAGGATTTGTGTATTGCTGTCCTTTGCTTAAACCTCCTTAAAAATAATTGAAAACAACCAAAATGAGTTACATAAAGAAAGGATGCTTCATAAATTACATACATGGAATAGCTTTTTTAAAAATTTAATCTGTCTCAAGAAACAGAAAACATTATCTGCAACTTGAATACTGTAGTTCATATTACCATTTTTCAAAGAGAAAACCAAAAAGCCTTTATGTTATTGAATTATAAGGGATTACTTTGAACCTCGTAATAGTTTTCAGAAATACTTCAGCATAACGTAGTTGATTTTCAAGGTGGTAGTTAAAAACCATGGTTTTAATTTTTTTATCCTGCAGGGGGCAAAAAAGAAACTTCACCTAAAGTAAGTCTTCCATTTAAATTAAAACATGTTTGCACATGTAATAGCAATACCACTTTGAAAATTTTCTTGTAAAATATTCTTATTTTAAGTCTTAATTGTATTCTGAAAATTCTAACACACTAGCCTTTTAACTTCCTTTTAGAAGGTTCCCAAAATAGATCAGGGACTACTTTAGGCAGATACTTTACTACCTGCACTTGCACTCTGATCTGGCCAAAAACGAACTCTTTGTAAAAAGAGAAACTACTTCAGAAAACATGAATGATACTGCTGTGGCATATTACAGATATTTTTTTAGCTATAAAACAGAATTGGAAGTTTCTTCCTTTAAGCTTTAGTTCTCATCTCTCTATTTTTACCAGCACATGATGTAATGGAGCCTCTCTGTTAACTGAATCTGAAACAATACACGTTGAAGATGTTTTCATTGATCTTCACTTTAACATCAGTGGCCTCACAAACACCTTTCTGAATATGGTCAGGTGTAAGCAACATACAATTTCCAAAACTGAGCAATAATTCCTGTGTCACCTTTGTGGCAAATGGGGGGGGCACTGACAAACTAACATCACATTCATAAATCTACTTTGTCATGAAAATAAATTTGACATTTTTAAAATAAAAATGTTCACTCCTATATAGGCCTTACTTAAATAAGCTTGTTGAGAAAAATTTCTAATGACCAAAAAGTTCAAAGTACACTACTGCTGAAGTATGTTAATTGCAAAAGCAGACAATTTGAATAATTAAATATATACTAATGCATATACTTACCAGAGAAAATTCTGTTTGAGTTTTCCATATTATGAGTCTTAGTTGGAAAATCCTGTTTTTCTGTTAGCTCCTGGATAAGGCCTTTATTTAAGCAGATATCAACATGTCTGTTAAATGACATTAGATTGGTGGTTTTCTGTTCTGAATTACAAACTGGACAAACAAGAACACGGTCTTCTTTGGCTTCAAAGAAACAGGATGAACTACTTCCTTCTGTATCTTCAGTCTTGTCAAAATGCTCTTCATTGTCTTGTGACATTCGTTTGGGGAAGACACACTGTTTCATACACACATTTCTAGCAATGTCACTGAGATTGTTAGGCTGTCGTTCTCTGGGAGATTTATCAGGTATTATTTGAGCAAATTTTTCTGTGCTATTGTCAGTAGATCTGTCAGATACACTTGCAGACTGGTCTGTTCCTGATAATTGATATGTTTCATTTTTTTGACATTTATCAACCCACTCAGTTTTAAACTGTGGAAGAAAGTTAGACATATTTTCTCTTGAACTGTCATTTTTGGATATTTTCACAGTATCTTTAACACACATCCCATTGAGGCACTCATCAATGTGTCTATTAAGTTCTTCCAAATTATTGCTGCTTTGTTTCTCAAAGCACACAGGACAGGTGAAGATCTTACAAACATTAGAGTTCTGTAAATCAGCATCTTTCTTTGTTTCTTCCACAATATTTGCTGATGATCTATCATCATGAAACAGCTGCTTACCTCTGCTTTCATTTGGAGAAATATTCTCACTGTTTAGTTGTCTTGCTGCTCGCTTTTGATCAAAAAAACTCCCTCTATGAGTTGCTTCTGAATTTTTTGTGAAATACTCTTGGTTGGACTTCTCTGGCTGAAGCCTAAGGTAACCAATTTCTTTTCCTGATTTTAAGAAACTTGTAATGCTTTTTTGTTGGTATTTCTTTTCTTCTTCAGTTAGAAATCCTGATACTCGTACACCTAATGATGAAAAAGAAACTTATAATAACAATTCTATGAAAGCTTGATACTAACTCCTAATTAACACCTTTTGAGGCATACATTCACTCAATGAAGACAAAATTTATTTCTAAAAAGATGCTAGACTACCTCCAAACACATCACAATGTCAATACAATTTTATCAGACCCAAGCACTAGTCCAACCATATTATTAATTTTAGTATTAATAATTATTATTAATTTTAGTACTCTGAAGCTTTAACTCATTGCATTATAACACAAACTTATAAATACAGTTACAAAGAATTCAGTTTAAAGGTTTTTGCATGAACTTCACCCATCAAAACATATTTTTCTGCAGCACTTTCTAATATCTTAGACAAGTAAATTTTATATACCACTCAATGTTTCAAGCAGAATGCATAAGCACCTGAAACATATGTCTTAGGGTCAAAACACAGAGTTTACTGTTGTCAGAAATGTTTGCATCTCCTGCAGAACACTGCGCTGTAAGCACTTCTGCTGATGTGGTGCAAAGAAGACTTAAAAGCTCTTTTAAAGCAGCAGAATTAATCCCTGCTATGAACTCAAGTTTCTACTGTCAAGATGATCTGATTGTTGTTGGAATAAAAATATACAGCCTCAATTAGTAAAGCTTCCTAAGTCCCCGTTCAGCACTCTATTAGAACTTCCTAAGTTACTTGCTCAGCACAGATCTGTTTCACTTTGCAAAAATTAGGGTAATAGAAAAAGGATAAATGCATTAATACCAGTTTTACTTTTAAAGCATGGTGTGTTATTTCAAAACACTATCAGATTTCCTAACTCTGAAAATGAAGAATGAATTTGAAATATCTTACCCATAAGTCTTATCCGTAGAGGCTGAGGAGCAACACTATCAATTTCTGTTCCTAACAAATCTTTAGCAACAGTAAATATTTCCTCCTCAGTAGAAACAGAAGACAGCACAGTTGAAGCTCTGGTTTTAACTTCAAAATTCACATTCTTAAGCTTCAATGTAACAGTTTTACCCTAGGAAAAAGTATGATTTAAAAAAAGATTTAAAATGTATGTCATATATGGCATGGAAACAATTATTATGTAGCATCTATGTAAAGGTTCTTAAACCAGAGTCAAGTATGCTTATAGTCACTGTGTGCTTATCTGTGCACAGCAAGGGGTGCTCCCAAGTATCTGTCGGCAAAATTCTGTACTTGCCCCTAAATTCTGTACTTGCCCCTACATTTCTGTCAAAGTTGAATTCTCTGAACTGGGTCATTTGACTGCAGTTCTCAGCAGACCACCTGCCACTAGTGCATGTTCAGTTGAGTTCATGTTTTGGCTACAGACACAACTTCTACCCCATCTAAAAAAACATATTTCCTCATATGGAAATTTTCAGTGCCAGATATCCTAACAATGAAGAACACAAAAGTGATACCCCATTACAGATTCATGGAAAACTTACTTCCTCCTGCACAGTGCTATCACAACCACACACATCATTTGTGTTTGGCGCAGATATTTCCCTGGCAGCACCCCTCAAACAATTTGTGTGATTTATAATGTCTATCCAAACGTAAATAACTAGCACTCTCTTTGGTGCTTTTGTAAGCTTAACCCTTTGTCCTCCTTAGCTGATCATCTCCCTTTCAACCTGTCATCTTTTGAGACAATCTTTTAAGGCTGAAGAAGATTAACAACAATTATTTTAGGTCTTAAATGTAATCCCTTGCTTTACCATAAGACCTTCAAAGAAACTATTTACTTTTTCCAAGTAAAAAACAGGTATCTGGGGAGAAAGAATAAAGGGATTATTTCTACTATTGATGCTATTGAATGGTGTGAATAACTTGTCAGCAAGTTCGGCACTAGTCAAGTTCTTAAACTAAAAAACTGGCTATTGATGGGATCCTGTATGTATACAGGAGAGAAACAGTGTTTTAAATACACAATTATTACACAATCAACCAAAGCATGGCTTATGGACAATCAGCTCTATTATTCACTTTGTCCCTTACAAACATTGCTTTTGGCATAAAATGTTTACATGCCAAACAACTTGATTAATTTTTCATATTTCAAAACTCGATTTAATTTTTATCATACACATATTGCTAGACAGCCACTCGCACAACAACAAAATGCTGCCTAAGTCATCCTAAACATCTGCAAATTAAAGAATGAAGACTTCTGAAGATAGACTGCATGGTATGATGCTGCTGAAAGCATTTATACTAAAGCTGCATAGAATTGTTGGAGTGCAAAGCATCTTTTTCCAAGTAACCTGAATAATATAAATACCTTAAGTCCCTCTTTTTGTAACTCTTGAGCAAGGTCTCTGCAGAGCTCTCGACACAAACTGTACTGGTCTTCTGCTGTGTTAATTTCACTGAATGTTCTAAGACAAAAAAATATGGTCTTGTTCAGTATGAATCTTATAGTATGTTCAGTGTCTGCAATCTAGAAGTATTTTTTTCTACAGTTAAACAACACTAGAATCAGAAGAATGCTATATAGGTTAAAATTCTTACTTCAAGGCACAATGATTATTAATAGGAATATTTTGTTTGCAAAATGTTTGAAAGGCCCTTCAAATAATGAAACAATTTGGTTTCAATTTTTCATGCACTATTTGAAAATTATTCAAATTTAATGTCATTGATGCGTAAGTATTTGCAAAACAGAATATTAACAGCAAGTGAATTCATAGAGACAGCCAAGTTATTTGTATTTAATCTCATTTCTACACACAGTATAACATCAGAAGAAAGCCAGGAGCTGGAAGTCAACATCAGAGCCAAGTATCAGAAATAAATAATGCAGATGCTAAGAAAAAGATGTCAACTAGGATAATTATGTCTAGCCTCAGAGAAGGAAAAGCTATCTTTCTGCCAAAAATGTTGCCAGCTGTCTTTGTTAGAGCTTCTTAGGACAGAAATTACAGTGTTATCTATTTGTTGTACATTTGCTTTTCAGTAATAACATCACTGGAAAAGGAACCTTCCATTGTTTCAAGAGAAATGGAAAGCAAAACTAATAGTTCAGGCTTTGGAAAGGTCTCACAGATACATTGTTCCATGTCAAGCTTTATATTTACAAATGTAAGGTCAATAAAATTACAGTGGATTTTGCATCTCTAAGCTATAGTCAGTTTCACCTGACTGTACTGAAAAGACATCCTCTATTATGATTCACATTCCTCTAAGAAAGTTTGCACGCTGTCAAACTCACAGGCAAAGTATTTCACTGTGGGTCCTATACCGCTATCCAAGGAATAACTCATGCTATTCAGACAATACTGCAGTGATTGAGAAGTTGTAAAAGTCCAAGGCTTGAAAAGGACAGGATAGAGAGAATGCTGTTCCAGGGTTGTCATTTCCCCCATATAAACTAGTTTCATGATCTCAGAAGCCTGTATACATTTCTGGTCTAAAACCATTCCCTTTGAGGAAAAAAAAGAAAGGAAAAAAGCAATACAGAAAGATACTATGCAGATGTCCAAAGTATCTGTCTGATTGCAAGGCAGCACAACACTAAAGCCATAAATTTTTCAGCTGTGGTGGTACCAAAATCATATTGGGCTTACTTAAGCTGCTCACAGCTATTAAGTCACAAAATGACAGAACTAAGTATCTTTTCTTACCACCTTTTCTAAGAAAACACATGATGATAGGGATAATTATTACAGTGCTTTACAGATTCTCCTGGCAGAACTCATTTTTTCAAAATTAACTACCTTCTTAAGGAACTTTACTCTGGTAAAACTTTAGTTAGGAAATAAATGTGACTGCAGACTACTACACTGATATTGACATTGAGCTTAAACAGATAAAAAATTTTCAAGCCCATATATATTTCCACCTTATCTTATGGTTTAAAGATCACTTGGATGCATTAAAGGCACTAGCAGAATTGGATGATAAGAGAATACTCAAACTGACAAAAATACCTCCATGGAGTTCTGGAGCTAAGGACAAAAAATAATTCATGCTTGAATCTGATTTAGTGAGCTTGTTTTATATGTGCATTTTAAAATAGAAATAAAACAAAATTATATGACTAATAAAAGTATACATTACTTGGTATTTAGTGCTTCCAATAGTTAATGTAATTACTTCAATATTAAAGAAGTGTACCTTTCAGTGCTCATACTTTTTCTTTCTCCGTCCCTTTAAAGAGAGAAAAGTTTATTATACTTTCTTGATATAGAAATCTTTTCAATAAACTCAGAGTCAACCAATAATGCTCAAATAACTAACAGCAGTCTTTTCTATAAAGTCTGGATGTTAAATTTTTCTACAAATCTTGTACATCAAGTTTAATCAAGTGCAAAAAGCAGAATTAAAAAAAATGTAGATTAAGTAAAAACATAGATCGAACATAGATGTCTTTTTTAAATAAAAAAGTCTAAAAACCAAACAGAAAAAAAAGTCCCTCAGAACTCACCTATTATGTCAGAGAGAGTCTGATTCAAAAAGAAAACAAACTACAAATCCTATGCTGTCTTAGTTATAACTATGAAGCATGGCTATTAAAATCCCACACATACATGTATATTTGAATATTTCCTTTATCTGAGGATCTGAGGAAATATTCTGCCTTCAGTCTAAAAGATTGTTCAGCTTAAAGTTGATGTATTAAAGCTTTTTCTGCTTGTTGCTTTCTTTCTTCTTAGTGCTAATTGAGTATCCTTTAACAACTTTCTGCACATAAGGAAATGCCTCAGAGCAATTTCAGGTCATTCTTCTGTTTTCAAGTATTGGAAATAACAAATTTGGTATTGCCATATTTTCTTTAAAGAAGGTAGACAGACACAATAAGATGAACTATTTACTGAAGATCCAGGTTTTAATATTTTAAGTGGTTGTTTTCTCTACTAAAATCACTGAAATCAAGTTGGTGCTGACAAAAAAAAATCTTAGACATTAAAACCCCTAACCTTTGAAATGCTCCTTTTTTTCAAAATGCCCTGGGACATATCCCAGGCTGTAAAACATCTAACTAGGGTGAATAAGACTGCACCAATTATTAAAAGATTATCCAAGGTCTGTTTATATATTAACAGAAAAAATATTTTGAGAACTGTGTCTTATCTTTTATCAAGTCACCTTCACCAAGTCAGTCTTATCGCATATTTTCAAAAATGTTTTTATACTCTGAATAGAAAAAAAAAACAACACAAAAATTTGTGCTAGCACATTACTGGGCTTCAAACTGCTCACTTCATATATTATTTTGTAGTCAAATGGAAAAAAGGGAAGATTATTGTCAGAGAATTTATGGATATAATAAAGAATAGGTCTTTCAGAAGTGCATAAGACACTTTGGAACTTTTAATAAAATCAAATCATTGTCAAGCTACCTTAAAACAGAATTTCAGTACTGTGGAAAGGAATATCTTTTAAAAAGAAATCAATACTTAATTAAGGGTCTTAGTTAAACAAACAGTAAAATGCTATGCTTTGGGTCTTTTTAAAGAACATGCTTGTCTCCAAGACAAGCTTAGAAATGACAAATATTGTTGAAAAGATATATGCACTGCTAAGACTGATTTCTCCCATACTAAAAAGGAGGTTAAAAGCTATTTAAGTACAGTCAACCTTAAAAGAACATATATTAAGAAGGATATAATAATCTTCAGTTCCATTCCACCAAATTCACATTACAAATATGTAATCCTAATAAAAGACATAGAAACTTCCCTGACAATTCACCACCAGAGAAGATCAAATATCTTTGTGATTTTCATTATAATCCAATAGTTATAAACACCAATGAACGTGCATTGTTTTTGAAGAAAAGGGAATGTACAACTATAAGGTTATCCTACCTTGATTTCTTGACATACACTTATGTGCAACTTCCCTGATGAGATTTTTTTGGATTTCATATTTAGACATGGCTGTACAAACCTTTGTTTTTTCATGTTTGGCTACTGCATCTTAGACATAAGGCATCAGACATTTAAAAAATATATTAAACAAGCATATATCCATAATATTTGCCAGTTAAATAATATGTTCACTATGTAACATACACAAGGAAGCATTCAGAAAAATGTTAACACAGAAGGAAGAAACCCCCATGGCTTACTTTTCCAAATGTGTTGAGCCCAAACCAAGTGAAATATCCAAGAAATTACGCCAAGATACTTCTGAGAAAAGAAGAGAAAGCAGCGCCCTCTGCTGGTAAAGTTCTGAGCAAGTCACAATTCCAAGTGCTTTTAACATCTTCTCTGTTACTTTTCCAATACCTGGCACCTAGAAAAGAGTATGTAACATTATGGTGAAAATATTCCATTTGTAGATCCATTACTCAGAAAATCTGAATCAAATACAACATGGAAGATTACCTAGAAAATTCTATCATTTCAGTAAAAATCTTGCTTCTAGAACATAAAAACATTACATGACAGAATAGTAAATGTCCTTGTGTCTCTTACCTTTCTAATGGGCAAATCTTTTAAGAAGTCTAGCACTGCTTGTCTCTCAGAAGAAATTCTGTATTGGCCATTAGGCTTATTACGATCACTGCACATTTTTGCTAACATTGTATTTGGTGCTATTCCTTAAAAACAAACAAAAACCAATGGTAATTTTAAAAAATGTAAGACGAAGTTTAATTTCAACTATCCAATATTTATAAGCCAAAGAGCAGCCTTTATACTTGGCAAAGACTAAAATAAGGAAAAGAATTATGATTATTCATAAGTCAGGGTAACACAACAAGCACTAGTAAGTCAAGAGGGCTTAAATACCAAGTCCTTAAAAATAACATCAGTTACACAAGTCATCCAAATGTGGCTAGAGACATACACTGGTTTTAGTCAATTAAAATAGCTGAGATTTAAAAGTGAGTTGTCTGAAGTCAAGACACAGAACTTGATTTATAAATATTAAAAAGCTATTAAAGAGTTAATTAACTTCAGCATACATGTACTTCTCTAGGACTAACATTTTAATGAATTTTGATATTTTGATATTATTTTAAGCAAGGAACAGTGTGAAGGTAGAAACACAAAACAGCACACATCTGCTATTCAAACTAAAAGCAGTATAGAAATCAGTGAGAGATTGAACTATGACACAGCGTCTGACAAAAACAATTTACATGATGCACTAGAAAAACCACATGTGCTAAGATTAGCTCAAGTGTACTAGTCATTCTTCCTCACTGCTTATTCTTACTTCAAGTAGAAAGAAGAAAAAAGATGACATAACCATTTCAATGATTAAAAAAAGAGTAAAAAAGAAAATAAACAGTAATGGTTTGGATATTCATGACATCTCTTGAAATAATTGAAAGTAACATTCTTTGCAGACCTTCAAAGATCTTCATATTTTTGTTGCAGGAGACTGTGGCAAGGGTAGATTCTTAATTAATGCCCTCTGAGATGAAAGTCGAAGACATTATGGAAATACAAAAATTAAGTTATTATTCCTATGTGTCTGAATACCTGCACTAGCAGTCAGTTGAGTTTTCTGCTCAATTCTAAAGCGAATTTCCTTCACAACTTCCTCTGCAGAAGTTCCAAAGACAACTGAGTTTTCCACTGATAGACCTCTTTGTTCATGTTCGCCATCCATCAGAGATGTGTTGTCTTCAAACAGCACTGGTGAAGAAGAGACTTCACCTTCGTTAAATTTGGCAGACATATTCACACAATCTTTATCTAAGTTAGACAGAAATGCAAACGATTAATACGTCCGTATAGACTGATTTCCTTCTTCACTGGCTTCAGTGTTCATAAGCAGTTTTACTTCTTTCTATCTTTATTTAGAGAAAGCAATTGCATTGGTTTTTGTTTAAAGATTGGAGAGATGTAACTGCTTCATTTTTGCTATGATTTGAGCTTGGCTGAGATTGAAGGCATTGGCTAGTAGACTGGAAATAACTTCCAGAAAAGCAAAATGTTTAATGGCCTGTTGCTGTAGCAAAATCACTGAGATTTTATAATTATTTTTGTTTTATATCAGGTTGGAGGCCATATGCTCTCTTCCACAGAATTTTTTTCAATATTCTCCAAATAAAATTAGGGTTCTAGAATACCTAGTTCTAGAATGATCAGCCTGGTAAGCTTCTGATTTTCAACTGCAGTCATAGTAGAAAAGTAATGTCAGCAGTCCTTTATCTGACTCTACAAACATTACGATTAGTTTCACCCTCTGAGCACTTGTTTGCGAGGAACAAAGATATCAGGCAAGTGTGAAGAAGCACATACTACATATCAGTGACACTGATTTTGTAAAAACTATGACAGTTTGTTGCTTTCTATTTTATCAATGCTTTTCTGTAGTAGTGTATGCTTGATTATCCTCTTAATGACTGTCAGAAATTTTGAATACAGGTAGTATAAATATTCCAGTTTGTGCATCATTCAACCATTCATATGATTACTTCTTTTCTATTATTCCCAAGTGGATATACATGTGAAATCCAGTAATATCTCTAACATTTCTAAAATCCTGCAGTGCTCCTGCTACTTATTTCCAAAATTATCAAGCTGAATTGTAATGCAGACCTAAACCACACCATTTGGTTTAGAAAATCTAGCACCACTTATCAAACATTTTATTCTCATTAAAAGAAAATAAATTCTCCAAGTCCAAGTCATTAGCAGCATACATTTTATTCACAGGTGAGCAGTAGAGAAAGGTAATCTGTAAACTAACTAAATTGGATGTAGAGAATATATGGGAGGGCAAATTATGGAAGGACTGACGTATCTACACTTTCAGTGGGTGCAGCTCATCTGAAGTTTATGACTGGCAACTCCTGCTCCCAATCCAATGTGGACAGCATGTCTTATGCCATTGCACAAGGCAAACAGCCATCCTCTGCTGCCCTGTTCACTCCGCTCCTTGCCCTCCTGCATATCCCGACACCCGGCCAGCCCAGTGCTGTTCATGACACTTGCAGCACTGGGAAGCTGCAGCTCCCAGAGCAGCGTCTGCCTGCAGCCCCCACAGCCCTGCCCGCAGCCACCCAGCCCTGCCTGCAGCCCCACAGCCCTGCCTGCAGCCCCCACAGCCCTGCCTGCAGCCCCCACAGCCCTGCCTGCAGCCCCCACAGCCCTGCCTGCAGCCCCCCAGCCCTGCCTGCCTGCAGCCCCCCAGCCCTGCCTGCCTGCAGCCCCCCAGCCCTGCCTGCCTGCAGCTCCCCAGCCCTGCCTGCCTGCAGCCCCCACAGCCCTGCCTGCAGCCCCCACAGCCCTGCCTGCAGCTCCCCAGCCCTGTCTGCCTGCAGCCCCCCAGCCCTGCCTGCAGCCCCACAGCCCTGCCTGCAGCCCCCACAGCCCTGCCTGCAGCCCCACAGCCCTGCCTGCCTGCAGCCCCAACGCCGTCTCTCTGTCACCTTTGACAGGTCCTGAGGAAGAACAGGGACCAGAGCTGTCACTGGACAGTGAGACCTGGGACATCCCAATGGCCAGGGACACCTCTGCCTTCATCTGCTTCCTCTGAGGATTGAGGGAGAGACTCAGGTTCTTTTATATGATTTTTGAGTCCAGATTATGATTGTTATATTGATACAGCAAACTGCGTGCTATTTACCTGGTTCAAGTCCTACTGTATTATAAATTTTTTATTTTGCTACTTATAGATTGCACTATACTGATTCTGCTTGTAGAAGTCCTGTGCCATTTGAATGATAAATTCTGTACTGTTGTAATAAAGTAATCCTACTAAGAAAAATAAAGCTTAAATTCTAACTACAATTTAATGCTTTCACAGTTCTGCCTAAGATCTCTAAAAGAAACACTGTCGCAGTGTCAGGTGACCTCATGAAAAGTAAGTAATTTGCTTACCTATTCCTGTAGTGCTTTCTGTATTAAAAAAGAACCTTCTTCTATCTTCAGGCCAGTTCAGCCTTTCCTCCAAGTGCTCTGTTATGTTCAGGTAGGCTTCATCTAGGCCCATCGGCATAAAATTGGGATCATATTCAGCCAGTATTTCTCTAACCTCGATAAACACATAGTAAAAGTTTAAAGCCATGTTGCTCTAAGAGCAGATCTTGACACAAAATCAGGACATAAACAAATGTAGTCTGAAACTTCCAGATGATCAATAAATACTAAATATACTGACAATACAAATTATCTCTTGATATTGTAAAACTATGGCAATGCTTCTTCAAGTAGTGAGATATTAATAGTAAGTGAGAACGAAACAGATTTTGAGCACTGTATTTAACAGCAAAGGGCACTAAGGTATAAGGACTCCACAGCCACTACAGTAACTGACACTGCAGTAACTATCTGAATAAAACTCTGAGGACCTGGAAAATCAGCAACATGAATAAACTGAGGCAGTTTTCTGTGCTCAGTGCGTCAGATATCACATATAGAAAGGTTAAAGAAACCCATCAGTAACAGTAATTGAACTGAAGTTACAGAAAATATTTCAGAGCAGTGGTTAATGCCACAGGCAAAATGTGTTAAGAAAACCTTAGTTATAAGTCCATTTTTCTAGAAGGAAACGTAATAAAATAAACAGTCAAAATAAAAGCTCTACCTTCTCTCCTCCCTCTTTTTTTTTAAACTTGGGGGAAAATCTGACTGTGTTATGGTTTTTTCTATGTTTTTCCTATCAGCTTGAGTCAAGTTCTTAGGTATTACAACATTCGTCCACATGCACTTCATCCTTCAGCAACTGAATGAAGATAAGATTCTCTATGAACTTTGAAAGACAAAATGAAATAAATTTAAATATTTTCAATCCAAAACCCAAGGGAAAAACATAACTAAAAATCTGGACCAAGCCAAATCTCTAATACTTTAATACTTTACCCTATCAAACAACAAATGAAGTACGCATTGTGAAATAAACATCATGAAATCCAAGATCCTTAAGAACCAAAACTACTGTGAAATACGGCATATTTATATATGCCTTTTTTATTTCTCTTTTTTTTCAGAAGTCAAAAAAAAAAAACTAATATCTTACTTTATGTTTGTATATTTTTTGCTTCATAAAAATAAAGAAGGCCTGACACAATTTTTTTTAAAGTCAGGAGACTTGTGTCATGCACTAATTTGATTTAATATGTATAAAAGACCTCTTATCCTTTTTTTAAACAGGCTTTTATCTATCACAACTATTTCCTCTGGCACTAGGTAAAACTACTTCCATTAAAGCAAAACATGATTTCTTTTCTCCATATTTCTTTTGCTCTATGTAGTCCCTTATTTAAAAAAAATTCTATCTGCATTTATAAGTCACTAATGCTCTTTGTTTTTCTCTCCAGTAATTAGTATTCAAAAGTATGATTACACATTACATAAAATTATCATTTCCATGTCTCCTATGTACTTGCAACTTCCTAGTAACTAGATTACGTTCCATGATTTTAACTTATAAGAATAATACAACAAGAGATTTTCAAAACTTCTATCAACAATGCTACTAACTTCAGTAGAATTGATAGACTGGGTAAGTGCAATGCTTTTTCATCTCCTTGTCCAAAAGCACCAATATTTTGTTAGACTTATGTTTAAAGCTGCATTACTGAAGAATTCAATATTTAAATTATCACTTTTCATACTATCTAGAACTGATGTTATTGACAGAGTCTAAAAACAAGTACACTCACTTTTGGTTAGAGACCACTTTCAGACTTACCTCTTTACTCACTTTGCCGTATTTTTCAAAGTTTAGTGGTACTATAGTTAGATGGGGACATAGCCTTTTAGCAATAAATCCAGGCATGGCTGCACGCACCCCAAATCTCCGAGCATGGTAATTTGAGGTGGACTTAAGAGAGATTAAGTAAGTTTAGTGTCCAGTAATCAAACTTTTCCTTAAGTTTAGAATTAAATAGTTCTAAATAAAAATAAAAGTTCTAATCACATATCTCCATACAGAAAAGACTGAAAAAGACAAGAGTTTATACACATTTTCACTCCCCCTCCTCCTGCCTTTCAATCTGCTTACATACTTTAAATTTTAATAAGTACACATTTTACTGAAAAATCCAGCTTACATGGTCAAGTCTAAGAATTACTGTTTCCTTTATTATTTTTAGGTTTTCCACACTTCATATAATACAGTGTAATTTTATTTCTGCTATTGTTTTATGGTTTATTAGGCGTAGGATTCATGCAATTGGTTTTTGTATTAGTTTAACATTCAGCCTTACCAACATACTCATTGATCCCACTGCTATAGGTTTTTCCTTCAGCTCTGGATTGTCTCTCATTTCCACAGCTGCATAGAAGGCGTCCATGTCAATATGTACAATTGTACTGCTAAGGTTACGGTTCTGTTCCAGTTCTATCACAAGTTTGTCCACCTGAACAGAATAAATCAGTAACTGAAATACTACTAACCTGGCAGAAGTGCAACAGTATAGATTATCTTAAAACTCAGATGAATCTTGCATATAGTTAGAGTAAAAAACCTCAATAAATCCAATCCCCACCAAACCAGTACCAACTAAAAAAAAAAACCAATTAAGCTTTGGAGGAAACTTGCTCTCAGAGAGAATGCTGCTACAACAATTGGTCCAAAAAAAAGACCCCAAAACCCAGTGGAAAAAACCACAGCTGTTGTGGTTTAGCCCCAGCTGGCAACTGAGCTCCTGCAGCCACTCAATCCCCCATGGTGGAAAAGTCAGACGAATAAAAATGAAAAAAAACCAGGGGTTGAAATAAAGACAATTTATCACAGAAGGCAAAAGCTGTGCATGCAAGCAAACCAAAATAAGGAATTAATTCACTGCTTTCCATGGGCAGGCAGGTGTTCAGCCGTTTCCAGGAAAAACAGCTTAATCATATGTAGGAGTTACTTGGGCAAACAAATGCCACAGCTGCAAAGTCTTCAACTTTTGTCACAGGAACCATATAAGGCTCGATTACTGAGAAAAGTGCAATCAGAATAGCCTATAAACAAGTGTGTTTCACTCCAAATGTTAAAGATGTATGTCTATGTTAGCAGTATGGTTTCATCAGCTCCATGGTGTTATGACACAGATTTCTCTACAAAGTACTTTGATTGTGCTTAAATTGCTTGTGTTTTTACCAAAAGTCACGCAAATCATTTGTTTGTTCCAGAAATACTGTTGACCTATGAATGAGGTATGAACCATGCTGTCATGAAAAATTGCTAAATATTTGACATGGGATTTTTATGATGATCATGGTGGCAGCAGAATCACATATCATTCTAGAAGTAAGAGAAAATACAGAAAAAAAGCCAAAAGAATGTGCTATCAAAATAAGATTACCTAACCATAAGTTGACTAGGCAACCTCAATCTACACAACAAAAGGCTGCTACTGCTAGTAAGAAGCCCCAGTAGGCTTCACAACAAGGTAACACAGCAAGAAATGGAATTAGCAAAAAGGAACCAAAGTTTCACTTTGCTTGCAGGCACAAGGCCACACACACTCTCCTCACATCAGGGTACCAGTACAGAAATGTCTCTGGACTGACTAATTCATTTATGGCCCTGGAGAGGAATGTTTACATGCATGGTTCTTCTCTCTTATACGACCCTCAACAGAACTGCTTAATAAAAAAACATAAAAACCTTATCCACGAGAACCATCTTTGAGCTCAAAACACTTGAACCAAGGCAAGAGAGCTTGGAATGTTTTATTTAAATTGCTGATTAATGATTTACAAAGACTTTTCTTTGTTTTTTTTCCAAGTTGCTATGAGGGATGAAATGCGAGACCAGAGCCTTAAACTAGGCTACTCAATACAGAAGGGCACAGTATGTTCTCTGAGGCTGAGAAAACTAGTTCAGACAAATTAAAAGCACAAGGAGGAAGACATTCAAAGAAAAAAAAAAAAACAAAAAACAAACAAAAGTGGGGTATTTACCTTATTTCCACTATATTACTAATTCAAAAGGATTAATCTCACACTTAATTCATCAAAAGCATCCTTATTTTAAATTCTGCTTTACAGATAATTTTTAGGTTGCTCTCAAATTCAAATAGTTTAATTAGATAGTATCAAGTGCTGCTCTAGTAGCATAACTTCTGCATTTCAATTTATCACATTTATAAACCTCTGTTTTGCTTTTTCTCCCTAAATATATTGCTAACAGCATACTTACTGGTTAGCTAACATATACACCTAAAGAATGAAGCAAAATCACATTTAACCAATAAAAAATACAAAAAGATTACTCTTCAGTGAAAGAAACGGATACAAGTAATATGCCAAAACCAAACACAACCATATCTACTCAGAGAATTCTTGGCACATAAAAAATCTCTCTTTAAAATCTGTGGAGTAATTCCTCACATGCAAGCCAGGCTGACAAGTTTTTAAAAGCTGCTTTCAATAAACCTTTGTCAAGTAGAGATACCTTTTAATATATATTTCCAAGCTAGATTAAAAAAAAAAAAAAAAACCAAAAAAAACTAAACAACCAAACAACCAAAAACTACAAATTATAATTAGAAGTTTAATTTTCCTTATTAAACACTTTTAGACAATTTGAAGAGTTCTTCTTTTTTTCTTATCCCACAGTAGAATATGTAAGTTTTCAAAGCAAGACAGAAAAAGTCAATAAAAGCAAGACAATGGTAACTATTTACAGAATAAACATCCAGGATAAATCCAACATAGATGAATAAAAACAGCAAACATCAGTACAGCAGTTTCCAACTCTGGTAGCAGCTGCACACTTTTTAATTTATTACAAATTACTGCTGAACCTCAAGGAGTTCCACACATTCTAATGGCAAAAACAACATTAGAATTGTGTTGCAGAATCTACATTTTATTCATATTACTATTGCCATCATGTAAGCAGGATTTTGTCCAAAAGTCCAGTACGTGGAGACATTTTTGTTTGGTTTTACCTTATAGGACTTAAATCAACTGCCAGCTTAGGAAATCATACCTGAGCCTCTAAGCATCCTACAAACAAGACTTCATTTGAAGATGAGAACATGCAGTGTTCATAGAGGTAGATATACAGATACCTTTCTAATTTCCAGAATACTTCCCACTTAAAATTTTAGCAGAAAGTAGTACTAAAAAGAAGAGTTAAAAACTCCTATCAGAACGTAGTACTAAAAGGAAAAGCTAAAAATCTCAATAGATAAGAACAACAGAGAAAATAATAAGAACTGACTATATCCATAACTGAATGGAGATGATTAAACAACACACAACAATCATTAAGAAAACCAAACAAGACAAAGATTTGCAATACAAAAGGTGGAGGCCTGGGGAGATGTGGCTGGCAGGTAAGAAACAGAAAAAGGGAAAGGTATATAGAATATCAAATAGACAGAGAGAAGACTGGCTTCAAGTCCACAAATTTCAAAGAGGACTTTGGGACAATTTCAATGAGGACTCTGGGACTGTTTTGTAAAGACGACTGATGGTGATCTGACTGTGGATGTGGGACAAGAAAGAAAAATTCAGGATATGACAAATAAAAAGAAAGCAGAGGAGAGAGCAAAATGGTCAGAATTTGTGCTGGGAGAATGAGGGCAACAACAATCATATACCAGAGTTTATATGCATACAGAGAACAGAACAAAAATCCAATGTTTCCAGATGTTTTTACAGCAGAAAAGATCTCAAATTAGCCAGCAAAAAAGTGTGCCTACTATACTCCTCTAATGACATTTCTCATGCAGTATGACAGCTGACTTTGCAATTTATCTATTGGAAATAAAGATGTCTGCTATTTCAGCAAGCAGCATAAAGACTTCAAGCATGGAATTTGAAACTCAGGTCCCAGTAAAATGCATACAAGAGAATTTATCTTCTTAAGTTTCTTTTTTCCTCTATAGAAACCAGTTTTCATAAGAAACATTAAAAGAGCATAAAATTATATTGTAATATCAATGGATCAATTTCTGAAAAAGACAACATAAAGGTAGACAAAGCAATTGAATTTTTTTGGTTTCCACAAAGTGCACTACACTACTATATTCTCTCATTACATAACTATATAATAACATTATTTATAAAATTTGTGTTATTAATGTATTCTATTTGATAAGATAGACTATTCTCGGTAAAAGAAATAGGTCTCTGGTAAAGGTAGGATGGAAACAGAAGCATTTTTTCTGTAATTATATTACTTAAAATCTACTTTAGTTAACTCAAAAAAACCTGGACAAGCAGAGTCATAATTAATCTATGTTGAAGATTCACTAAAAACAATTGTGACATACAGGCTTTCAACAAACTTTTCAGAGGTACTCAGAATGGTGAACTTTTCTTGGAACAAATTTGAAACACTGGCATCTAAAATATGGAAGTGATTTGCAAACCTGAATTGAAGCAAAATAGTTGTACACCAAAAAGACCTCAACCTCTAATACTCAAAATGGCACTGAAAATTAAAGGATGTGTTTAATCTTCATGTGTTTCAGCTCTTCATCTACAAACAAAAAAAGTATCAGTCTACTTTTCTGGAATATTGCAAGAATTAAGAATTGACAGTATGTGGTGTACAACATAAAAAACTCTATTAGAAAATCACTAATTCTGCATTCAAAACTGGATTTAGACTAGAGTTCAACAAATAAAGCTTGGGGCCACCCTTCGAACATTAAGGACAACAGTAAATATTTAATAATTTGCCCCTCAGTGAACATTATCTGCTATGCGCAGTGAATAAAACAGGAATCCTGTCAAGGAAAACTAGCAAGCAATCATTTAAAGACTGAATCACAGCACAAAAGAAAATGGAAAGGAATTCAGCTCCTAGAAACAATTTTAACTCTGTTGTGCCTAGTAATGTATAGTGTACAACCTTTCTTTTAACATTACATACACTGTAATACTTTGGAGACTACTATCTACCATTAGCATTTTAAAAGAAAAAATAGCCTCTTCATCTGTATAGTTCAGGATGCTTGCATTTCTTGTGACTGCTTGTCATGATGATTTTCATTAATTGGCTTTAAAAAGGCGTATTATTGACAACTCTGATCTTTCTCATTCCATCGCAGGCCACTGAACACAAATATATGTAAATTCTAAACACAATAGTGATATGATACTTATCAACAAAGCATTTAACAAACCTTTACATAAATCATAATGACAGAACTTCAAACTCATCAGACTTGGAAACATAAGAATTAATTTGTTTCATTTCACTCATTTAGAGAACATTTCAAAGTAATTTTACAAACTATTCTTCTAGCAAGTTAATATTAAGATGACACCAGCAAAATATTGTGCACTTTTCCTTGCAGGTCTAACATCAAATGGTAGTTTAACATCATGCCTGTTGGCAGAATTTAATGCAATAAATCAGAACACACCAAATTGTTTATGATTCAACATTGACCACAGTAAGTCATTAGAAGATTAGTACCTGCATCTGTGCTTTCAAGAGCTGTTGGGCTGTAATTTTCTCTTTTAGCTGCATCATTTTTTCAATGCGTTGGTTAACTTGTTGATCTTTCTTAAGTTCATTTTCATAAAATTTAGAACCCTGAAAGAAAAAAATCACAAAAACACTATGTTTTTCTTTTTTGTCTTTACCTTGTATTTAAGCAACCATATTTGATCTTTAAATAAAGAAAACATAAAACACAGAGATGGTTTCTAATGCCTGCTTTGGATTTTCATATAAAAAGACACAAAAAAGCCCACTGGTTCTTTGCATCTCTTCAAATGACACACATATATTTCTCCTGCTCAAAGGAGTTTAAGGAGTTATTAAGAGAACTTTGTATGTTTATTTAGTCTAACACCTGGCAATAAAAATTTTGAAAGAATAGATAAAAATCAAACTATTCTTTGCAATATCTCCAAGGTATGGAGTACAAAACTCTAATAAAAATTTATTTTAGCATTTTTTTCAGACTTCCACATAGCTTAATAAATATGGAAATATATAATGATGTTGTATAAGTCAAATTCACTTGTAATGTTGAGTATTTTGTTGGCCATTCAATCTTGAAGAACACTGCAGAATTACAAGCTATTTGGAAGAGGATGATGAAAACCAAATGAGTATAAAAAAGTCCTGTTGCTCTCATATATGTAATTGTTCCTTGAAAAAAAGGCATGAATACAAGCAAATGTAAAAAAAGAAAATAATCATGTACAGAATGTGTAATGTCACTTTCCCTCCTGACTCAGAACAAAGAAAGGAGGGCATATAATGAAGTGGAAAAGATAAAAATTCAAAAGTAGGAAATAAAATGTTTTTCTTGCAACATGTCTTAGCTTACAAGTGAAATAATATTTGCAAGAAAAGACTTATTTTGAACTTCTTGGTAAAACCTGCAAAAATGAACACATCTTTAGGTCAAAGTATCTAACCACCAAACTATCACTGATACCAAGGATTCAGCCATAGACAAGTCAGATTCAAGCATTTATATAAAAAGCAAAAATATCCACTTTCATAATAACTATAAAAAAGATGATGGCAGAGCTGTAATATATCACGTTTCATTAGAAGAAATATCTAATTAAAAAAATTAGGGTGTGTTTTCTTTGAATGTCAGATATGCCCTTTTATCTTTTCTCACCTATGCCATCAAATATGACTTGCTGACACTCACTGAAAGAAATGAGTACTAAAATGTAGGTGTGGAAAGCAACACAATTCTTGAGATCATAAGTAAGTTTTAATTTTTTTTTCCATTTATTGAAGTATTTCACAGTTGAAATGCCATAAACCTTGCAGTACAGCAGTGGGTAGTGTCTGTAGGTGTCATTTTAAAGATTATAGAAAAGCTTAAGGAAAATAATCAATGTTTCTTTTTGGATTTTTTGATGTGTAGCTGGCAATTATAAACTCTTGCATTTTTTTGACAGAAATATATTCAAGTAGTCAGATGCCTATATGTCAGCTTTGAAAGCCTATTTTACAGTTCATTCCCTTTCATACCAGGAAAAGAAACAGTAATTGCTGTAACAAAATATTTTATGTAAATATCATTATCTGCGATATGTCTGACAAAGCACTGCTTTCAAGAGAGAGTGAACACAATATATAGAAGAAACAACTTATCAATGAAAAGTCTGATAGCCTAGAAAGTATCATCAATGTGAACTGCAAGCAAAGAAAGGAAAAAGCTTGCTACATAAGAAAGGTTTGCAGCATGTTTTCACTCTCCTCCTTTCTCCCTCTGCCCCACCACTGCAGATCACTACAGAGCAATATTAGTCAACACAGAATGCATGAGGAAAACGTCAAAGTACATAATCTTGGGCCATGATGACACCAAATAAAATACACACTTGTGCAAGGAAAAGTAAGAAAAAAACCCCCTGACTTTCTCAGATAAAGTGTTACCCCTATACTGTTCTATTGCAACTCTGCAATAACAACCAGGATGACAAGTATTTCAATGGCTTGAAGAGTTGTGAGGGCCTCTGTGATCTTTAGTATAAAGCTGTACACTACTCGCCACTTCTCTTGAGTATTGAGAAGACAGTGACAAAGACAGGCAGTAAAAACTCGATTACATCAAATTCATCAGTTACAGGAAGGTGACCAAAAGAAGTAAATCTGCTTGGCTGATTGATTAATGATGGAGTGGACAAAAGGAATGGAAAGGCGGAGAAAAAGAGGAAGCTGCAGCCTCCACCACTACCTCTGACAAATGCTGTAGTATTTACGTACTGCTTTGGACAAAAAAGGAGCACTTAAGCATATACTCAGTTGTCGTCCTCCATGTCCTTGCGGATGAATACAACAATACTCTAAAGTAAACTAAACTATGGCCCTTCTCCTTCCTCCCCACATATAAATTTCTTCCAAGAAGATACTATCCATATACACACATGAGGGATACAACTTGGGGAAGGGAGGGGGAGGGTTTTCAAACACTGGACCACAAAAAAAGCGTTAGGAAAAAAGTAATCAAACCAACCTTGGTAGCTTCCATGATGATTTTATTGATTTTCTCCTTATCCAAACCCTGCATTCCAGCTTTGTTATCATTAAGGCCCATTCTAAGTAGAAGTCCATCATTGCAAGAGCTGTTAGAAACTTTTTTCATGTCGTCCATTGTATTTCTTGAAAACAAGTACCTGTTTTACGACTTAATATCTGAAAAAAGTAATAAAATATTTATGTTTCAACTGAACAATAATTAGATTTTGTCATTAATTTTATTTATCATAAATATGAAGACTTATATTCTTACAAAGTAGCTGACCTGTGACACAGACCACATCAAACTACCTAAAACTCTATCAGTGTTTGGATACAGTAAGACTCTTTTCTTATTAAATTAAAACCATTTTCCATTAAAACCTCCCTTACAGAAATAGCTGAGCACAGAGCAGCCTCAGGTAAAGGCTAGTACTTTAGAGAAAGTGGATTATATATTTTGATATGAATGGACATTCACTATACCTTACATATGAACATGACATTTGTACCTGTGCATTATCCTGTCAAATGAAACATTACCACCTTAAACACAAAATACTGCCGCCTATTACATTAAAAGAAAAAAAATTACAATATCTGTAAATTGAAGAAAACCACCCGTCATTTGGTCATCATCCTTGCTTGAGTCAACCTGTAGAATCCTTTCCAGTAATTTCTAGCTCAAATTCAGGACCTTGTTTGTGTCAAAACACATATTTTAAAAACAGATGGCTTCAATTAAAAGTTTTGAATAAAACCCTAATTCAGGATAAAATTTGTGCACTTTTTTTTTGCCATTAATGTATTGTGTCATGGTATCCAACTACTGGAACTTACCAAGCCCTTGTTACTCAACTACAGTCACCTGTAATTTCTTATACATGCAGATACTTCTGGTATGTCAACTTCTGACATCTTCCTTTGCTCTTTATGAAAGAAAATTGTTGAATCCTCAATAGGCTTTTATTATATGGTGAGCTGTTTAGTTATTAACTGATCTCAAAAAAATAAAGAAAGCAAATTTCATCTTCTGTACCATGAAGCAATGGTCTTATTTAGTCAGATTCAAACAGGCAGACTCACAAAATAGTTTAAGTTGGAAGGAACCTTTTAAAATTCACTAATTCCAACCAAGGGATATCTTCAACTACATCAGGTTGTTCAGAGCCCTGTCCAACCTGCTATGAGATGTTTCCAGTAATGGGGCCAATCCTCCTCAATAAAACCATTACGTATACCAATCCTCCTCAATAAAACCATTACCCCTTGTAATGCTGAAAGAGGCCCTGTCAAAAAGTCCAAGTGTGATAAGGCCGTAAATTATTTAACATGTATTCATTACTGAAAAAGCATACAGAAACCATTTCTTCCTATCCCAAGTCACTGACTCATAAACCACTCCAGTTTTACTGTCATGCAGAATGGACATTCAACCATCAACTTTACACTGCTCCCTGTGACAGGAACCCTTGCTATTTGGAGAAGCCCCACCCTTTTAGGCAAATACACCAGTTTTCTTAATCACAAAATACACAAATCTAAGAGTGTGTCATTTTTCCTTTAAATGCTCCTTTCCCATGCCAGGACTTAAGTGGGCCTCATTAGCAACCAAACACAAGAAGGTCATTATGTGGCTTTGCATTTAGATGTGAATTTCTTTACTAAAGAACCACATTAATAACTTCTAAAAAATAATGATGGCAACATTCATATTTTCCTGAGGTCCTTCTGCTGAAACATACTAGCCAACTAAAGACAAGATATTAAAGAAACCCATGTTTACAAAAAATGTTCTGTCAAAAATATCTGAATTTCAATCATATGCCATTAATTCACATTACTGTTAATGGTGTCTGCTGAAAAATGCAAGATCAGTTACATAATGCTGTGTTTATATACAGTGCGTTGTATTACAAAGAACTTAAGTCGATGTAGAGATCAGGACCCTTCTCTTAATCCTTTAGTAGCATTTGAGCTTCTGGGAATAGGAGTGGATTCACAACATGTGTATTTATCAAATAAAAGACTACAATGCTGAACATTTTCAAAGATTTTTTCAGCTGCAGTAGGACAATCTCTTACAGTTAACATACACATTTATCAGAACAGGTTTGCTAGACTTCAATCAAAGCAAAAAGCACTGCATCCCAAACAACATTCCAAATTTCATCTCATGCTTATAAGCACCCCTGTATAAACTAGCTCCCAGTAATTCCACTGTTACTGGCAATCTCTGGTAAGTAATGAGCAACATTTCCAAGCAATATTTTCATCAAAGTAAATATCCCTTCACTATTCTCCCTGCTTCTTTTATCATCATTGCCTTCAAGAAACAGGAATGAACACAAGATTGCTTCCATTTCTCAAAATGTTTTTAGCTGTTCCTTATTTCTGAAAGTGTCTTTCTCCCTAACATGTACAAAACTTTCCCCTTCCTCATTCAGAGCACTCTTAAAGGCTCAGTTTATAGCAGAGGCTTTAAAAACTAATTTATGTTAGTCAAAAGAAAGTCTTCTCTATGTCATTGTTACACATCTAACAATAAAAAAAATTTACCATGATAATCACAATGATGGAAAAAATAATCGTCATTATAAAGTCTCATAAATGGTGATCACCTGGTGTTATTTCATCTTTTCAGCTTATTGTGTGGAACAAAATATATTGCTAGACTCAGATAAGAAAAAGTATAAATATCAAATAATATCTTAGCAGAAATTAAGAAGAAAATATGTATCTGAGGACATGATATTTGTTGTCCACCAGAGCTTACAGGTGTACACAAAGGAAAACATGAATAACATGTGTTACAATTTCCACCTGCTTAATATGAAGAGAACCTGAACATTATCTTGGTTTCAAATTAACAGGTCTGAAAAAAAATCCATAAAGTATTTAACACACTGAAATTAATCACAATGGCTACAATAGGACAAATGATACAAAACTGTCAGATAAAATCAGTGCTCATTTGCCACAGGTGAAAATGAAAAAAATTAAATGTAACAGAGAAGCAGAGTTTGAAACTGCAAAATGTGAACAATATGTCAATGTAGAAATGTTGTAACTGTTTCAATTAGGATAGAGAAAACACTGACCTCGTGGTGACAATTTTTTCGCTAAAAAAATTTGGAAAAAGTGGGTAAGGGACTAGAATCTAATGAAACAGTCTACACAGAGTGACATACTTTTGGCATGCTGTTACCTCAAGAAGCTGTTGCAAGACAAAGCTGCTTCCTCTAATACAAAAGATGACTTCGCCCTCAGTATCACAGTGAGCAAGTAGTGTGTGAAACCAGAGGAATCTGCGAAGGCAGTCTTTAGCAATGTACTACCTTACTATTCCTGCGATTGGGGAATTAAGGGAACCAGGAAAAGTGGAAGGAGGTAACTTTCCAATTGCTAGGGAAGGATTTCTAAATGTAAAGACTTTGGCAGTGAGTGTCAACGGTTAATGTAAAGCAAACCAACAAACAAGAAAAAACATTGAGAAGAAACACAAAATACCATTACTGTGCAGAAAGTTCCATGAGTAAGCTGGCATGCCTACAAGTGGGAAAAGATCACTAATTAAACTGTAATTAAGCTCTTCTAGAATCAGGCACAGAAACTAAACTATTAAGACAGGGTTATATAGTATTTGAAACTGTCAAGAGAAACAGCAATAAAATCAGAGCAACAATTTAATTTCAAGTGCCTTTACCTCCATTGAAAGATAGCATTTTTTAGCAGTTGATTGAACCAACCTAAAGGAAATTACTTGTATTTGATCCTGTGCAACTCTTCCAGCTTGTCTTCCTTAAAGATCTTCCAATTCCAGCAACATAAACTCTGTATACAGTATGAAAAGTTAAATGCCTTTAAATTGCAGTTTCCATGTAATAAAATAATGCAAAATATACATTTATAATATTCTTATATTTGTATATAAGAATATTCAGCTCAGTAGGCGTAGTGCTATTATGTACATTATTAACATTTTCAAAATATGTTAACAGTTCATCTTTTGTTGAGCATGTTAACAACATGGGAAGAACTATTAAGGCTGGAAAATGACACAAGTATGGAAAAGCTTGAAAAATAATTTATTTGCATACTGAGTTATTGCTCAATGCATGTAAGTTGTGTACCTGTCCTTTTAAATAACATCAATTCTGATATCTTTGCTATTGCATATTCTCATGACAATGTGAGCTGCAAAGAAGTTACTAGGAGACACAATTGTCAACTGAGCCCAGAGCTCAAAAGCTGAACAAAGGAATCAAAACATATAGCACAGACATAAAGGACTGTCTTTTACACCCTAGTTATCCTAAGTAAGTCTCCATGTTATGCAAAAAGAATTGAATAAATGTTGCAAATAGCAACACAAATATTAGAGACTCTTTCCCAAATTTTCTTTTAATTATTATCCTCAGGATGCCTAAAACAAGCATCTAAATTAAATATTTTTCTTAATTTCTGTAAAACTCATAAAAACCGCCAATAACATTGCACCAAAATCTGATACATCATTTACTGTAGCAAGAGCCCAATAAACTTCCTATTTTCTCTCAATTAATATATTTCAGAGATTCCTTTATTTAAAGGCATGTTCAGGAAAGCATATCAGACTGTCCTAACTATCTGCTCAACCCCTATTAGCCACAGGGGGCTTGATTTTTACTAGGCTTGGCTTCCTGAAAAGACTCCTGTCAGTTCTAATCCTGTAATGATTTACAAGAAAAGACCTGGCAGAAGGAAGTGCAGAAGAATGTTGTCATTTAATACATATGCATTAACATACATGGTGTTAACCACATAGATTCCCAGCTAGTCTGGTCAAAACTACTGTTTCACTATTCTCTCGCTCTCAAAATATAAAACAAACAAGTTCTTTAGAAAAAAGAATCTTTCAATAAAGATGTAGTATCTTTACAAATGTAATAAGCCAGAGCACACGATAAATTAATACTGAAGAGAAAACTGGGCCAAATTTATGGAAGTGAAAATTCCAAGTGCTCAAGCTGACACATATGAAATGAGAGAACTTTTAAAGTAGCAGATGACTCAGCATTTTACAACAAGATAAATCCCATACAAGCACCTGGAATTAGCCCTGAAAAAACAAGGTTCTGTACACTCACTGACTTTTAGATGTAACAAATTACAGGCAAATCCATCTTTTTAAACATTAAATAATTCATACTTAAAGTAAACAGTTAATAGACACTGCTTCTGACAATTTTCAAAAATAAATGTCAAAATATTTTATGCCATTCACCAAACTGTCTGAATATTTCCTTGCTTATGTGAAGAGTGACCCAAGTAAAACAAGTGGAATACTCACCCCCATCAATTTTCTGTAGGCAAGATGCAAAGCAATTCTGTTCTAAATTCTGCTTTCAGTTTCTCTGTCAAAAGAAACCTTTCAGTTTCTCTGTCAAAAAATACTCATGTCTTTAGAACACGTACGTTTATTTGAAGAGTAAAGAACCATGGTATCTTTCTGCCTCTATCCAGTATTTTAAATTACCTTTTCAATTCAAAGATTTATCTCAAGTCTTAAACTAAGTTTTCCTTGCACTTCTAGATTACTGAAAATAAAGGCTTTAGTAGTTTAATCCATAAAGAAAATAATGAAGGAACTGAACACTCATCACTAAAAGCCACAGCAGAGGTAGCGTAGTTATCTGCAACCTGGCTTCTACAGACATATTTAGTGCCAACAGATTCATATATCTTTTTTTTTTGTTTTTTTAACTTAGAAATAAAAGCCTAATACAGTGATTCACAGAGAGCAAAGCTGTTCTAGAATAAAGTGTCTGAATCATTAATATTTCTGAGTCTATGCTATTAGGCAATACACTGTGGCATAACAAAGTTCCTTTACAGATCCTCCTAAGAAAAACAGCCTTAAATTTCAGAACAAACAGAATGCTAAGCATGAACACACAAGAAAGTGGTGAGGATTCTGTTTTAAAAACATAAAATTAACACCCTAAAATAGAAGGTATGGGAGTGGAAAAAAGATACATAAAAAGGGCAAAGAAAAAAATAGATATTCATGAAGTTACCCACTTGACAGCGCTCATTATGACTGACATTCCAAGCAACAAAACACAGCACTCCCGATTTTGGTACTACAAGTAGCATACACAACATTGATTCAGAACACTATCGGTTCGCTGTTCTAATAAAGGTGAGGTTTTTATACATAAAACAGTAATTTGCAAACTTCTTGCAATCCCTAAGACTCTAGAAGGGGTACAGACTGAGTACAGGGATACTTGCTATGAAAGAACAAACACAGCAATAAATCACAAAATAACGGTTCAATGGAAAAGGTATAGGAGGAGCTAAAGAGGAGAAAGTGCATCTGGATACCAGTATGATTTTCTACATTTCCTATGCTTTGGTTTGTATCCTAGATTGGTCTTGGCACAGGCAAACCTGATTCTTTTAAAACAATACATAACTGGAAGACTGCTTTTCCAGAGCACACCTGCTAAACTACAATTGTTAATGTAATGCCCTCCAAGGGATCAAACTACTGTACTCTGAAAAAAACACCTCTCAGAACGTGTGTAAGAACTTCAAGTCCTCAGCACTAAACCAGTCCTTTACAAATCTACTCCCACTGCACCCCATGGCTGCTGAAAAGGGTATGGCCTTATCTCATTAAGAGTGACAGACAATATGTTATGCTTCTAAAAAACGGTCAGAACATTGGAAAGAAAGGGTAATTTACATAAGGTATTCACAATTGCTATACAGCTTTTGGAAGAAGATAAATTGGTGACACTGTGTTGAAAAACAAGGTACATTGGGAGCATGTGGCAGATGTTAACAAAAATCTATTACCTAGCACAGCCAATGCATTATATGAAAAGCTGAAAATGCAAACCTTTAAGCATTCAATATTTTTTCAGTTAAAGTTTGTAAAGTGCTAGCCACAATTAATCAACAAAACAAATACTCTCTCTAAAAAGGATGGGTATGTTTGTCAAACGACCTGAAAAAATATCTACCTGATGCATTTTTAGTATGTAACACTTGATTGCTGCAATGTTCTGGAGGGGGAACAGAAAAATCAAGCTTCATCTGTAACTAAGTGAATAGAAAAAGCATGACAGGAAATGTCTGTGTACATGCTACTGCCACTGCTAAAGGGACTTGCTCAGACATGTTTCTTCAGCTCCTACTCCTGAAAGGAAGTTCATTCAGAATTTAACTGGGAAAACACAACTGGCTTTACAGGTAATGCCAACTAACTTCAACAACATATTGCTATTGTTCAACAACATATAAACTATTCTCATAGATATCAATACTTACAAAGCCTGCTTGACAAATACAATACATTAAAACTAACGCTAAGGAGAAAAAAATGCACTTGGTTTCCTCCCAAACACGTAGTGAATCAAAAAACATTGGGTTTTGGCAAATTGTCTAAAGTAGCACTCACAGTAGACTTCTGTAAAAGTTTTTTTCCTGTACATTGCAATGATTATGCAAATATTAAGATGTCTATGACTATTTTTTTTGTTTTATTTCTAATAATTTAGGACACTTACGCTGCCTTTTGAATTATCCTCAGTTTTGTCTTCATTGTAATTATCTTTATATCTGAGACTTTGAGCAGTATGAATATTATTTAACTTTTAACTGCTATATATAGAGAATGCATATAAGTAGATGTGACAATGTTCTTTAAAAAAAAAAATCCTCAACGGAAACTTTCAAACAGCCTAACGGGAAAATTACACAATATGTCCTAAGGAAGAAGTCAGAGAAAACAGAATTGTGCAGCACTGCTCTTACAACAGAAACAGAAGTGTATCTTCCCAAGCCGAAATTTCCTCAACCAACATTCTTTAACACACTTTTCCCCCGCCCAAGAAATCAGGAGAGTAGACATGAGTTAGTACAAACCTTAAGTCCTTCCCAAACCACTACATTCGCTGTTCATAAACCATGAAGTGACAGGTACAGCACAGATGGGGGGTTTTTTCCCATCCTTCAAATACATCTCCACCCATAACTATCGACGAAAACACATAGTTCAGACTACGTTGGAGGGGGAAAAAAAAAAAACACCGTTTCTCTCCCCAGACTACGAAAGCAGTCTAATAAACGGAAGACAGGACACGCGTAGAAGCTGCCAGCCGAAGCGCTGAAGCGCTGACCCGTCACGGGTGCCCTGCTCTGCTCTGCCCTGCCCACCCCACGCCTTGCGCGCCGCCGGGGAGGCAGAGCCCGGACGGCTCCGAACGGCTCGCCCTTCCCTCTCGTTCCCCTCTCCTTCCCCGCACCACCTCCCGCCCCTTCCCGCCGCCTCCACCATATTTGATTAGGGAAAAACTTGGCGCTCAGCCGCCTCAACTGTCCTCCGAGTCCCGCCGGTTTGAGGCGAGCAAAAGAGGCTACATCTCCTCGCATTGAAAGCGGGCAGAGCCGGAGAGACCCTTCGCCTCGCTAAAGATAAAGCGAATACCTCTGCACAAACGACAAAGCAAACATCGCCCCGGGCAGCACCGTCGCCCTTGGTAGCGGAGCTCCCCTCCCCCGGGGGCACTGAGGCGATACTGCCGGCACCGGAACGACGAAACCAAGATGGCGGCCGCGTTCCGTCGGAGTGAGACTACATCTCCCAGCACATCCTGCGGGCACGGGGGAGGGGCAATGGCGCTGGGACTCACGGCCGTGCGAGCCAGGACTACAACTGCCGCGGCGCGCCGCGGCGGGGTGGAGTGCTTGTCGATGAGCGCCCGCCTCACTTAAGATGGCGGCGACGGGAGCGCGCTGAGCGGGTGCCCAGCAGGCGGACGCGCGCTCGCCCCTCCTCCCCTCGCTGTCCCGGTGTTGTGGCTCTGGCCGCGGGCGGGGTCTGAGGGGCCGCGGCGAGGGGATCCCGGGGCTGCGAGCCTGGTTGCCGGCCGGTCGCTGGCAGGGGCGGGCGGCGCTCGGTGGCGGCACCCGCTCGAGTAGAGCCCGGCGCTCCAGTCCCTTCGGCAGAAGAAGGCTACTGTGGGCGGGGGCCGCTCCGGCTCTTTCCCAGCTCGGCGGTGGCTGCGGCTCCGGTCTCCATGTCGGACAACCAGAGCTGGAATTCCTCCGGCTCCGAGGAGGACCCCGAGACCGAGCTCGGACTGCCTGTTGAGCTCTGCGGGGTGCTCAGCAAGGTAAGCCGCCTCTACCTCGTTCCTGCGCCTTGCCGCCCCCCCGTCTTCCTCGCTGTCAGGCCCGACCGCCCCAGGGGCTCGGGCCGAGGGGCCCGGTGGCGGGGGGGCCGGGCGGCTCCGCGGGCGGCGCTGGCACGGCCGGGGCACCGCCACCTGACGGCGGAGCTGCTGCCAGGCAGAGCCGCGGTGACGCCGGGCGCCCCCTCCCTCAGCCCCGCCGCCCCCTGCGGCCGGGGGGAGCCTTTCTTCGAGCAGAGTCGCGGTCCCCGCCGCCCCCCGAGCCCGCCGGCCGCACGGCGTGGGGCTCCGGCAGCCGCGCAGGGAGGGCGTCTCCCCCGCGCCTCGGGCTCCGGCCGGAGCGGCGCCGGGCCTGAGTGTCGCGGATACCCGGGAGCTCCCGGAGGTGCCCGCAGCCAGTCGTGTTTCCTTGGGAGCAGGCACGGCTTTGAGTGCAAGTATCAAAACAGGGCATTGAAATACTCCTGCGACAAGAGATAACGGGAGGAGAGGAAAAGGAAAATGGCTATACGGCTTATTTCCCCTTTTAAAAATAACCGTAGTTATTTTCTCTTTTATCGCTGGAAATAAGGTGGCTTCCGAGCATGTGTTGGTTTATACTGGAAAATTTTATTTTCAGAAGTACTTTAGAATATTGTATTACTTAGTTTCATGCGGATATTTTATTTTTTTTTATTACAAAAAGTATATTCAGAATAACGCTGAAATATCTAAGATTAAAGCACTATGTTTTGAATTTTTTTTCTTGTCCTACGCAATAAGGCTAGGCACAAGCCAACGTAGGAGGCGCGGGATACAGAGATCTTACACTGCCCTGAATGCGTAGAAAACAGCCATAACTGAGTTCACACTGTTGTGAGGGACTTTGTGAACTCCTTCCAGGCTGGAAATGTTTCTAACCCCAGAGATAAGAGGAATGGTTAGTAGAAGAGAAGGATCTCTGCTCTCGTTTGTAAGATCTTACCTAATAGTGGATGGTGAAAGGAGGGGATGAGATGGATGCGAGATAGAGTTAGTTACAAAAAGAGATTTTTGTTTGGTGTACTTTTGCTGTTTTGTTTGCTTTTTTTCACAGCAAAGTTTTCCTTGGGTAAGATGCTTCCATCGTTAGAAGGGAAGTAATTTATGGGATGTAATTAATTTTTATGTTAGCAAATTAAATACCAAGTCCAGGTGCTTTTCTTAGTGGTGTAGCAGGTGAAGCCATACCTTCAGACATTCTAGCTGAGGTATGTGCAAACTTTTTACTTTTCTGGATGATTATGCTGAGTGTAGCAGCGAGTATCTTTCCCATGAGAACCCGGAATTTAATCTGAATAGTCAAGTATGACGAAACCTGTCTCAATGAATATGATTGAGGGGTAAGGTTACCTTTTGTTAGTTGATACCTCAGTAATTATTAAGGTAAACTAATTTAAATGGAATGGTAGCGTACTGAACTTTCTACTAAGGAAATACCTATTTTTAATATCTTACTGTGTATAATTAAATTCTAAGATCATAGAAGTGGGCTGCGGTTCACTGTGTGAGTAGTAGTTTTAGTAGTTCTTGCCTTCAGTAAAGAGAAACTGTGAAGGTAATGGAGGAATTTGGTAAGAGAAACTTGTTAGGAGTGTATCCTGCTGGTCTTTTGAAATGTTTTGCAACTCTTTTTTCCATTGTATTTCCTGCTAATGATTTTAAGGTGGATACAAAGAAAGAACTTCAGAGGAAAAGGCTTTCAGGAAGCATGAGAATCTAGATGCTTGGAAAAACACTGGTCTTTGCCCTGTCAAAACCTTGTGCCTACCCAAATATACTTAAAGGATGGCACATGTGCATTGCAACAGCAATGCAAGATTGCAACAGCAGATTGCAAGATTCACTGCTATGTCTCTGTTAACTTTTCAGAGGACAAAAGGTCATTTTCTTTGGTTTTTTTTTCCCCAAGATAACTTTGGACTCTGCCTTGCACATCTTGGGAGGAGTTGGGAACATGAGAGATAGAAAAGAGGAAGGCAGGAAATAATACGCCTCTGGCTGCTTGTGCTACCACTTCATGCACCAAGCACACTTGAGGCTTTCTTTAAGTAATGCTGCATTAGCAGTTAGATGTATTAAGAAATGAAAAAGGGCTTTATATTTTAAGAGCAAATCAAGATCTTGCCTACATTTGAAAATTGTTAAGAATTTCTTAGCTGTAATTGTTTTCTTTAGATCTAGTCATCTTATTACTGAAGTTAACATGTAATTATGGAGTATGTATTAACTAATGTATGTAGTACGAAGTGGCAATGAGACTCTTAGTTGACTTTTCCCCCTCATTTTTTAGATTACAAAATAATGAATGATGGATAGACTTAAATGTTAACCCGAGTTTTTCATGAAAGAACACTTGTCAAAATCAAAGAAATGCTTGTATGATAAGATTGATTCCAATGCTTTTGTTTCTATTTTTATCAAATGTATGACATTTGCACCATGATGGATTAATAAGTATCAGTGTATTGTCAGACTTATTGGTTAGTCCTGATTTTCTATTAGTGTCAGATGATTCTATGAAGTTCATATGATTCTACAGAGTGTAGTCAGAAGACATGTTGCAAATGTAAGAATAGTAATCAGAACTTTCAGTCACTTTTTACTAGATGTCTCTAGAATTAATCCAGAATTTGTTCCCAGAATATTGATTTTATTCAGTATGTGAATGTGGAGTCCCTAGAAAAATCTGAATAGCAAAAACATGATTGGATGTCTGCTATAACCAAGTATCCTCTTAGTGAAAGTAGTTAGAATTAAAGCCTAAAGCAGTATCTATGGGCAATATTAAATTAATAAAGCACTGAGTCCCCTAGGTACTACAGTAGTTATTTACAGTGCTGTGGGATAATGGCATGTTTGTATTATATGAAGATAACTTTATATCCTATTTTATATAAAAGAAATTATTCCGTGTTCCACTTGTCTTTTGGCCTAGCTCCAGATTTTAAATCAGGTGCCTAAACTCACCTTAGTCATTAATGGTTTTTTTCTCCCCTCCCCTGTCAGTATGTTTATTTCCTTTATTGTGACTGGCCATGGCAGTGCAGTTGGAGTCCAGACATCTCTTGTCTTATTGACCCTTCAAAACAAATGGTTTTTGGTTGTTTTGGGAGTTTGTAAAATTATTCTAGAAGCTCTGAGGAGAAAAAAGTTTCTCATTTAAAAAGAGCTTGTAAAAATAAGTTACCTGTTTCTTCAGGTACTCAAAAGCCTAGAAAACATCCATTGTTCTTTTATTGTTGTCTTATTGTCAGCTGATCTCTGGAAAATTTTTTACAGTGGACCAACTATATTCATGGCTGGCAGGATCGATGGGTAGTTCTGAAAAGCAACACACTCAGTTATTACAAGTCTGAAGATGAAACAGAGTATGGCTGCAGAGGCTCTATCTGTCTGAGCAAGGCTGAGATTACAGTAAGTACAATTTTATTATTGCCATCATTCCTGTTTTGAGGTGCTAAATATTTGTGTCTGGTGAAAGCAAACATGGGTATGGCAAATTCTTTAAGGTCATCTGCTTATGACAGTGGCATCAGTGGAACACTGTGGAGCAGGACAAGGAATTCCTAATGCTAAAACTCTTTTAATTTGTGGCTTCAGCAAGCAACTTTTCACTTCTTACACTAGAGGGTTTTGTGGGTGGATAGACTGTCTGGCTCTGAAGGGTGCAAAGTTTTTTACATGGTCAATTTAAGTCCCCCACCCAGCTTCCCAGAGGAGGTATCATCCTTCACAGTCTTTGCTCTAGAAAGAGGGTAGTGGTTCTTTGAATGTGGTTCTTGACTTTCTGAACACAACTCTGTAGATTTCCAAAAGAAAATGTTCGTTTCTGTGAACAAATGTTCTTCTCTGTTCTTCTTTCTCTGAACAAGTTAGTGTGTTGCTGTTTTTGTCAAATGCTAAAAGAAGGTTTGGAATAGACTAGTAAGAGTAACGAACCTCTGTATAAATGAGCATAAGTGTTATGAGGAGTGGCTGAGAGGGCTGGGTTTCTTAGGCTGGAGAAGAGGAGGCTGAGGAGGGGACCTTATGTCCTCTTAAACTATCTGAAAGGAGGTTTTAGCAAGTTGTATTTCAGTCTCTTCTTCCAGGTAGAAAGTGGATGGATGAGAGTAAGTGCCCTCAGGTTGTCTCAGGGGAGGTTTAGATTGCACAGTAAAAATGCTTTACAGAAGGGGCTGTAAAACATTGAAACAGGATGCCCAGAGTAGCAGTGGAGTTACCATCCCTACAAGTGTCAAAAAAGGTGAGGATATAGCAGTTGATGGCGTGGTGAATGTGGTGGTGCTGGGTTGATGGTTGGACTTGATAACATTGGAGTTTTTTCCCAACATTTATGACTCCATGGAAAATCAAAAATAATTATTTGCTGTAAAAGATAAAGAAAAAAATCTGCTTTTTTTGGCTTTTAGCATTACAATACAGTACATAATAACATTATGACTAATAGTTATCAAAAAGCATGCTGTAATCTTTCTGCAATATCGTTAAATAGTCTGTCCAGTTATGTGATTTAGAACAGCCTGACTTCCACATAGCACACAAATAACTAAAGTAGCAGTGTTAAATCTTAGCATGTATGTTCTTATTCCACCAAATATGTGGAATTTTTTCAAGTTGAATTAAGGATGATGAACAAGAAGTATTCTTCCTTGCTGGTAATCAGCTTACAAAGAGATTTTTATTTAACACCTTTTGGTTTAAAAAAAGACTGAATTAATTGCATCAACCAAATATATTTTGGAGAAAAGCATGTGAAGAAAAGGAGGTTTTTACATTTAGATGTCTGGCAAGTATTGTAGTCATCTAAAAACTTAAACAGTTCATCTAACATGTTTTATTTTTTTGAACTGTTTGTGCTTCTAGAACTTTGTCAGGATGGGTTCTCACTGAGGTGTATTTATGGCAGTCTGTTGAGCCTATGATCAGAACTTCCAAAAATCTATTAAGAGGCAAGAGCTTAGCATGCCAACTAGGCAGGGAGAGGAAGGTGTTGGCAAGGATGTAGCCAAAGGGCATCTTCAGGCATGCTGTACAGCACATCTCCAGCTGTGGTGGTCGAGTGAGGGCTTATAGGGATACCACCATTTCTGCTGGAATGTTTTGATACATGGCAGTTTACAAAAGGAAAGCAAGCTGGCAAGCATGTCTTCAGACTAGGATGTATGTAACAGTGGAACTTCTTACAGGTAACTTTTTTCTTTTTCTCTCTGGCACTTGTTAGATCTGGTAACTTGGAGTTGAATTGATGCATCTGTTTTTAAGTTCTTTAACTTCTTGACTACATGGAGAAAGAATTAAAAGCATCCGCAGTTCTAAAGGTTAATCGTGGATTTTAGTTCCATTTTTGTTCAGGCTCGTGCTTTGTGAATTGTATTTGACAGTTCAGTTGGTAGATGGTATTCCTGAAAGCTAGTAAGTTCCAGTTAGTTATATCTAGCTGCAATTAAAGTTATTGTTTAGAAGCTGAGGAATACCATTGGATCATTTCATGTCTCTAGTATATAGAAATATACTTCTGAAACTGTCTTGTAATTATTCTCTTTGTTTTTCAGAGGGTGTACTTTAATGCCAGAGTTTTAGCATTGATGCTTCTGTTGCTTCTGTACCATTGATAGTTGTTCAGTAGCAAATTGAATATTGTATTTTGTACTCATGTTAAAACTTAAGTTTCCAATCAAAAACTGATTATGCTCAAAGATAAATGTTAAAGGCATTCTTCCTGAGGCACATAGTTAATCTTTACTTCTGTATCCTCATAATGTCTTCAGTAACTATAACTTTCCAGTATGTATTTAAATGCATAGGAAAATACCAATAGCTGATAAAATAAGTGTTGAAATGATAATGTGTGGAAACTACCTTTGCTCTCAGTGGAACTTACAATTTACTGAATGATATCTTAATCTTTAATATTTTTCAACAATCTTTCACTATACTGTAAGTTCAGTTTCTCTTGATCTTGCTGATCCAGAGTCAGACTCATTAACTACTTCTGTCTTAACCTGTTGTATTTCAGTTAAGTTTTCTGTAGTATGAGATGGTGTTGATATCTGTAATGTTCTCTTGTAGGAAAGGGTAGCTGGATTTTCATGAAGCTTTCTTTTAGGCACTTGGATTAGGTATGCATGTTTGAATCCGATGAGGAATGTAATGATTTTTTGTGCATAGTTAACTCTACTGTTACTATAAAATGACCACATTTTGTTAACATATAAGCATAAATTTGGAAGTTTGCTGTCACTGAGCAGTATTACTGTACTTTCAGCAATGAATATGAGTCTAATTATAAGCCGTAGTATTGAGATATGAATATTGTATGCAGAACCCCACAGTTGCTTCTGCTCTTGTTGTATCATTTGTATTTTACTGGGTAGGGATTGATAGATAGTTTTACGGGAATATTTTGTAAGACAGTCATCTCTTCCCTTTATTTGATGAAAGAATACTAGTTAAATTAATGCTTATTAGCATAGCTTTTTTGTGTGCTTCAAGAGCAAAATTATATTGTCATATATCCAGAACAGGTATGGCCATGTGACAGTAACCTGTCATTGAATGAAAAATAGAGGATCTGGTTAGAGTACTGTGACTGAAAACAGCTGATTTCTCTGGAATAGATGAACAAAGGATGATTATTTCTTGTATACTCACTGGATTACATCAAGTAAAGAACTAGCCAAATGAATTAAGTTTGGGGAAGGATGATGAAAGTCAGTATATGATGCTAGGTGACTTGCTTTTATGCACATAAGACAAAACACCTCAAAGGTGTTTAATTGGTTTACAACAGGCTGGAGACTGAAACTGAAGATGAAAGTTCTGCTGTATGGTCAGTGGATGAGATGAAATTATGCATATTATAGAAAGTTCATATATGGACAAACTTAAGCTTTGTTATATTAATCTGTGCATACTAAATTAGTGCTGTTGATGGTAGTCAGTGCCAGTTGGTCTTTATTAAGAATACCCTTCTTTATCTTAAAGTTTTGTAGTTCCTTCATTCTTGAAGTCAGACTTCCAGTGGGGAATTCTGTATACAAGGTTAGAATGGATGTTCATTCTAATCAGTTGTGTAAATGTGGGTCCTTGGGGCATGGTTGTGGAGTGGAAGGTTTGGGTCTGTTGTTAAAAGAACAAAATAAAATGCCCTGTAGATCTGGAAGTCCAACTTTCAGGCAACCTGGTTCATAAGCTTGTGCTGTCTTTGCTTTGATTGCTGTGTCTGTTCTTACAGTGCCATTGCTGTGTCACTTCTTACAGAGTGACTTGCACTAATTCATGTAGTCACAGCATGATAAATCAAGAGTAAAATGGTATGCTCTGCCCCCACTTCAGGCAATCTAAGAGGAAGGCCAACATTGATTTAATCATGGTAGGAATTTATATGAATAGATTCTCAAATCTCTTTATAGAATTCTTAATAACAAAGTGTTTTTCTGATTAATTCTAGGGGGTTTTGCCTGGTCAGAGTAGCTCTTCTGCATGAATGTGTATGGAGGATATTAAAAAATGTTTAGAGAAATGTAATGCTTGGTAAAATTTTAAGAGTACTTAAACTCAGCTGTGTGTGAACTTTGTAGTTTTTGTCCCTAGAAGTGACTAGCTACACAGGAAGAGTTCCAGAAGATTATGTTCCAGCTTAAAACTTCAGCTTTTCTACTGATAAAATCTATATTTGCCATGTTGATTTAATCCAGTGATTGATATTTATCTTCTTTCCTGTGTATATTATTTATGTAGAAAAATCTTTTGGTTTTAGTTGCTCAAACCATATGCAGTAACTGTGATGCAATGGTTTTCCTTGGCTTTGGTTATATGCAATGGTGTATATGCTTATCAAAACCTTTATGGAAACTTGCTGCTGGTTTGTAGTTTGGGGTTTTTGGAGTACTTTGTTTTTGTTGTGTTGTAAAGAGACAGTTAGACAGCTCTATGGAAATGCCTGAACTAGGACTGTGCGATAAATTCAGTTTGCATAGCGGAGAGTAAACATGTTTGTTGGGGCTTTTTATTTCCCAGAAATTGGAAAGCGCAGTTGCTTAATGAAGGCAGTAATGACATTTTATATTAATATAAAATTGCAAGCCAGCTATTTAGATTTAGAATGAACTTCTAAAAGGTGTGGGGGTTGAGTATCTGTTATGAATATCTGGAGCTCAGGAAAAGCAAGAAGGTAAGAAAATGGAAGTCTGTCTGAGGGACAGCTTAGTGAATTGTCTTAGATTTTTTTTCCTTCCTAAGTAGTAGTAAATTGCTGTGTAAAGAACTTCCCAAAAAATTCATTTTATAAATTAGGACAGATGGAAACATGTGTTACTTTTAGTTTACAAAATGAACAAGAACACCATACATGAAAGAGCTAAACTGGCAGATCTCAATTTTAAATTTCTCATTTCCTTGTAGTCTGAAGAGAGACTGCCGTGTTTGTATCCAATAATCAACCACTAAAAATAAAAATCTTACTCCGCTTTTTAAAGATACGGTTAGTTGAACAGCCTCCTTTCCTCACTCTAGTAGCATTTCTGTTTTATTTATAGCGTGATACTGACCACCATTAATAATGCAGCACTTGTGAGACAAAGTACAAATTGACATTTTTAAAAATAGATTGACAGGTTAACATAAACTGCTTCATGTGCTTATCAATTAAAACACATGCAGAACTTTCCTATGAATTTTTTCACAAAAACTTCAAACCCTACGAAACTCTAAGTTTTATTATAAAGATGTGTCTTTTTAGTTGAAGGAGATGTCAGTGCTAGAGAAGTGTACTTAGTAGCATGAAGAATCATATCTTGCAAAGCAGACTTTCAAAAAGTCATCTTGACATTAACAATATATTGATGTGTTTCTTTTACACTTTATACAATGTGAAATCTAACAGTATTTTGGATTCAGTTGATATGATATTATAGAGAAGTGGTATAGAGGAAATAAAGTTTGGATTTACTTTTTTTCTAGCTACTGTGTCAAAATTTCATCCTGCTAAGATACCTGCTTATGGTAAAAGAATGCTGTAATTGCAGTTGGTATCTACTCTTAGGTTTGCTTGAGCTTGTTGCTGGTTAAGTTGAATGGGAACTGATGGGTGTTAGTTTTTGAAAGTTTTTATTAAAAAGGCTAAACCATAAGACCATGCCTTGGGCAGAAACACTAGCAATAAATTTGTAGTAATTGCTGATTGCTTGGATAAATATTGTTTCCAGCTGTCTGAGGCTGGAAAACAGTCTGGTGTAGCATGACATGATGGGCATTTAATTGAATAATTAATTTTTTGTAATTTGATAAAGTATCTTCTCAGCCTTAGTTGCTACTAAAAAAAATGACCTAAGTAAACTAAGACTTAAGTTCTAACCAGGTCAGGGTTTATTTAGGTCATGTGGCAATTAGTACTGTTTGGCTTTGGTGTGTGTCTCAATCAAGTAGTTAAATCAAGACTGGTGGGAAATTTCGGCTAAATGGGAAATGGACATTCTAAATAGAGGCAGATGTATTCAGGAATACTTAGTCATATGTGAAAGGCCTGAGGTGATTTTGTTCTGGAGAGGAAAATGCCAAAGAGCAACAGGATAGGGAGGAAGGGAAAGGGAGTAAATGCCTAGGAGATAATGACACTGGGCAGCTGCTGGTGTGGCATGTGGAAGTTCCTTGAAATACAGGATTTTCTTGGACAATTAGCTTTGGTATTCACATCCTTTGTACAAATCTGTGTATGCCTCTGAGTTATCTGAACCAGCCATTGATGGGTAGATGTGAAATGAAAATGTGTGTATATATTGAAGTTCTGGGAAGGGCTGATATCCTGGTCAAGCAAAAAAGAATTGTTTGGCATGGTGGAGAAATGGATAAGTTCTTCTGTAGTGTGAATTGAAGAAATTAGGTCAGAAATGGAAAAATACACATCCAGATCAGCTCAGTGAGCCTGTTCTTTGTACTATGATGCAGGTCCTAAAATGATTAAGATGTAAAAAAAAACTACGATGTACATTAACAGATATCTTACCCTTACTTAATATTGCTGAAGAATTAGTTTTTAGTATTTGAATGTAATCATGTGTTACCACACTCTTGAAACTAAGGCTGTAATCCAGCAGTATTTGTCGTTTTATTATCAGAGAGAATACAGTTCCACAACATGACTTTTTAAATTAAGATAATTAAATTCTAATACTGTTCATTATTTGACATGCACTTCAGGGTCATAATACTTGCCTGTGGATCAGTATATTGGAGCAGTTTCATGCTGTGGAGTATTTCTTGCAGATGTATACCAAGTCTTGAATAAATTCAGTGTTTTAGGTATTAAAGCTATGATTTTATAGCTCAGCAAATTTTTCTGTGCTAATTGCAATCCTTATTCTTGCTCAATCTGAATTTCTATGCATTTTTGTAAGATTGATTTATAGTTGATTTCTTCTTCAGGAATATGTTTGGTTCATATGTCACCCCCTCCAGGGTTGTACTGTTCTCAACAGTCCTCCTAGGCAGCTTGCTGTTTATTGTCTGTTGTGTCTTGTGATGGCTGTTAATGATGTTTTCAACAGCTCTGTTGAGGTTTTTTACAATATTAGACCTCACTTTTGGATGTGCATTCACAGAATACAAAGGCAAAAAGTTAGAATATTTTCTGTCTGCTAATATGCAGCCACAGCTGGCCATCTCTTTTTTAGATGCTTCCTGAAGATTAACTGTGTTTTCTGTTCATACATTGAAAATAGTTTGTTAGAGATGACTGCTTGAGTGTTGTGATCTTCTTCTCCTAGTTAATCTTCTTGCCTGCTCCTTTAGGCATGTACTTTAGTTGCTGTTTTCCCATGTTCATGTTGAATTCTAGTTAGGGTGAAATCAGTGCAGCCAATTTCACCACTTTTTAAATCTGTTTGATGTGTTTTTCCTCTCAACTGAAGCCTATCATTCCTTAGTTAAGAGGACTAGTTGGAACAGAATTTAATACCCCAGGTGTCCATGTACTTAACTGAGGTAGTGCTGTAACTAGTGTCTAATATATTCTTAAAGCTTTTTAAGTTGCTCTCTTTTGAGGATAAGTGTTGCTCTTTCTTAAGTTCTCTTTTACAGCTTTTTCAAAACTAATTATGTGTGCATATATACATCTATATGTATACGCATGCAAATATATATTAAAGAATTAGAGGTAGCTGTGATGGCAGAGTTTAGACTGACAATTCAGTTCAATTTTGAACTTTAGAATGAAAGCTTTTAGACTGACATTCATTCACAACATGCCTTGTCTTTTTAATTAGTTCTTACATGTTTTTAATTATTACTGTAAGTTATTACATAGTAACCATTATTATTTTGTATTCAAAGCAGTCCCTAATATCTGACATCCTAAATTATCTGTAACTGTGCAGTACCGTCTAGCCACTACCATATTTCTAGCCTGACAGCTTTGTTCTTGATGGTCCTAGTTGCTGAGGTGAAGGTAACCTAATTGGAGAACTCTTCAGTGAGGGATGGGGAAGGTTGGATGGCAGGACAGGTATAGAACTGTAGCATACATCTTTTGCCAAAACACACACACAGACCCAAATTAGGATCCTTTGTAAGTATCTTTTAATATATGACTGAGGCACTGTGTTGCTGGAGAGGTGGTCCTTTCCCAGGCTGCAGCCTTGTAGCTTCCTTGCCCTGTTGCTCAGGTGTTTGATTTTTTTCTTTTAAGTAGTCACTGCTACCAAGAGCAAAACCAGCCTTCCCAGCTGTGGAGGTTGCATGTTTTCACTGACTGGTATTTGACCATTAAGGAATTGTTTATGGTTCTGGGGCTCTGGCTTTTCATCTGTGTCTCTAGTTTCAAGGGTTTTGATAGCTCATGCTTAAATTTTGTATCATAGCTAGAGACACCTGGTTCCATGGTCTAGTTGATAGAGCCAGTTTTCATAGCAAGTTAATGAGATCAGCTCAGGGCTGGGAATTGCATAGTTAGCATAAGTCCTGTTGCTAATAATGTTCATACTGCATTTATAGAAATGCTTATACAGTTGCACTGTGTTAAGTTGCTTATGTTTGGATTCAAACCAAGCTAATCTTAAGTCTTAGTGTGGTGCTTCAGCAGGTACATCAGGCCTTTATTCTAGCTGGAATGCCACTGAAATTCCTAGAACAGGAATTTCCATTCCCATCACCATGAATTTAGGTCCAGAATGTTCTACACTGTCAGCTCAGTACAGTGATGTGAAGCATGGCTTTTCTGTTAAGGTGGAGTACCTTCTCTGGATATTCACTCATTTACTTGTTTGGTTACAATATGGTTTACTTGTGAAATCCATATTGTTCTCTTGATGCTGGTGTATGTGAGAGTGCTGGGTCTCCTGTGCCACACTGCAGTATACTGTGAGAGGTACAATTAAATTAATATATAAATACTTACCTTAGGAGTGCAGCAGTGTGAGTGTGGTTCCTATGGTTGACTTTCCAATAAAATTAAACTTTAAAAAAAGTGGCTCAGACAGCGTTTTCTGCGTTCTCTAAAGTTGATACAAAATTGCTTGGCTTTCTTCCTGATTAATACCTCTAGTTTCTTGCTGCATATTATGTGCTTCCTAAGAAGTTTAACATGGTGATTTGCGATCAATTCTAGCTGGATGTTTTTCTATAGTTTTTTTTTCCCCTGTGGCTGATGCATGTTGTTGGTAGGTAATGCAAATATTTTGTTCCAGCTAGAAACCTGAGAGATATCATATGAATTTGTTTGCTGGGGATTCACTTAGACTTGGTTCTCGCCAAAGCAGTAACATGTATGCTTCCATTTCCATAACTGATAGTTAGCTCTAAAAGTAAGTCTTATGACTTAGACCAAGATTGAAATTCTTCAGACTATGTTTAAACAGGACAGACCCATTAGTTATATCCTGATTTCTCTCTGTGTGTCTCTAAATCTGTTAATACCAATTTACTAATCCACGGAGCTTTTACATGTATCTGTAGTCACTAGTAAATCACTTAAGGTGACATTTGCAAGCGCACGCTGGTTTACAACTATTTCAGCCTTGCCCTCTTTCTTCTAGTAAAACAGTGCCATTCCATGTCTTTGACTAATTTTTAGCTGACATTTCAAGTACACATTTGTTATACTCTAAGTTTGCTACGTGTTTTTTCAGTAGGCACTTGAGAATAGCAGTGTCGGGGGTATGTTTACGTATGAACCAACACAGCATGACTACCTACTAATTCCACTTCATTAACACAAAAATAATTTGATAAAATAATAATCTAAAAAATCATATAGTGTAAGATAGTACCCTGTAAGGTAGATTATTTCCTCACAAATAATTATGAAAATTTTTTTTGTATTATCACTTTCTCTATCAGAATCTATTTGGCAGGTGTGCAGAAAAACCGATCAACCAGGTTTACACCTGAGATCTGTAATTTCAAATTTTATGTGTGGTTTCAGTGCTAAAGTAACATACAATGTACACTTGATCCAGACTTAAAAGGACAGCTCTCCCATGAGAGAGCTTCTTTGCAATGGATTAAACCAAGCTAATTTTAAATTTGCATGCTGTGCTAACAGACTAATTTTAAATTCTGCTTACATGCTTCTGCTTTCACTGGCCTCTACTTTGGCTAGGTTTTGAAAAGATAAGATCATTACTTAAAAGAAAATCACAAAATCACAGAAATTCTAGGTTGGAAGAGACCTTTAAGATCATCAAGTCCAACCCATGTTCTAATACCTCATCTAGATCATGGCACCAAGTGCCACATCCAGTCTTTTTTTGAACTCTTCGAGGGATAGTGACTCTACCACCTCCCTGGGTAGATGATTCCAGTATTTGACCACTCTTTCTGTAAAATACTTCCTCCTTAATTCTAGCCTGTATCTCCCTTGGCGCAGCTTGAGACTGTGTCCTCTTGTTCTGTCTGTTGTTGCCCGGAGAAAGAGACCGACCCCCAGCTCACCACAGCCACCCTTCAGGAAGTTGTAGAGAGTGATAAGGTCACTCCTGAGTCTCCTTTTCTCCAGGCTGAACAACCCCAGCTCCCTCAGTCGTTCTTCATCTGGTTTGTGTTCCAAGCCCCTCACCAGCCTCGTTGCTCTCCTTTGGACATGCTCAAGCATCTCAACATCCCTCCTAAAGTGAGGGGCCCAGAACTGGACACAATACTCCAGGTGAGGCCTCACCAGTGCTGAGTACAGGGGAGAATGACCTCCCTGCTCCTGCTGGCCACACCGTTCCTGATACTGGCCAGGATGCCATTGGCCTTCTTGGCCACCTGGGCACACTGCTGGCTCATGTTCAGCTGACTGTCAACCAGCACCCCCAGGTCCCTTTCCACCTGAGCACTGTCCAGCCACACCGTTCCTAGCTTGTATCGTTGCAGGGGGTTATTGTGGCCAAAGTGCAGGACTCGGCACTTGGACTTACTGAACTTCATCCCATTAGATTCTGCCCATCCATCCAACCGTTCCAAGTCCCTCTGCAAAGCCCTCTGTCCCTCTAACAGATCAACACACGTTCCCAGCTTAGTGTCATCTGCAAATTTGCTAATAAAGGACTCTAAACCCTCATCCATGTCACAATAAAAATATTAAACAGAGCTGGACCCAGCACAGACCTCTGAGGGACACCATTGGTGACTGGTTGCCAGCTGGATGCAGCACCATTCACCACCACTCTCTGGGCCCGGCCATGCAGCCAGTTCTGAACCCAGCACAGAGTGCTCCTGTCCAAGCCACGGGCTGCCAGTTTGTCTAGGAGTATGCTATGGGAGACAGTGCCAAAGGCCTTGCTGAAATCCAAGTAAACAACATCTACAGCCTTCCCTGCATCCACTAGCCGGGTTACCTGGTCATAAAAGGTGACCAGGTTGGTCAAACATGACCTATCCCTCCTAAATCCGTGCTGGCTGGGTCTGATACCCTGGCCATCTTGTAAATTTTGCGTGATGGCGCTTAATATAAACTGTTCCATTATTTTGCCAGGTACTGAGGTCAGGCTGACTGGTCTATAATTACCAGGATCTTCCTTTGCACCTTTTTTGTGAGTGGGTATCACATTGGCCAGCTTCCAGTCATCCGGAACCACGCCAGTGAGCCATGACTGTTGGTAAATGATGGAGAGTGGCTTTGCAAGCTCGTTTGCCAGCTCTCTTATTACCCTGGGGTGGATCCCGTCTGGTCCCATAGATTTATGAGTATCCAAGCATTTCAGTAGTTCTATGACTGCGTCCTCTTGGATATTTAGTGTTCAAAGGCATTTTGAGAAGAAAATATCCTGACTCAATACCTGAAGTGGAATATTTGGGTAGTAGCAAATAATGTAAAAACATGGAATAGCTTTTATAGTTTTAAGCCCGTTTTCTTTGTTTTTTTTCTACATGTGCAAATATGCCATTATGCGAAATTTTTCTTTTTAATATGCTAATGAGCTAGAAGTTAGATATCCTATATTTTGCCCCTAAAGGTTTATCACTTCCAATAGGCACAGAACTGTCTTATTTACTTGCTTGTTTGTAATAAGGTTTTCCTGTACTGTTGTGAAAAAACATACAGCACAAATAAATATAAAAGAATACAACCAGTCAATGTAACTAAAAAGTGGGTTCTTACTACTTAAGAATAGTGACAAGGAAAGGCAAGACAATTGTCATTGTTTCTGTTAGGTTTTGACTGGATTTTAGAACAAAGAATGGGAAACTGGAATTTTGTGTTGTGACTCTTGTAGACCTTAATTTGCCAGATTTGTGGATCTACTTGGCATTTCTTGGGGGCAGCAGGGCGCAAATATTGCAAATACAGAAAATCAGAACTTGTAATGTCTTTTGGAACTTCAGTATATTATTAATAAAATGTATTCTAAGTAATGAAGTATAATGCTTTCCTTAAATCCACAATAGATATTGATATTTTAAAAAATCCTTGCAAAATTAATTACTTCAGTGTTTGTAGTTCTAAAGCCAAGTGTCTTCAAAAATAAGTTGTAGTGACAGAAGGAGGTTGATGAGCTTTTATGATTGCACTGAGTGTACGTTGTGGGGTTGGGGTCTGCCATGCAGCCTCCATGAGGAGACCCCTGATTGTCCTGTGCAGAACATGGTCAGCTTCAGTGGACACAGTGCAGGGTGCTCACAGCTGTGCCTCACAACCACCGTGTTACATCACTAGGCAAACAGTTAAATGGCAAAAATGCTGTTCAGCAGTGTGTAAGAAATAGAGGAGTGAGGAAAAGGTATGAGAAAAACTGGTTGGGCAGGAAGCGATGCTCCAGCCACAGTGTGAGATCCCCCGCAGCCTGTGGAGGAGCATGTTGTGCAGGCATTTTTGGTAACCTGTGCAGAGAATCATACCAGACCAAACAACCACACTGCAACCTATTTAGAACCCAACAGTAGCTGCATATGTCTTATCAGAGGCTGCAGCCTCCAAATAGCCTATGCCATAACAGGTTTAGCCTGAAGAATTGCAATGATGGATATAATCCTTGCTGGAGCATGTGAAAGCATGAGGAAGGAGTGGCAGAATTAAAGTGTTAGACCATAGCCCTCATTCCCAGTCCTGTGCTTCTCTTGTTTCTCACCATCCAACTCTGCTTTGCAATGACTTAAGCCAGTTTTCCCTAAATCAAATCTGTTTGACCATGTTGACTGTAGGTAAGTGATCTCTATGTCTTTAACTTGACCCATGAGCTTTTCAGTGACTCTGGAGAGAAATACACTAACTTGAAAAATACTGCTCTTTAGTATTTAATAAGGCACTAATGACAATGTTTTGACTGGTCTTATCTGATAAAATCCTAACTATGCTAGTGACATTTATGTCTGAGATCTAAGGAATTGTAGTTTTCATTTTCTGTAGGCCTCTTTTTGTTTGTCTTGTGACCCAGTTCCCAGCTTGGGATTTTCTTAATAAGAAAAAACGTTCAAAATTTTAAAATAATCTCAGTTTAGGCAAGTTCTTGTTCTGCATTGAAAATAGTGGCAGAAGCACACTTTAATAATAGTAATATGTAGACTTGAGTTGTATCTGCTATGAACCACCCTGGCTTTCCTTGCTAAGGAAAGCACAAAATGCCGTTAACACTACTTGGAGTAATGAGAGAGATCAAGCAAAAGTTTTTTCATTCAAGGTTGGGTTTTGTGTTTCTTTTCTGACATGGAGTGCTCTTGAAGGTTATAAAGTATATAAAAACACTTAATCTTTCCTGTGTGATTTGCCTTAAATACCTGAACCAGTATTTTTCAAGGCGATACTGCTCTGAAGCTTGTTTTATGAATACCTCAGGCTTGACAGCTGTATAGCAGGAAGGATTTTGTGGCAATGAAATCAGCTATGACTCATGAGACCCGAGCTGGCTACTGACTTCCTCAGTAACTGTAGCCAAGTCAGTGTTTTTTCATGTAAACTGCTCTTGCTTAGAATGTTCAGAATTTATGAGCTAGTATCCATTGATTTTGGGAAGATCTAGGGTGCTTGAATACTTGGAATTGCCTTTGTTTCTGCAGGAGTGCCTTTGTTCTCTGCAGGTGCCTTGGAAAAAAACCTTAGGAATCCTACAGAAAGGGTGTTTGTGGATACTGGAGGCCTATTTCTTTCAGCATGTTCTTAAATGGAATTATGGTTTAGCTGTGGTGGCTTTTTGTTGGTTTTGTTTATTTTTTAATGTGGGCTCTCGAAGGCGCCCTTGGCATATGCAGAGATGACCTCTGCCACAGACACTTAAACCTGTCCTTAAAACTCAGCTTTGAAAATGCTGTGTTTTCAGGTGCCCCCATTCAAAGTGTCTTGATCTGGCTTTTATTCCCCAGTGCTCTCTCAATTCATGTGTGTTGCTTGAGACTGCTGCAGGTTGGGAAAAAGCAACTGAAGTTCTCCAAAGTGGTTTAAATCCTGAGGATCGATAGTGAACTCCTACTTGCTTCCTGTTCCCTGCATAACATTCCTCTTTCTTGCCTTATCTTTGTTGTGAAAGGTCATTAGGACATATCCTGGCCTCAGTACATGTCCTTAGCTTGTTACAGATGAAAGTCCCTATTTATCCTCCAAGGTCCTCATGTCAGTGGCTGAGAACTGTACCATTTTAAAACAGCTTCTGAGTGTAAGAAAGGGAAAAGCAACACTAGGCTAGAAACAGTGAACCTCAGAAAGAAATGAGATCTAAATGAAATGCCTTGTGGTCTACAGGAAAACTAAAGTACAGGAAAAAAAGTAAAGAGAAATGGAAAAACTTCCAGGAAGTGTAAAGGAATAAAACTAGTCTTATGAGAATGTTAGAAGAATAAAGGACTGACCTGAGAAGTTGTGAATAAAGTTGTAAAGGACTGACCTGAGAAGTTGTGATCTTTGCTAGATGCAGCTATAGAAAACAATAAAAGTAGTTATAGCCAGAGGTAAACCAAGGAAGTTTGTCTGTAGCTTGGGGGAGGGGCGGGGGGAGGAGAATGTATGTAATAGGCAGCACCTGTTACAGAGTATGTAGAGTATGTAACTGTAAAGTAACATACAGAAGTCTGCCAAGTTATCAGTGACAATGGAATGTGAACTCCGTACTCCATGGTGGAGAACAGGGTTAATCAACAGCAACCCGATTTGTTCTGTGTTAAGAACACATCACATGATTCAGGTGATTTATTTGTCTTTTGTGTTCAGTTAATTCAGGGTTCTTCCAATGAAGTATGTTTTCCAAAAAAAAGCCAAAAATCAGAGGAGAAGGATGATAAACAATTATTTCAGTTGCCAAAAATATGGAAAATAGGCAAATGATGCATACAACTAAAGTAGGTAAACAGTAAATCATGTATCGCCTGCCTAATTTCCTTTTGAAGCATATTTAACCTTGTTAGTGGTTACTTCTTTTCTTTAAGCAACTTAATCTAACAGGATCATCTGATCAGCTGTACTTGCTTATAACATGGGACTGCATGGTGAGCTGAGTATAACCCTAAACTTGATTGACAGAATCACAGAATATGCTAAGGGATGAACCAGGATCACTGAGTCCAACTGTTGCTCCTGTGCAGGAGAGCTTCAAGAGTCCTGCCATGTGCCCAAGGGCATTGTCCAAACACTTCTTGAACTCTGTCAGGTGTGGTGTTGTGATCGCTTCCCTGGGGAGCCTCTTCCAGTGCTCAACGACTCTCTGTGTGAAAAACTTACTCTCCATTTCCAAAATACATCTCCTCTGACTCAGCTTCATGCCACCTCCTCAAGTCCTGTTGCTGGTCATTAGTGAAGAGATCAGTGCCTGCACAACTGCTTCTTGTAAGGATGTTGAAGACCCACAATGAATTCTCCCCTCAGTCTCCTCCAAGCTGAAATGGCCAAGTGACCTCAGCCTTTCATAAGGCTTCCCCTGCAGACCCTTCACCATCTTTGTGACCCTCCTTTGGATGCTCTCTAGTAGCTTTGTCTTATATTTCCATACCTGAGCCTGTATGCAGTGCTCAAGGTGAGGGCGCCTCAGTGCGGAGCAGAGTGGGACAATCCCCTCCTCTGACTGGCTGGTCAGTTAGATATATGTGTGTGTGTATATTTATGGTATACAGACACGCACACACATGTGTATATATATATAGAGATGACTTAGTCTCTTAACTACATGTAATGTATAAGTGTTTATGCAGTAAATGCTGGAGAAAAGTGCTTGAAGTATTCTCTAGACCTCAGAGAAAACATCTTTCCATGTCTTAGCAACAAGGCATGAATTTTCAAATATATTAGAAGCTCTATTGGAAAGAAAGGGATTACAGAAACTTGTCTTTGGAAAGGAGAGGTGATAGTCTTAAGTTGCATTACAGGATGTTTAGGTTAGATATGAGATTCAGGGGAAAGCAAGGACGATGGTGAACTGAAGTAAGTGCACCATATGGAAGTGTGGAATCAGTAGTGCTGCAGGTTTTTAAAATGAATTTTGGTAAGTCTTTCTAATCACATACAATGCAATTGCTTGTCACTGTCCAAGAGACTTCAAGAATGAGAGATCAAGCTGTGGAATGCTATTATGTCAGGAAAAATCTTGATAGCTAATCTTTGTAGACTTTCTGTTTGGGTGATTTTTTGGAGTATTTCTGGATGTTATAGATCATCATGTGACTAAATGAGGGCCTGTCAGAGGAGTAGCTGAGAACAGACATACAAGCATGACAGTTTGCTTTGGCAAGTTGGCTATTCTAAAGCAGATAAACTTCTTTTACATATATAATAATAATAGTAATAGAAAATTCAGCTTGAAGAAGAGGGATCTAGACTAGAAGACTTGTATTTTCCTGTGTTGGGTCTGTATGGCAAGTTTTGGTGGTGGGGGGCTACAGATGCAGCTGATGTGTGCAGATGCAGAAGTTACCTCCATATCTCACAGACCCAGCTCTGTGTGGGTCCAAGAAGGACCTGACAAAACTGAGTTCATCAGAGATGATGGTATATTGCCTCTGTGATAACATACTAAGAAAGTGTAAAAACTGCTGTGCAGCATGGATTGGGAGAGAGGGCTGAGAATATTTGAGAGCGACAGCTCTGCAGACACAGACATCTGTGAGGAAGGAGGGGGAACACATGATCAGGTGCTAGAGCATGGATTCCCCTGCAGCCTGTAGGGGAGACCATGGTAAAGTAGATTGTCTCCCTGCAACCATGAGCATGGGTGTGGGAATCCCATGCTGGAGCCTTCTAGCAGGACCTGTGGCCCCATGGAGAGAGGAACCCATGTTGTAGCAGTTTGCTAGCAGGACTTGTGGTCCCCTGGGAGACCCATGCTGGAGCAGGCTGTGTCTGAAGGACTGTGCCCTGTGGAAAGGACCACACTTGAGCAGTTAAGGAAGAGCTGCAGCCCCTGGGAAGGACTTATGTTGGAGAAGATCACAGAGGTCTCTGACCCATGAGAAAGTTCTTATGCTGAACAAGGAAAAACAGGATGAGGAAGGAGTGACAGAAAGTGTTTGAACTAACTGCAACTCCCATTCCTTGTTGCCCTGCAATACTTGGAGGGATGAAGTAGAGAAAAATAGGTAGTGAAGTTGAGCCTGGTAAGGAGGAATGGTGTTCCTTTAAAATTTTTGTTATCTTACTCTGATTTCACTAGTAATAAATTAATCTATTTTCCCTGAGTCAATGCTGTTTTGCCTGTGGCAGTAATTGGTGGGTGATCTCCATGTCCTTATCTCAATTCATGACTCTTTCATCATATTCTCCTTCCCTAAGTGGCTGAGGAGGGTAGTGGCTAAGACTTGGGTGGGCACTTGGCATCCAGCCAGGGTCAAACGACCTTTTTTGTCCCTTTTTACACCCTTTTGTCTGGTTCAGTGAAGGCAAAGGAGTGTGTAGAACCAGTTTTGAAAGTTGGTTGAATTTAATTAACTTGAGATGGTCAGGTATTAGGTAATTAGTAGCTATAGTTGTTTGACTTGATTTTCAAATCTTACGGTTACTAGAAGTTTTTCCTATGGGAAGTTTAAATTTCTTTAACATTGAACACTCAGGTGCCTGACAAAGTATATGAAGTTTTAAGCTTACACTTTGGTTTTTTATGTACTTTTGTTAAACTCTTTCTAGTTCATTTTTTTCATTTGTAATTTGTATTCTGTTATACTTTTCTTATTCCTTAGTATATTAAAAACAGAAAAAGAGAATGGTGTTTGTTTGTTTATGTGTAATTAGCTTCTGGTTTCCAAATTCTTTAGAAAAAAATTCTCACTAACACTGGAATGGTGTGCATGACAACAAATTAGACTTACTTCTAGGTTTTCTTTTGTGGAATGTTTAGTCAGTGATTAACAATTTTTTTGTTTGCAAGATGAATGTATTGGCAGTGTGTTGTAGAGGATATTTCTAACACTTGTCTTCCGCATCTAGTATCAATGTTTGTGGTCCTTCAGACTTTGTCACAAGCCTTTATCCTGGAGCCTGTTGGCCTCCTGCAGTTATTTTCATGTATATATTTTCTTTGGATTCAATTTCAAAAAGGTGTTCAGCTACACCTGCATTGCATGTCTTTAGAAATGGCTTTCAAATGTGAAGGATATGGGGAATATTTGACTCGGTTGCATGTTTTCGAAGAAGTAACTTTGAATTGACCATGTCAGGGTACAGGGCAGATTAGATCATTGTTTTCTTTCCCTGTACTTCCCTTAACAGCTTCACTGTTGCATTAGTGAAAGTTTACTAGTATTTAAGGCATGTGAACTGAAAGTTATATACAGTTGAGTGGAGATGTGTGAAAGGATTGCATGCGGCTTCCAATTATTTGTGAAATATTCATGGTGAAAATAGTTGAGGCAAAACATGTCACCGCTTGTAAGTTCCAGTTCTGACTTGTCATTTAGATATAGTCTGCTTTTATGGTTCTATCCTGGTATTTTTTTGCTATGATGTATGTGTTTCATCTAAAATTAATACTGGTAGCACTAGTGTTATGGAGCTCTTGTCATGTTTTGAAATTAAAATGGATATGTAGGAATATTTTCTGGTATGGTAGATACTTTGCTGAACAATTTGTTTCAAAGTATTTGAAAATATGGAATGTATTATGTATGGAATTTATTTATGAAAATTTTACTGAATAAGAATGTATGACACAGGCTTTTCTATTTCAGAAGACCAGCAAGCATCTTTCCTTATGAAAGTATATGTTCATTATTTGAGACAGCTAGACAATACAGAATTTATAATCTAGGATGAATTTGAGGCAATATAGACAAATTTTCTGATTAGTGTTTGAGTGTCAAAATAGTCTGTGAGGTAATGTTTATCATGTTGCTAATTTTAGCTACTCTTACACTCTCCTCTGTCACAGCCCCATGACTTTGATGAATGCAGATTTGATATCAGCGTGAATGATAGTGTTTGGTACCTCCGGGCTCAGGATCCAGACCACAGACAACAATGGGTAGATGCAATAGAACAACATAAGGTATGTAATTTTCTGTTTTCTAATTTCCCTTCTCATTCCCTCATTAGATCAAGCATAGTGCTTGCAGAGAGTTTAACTTCCCTGTATATCATTAAAAGGCTCATGGTATTTATGACAGGTAAAAGCTGAAGATTGAAGTTCTGTGTTAAATATGTTTCAAAGGAATTGACTTTTTCTTGACAGATAAGACTTTACTGGGGGCTAACAACTGTGAGCCTTTCTTGAGCTCTCTAGCTTGAAACAGAAAAAGCTTTTATTATGTTTGAGTGATCTTTTCAAGGTTTTGTCCATCTTCTCCCTGATGATTGTATTGCTTCTTATCTCTCTTGTTAGTCTTAGAGTCAATTCTCTAGGTTATCATTCTGGTTTTGGGCTCCTCTTTTTCATCAAATGACCACTTTTACTGTATCCGATCACTAACTTCTGTCTCTTTGTCTTTTACGACAGTATTCTTCATCCACATTTTGGTTCAGCTTTCTTGATCTGTTCTGTATATCTTCCAACGAACTCAATTAATTTCATTTTAAAAATACCTGACCTTCAAGCCCTTTAGGTCAGGTAGAAGGTACACAAAACATCCATTATGTTATCAGGTACAAGATAGGCACTATCCCAAGGTGTAGCATAAAACTACAATACCTAGCCCAATGCAGCCTCTCAGTCTGGGTTACACAAGTACAAAAGGAATACAAATTGAAATAGATATCCAGGTAGGTATGAATTTTTACCTTGAGCTTCTTGAAGTAATGTCTGTATAGGTACTGTGTATAATTAAGAGATTTCACCTTTTATTGGCAATTCCTTGCAATCAACCAATAAAGAACATGTTCTTTAAGTTCAAAGTGCTCCCTTTTGGTAATGGTTCTCTACAAAAAATCATCTCAATTGGACTATTTGTCCCTTTGTAGGGACGAATAGTCCCTTGGCATTTTTCCTTCATTTTGATACAGAGGTAATATTAAAGCATAGAAATCAAATTGCAAAGCCAGGATTCTTTCCTGTAGTCTCATGAAAAAATATGAAGTTAACAGTGGCATGTTCATTAGACACCAATACTGCAATTTATTCCTAGTGCAATAGCTGAGAGAAATTTCTCATGAGGATACACTGAAGAAGTTACTGGGTTGCACACCTGTAGAACTGACATTTCAAAAGCTGGTAGGTTTGGGGGTCTTCAGGTGTGGTTTAGTGTAGTCATGGAACTATATAGCCCTAGACTAAAATTTAGACTAGGTTTCATGAATGATTTAGCTGGGGAAATACAGAACCTTAACCTGAAGCTGGATAAGCAGAAATGCAGTCTATGTCATTCATTTAATGCTGTAGGAATGAGTGATGAAAAATCTCAGATCCTGTCTTAAACTCTGCCCATCACTACCTCAGACCTTTTTCATGCTATTTTTCTATTTCCTTTTGTAAGGCTCATCTTAACTGTTGCTGAGTTCTGGGCTGCAACTTTATGGAATCACCAGCTCATAGTACAAGATTGTTGAATGGTAGTGGTTTAGAGTTTGCCATTTTAAGTGTTGATTAGGCATTGTTTCTCTGTACTACTTTAAAAAAAGTCTTATGTTTTCAACACTGTTTTTTTTTTAACCTGCATTAGTACTCACCCCCTGTCATGAGGTATGTGTTTATTTTCCTTTTCTGTCTGGTATTATTGATAAGCTTTTATTAGTAAGCTTAAATTGTCTTATTCAACCACATTTTCAGATCATGAATGATTATTGAGGGGTACAAATTCTAGCATTCCAAAAGTGATCTCCCTTTATAACGAAGCCTGATTAATTGTACAGTTTTTCAGCTTTAAAAAATAATCTTTAAACATAATTAGGTTTGGCTTCCATTCTTTGGAAGAATTTGGTAGTTATTTAAATAAATAAATTTTACCAGATCTCTGCCTTTATGCTTAAAGAAGAAGAATGAAGGGTTGATTATTTACACTACCGATTTTTTTTTTTTAGTATTTAGAATTAGTATAGAAATCGGGATAAGAAGGTGTTTTTCATTATTTTAATAAAGTTACTTTTCAGCTTATTTTTTAAAGAATGAGGGTGTTCTGGAATGTTGTAAAAACAGAAGAAAAGTATGTCTACAAGTAGGAAGTGGTAATAAGTCCTTCAGTGTATACTGAACTGACAAGAAATGGTTCACTTTGCGTCTTGCTATCCTAAGGTAATAACACTGGGCTTGACTGTTCTGAATCTTGCAGCTTTTCCAGTATGTGTAGTTTGCAGTTTCATGGCTATTTGACATTTTTCAGTTTCTTTCATACTCCTTTTTACTCTCTAGTGTTAACAGTATCCAATGCAAACAGCAGTTTTCATTCTTAAATGGAGTACAAAATACTATGGCACATCGCTTCTAAATAAGCTATCAAAACATTTAATATGTTAAAATTATGCATTATTTTATATACATACTTTCATATTTTTATTTTGAAACATCCTTTTTGTATTAAACAATTACATATCAAGAATATCATGGTCAAAGCATAGCAAGGAAAACAGCATAAATTACTGCAGTCTTGTAATAGTAATAGTAGCTTAAACTCAAGTTGAAAGTATATAGTGAAATTACAGAGTTACTAAGGTCTTCTTTCCAGTGCACTATTCTGTTGTCTCCATAATACAGTAGGAGTTTTGCGTGATAAATGTAGGTGTAGAGGTATATCTGTTGCTTCTGATGATTTTAGAAAAATAAACAGTAACCAGAAGCCTTGGAAATCTTGACCAGCACTTGAAAAAGTGCTGTATTTACATAAATAGGTGTTTGTTAGAATTAAACGCAGCACAGAATCCAGTCTTCGGTCTGATAATTATTAGTGGTTCTTAGAGAATGTCTCCAAATGTCTTGTTTCTGTACTTTCATAGCACTTTTTAGTGCTATAACCTGTAATTTTTAATATAGGTTTGTATGGAAAATATTTAAGAAACAGTACATTTTTCCGATAGAATTTTGATGGGATGTGAAAGAAAGTATTTTCATGTAATCTGGAAGTCAGTCCCATTTTTCATTCAAATTTGTATGAACAGCACTTAAGTGAAGTTCACTTGGAACCCTCTCATTCATCCTTTAATTCATTTCAGCTCATGGAAGTTTTATATCCAAAAACTTGACTGAGTGAAGGGGGGAAGATGGGCAAAATATCTCATTGCACTGAAAAGTTCAAATCTGTCATCTTACTCTGACATTTTCTGGAGGAGCTTTCTGATCAGGTTACCAAACATTTGCAAAAGCTCCTTCTGGGTAAAAATGTTTTTGTTTGAGAAACATGTTCTTCAAATGGCATATAATAATTTGAATAAAATCAAGAGAGGAAATTATTTCCTGTACCAGTCGTTTTTCTTAACATTAGTCTACTGCTGTATAAAGTACTTTTTTGTTTGTTTTTAAAGTTCTTTGTTGCTTACTGAGTGGGTAGGTAGTTCTGGTAGGCTGCTTAAGCTATTTGCTAACAAAAGTGTGTTTGTGAGACTTAATGGAGCATGTCACAAGGTTGTTGATCTTCAGAGTGAGAAAAATAGACAGAAATTTTGACTGTGTTTCATTGTGCTCCAAACAAAGAGAACTCTGATTTAAAATTAATTTTATATTAAATATGAGTATAACCAAACATAGAAAAACTTAATGCTTAGCATTGGCTGAGAAATGTCAAACAGCTTATGTTCAGGCATAAAAACCATTAGAATTTTCAGAGGGGTTTATAATTGTACTTTTTTTCCTTGTATTGAGGTTCCTGAATCCTTACTACATTAAGTGTTTCAAGTATAGCTCAAAATATTTAGCCCTGAACTGAAGGAAGGATACATCTAAAACTACTGTAAAGCCGTCAGTGAGGCAAATGAGGAAGTAGTTCCTGTGTAACCAGGAGTCCATTCTTCTACTTAAATGTTTCATTAGATTTATTGATCAGGCATTTCTCTGGTGTCAAAACATTGATGGTACTTAAGCACCACAGTGCTGATCTGTTTGGAAAGTTACTATCTTCTTAATAATAATTTGAAAGGCTGCCCTCCTCCAGGTCTCTCCCATGATTTCAAAATGGAATTTGGAATTTCTAACCTAATATTAGATAAATGGGCTTAAATGTTGTTAGTTCAGGGCTGTGAGAAAATGAGAGTGAATTGCTGTTTGTTGTGAGAAACATCTGTATAAGTAAACTTATTTTGAGTAAATGAACTCCTGAGATCAAGATAATGATTTCTTGTGATGTTAATCCACCACCTAACTTGAGAACTAGATGAGAATTTATTTAGAAATGAGTACTTTATGAAAAATTTTGTATCACTTTAGGTTTGTCCCCTTTTGTTCCATCATAGTTTTTATTTTCTGCACCCAGACTCTTCATGTCTTCATTATTGACTTTGTGGCTCTTCAGCAATATAGATTGATAGTTTTTTTGGTCTTGTATTTGAAAAATCTTTTGTTTGTCAAATCAAAATAAGTCTTCCTGAGCTTCTTAAAATATCTGATTTTGCTGTTTCAGACGGGAAAAGGTAATTTTTCAGAGGTGTACCTAGAGGTGTACCAATCCAGCAAATTGGCATGTAGGATGTAGATAGGTTTTGTTTTTAATTTTGAAGTGATGATGTACAAGGTGTTTATATCTAGAGTAGAAGGCATGAATCTCAGAGTTTGACTGTGAAAGGCATCGGGTGGCTATTTTCTGAACCTAATTGACATACGTCCCTTTTTTGGGGATGAAGGGATCTATCCCCCTTAAACGAAAGTGGCCTGTCTCCCTCAGTAGGAATTTTCCTTGAAGGAGTGGCTTATGCTTTATTGTTTTTACTCTTGATTATAGACGCTGTGGAAGGAGATGGATTGTTAGAGTAGGGTTATACAGAAACATCAAGAAGAGTAAAACTTGTATCTCCTTTTCTTAGAATTTTCTCCCCAAAAGGGGGGAAGACATGGCAACCTGGGGGTTAAAGATAATTTAGATTTTAAGTAATTCTAATTTTGTGCAATTCTTTGTATGCTACAACTTGTTTCTTAAAATACCAGTTGTCAAACCAGGTAAGATGCTTTAGATACTACTTTGCATTGTTTAAGTGCAGATCTAGTTTAAATGGTGGGAAAAGCCAAAAACACTGGATTTGACAGTCAGATACATTCAAATTTAAGAAGTAGTTAAGTAATTATTAAAGCAGTTGATTGATTTTGGTTTTTTAACATTGATACCTTTTCAAACAAGTAACCTAGAATTGGGATATTTAGTTGTGAGGTTGTTATTTTCTGACTGTTGATCTTAGTTCATAAGTCAGTTTAGAAAACTGCAGAGCAAACTTTAAACGGCATAATTTTGATTGCAGCCAGTAAGGGCACTTCATGATTTTGTTGTGAGAAAACTCAAAATGCAAAAACATCATCAGCCTGAAATTTTCAGAAAATTGTTATTAACCACATCAAATGGAGTTCCTTTTTTGCAAGTAACCTAAAAAAAAGCTAGTAATTACCTTATAAAGTGTTAAGAATCAATAATTTCACTCTTATGATAATCTGCCTGTTTGGTTTTCCCTTGTCAGTGTACTGTTCTAAAAGAATTAGTGAATGTGCTGTTACACATTGAAAAATATTGCTAGTAACATTGAAAAATATTGCTAGTAACAGTAATGGTGATGTCGAAGCAGGAAGCCAGGTGGAGAGGACAAGGGGTGGGCTTTGCTAGTCTAACCTGACTGCAAAACCATTCAAAAGCAGAAGTCCCAGTGGATGAAACCAGAGCACCACTAGATTTTGCGCTTGAGAAGCATCTTAAAGTAACCCACAGAGTACCTGCCTGGAGCTAATAGATCCCCCCTCTACCTGCTGTAATTGTTCCTGTTCTGAATGGTTGAGCTAATTGCTTAAATCTGTTGGTTATACAAATCAGCTTCTGGACTGAGGTGAAATGTAGGAATATTGTACCTGGCGAGTTGTTTGAGTCCAATCTGGCTAGCTGTGGACCCCAGCCCACACCATCTTACATGGACAAAAGGCAAAAGACAAGGAGCACTCTTCTCCACACAGGGACAAATGTCCTCAGTTTATTCCCAGGTGACCCCCTCAGATGGAAAAGTGTCTGTCACCTCATGGCAGGAGACTTTTAAACCAAGGGAATGGGGGGCTGAGGAAGAGGACCACAGCCAATGGGATACCCATGAGGAGGGGAGAGTAAGCCTGGAACAAACAAGCACCACCAGGGGTTTTTAGGGGAGGGAAAGACCATGTGATATAAAAGGGGAATCCCATGAGGATACAAACATACTATTCTGTGCAATAATACAGAACCCAGTGCAAAACAGCTAAATATCTATTTAGTGCAATACAGCAATGAAGGACTTCAGGTAAAATATTGCAGTAAATATTGACGTATTTGCAAATTAAAATTGCTTTTTATCCTTGTGTTATTTCTCTTGTAAACTTAAATATAAGAGGTTATGCATGAGTAACTTTCATTAAACTCAGAGGGAGCCTTAAATTTCACTTCAGACTTGATTATAAGCAGCCAGAGTTTCTCAGTTCCTAGTTTTTGTTCTGTAATTGGAATATGTCACCTTTAGACTGAGATCCAAGTGCATCTACCTGTTCTTTTAACCTACAATGGCTTAAGAAATTTGACATTAACCATACTTTAAGTCAAGCTTTTGTTTGAATACTGTATATAAATATTGATCTATGAGATTATTTTTATTTAGCTGTTATAAGAAAACATTGAAAAATGCAAATAGAGGTAACTTTCTCATAGTAATATTTTACTAGCAGTAGATGCCAGAGTGAAAAAATTTGACCCATTAGTCAGGTCAGAAACCAGTATCAGAGTTTCAATTCATAAAATAATGAGCTCAGGTTATCAGCAAGAAGGGGAGAGTACAGAAAGGTAGCATATGTTTAACTTGTCCACAGGCCTTCAGCAATTTTAAGTAGAGCTGTAACATTCTGTAAAGACGGGGTAGTTTTCTCCTTTTTTACACATCTCTAACCCTGCTGTTGAATGGATTTCATGTACTGATAATGGCAATAAAGATGCCAATAAATTACTTCGAATCTATTGCCAGTCTGGGCTGAAATTAGTAAGATAATTTAAAATGAATAGTATATGCAGAGAAATTATACAGAAATATTTTGACTCAGCATACTAATGTAACAAACTTTTAAAATAGATACTAAATGAGAAGTATAAATTTCTGCCATCAGTAACTAGTTTTGTACGTTAAATTTAGTGTTCCCATTTTCTGGCAGACCATTGAGGAGTTGCTGACCAGGTAGTTTAGATGTGCATTTAAGTGCATATTGAAGTGCTGCAAATAGTCTTCAGAAGTCCATTTTGATGTTGCAACCTTTATAAATATATTTCTTTTATCATCTTACTATATTATTGACAACTAGTCACTGTCAATTTCTAGCAATGGTAAGTGGTCTAATATTGATGAGTGAATGTTAATTATAATTACAGTCTTGTTAATTATTTTAAAATAAAAACTTTACAGTAGTGTAACTTCAGATACATCATATAGCAGGCAGCAACAGGAAGAGTGTTTGTTGCCATTTCTCCCTCTACTTCCTCTCCTGAAATGTGGCTGTTTCAATATTGTGGGGTGTTTAAAGTATTTGCTTCCTCAGCAGTTATTGCTGAGGTCTGAAAAGAGCTGTGGCTCCCTAATGTTTTAATTTTTTGGCGTTTCATACTAATAAAAGTTCCTCTGGCCATTCACAAGGAAGACTGACATAAGTGGAAGAACAGTGCAGATGAAGGAAAGCATGGAATATATGGGAGTAGATATATATTGTTCAACTTCAGTTTTATTCATCAAGTTCATAAGGAGTACTGTAGGAGTGTGATGATGAGACCTCCTTTTGCCTATGTTGGTATCCATGTCCTGAGTGTTGGAACAAGTTTCTTAAGTAATCTTTATGTCAACTATTATTTCCTATTAACTGGATTTGGATTTCCTTGTCTGGTGCTCTACAGCAGACAACAAACTAAAAATATTTCTGTTTGATACTGATATGGATTGTATAGCATACACTCTTGTTTTGTGGTAATGCATTTTGCTTCAGAGGCTAGGGACCCACTCTCCCTCTGTGGCCTTGTGAGGCTCTGGCTTGAAGCTGTAGTGCAGCTTGCCTGAGGAGGCTGGAGGACAGTGTTCAGATACTTATATTAACCTGTAAAAAGCTGTTTTAAAAGCCTATTAACCTGTTTAAAAGACTGAAATGTATAGGCAAGTCATTGATGAGTGGCAGAGACACTCTTTAAGGTGTTACAAAAATACCCTGTACTAGTTTGAAACTAAAATGTTATGAACCGTTGCTCAAGCTTAAACAGGAACATAGACGAGGGTTTTTGCTGTTTCTGTCATTGTTGTGTGTTGATGTTACATATTTAACATAAGTTCTTGTGTGTTCACTTTTGACATCTCCCAGGAAAGGTGAATGAAGTGTTTGCAAAACTGCTCCTTGGTAACTAAATAACAAAATATGTTCAAGCAGAGGCTTCTGAACTTGGCAGTAATAAGCTTACTTACTTTGGATTTTGACCAGAACCTTAGGTAGAGTGGGAAATACATAGGGGAAGGATGTAGCTGTCTCAAGTCTGAGCACCCTGTCTTAACTTTTAAAATTCATTCATCCTTCAGTTGGGAATACTATGTTTTTCTTTTTGGTCTTCAGTGACATCTGAGTGGTATGGAGATGAGCAAAGAAATAAAGTGAAATACTGTCCTGAAGGAAGACTTACAAAGTTAATTGTAATTCTTCCCCTAATGTGAACTGAACTCATCCTTACTAGATGCTGTGTTTCACTGTAAGATAGATTGGGAAGTGGTGTAACAGTAAGGGCTTGTGGAATCATTTTTGGCTGTTTGTGCCTTCAAAGGGATTTCTTGCCATCCTCATAAAATGAGTTCTCCTTTATTAAGTAGTCTTACAGTAAATCTAGAGAGATTATTCCATTCATTTTTGAAACACTTAACATTTCTTGTCTTCTTGTCTTTTTCTATTAGAACAGTTCCCTATTCCTCAGTTGTTGTGCACGTGGATGTCTTTTACAGCTTTCTGATACCTAGCATGACTGTCTTACAAATTCAATCTTCATCTTTCAGTGAAGTATAGCACCAAAATGGAACTCAGTATCCCCACTAGGATCCTATATGTGTTGTACAGAATGTAGGATTATTTTGTGGGTCTTGTATGCTACCATTTTACAACACCACAAGTTTTCTAACTTATTCAGCTTACAAAACCCTAAATCTGATTCATCTCTAGAACTATCTGCAGATTGTTACCTGTCCTGTACGTGTACAGTACAGTATTTCCTATAACCAAGTAAACTTTGAACTCCATTTTTCTCATGTGTGTATATAAGTGTTAAGTTTGTGTTGCTCTTCTGTCAACTTCAGTCTTTCCGGCTCAGCTGCTTTAGGTAATCATTATTGTGCTGTGTGGGTTTGGTCCCGTTCCTTAAGTGATTGTGCTTCTTCTAGTACTGTGTAAAGTATGGGGACTGTCTACATGAAGAAATTGCTAAGTAATCTAACCTGTCTCAGTTCACAACTGAGCTTTCCTGTTACTCTGTTGGGAGCTGCCTATCTAAATCTGAAGCTGTACATATAATGCACTTAAGATAATTTTAAATATTTGTATTCATGAAAGCTGTGATATGTTCCTAATTAAAAAACGTTCACTCCAATCTAGTTAGAACATTGACAGAAGTCTTCACAGTCTTAGTAGAGATCTGGAGCTCTTCTCTCAAGCCCCTCCCCCTAAAAGATAGTGAACCTACTTGAAATGGCTTACTCTTACTTATGTCTTTCCCATAAATTAGCTAAATAGACTAATCGATTCAAGATTCAAATGCACAGAAAGGTTAAAGTAAATTTTTGATCACTGCATAGCCAGGCTGGTGAACCAGGGTGTTCTGAAATAGCTAATGAATGCCTGAAAATTACAGTTCAAATTGCAAATTAGCAGAGTGTTGCCTTTTAGGTGCAATACTGTGTGGAGGAAAACACTTGAAAAAGTGCTAACTCAGTATCAAATAATGTGAAAGGCTTTTGACACTACTGCTCTACTAAGCTGTTGAGTATTTCAGTCAACATTTTTGCAGTGCTGTTTAATGAACAACGATGTACCTGTCTAAAGTAAACTTGGTCTCAAGACTAATGCTCAGTCTTGGGTGACAAGAGCTCTAGAAGAGTCAACTTGCAGCTGGCTGTGGAATAAATAACTGGTCTCATTGCTATAAACAAGTGGGATTCCAATATTAAACTCAGAAGTGTTATTAATTCACTTTGTAAATTGTTTGGATAGTGTATACTTTCATTTAATAGAGGTAAGAGGAATGTCAAGGTTTGTCACCAGCAGAGTGACATGCAGTTGTATCTAACAGTCTGAGTTCTCCATGGCAGAGTGGTAGCGTGTTTTACAAGGTCTCCCTGGAAACAGTATTGTTCATTGAGGGAGACCTGTGTCAAGCTTGACTTTGGTGATAAATGCCCTTTCAGATTAGGGTAAGCTCTTGGTATCAAGAACTGAAAGTAGAAAGCTGCAATGTAAAAGTAGTGAGTGGTTAAACAGTTGAAAGTTGTCACTTGCCAATACTGTATGCGAGTTACTCAGAATTATTAGTGATCACCTCAAAAAATACTGTGCATCAACAGCTTAATAGAATAGTCTTGGGTACTCTGTATGTCTCAGCCTACCAAAGGTGGTCTTTTTTAGCTTTCTCAAAGACCTTTTTAGGAGGTGGGTTTTCTTCAGTCAGCTTTCATTACAGTGAAACTTAATGAGGTGATATTAATAGATGTCAGTTGATCCCCCTGCTGTAGGGAGGAGCGCTCAACCGAATGGGTGGGGTGCACAAGTGCCAATAAGACATAGTAACATTGAAGAGAGGTAACTTTCTGGCTCTTTTGTGAGACGCACACACCACCACTATCCAGGGAAACTCCTGAAAAAGAGAGTAACTCCAGAACCTAATGTGAACTCAAAAGAGTTGAAGGAATTCTTTTGGAAAGACATCATGTCTTGGGGCATCTGCTCTTTTAATTTAATGTCCTTGCCATTTATCAGAACTTCTTAAGGTAATTCTTCTTGTATAATTTTCAGTGTAGGTCAGCAAAAAGATCCTCTTTTTTTTCTCTGAAAACAGATCAAGCATGAAAATATGCATTTGCTGTTATTTTAATGTTGTCTGTGTATTGACTGACTGCAGAGGAAAAGAAATTCATGCTCTTGAGCATACCTATTTTAAGTAGTAGGTGAGAAAGAAAGGGTTTAATATTTAACTGCTACTGCTATTTAAATATCCCATATTGCTTGGTATGAACATAGGCATCAGAAAACTGGGGGAATGGAGGGTTAAATAGAGAAAGGTGTCCATCTTTCTATAGGATTTGTGTATTACTGTAAAATTGCTTGTTTAAGCAAACAGATACACTTGAGGATGCTCAGCTGATACGAGTTACTTGCCCTGATATATGGTATGGTGGGGGTACTGAAATTTTGTAAGAAGCTATGCTTTCAGGGAAATATTAGATCGATTATTCAAGTTATTGTTCCTTTGCTGTCAATAACAGAGTTCTTTCTTTAAAATTTAATTAAACACTAATTAAATTTCAGTGTGGGAAACTGAGCTTGGGTATGTCTTGTACATTCCATTATTTTAGCACTGGTATCAGCAGTAACTCTGATACATATGATAGTGCATGTCATTTGATGTTGCTAAATTTGCCAAGTGCACTCATTGCTGAAAACTGTGTATTTCCTGAAAGAAGACTAGGGGAATGCCAGTGAATCAGCAGTTTCAGTTGACTATACAAGCATGTTTGCTGCAGCAAACCTAAATGTTTTCACTTCCAAATTGTTGAAACTTCCCTTTCGGGACTGAAAACAATAGTTCTTTGTCTGTCTTGGCACCCCTTTGCCATTCTTGGGCCCATGATGGAACAGCAGCTGTTAAATTGCAGCTTTATTAACAAGTGGTTACAGTTAGTACTGTCTAAAGCTGGACTAAAGCTTTGTCCATTCCAGCCCAACACACTTGATTAATTATAAACAAAGCAGATTGTTTCACTTTGACCAACTCAGTCTTTCTTTGCATGTGTGTTCCAGTTAATGTTTCATAACAATTGTTTTGGCTTTGAAAATAGATACTATAATTCCCTAAAGAATGCATCCTTGTGGGATGTAGGCCTGAGAATGTAATTGGACATGCTCTGGTCAGGAGGTGGTACTAGAGATCTTGCATCCTAGTTGTTTTATGGTAAAAAGGTTAACTGCTTCTTACATAACAGTTAACTGTTCCTTGCTTGTGTTAGAGTATTGTCTGTTTCCGGCAAAATAATTTCTCTGTCTTGAAACAGTTCTTTTTTAACAAGGTAAAGTTTTTTTGCCTCAATTTGCTGGTTCTCAGACTTTCAGATGTAAATAAAAGGTTTGGTTAAATTCTGCCTCCAAGTTTTGCTTTATTCTTGTGCCTTTCAAAAAGTGCATCATCTACTTATTTCCATTCTTGTTTCTACCTTTCTCCAAATATGCTCAGCAAGGTTAAGCAGAAAATATGTAATTCATGTGCTTAGTGCTGTTTAGTGGGTTTGCGGCTCTCTGTTAGGTAAACCTGCCAATTTTACAAAGTGCAAAGAAAGGGCAAAGATAACAGCTACTTAGACTATAGCTCCCATAATCTAATCAAACATTACACACAGAATTACACACAGAATTACACACAGAATCACTTGGTTGGAAGAGACTTCAAGGTCATTGAGTCTAACCCATGCCCTAACATCTCAACTAGACCATGGCACCAACTGCCACATCCAATCATTTTTTAACACATCCAGGGATGGTGACTCCACCACCTCCCTGGGCAGACCATTCCAGTACTTGATCACTCTTTCTGTAAAGAATATTCTACCTGTATTTCCCTTGACACAGCTTGAGACTGTGACCTCTGGTTCTGTCAGTTGCTGCCCACCAACCCCACCTGACTGCAGCCACCTTTCAGGGGGACTTGTAGAGAGTGATGAGGTCACCCTCATTGTGTAGGTATATCTAATTGATCCTCACAGGGTGACTGGAATGGTTTGTGTTTTAATTCTTGAAAAGAGGCCATCATGCTGGCTAGACATGTCTTCAACAGATGGAGAGTGTTCAGCTAATAGTACTAGTCATATGTAGTCTCTCTCAGATATCTAACTGAATAGACAGAACCTGGAGTAAAAAACATGCTCCATTTTGGGTTTGAACTTGGTCATATGGGAAGAAAGTCTGAAATATGTGGATCTGGGGCTTCATTTAGGAGAAAGACTTGTGTTACACTTGACCAGAAAGGTTCTCTGCCCTCTTTGTTGATTGATACTGTCTTCATATGAGCCCTGTGTTAGACAGCAAATCTGCTGTTTTTCTTAACTGTTAACAAGTGTGAGGCAGATTTGAGTCTGGAGTGCTTTTGGATGCAGATACAATAGCTTCACTTTCATTATTTTTATTGCTGCTTCCTTTTCAATGCCTGGAGTATGAGATCTGTCAGAATTTGAAAATCTAGTAACAGAATTTGTATTTTGTCAATGCCATACAGAATGGTCAGGAAACACCTTATCTACCATCAAGTGGGAGTTTCCCTTCCCTCATTTCACAAAGGGATAAAGGCAACTTTTAGTGTGTTGCAGTTCAAAGCAGTCAACAGCAAGAATATCACCACTCTCCTGAAGTCTTAATGTTACCCATATGCACACCGGAATCTCTGCAGGCAATAACATCAGTTTCAGTTTGTCAGCTCTTAACACATGTCCAGCTTTCTCAGGATGAATTATTTGGGGGTACACTTGTGTGAGAGAACCAACAATGGGGTTGGACTTCAGCAGTATGTAGAAAAGAATGAGTCTACAAATAATTGGTTACGTAGATGCTGAATGTATTTATGCAGTTGCCTGGGTTTTTCATAGTACAGTGGGCAATTAAGGCAGAAGTTCTTACAGAAAGGACTCTACCGCTTGTACAAAACAGACGTGCTGTCATGAAATAAGATAATTTACTTACTATAGAAGACTTAAGCTAAAATAGGCACCAAACTGCTTGTTTATTATACTATTCTCTAGCTAATGCTTATCACAGGGAGGTTTTTGTTTTGGTACCAGCTTTGTTCTGGCACCCTTTGTCTTGTTTATACTTTTTACGACTCTGGAAAGCAAAGAAAGACCAAAATGGTGCCCCAAAGCCTAGTGCATAGCCTATTAAGGATCTACAGTATTACAGTTCTGTGTGGAACTCATGATAGCATTTATCTTCAAAGTTCTGAACATTTTAGGGCCTAGATCCTTTGATTTCCTTTCCTTTCCTCTAATGTACTAGAAGCAGCCTTTTGTGAGGCGTTTTCCAAACAGTTTCCAGATTTTTCCTTCAAGAGCAGGGTAGGTCAGCTTATTGTAGAGACCTGTGCTGTGCTTGAAGTTGGTTTTCCTATTACACAGAGGATGTTTGCTTTCAGCAAATAAGAGCAGTCTGGTTTTTTTTTTTCATCACTAATAGTGTGGAGGTTGTTTTTGTATTGGCAAGTAAGTTTAATATCTTTACTGATATGTTTGTTAATATTGTAGGTAGTATCAGTTAATATTTTAGTTTTCAACGATGAGTTTTCTGAAAGTTGCTTTTCATAAAACAGTTTTACAAACTCCCAAATAAGCCTGTATGAACTTAAGTGTTATGAATACAGTAAATAACTTATTTCAGAGGAAATATGTCTGTATAATTACTTCATGACTTTAAATGGGTTTGGTAGGCTTTAACTAAAACTTTGTTTCTTCTAATGTTTCTCAAAGTAAGCATACATACAGAGAAAACTAGTTTGGTGATGGCCTACTTAATGTATAACCTGTATATGAAGAAATCCTGTGCCTATTTACCTGCTTGGTATGTAAAAGTGATTTTTAATTAGTCTCTGTATTTGCAGACTAATGACAGCAGCTGAACGTAGAAAAAAAATCTTCTACTTGAACATGGTGCTTGAGGCATATGTGCCCAGTTTTCCCTGAGACAAGTATTAAACTTTTTTAAAGCTAAATTATATTGAGCCTAACTACTTCTTGTCAGATGAAGTTCTAAAAATCTGAGCCAGAACATTCATCAGAATGATTTGGTACTATGTCTTTGGACAGTCTTAAGTGAAAATGGGTGTGTTCTTAGTCGATTCACTGTTTTGAACTGTCTGAGAAGTCTGACTTCAGAATAGTTTCTTTAATCTCTGTTACAATTTCTAATTCATCCGTTCAGCGCTAAATGTCATTGTTGCTACTTGCATGTTGTGTGGAAAACTTTATCCTCTCGAAGCAATGTGTCTCAAATGTAATTATAAAGGCTAAAGGTAAAAGTGCTCTGGTTTTAACTGTCTCCCAAGAAAAGAAGGTTTCTATGCCCCGGGCGTGGAGCAGAAACAGGGTAAGGGTTACTTTTGGTCAAAGACCACTAGTAACCTCCAGCGGTGTCTGTTTCCTTTTCGCTATTTCCCTCTAGTGGTCACACACGATACTGACTTGGGGAGATTAAATAGATGAACTGCTACTAACCCGAAAGTAATACCAGTCTATGATACCTTAATTTTCCCAGTCATGATCTGTTAGACCACAGAGTATTGTGAAACCTCATGACAAAAGGACATACTCTTATGTTTTGAACTGGTGATTAAGCAAGGTTTTAGGAATTATTTGAACTTTTATCCTTTTAGATATCCAAATGTGTCTTTTACATGAAATATACAAAGCTTTTACGTTAGATAAACTCATAACCTAAGTTTTCTTATAAAGATTTTTGATGTGACATCTGCTTTATATGCGTATCTTTGCCCTTCTCTGTCTTTGGCTAGGTCTTACGTCTAAACATTAGAAATATTACAATAATTTGTCCCTTTAGTATTATGTTGGACTTGTTCTTAACTCATAAACTAAAATGAGATTTATAGAATCATGTGGTTTTATTCTTTAAAACAATTAATCTTCTTTTATTCTTGGTAAAACAATGTTTTATGTAACTTTTTTATCTCGGTAAGCCATCAAGTGTATCATAGAATTGCTAAGATTGAAAAAGATCTTTAATATTTCCACATTCAGTTGTCAACTCAGCAACACCACCATGTTCACCACTAAACCATGTTATCAAATGTCATATCCACACATTTTTTTAACATTTTCAGGTATGGTGACTCCACCACTTCCCTGAGCAGTATATTCCAGTGTTCCAACCCTTTCCATGAAAAAAATTTCATAATGTCTAAACTAAACCTCCCTTGCTGCAACTTGAGGCCATTTCTGCTTGTCCTGACACTTGCTACTTGGAACAAGAGACTGACACCCGTCTCACTACAGCTTCCTTTCAGGTTACTGTAGAGAGTGATAAGGTCTTCTGTGAGCCTTCTTTATTCCAGGCTGAGCTACCCCAACTCCCTCAGCCACTCCTCATCAGGCTTGTGTTCCAGACCCTCCACCAGCTTCATTTGACTTAAGATCTTGCAAATGTTTCTTCCTATGTAGGCTGGGGCAGGCACCTCAGGAAGAGTACAAGGATGTTGGTAAGTCATGTAGAGAAAAAATCAGAAAGGGAAACCTTAGCTAGAACAGTCTGGTCACTGCTGTATAAGATGAGATGTTTTTCCAAATGCATTAAAAACAAAAGCAGGGCCAGGGAAAATCTCCATCCTTTAATGGGCATGTGGATGGGGAGCGCTGTCACCAAAGATGAGGAAAAGGCTGAGGTACTTAATACTTTCTTTGCCTCAGTCTTTACAGAGAGATCAAATATCCTCAGGGCAAGCAGCCCCCTGAGCTACTAAATAGGAATGAGGATCAGAATAGACTTACTGTAACTCAGGAGAAAGTGACTTCCCATGACACTTAGCTACTCACAAGTCTATGGGGCCAAATGAGATTCACCCAAGAAGACTGAGGGAACTGATGAAATACCTTTCCAAGCCTCTCTGCATCACTTATGATCAATCTTAGTTTAACCAGGGACACCCCAGATAGCTGGAGATTTGCAAGTGTGGTGCCCACCTACAAGAAGGCTCAGAATCAGGATCTGGGGAACTACAGCCTGACCTTGGTGATCTCAGTGCTGGGGAAGGTTATGGAACAGAGTATCTAGAGTGTGGTGACTGGCAACACGACAACAAGGTCATCAGGCCCAGCCAACATGTATTTGTGAAAGGCAGGTCCTGCCTGACCAACCTGATCTCCTTTTATGACAGAGTGACCTGTTTAGTGGATGAGGGAAAGGCTGCAGATGTTTTCTATCTAGACTTCACTAAAGCCTTTGACACAATTTCTGATAGCATTATCCTGGAGAAACTGGCAGCCCATGGCTTGTACAGGTGTACTGTTCACTGGGTAAAAAAACAGCTGGATAGTCAAGACCAGAGAGTGGCTGTGGATGGAGTTAGATCCAGCTGGTGGCCAGTCAGCAGTGCTGTTCCCCAGGGCTCAGCACTGGGTCCAGCCTCTCTGTCGTGTCCTTAGAGACAATCTAAGAGGGGATCAAGGGTATCCTCACTCAGTTTGCAGGCAACAAGTTGGGTAGGAGTGTTGATCTGCTGGAGGGTAGGACGGCTCTGCAGGTTGGACATTGGGAAGAAGTTTTTCACTGAATGGGTGATCAGGTATTGGAATGGGCTGCCCAGGAAACTAATGGAGCCTCTGGAGACATGCAGTAAAAGTTGTGGCACCTAGTCTTGTGGTCTATCTGGCATGGTGGTGTTGGGTCAAAGGTCAGACTCCATGATCTAGGAAGTCTTTTCCAGCCTTAATGATTCTGATTATTTTCTGCCTGTCTTGCAGAATGGTAGAGTTTGTCCTTTGGTAATTATGCCTTCAGAACTGTGATACTTTATATCCAATATGTTCATCTGTTGTTTGAAAGTAAAATTACCTTTGTACAGAATTATTGCCTAGGTAGTTTGAGCATAATATATGGAATCTGTATGTTGCCAAATAGATGTATGATTAGAAATGCATGTAAAGCTTCTACAGATGGCAGAGTGCTGTTGCATTTTTTTAAACTAGACTGGGCTTTGTTTTTAAACAAAGATGGTTTTGACTCAGTAGTAGTACTAGTTTTTATCTTCAGCCCTGGACAACTTGAGCGATCTGAAGCTGTATCAGGAACATGACAAAAAGTTGCCTGTCTTGGAGTCCCTTATTTAATATCTTTTTTTTGTTTCAAATGTGTAATAACCTTTTTGGTTCAGATGTTTCAGTGAGCCTCCGTTGTTTTTGAAGGAGGTAGGTGTTGAGAGCTAACAAGGGCTACAGCAAGAAGGAAATAAGAGAGTAGGTAATAGTTTTTGAAAGTGAAGAAATTTGTGTTAGTTTTAATAAGATGTGAGATACAAAACAAGAAATACAAAAAGTAAACTCTTTCCCCCCCCCCCCACTTTTCCCCAAATTACTGTTAGGACATGGCAATTTAAACTGTATGTGTTTGCATGTATTTCCTTAGGGTGTGAGATAGTTTTCCTTAAATTCTTTGTCAAATATATTACAGAATTCAACAATTCCAACTTTTTTACCTCCAGTTCTTCCTATATATTACATTACATTACACCAGCCATTTGATAGAGATCATTTGATAGCCATCTATTCTGATGACTAAATGTTCAAAGATCAGAGGAGAAAAAACAATCAGTTTCTGAATTTAGCAGTGCCAAGGTAACTGCTAATTGCACTAGATAAACAAGGGACTTCATGGGTTTTGCAGGAACATTTGCTTTGGCAGTTTTTCTTCTTATTGATAAGAAGCATTGATAGATAATACTGTTTTTATCTGCTGATAGATATATTCGGTGTGGCTGTAAAGTTTTTTGTAGTCCATTTCTTTTAGTGCAAGTAACTACCTGTACTTTGAATCCTAGTGTTTCGCATTAGGAAAATGTTTATTCTGATTAAGCAAAGTGTAGACCTCTCAAGTCCATATCCAAAACAGGCTCAGACTTTCAACAAGTACCTTTTCACAAAGGTGAATAAACCCCCACTGCTGTTTAACTATGCTCTTTGGAAATATCATTGTGGTCTTTAGCCCAAGATTCTTCACCATAGTGCTGGTGGTAAATATGTTTTTCTGGTTCTACAGAGGTGATATTAATGTCAAGATACTTAACTATTTTTGGTTAAAAAATAAAACTAAGCCAGTGATTGGAATAAGAGGCAGTCACTCCTTCCCTGCCATTTTGAAGGATAAATAAGATTGCTTAAATGCCTGTTAACTGTATGTGGCTTAGTCTCCTTGCTCTGTGCCCCTGTTGAGACAGGCTGGGATTTCCCCACATGCTCAATCCCTCCCTAGGTGGGAGGGTGGGCTTTCCCTCCCACCTAGTGGATGCTCCATGGGAGAGCCAGTTGTCGGACCCCTGCAGCAGTTTTTCCTACTGCTTGTCTGCCTGGCTCATCTGCCTTAGTTAGCACTTAACCCTGGCAACACTCCCTTTTGAATTTTATACATTGTGATTATGTAATAATATTTGATAGTAATATTTTATATAATATTAACTATTATGCAATTGTGTATAACTGCTGAAAATACCAGTGTGACTACTGCTTTCACTTGGGATCATAACTGTTCTTTTTTTTAAAGGCAGAGTTGCATAAGTGCTGGTGAGACAATATGTAATGGAATTAATTCATTCTTTAAAATCCACTAGTTTTCAGAGCATGGAAACAAGTAACAACACTTCCTTTAGTGCATTGGGAACTGATGTCAAAACATCAGTGCTTTTTCTGCTGATGTCTAATAGAATGGAATTTTTCCATTTAATTCCAACACGGAAGGGATAAATGTATCCTCTTCCAGACTTGCTCATAGTCCCATGACCCAGGAGAACAAGCTGTTTTAGTTTTATTACTAAGACTAAATGTCGCAGTTATTGTCAGCTTGGATTTTGGTCGTTTTGCTCAGTGAAGAGTTTTATCTTTATATGTGTTTTTGAATTTGGAATTCCTGGGGATTCCTCCTGTGCACATAATCTGAGTGTTTACTATGGAATTGCAACATATGTCGCTGTTGGTGGAAAATTAGGTCTACATGTCTTTCCTTCTTTTTGCAGTTGCAAAAAAAGGTCAGATTAGAAGCTTTTTCCTTTTAAATAGTCATCTGCACGCTGCTTGGGAGGGCTGTGGGTGGGGAATGACTATCCAGCTGCCCTGACCTGGATTCTGGAATTTTCATCTCTGCCTTCCTGCTAACTACCACCTTAGTTTTGCAACCTTAAATTTCCAGCAGCTTCAGAACAATTGAAAAATCAGACATGTAGACCCATGATAATTTTATCTTTAATTTCAGTCTTCAGAAATGCATCCTGTACTGCCCAAAGTGAGGTGTCTGTTGTGTTCTTATTGTCTGCAATAATTTCCTAGCCCTGCCTTGGCTCATCCATGCACTAACCCATCTTTCTGAAGCATTTGCAGTAAGTCTAAAAATTGCCTTTGGAACACAGTTGTTTTACAGAGCTTATCTGCTTATTTTCCACCAAGCTTTTCATAGTACCTTCCAGCTCTTTTATGTTACTACCTTTTCTGTCTTCTGGGTTTTTTCATTAGATATTGTGGCTTGATCTCTTGGATGTTTGAGTGCAATTGAGTGTATTCTCACAAATATGAAGAGAATGAGATTAGAGTCACTGTGTCCTAGTATGTGTTCCATCACCTTCTAAGTGAGCTGTATGCCTTAGAGGGAGGAGCTGCCTACTGGTTGTGTTATGTAAAATATTAAATAATTTATAATGCTAACTGAATATATCTGCCTTGGTGAACAAACGTTCATTGAAGTGCTTCACAGGTGCATATTAAGACAAGATCAAAAGAATTCCCTGAAGACATGTGAGAATAATTTGCTTTATTTGATTTTTTTAAGTGGGAGAACTTTGCTGTGAGTCTGTGCTTTATTCAAGAGTATTATTTTCTACTTAAGGATCCATGCGAGCAGTTACAGAGATCTGCAATATGATTCTGCAAATACTTAGCTTTTTTATTGAAAGCAGCTTTTCTGATGTACTGCCTTGTTGCTGATACTAGCATCTGCTCCAGTTAAAGGATTGCATGAAGCTTTGGATCATGTGGCTCTTTCCTCTTGTCTGTTGTAACAAAAGGATTAATGGATTTCGTGCATTGCCTTGGAAAGCTGAAGGTGTTGCAATTACTATCAAATGCCATTTTTAGTGTGGCTTTGAAGCTGTGATGTATGCATGGAATTTCAAAGAACTGCATCTTTTTACTGAGCATGGCGATTTGGCATTAGTGCTTGATGGTATGAATTGATACGACTTCTACAAGTAATTTGGTTTTCAAGCAGAGACTATTGATTTCTATCATATGAACTCTACCAGCTTTTCCAGTTTTTATCTTGGGAAATTAAAATTTGTATAAACAGAAGAAACTTTGTCTACATTCCTCTTCTCAATGTAAATGATTATTTCTGCAGTGATTAGTTAACGATGATCTGCTTTGCAAGACATAAATGCGGCAGTGACCTGCTCTCGTTTAGATGTTGCGGTAGTAGAATGGTGGGGCTTTGCATGATTCATGCTTTCTTTGTTTGTGTTCATCTGCCTGCATGTGTCTGCTGTGAGCAGGATGGCTTGTCTGTGTAGAAGTTAGAAATGAGTACTTATTTTCTGGTTCTTGTGAAAAATAAGTATTCTCAATGTAATTTTATCTTTTTTCCTTTTGACTGTTCAAATATAATTGTCTGACACAATTTTGTGAATGTGATCTGTATATATGCATGCTTTTGATTTTACAAACTCACAATGTGTACTGTTCAGTCTGCTTTTAATGCCTGCTGAATTTGCTTCTTGATAACAAATAATTATTAATGTTGCACCTTTATATTGGTAAATTTTGCAAGCTGATAGCTGTATCCATATAATCGTGTATGCTGTTACATGTACAATTCTGTAGCATGGATAAATTATTTAGTGGAAAAAATAATCACAAGCATAAATGAGAAAAAAATACTCTGCTGAAGAGCTACCTTTAAAAAAATCAAGCTTATATATTGAAAGAAGGGTTGGGTTTTTTTCTTTCACCCTCAGTTTTTATTATGTGAACTAAATTAGCTGAGCATTGACTATATGCATAATATAAGAAAAGGATTTAATTGATATAGAATATAAGGCATCAGATTTTCTACTTAAAAGTTTACAATATTCTTGAAAGTTCTGAAGTAGGACTATATAGGTGTGGCTTTGACTAAATCTCAAGTAAAGAAATCCAGAAATTTTGCTTCTTAAGCTTAAAGCAAGGTCTTGCATAGGGTGTTTTTCTCACTTCAAGAACAAAATAAGAAAGCACTTTGTATCTTTGGTTGAAATACTCTAACCTCAGTGAAGTGGGTATTTTGGCTACATTTAAAAATTTATCTGTTTTTAAGCTATATCCTGTTAAAATGAAGTTTTGTCATCTTTCCTAGTGTGTACAAGTTACAGAGAAAATTAAATGAATTTGCACTGTCAAACTGACTATAATAAAAACATATTGGATCATCTTAAGATTTGTGGCATATGCTTAAATAAGTATTGAAAATACTGATTAAACAGTGAAGTCTTTTTATATTTGTGTTTAAAAGAAATTTTAAATGTTTCAAAGTGTTGGGTGACTCTTCTTTTCAGGTTTATGCTTATTAAATGCTTTTGAAACAAAGCAGTTGTATGCCCAAACTCTTACTTGTAACTCATACATACATACTTTGTCCCTCTTTGCCGAAATTCTTAATTCATACTTCAAAGAACTCTTTACTTTTCTCTGCTTTTTAGCTTATCCATACTCTCCCACCTTCTCAGCTATACAGCTCCCAATTTTTCCATAAAATGTACAATAACTGGAATTTCATAATTGCTTCTTCTTTGTTCTATACCATTTGTTTTGTCTCCTATCTCCCTGCCCCATTGGAGTTTTGGTGCTACTGCAGAATTTATTTCTGCCAAAAGTCCTTCACTGTTGTCTGTCTACTTGATCAAACTCATCTGCTTACAGTATCTCATGCATTATTTTGAACCATCTGTTTATTGCTTACATCTCCTTTGCCATGCACATCATTTAGATTAACATTTAGAGGAGTTTATTTTCCTTCAGTTCCTCAGTATCTGCTTCTGTTTGACTTGTGAGGAAATTTGTCAAACTCTATTTTTGATCTTCTAAATGTTATTCTAATAAACAGATTTTTTTTCATTGTTTAGTTCGTTACTTTTATTGTATCCTCTCTCTTACTTTTAGTTGTACCTTGTTTTATGTAGACTTCTGTTCTCATGAAATATTAATTTCAGTCTAGTATAAATAATTTTGCCAAAGAGGCCTGAAACAGGAAAAAAACTTGATAGAAAGTTTTCTTTGATATCTATTTTGTTGCTTTTAAAAAGAAAATGGTACTGTTTGTATTATTGGATGGAGTGACTGAAGTTGATTGTCTTGAGACTGAACCATGTTTAATCCCCCAATTAATTATAGAGTAAGGTACATTTTTTAATGGGCTCTGTGAAAGTTACTTCTTAGGAATTACATAAACCAAATTAATGAAACACTGTTCCTTTTTCATACCATTAAATATATATTGCTGTGTCCTTTTGGGGACACATAATTCATGGTAGGTAACAAATTATTTTACAAATTGATTAATCGATAATAAAAAATAAGTTTATAATAACTTCACAGATACTACAATCAACATCTTAGATGCAGGCACAGTTTGAGTTGTTTAAACCTATACTGCAAAAAACAAGTGGGTGGGTTCCAGAGAAAATTGCATTAATCTTGTTTTCAATATTTCTGTTTTATCAAAAGCCTCAGCACTCTACTTTTTTGTGTGGTTTGATTTTTAGACTGAATCTGGATATGGATCAGAGTCAAGTTTGCGACGTCATGGGTCCATGGTGTCTCTTGTGTCTGCAGCAAGTGGATACTCTGCAACCTCCACCTCTTCATTCAAGGTTGGTGCAAAAAGTTTTCCTAATATTCATACATAAATAACATGCAACTGGAAAAGAAGTTAGGTATGAAGACTTATTCACATAATTGTAGAAAAAACACTAAATGTCAGTAGTCCATCATACAGATGATATGGGAAGCTCTCTCGTGCCTCTCATGCAATCATCCTTTTTAAACTGAGGTGTCATCTTATGTGGCAAGAAAATCAAACTTGTGAGTGTATTCATTAACTTTTTCTAGTTTACTCACCAAATATCCTGGGCTCCAAATAAAAACAAACACTAATTCTGTAGTTTAATGAGTGTGATATAGCCCTGCCTGACAAATTATGGCTTTCCTTGTGTCATGCATATGAATATTTAATATATGAACTGAGTGTGCTGTACTTCTGGGAGAGCAGAAAAGGGAATGAAGATTGGAGCAAAGATCTTAAACCAGAGCTGACTGCTTTCAGGCAAATATGTATAAAGCTGGTAGCATGTAAGTTCACTTTTTAATAAGGTTTTGTGGAGTGCTCTGAAGTAGCAGGTGCAGTCAACAGAAAACATTGAGACCAGTGACAAAATGAGTAAGGAATACTCAGATACCGTTTCTTCTGACATTAACCGTATTTCTTAATTGCTGATATCTAAAATGTCCTTAGTGTGCTTCAGTTTCTTCTTCAGAGCTGCAGACATATCTTGTTTAAAATTAAATTGTAGCTATAGTGCATCAAGCTATTGTTGAGTATATAGAAATATTTCACGCCTTTTTTGTTTGCGTTTTCAGAAGGGCCATAGCTTACGTGAGAAGCTTGCAGAAATGGAAACCTTTAGAGACATCTTGTGTAGACAAGTTGATACTTTACAAAAATACTTCGATGCTTGTGCGGATGCAGTTTCCAAAGACGAACTCCAGAGGGATAAAGGTAACACTGTAGCTGAAAACTCTTCCCTCCACAGACTGTAGCTTTTTACCGAGGAAACCTCTTGATACTGTTCCAATACAATTTAATGTCTTATAAATAAAATAATGTATCATAAATTAAGGATAATAAGGTAATGTATCCTAATAGTAAAGGATTAATCAGTTGCATAAATGCATATGCATGTTAATTATTTTTACTTTGGAATTCAGATTTAAAATTTGCTTGATGTTAACCTGTAGCTGTCAACTGTACAAAAGCAATGCTCTTTTTAAGTGTTTTGTTATAGAACACCAATTGCTAACTCTCACAAATTAAATTTATTCCTGTCTCTTACCTGTTATTTTGAAAAATAAATGGGATATTCGTTTTGATAGAAACAATACACTTTAAAAAGTCAAAAGTGCTGCCTTAAGTAATGCTTCTGAGGTGTATTGGCTGGAAATGGAGCACTGAATGCACACTTGAGACCATACTAGACTACAATGTGGATGCCTACATATCTCTGAATTGCTTATACCAGAGCACAACTCGTCACTGTATTTGTGCACTCTACGGAGGCATTTATATTCATCCCTGTTTGTTCTGGCAGTGTGAAACTTTCTGTAGCAATAAAACACCAGAGAAGTGCAATTCCACTTTTTTTTAAAATTTTCCAGTGTAGAATATTAGATAGGTACTGAATCATGACTCCTGCTTATCCACTTGTAACACCTAAGTATGTTGCTCTCACCAGATGAGTGCTAAATGTCAATGCTGAGCAATGTTAGATTCTGCTGGTAACTGGCATTTACACTGGTAGTGGTCTTGGGTCAAAAAAAATAAACCAAACCCAAAAGGGAGGGAGGGGTCATGACTGTTGTTACAGGAAGAAGAGCTGGCTAAGCATGAAGACGGTCTTAATTCTTTCTTGCACTGCAAAGAACTAGAAAAGCTTTCTCACTCCCATAATACACTCTCTCTCAAATCTAGTGGTAGAAGACGATGAAGATGATTTCCCTACAGTACGTCCTGATGGAGATTTTGTACATAACAGTAACAGCAGTAAGGAAAAACGTAAGTGTCTCCCAATTTTTTCAGTGATGAAAATTAGAATGACTGGTATGGTGATACATCTGGTACAAGACAGGTGTATTATGCTTTTTTCTAAGCAGAAAAGGGTGAGAATAGTTATTTAAGTGTATGTGAATGGAAGTTCTTAGTCACGTTATAATTCTTTAGCAACTTCTAGTGATTATTCACACAAATACTAATGCAAGTTTGTCAAGGTGTAATTCCCTGTTCTGTGTCTAAAGTCCTTGTTGCTACAAAATTCTGTTGAAACAGCTGCATTATTCAGATATTGGGAACTGAGATTTTGTAACAGGTTGTTGCAAGTGTTACCTGCTTTAGGAGTTTGGTGAAGTTCAGTGCTTTTCCTCTTAGCGATGTCCTCCTATGGTTTTCACAAGTACTGTGGCTGTGGAATGGTTAAGACATCACTGTTAGTGATTCTTATTTATCATAATTTTAGAGCTTTTTTGTCTTTTCATTGTTATAATGAGCAGAATTCTGATATTTATTTTTATCATAAATGAACTAGTTATTTTACTCACTGTACCCGTACAGCCAATGTGAAGAACTCATGCAAGTCTTGCTGTTCGAGAAATTTGATAGTTCTGGCCTGGAGGAAGTTGTGTATGCATTCAAACTGTATTTGCATTCTTCTTAGACCTTCTCATGTTTTCTGACTTAAATATTCTAGTGTTTACGCTCTCTACTTGTTGGCAATTCAGTTAGTCGTAAGGTATTTCTTAGACTTGATTCACAAAGCTTAGAAGTTGCACCTCCAGTTTCAAGTGTGATGGAATCTCCCAAACTACTCACTAGAAATGTTTTTTAAAATGTAAATACTTTCATGAAGAACCTAGAAAATATAGGGCAAAATAAGCCTTTTCTATGTCTTCTGTTTTCTTTTTAATTGGTTTTTGTTCCCTTGTATTACGTATTTCCTTCTTGTATTTAAGTGCTTTTTCTAAAACATATCCTAAAGTGTTGTGATGGAAGAGGAAAGGAAATTGAATGGAAGGAGCTTTTCAGGTTACTTCCAGAATTCATCACATAAGTAGATTTTTCTACTGAGTAATAATTGTAATGCTGATTTCAGAGACTAGGTAGCATAACACGGAAGTTTTGAAGCAAGTGTAAGCAGGTGTATGGTTCCATTAACCCTGTTGTCTGTATCAAACTGTACTCTTTTTTTTTTTAAGAACTGTTAAGTTAGATTTCAGAAAACTGAAGACAAATGCTAAATAAGAGTTTAATTTTACTTGCATGATTCATTTTGGAAGAGATGTCTTTGTCAAACTCAATTTTTGTACAATCATGTAGGAGTTTCAGCTTAATTTACTGGTAGAAAATCTTTTTGTATCTACGTTTGTTCTGGTGCATCTGTAATATATATGCATATACTATGGTGAATATCATTAGGAAAGTCTGTATTTTTAATGGAGCTGGTCATTAAGCTTTTGGGAACTTACATGCCAGGAAATTGATACTTGGTGTTATGGATACCCTGTATAAACTCACTCACTATAGCTCCCTACAGGAAATAATTCTGCAACCCCTTGCATTTTGCAGAACTTCTAATTCCAAATGAGTCCTGTATTTCATTGAATTTACTTTCCATCAATTATTTCTATGAAAATATTTGTCCCCATTTTGGTTTTTCTGTGTCTCAGTCTGATTTCTAATGGCTAAATTAATTAAATATTTAGTAGCTGAGTGCTGCAAAGCTTGATTAGAAATGAATAATTAGACTCTGTCTTAGAGTGGAATTAAAAGTGATACAATGGGGGAAGTAGGTGTCTCAGGTTGAGACAGCCATGCTCATGTGTTGGGCAGGAAAAAAAGGTCAGACTGAACTGGCAATGAAAGACTTATCTTGAACTACACCCTTTTTAAAGCTTAGCCTCAGAGCAACTGTTAAAATTTGGTTTCTCAATTTTCTGGTTCTCTTGTTGAAATTTCTATCTCATCCCGGAAAGACTCCAACAATCTTCTTAACCATAGCTTACAAGTGGTTGCCTGTTTATTCTGAGATGGTTCTCCTCTCAGTGGTTCAGGAAGTGAGGCATTGGTTCAACCTCTTAATTTAGCTTACTATGATATGATGAAATGTTTAAGCCTACTGTTCAAACTACTAGTGCACCAGTCTAAAGCTCAAATTATTAGATTTAAGACCGATTTAAGGGGCCATATTCAAATTGACTTTTGCAATTTGTTCTCTGTGTGGGAGGAGAAAGTTAATGTAAGTATGGACATTTGTGTACTGCTCTGAAGGTGATTTGGATGGGGAGGCTTTCTCTTTTCTGTGTTCTGCAGGATCTTTAGGTGAACAGGTAGGTAGAGTACTATGAAGTTGTTTAAATATATTGGCCACCTTCCAGTTGGCCAATATATTTATTGGCCAATATTATTTATTCCAATCTGGTAATTGGAACTGTAAAAGACCAGGGTATGGTGTCTGGCTGATGCCTATTTGCCCATTGGGATCTTATATTCAGGAATGTAGAGTCTTGATCTCTAAGTGTTCCCATTCATCCCCTCAGGAAAGAGAACATATTTAGAATTAAATTTCCTAAGAGTAGGAAGAGGAGGAGTAACCTACTTAAGGAACCACCTTGAATATGGAAGATGTCTTTTGTACTGGAACTATAAAGATGGAAGTGGTACAAAGGCTGAAGAACAGAAATTTGATGTAAATTACAGCAGAAGTTTATGCTGGATTTTTGTGCTTTGAATGGAGGAAAAATATTTGCCAAAATATTGTTGAAAAACTGGAGGTGTTCTTAAAGGAAAACTAGTCATATTGATCCTATTGCAATCCACAGAGCATAACAACAGTAGGCATCAAGAAATGGACATGAACACAAATATTTGTTTTTCACTTAGAATTACTTAAGTGACATAATATGTTAAGGGAGCATAAAATGGAAAAAAAAAATGGAAAAACATCTTTCTACTTACTCTCTTTAGAATACTTTTCTATTTCTCTGGAAAACAGATTTGATCAAACAGTGGGGAGGTATTACCAGCAGAATCTTGGGAACAAGAAGGGAAACACCTATCCTAACAGACACAAAGGTCTAGGAGAGAAAAGATAAAGAGCTATTGAAAGTTAAAGAATGATATGAAGAATTCCTTTTATGAAACAAAAGAGAAAGCAAGTCAGAAATAGAGCGTAGATGGATAATGAAAAATAAACTGCTTGGAAGATGTTGAAATTGAAGTTAAGGTGGGAGACAAAATTACCCTGCTTTTTTCAGTTGACGGCATGCAGTTTGATAACCAAAGAGCAGTGGCAGCAGTAAGAACCCTTTCCTATTGGTCTTTACCTTTAAACATAGATCTCCAGATGCCTGGTTTAATTTTTAAATAATCAATTTGTAGCTGACATGAAAAAAAGTGTAAAAAAGGAATCAGAAATATGTTTGGTCTCTCCAAATAGAAAATCTTCTTACAAGTATTTGTAAAATGTCTAAGCTCAGTTGTTCCTGAGGTCAGGGTTGAGGTCATCTCCCTACATGCTTCAGAAAGACAGATACTTCCTGTGATCAGGAATGAATCAAAATACTAGTATCCATCATAAGGAATCAGTTGAGTGACCATCTCTTTTTAAAAAGATTCAAAATCTTCTGCAAGATGTTAATTTTTGCCCATAATTGTAATGACTGAAAAAATTTGGGCACTGACTTCAAGTCTGCAGCTCTTCATCTGACACTAGTCATTAAGGAATGGCTTAGGACTGTACAGAAGTGTTAATAAGATGTGGCTGAGACCTCAAAAGGGACAAAAGTTCTATCTTTTCCAGAAAATTAAGCTGTGTTGCTGTATTTCTCTTAAATCCTACTGCAGAGATTTCTGAAATTATTTATATAGTGTTGCAGCTAGTTACAGTTTCTTCAGCATGTCTGCATATTTCCTAAGTGAGAGAGAAAAATCACATCTGCAAACATTATAGCTGTGCTGTTAAGCCTGCATGTGAACATAGCCTACACCAACAGGAGGAATTACTAGTGTGAAACCATCTTTTTCAGTTGTGAAGTATTATGGGCAAAGTTCTTGTATAATTTTAATTATTTTCAGTGGAGACACTCCTTGCCGGCTTATGCCACTGTCAGTGCCAGTCCCCGCTGTGTGCCCTCTGCAGCTGTTGGGGAGGGAGAGCTGGTCTGCTTATTATCATTTCTGAAACAATTTTTTTGTTCTCTTGCTTGTCTTTTTTTTTTTTCCAGCCCCCATCATTTTTACCTTTTAGGGAATGTTTCCAATTAACATTTTTAAAAAAAAAGGTTGTATTTTACCATAGTATGTCTGCTTCTTGAGGTATTTGGAGTTGGGTGTAGTCTCTAATTACTTGTTTGAAAAAAGAGTTTGATTCCTTTTGAAAGGGGGGCATGTAAAACCTCTAGAGACTTAAACCACTGCTGAAGACCATGTGATGATTGCTTTCCATTCCCTAAGTGCAGACACTGTTCTGTCATTACAGAATGGAACTGCTTGAAAGTTCTGCTTTGCTCTTGCAGACAAATAAACTTACTCAAAAATTAATTGGAACTTTTTAAACTGTAAAAGTCATATGTCGACAAACTGACAGACTGGAGGAAAAAATTACGTCAGTCCAGGTGATAAGTCAGGAGCTTGCTCTTTGGCAACAGCAGGAGTTACTTTAACTTGCTAGGTTCAGTCAGCTTCAACTTGAGTGTTACTTCTGCTTTGTAATATTTTCTGACATTCATGTGCAGTGCTTGATATGTTATTATGTCAACCTACGTACCAGTGTGACATATAATAGGTACTTTTTTTTTTGCACACATTTTAAATGACTTGTTTAAATAGCCTTAGCAACAGATGGCCTGGTTGACAGCATGAAGCAGTTCTTGGAACTGTAAAACTCACAGTACTTGGAAAATTCAGTACATTTGATGCTTTTATCTTATACCTTTTTACTTTTAGGTTTTAAAATTTGTAATTATATGCTTAAAAGAACCTTGAATTATACATTTTGGATTTGATGACATTTTGAAATTGTTCCTTTCTCAGTGCTGAGTCTGATACGTTTTAAGGTTGCTCTGTGTTAATTAGGCCCCATTTCAAGCTGTCAAACTGCTATTGTTACAAACTATTACCACTCCCTCCACCCACACGATTTGCAGAGTGCAGAGTAATACAGCATTACAAGCAGGCTTGAAATACAGTATAGCAAAATGAAGCTGCAAGGATCTGTTTCGCCTTTTGAATATTTTTCTTTATCTTGTGGGTAACTGTGGACATTATTATCACTTCAGAATTTTATTTTTAAATTAACTTCGTTGCCAGTCTGTTGTCTTCAAATATAACACATCCATGTGAAGTGCTTATTTGATTAAGGCAGCTATCAGTGATCTCATATATGTGTTTTTAGTGTTTCCACATGTGACACCCAAAGGAATTAATGGCATAGACTTTAAAGGGGAAGCTATAACTTTCAAGGCAACTACTGCTGGAATACTTGCTACACTGTCTCATTGTATTGAACTCATGGTAAAACGTGAAGAAAGCTGGCAAAAAAGACTAGATAAGGTAAGATCATTTTCCTTTTACGTTTGTTGAAAGAAAAAGTTTCTTTAGCTTGAAATTGAAATTTCAAATAAGTTATTACTAACTTTGATACTCAAACAACTGCTTTTATTTTTATATACAACATTTATTAATTTCAGGTGCTTAAATTATTAACCGTATAAAATGTTAAGGAGCTTTGTTCTGAGTGGTGATGCAGTGGTGATATAGTAGCTCCTTTCATCATAGTCTTTTTTTCACAGCACTTACTCAGATAGTAGTCCAATAGTCTTTATATCTGTAAAGAATCTGAAATTATCTCATAGTAGTAAGTGTATTGCTTACAGCCTTCTGACATACACTTAGTTATCCGTGCATGCAAAATGATGTGCAAGTCTCTGAAATGTTTTAGTATGATAAGAGGTGGTGATAACACTGGGGAAAACAACCAATTCTAACTTTATATGTCTCCTCAATATAAAATTATTTCACTGTCCTCTAAGAGACTGGTGAGATTGTTATACTTTATACTAACCAGTTAAATCTTCTGTGTTGTGTTAGAGTATATGTTATTCTAGGCAGTGATAGTCCATTCTGAACCTATTCAACCAGTGTAACAGCTCTAAAGGAGCAGTGTCTTCTTGTCTGAGATCTATTGTTGGAGGCATGGCAGGTTGGAGTTGAGGCTTTAATTTTTAGAATCCTACCATTGCTGGCTGGTGTGCACTGCAGCGGTCCTTCTGTTCTCCTTCCATGTTTTGATGTCACATATACCATGTATCAAATCTTACTCTATTTAGTGATACATTTTTCAAAGAATGAACATATTCAGACATATTTGAATCCTTGACCCTGTCTTCTGTATTGTTTGTGCATATGTCAAAGGCTTGGCCCTGTGTCACTGTATTGTGACTTCTGTCAATAATTTTTTACTGGTTCAGCTGAGCATTGGAAGAATTACAGTAGGTCCAAGACTTAAAGCCTGTAAGATGATAGGGGAGTTCAGGTTGGATAGAGACCTCAAGAGCTCTCTCTTGCTCTAACCTTCATCTTAAAGTAAGGACAGTTTGAATCAGACCAGGTTGCTCAGGGCTTTATCAAGGCTGTAGACAGCCTAGATCTTCTAAGCAGGTCTGCTCCTCATCTGTTGTTAGAATGAAAAAGTTTTGCCTTATATCCTGCTGGAGTAAGTTTTTTTCCAGTATCTAAAGCTTATTTTTCTGCCTTCTCCTGTAAACTGTGAGGACACTGGCTCAATTCTTTATTAGTTTCTTAAACATATCAGAAGGATACTGTTAGATGCCACAGCAAAAGCCTTCCCTGTGCTGGACAAACACTCTTCATTTGTGTTGATGAGACTTTCCTTAGAAGATGTTTTCCTTGCCTGTACTTCAGTATATTTTAATAAGGAATAATATGTTAAAATATAATTTGAAATTATTTAGGTTTGTGTTTTGTCACTTTTTTTGTGTTGTCTTGTAAACTAGCTTTAAAGCACTTGTGGAAGAAGCAAGTGGTTAGCAAATTCAAGGCTCAATTTCACTTGCGTCTCATGGGACTAATATCTCATACAGTATGAGTAAGTACATTTTAAAGGGGCTCACAAACTCCTTTCCACTTCTTTTCCCAGGAATTAAAAGGGCAAAAGCTCCTGAAACCTGAGAGTTTTCAACTTGCTCTGCTTTGGCAGACTTGCAACTTTCAAAAAGGCCCATTTGTCAATGACATTTTCTGGGGTTTAGAGGACAGTTAGGGTATTAAGTACCTTAATTAGTTTATGAAGTCATTACTTTGTATTCCTCTCTTTGCTCACCTTTTGGAAGAGGAGATTTTTTCTTGAATGAAATAACTAGACTTGTGGTGGGATAGCCTTGGCAGAGTGAAATGCTGACCACCTATACAGCAGGATTCGGTAGAAGAGTAGAATGAGAAAGCTCATGGGTCAAGAGAAAGACAGGAAGATTGCTTCTTGGTTTTTGTCAGGGCAGAACATTCTTGACACGTGGAAAATCAATTTGTTGCTGATTTAAAATAATGGGAAGTTAATGGGAGATAGAAGGACAAACAGTAGAATAAGTTGTCTTGCCCTTTTTCCTGAGCTCAACTCCATTCCTTTTCCCTGTAGGCTCCTCTACCAGAATCATAAAATCATTAAGGTTGTAAAAGATTTCAAACCTTATCAAGTCCAATGGTGCACCAGTAAACCTTGTCCCTGATTGCCCCATCTAGACCTCTTTTAACATTGCCAGGCTCAGTGATGCCTCCAGTGAGACTGGCAGGGCAGGGCAGTCTGTTCAATGCTTGTCTCCCCTTTCAGTGAAGAACTTCCTGCTGATATCCAGTCTAGCCCTCCCCTGCTGCAGCTTGGGACTGTTTCTCCTCTTCTGCTTGTGCTTGTTAGCTGGGAGGAAAGACCAGCCCCACCTGGCTACAGCCTCCTTCCAGGCACTTGTAGAGAGCAACGATGTCTTCCCTGAGCCTCCTTTTTTCCAGACTAGACACCCCCAGCTCCCTCAGCCACTCCTCACAGGAGTTGTGCTCCAGATACTCCATCAACTCCATTGCTCTTCTCTGGACAGCATCTCAGTGTCCTTCCTGAACTGAGGGTTCCAGAACTGAACATGCAATTTCAGGAGTGGCTTCACCTTTTCTGAGTGCAGGAGGACAGTCCCTGCCCTGCTCCTGCTGGCCACAGCATTGCTGATCCAGGCCAGGATGCCATTGGCCTTCTTGGCCACCTGGGCACAGCCTGGCTCATGTTCAGCTGCTGTCACCAGCACCCCCAGGGCCTTTCCAGCCACTCTGCCCCAGCCTGTGGCACTGCCTGGTGTTGCTGTGACCCAAGGGCAGGACCCAGCACTGGGCCTTGTGGAACCTCTCTTGTGGAACCACTGGGCTCAGCCCATGATCCAGCCTGTCCAGATCCCTCTGCAGAGCCTTCCTGCCCTCCAGGAAGCAGCAGATCAGCACTCCCACCAAGCTTGGTGTCATTTGTGAACTGCCTGAGCGTGCACTTGATCCCCTTGTCTGCATCATCCATAAAGATATGAGCCATGACGTGCCCAAATATTGAGCCCTGCCAACAGCAGCGGTGGCAGGCTACCAGCTGGATGTAACTCTATTCACCACCACTATCTGGGCCCAGCCATCCAGACAGATGTTTCTTAAGTAGTGAAGAGTATACTCAGCCAAACCATTGGCTGCCATTTTCTCCAGGATAATGCTGTGGGAAATGGAGTCAAAGGCTTTAGTGAAGTCAAGACAGACGACATCCACAGGCTTTCCCTCATCCACTAAGCAGGTCACCCTGTCATAGAAGCTCAGGTTGGTAAGGCACAATCTGCCTTTGACAAACCCTGGCTGGCTGGGCTGATTGATCACTACATGCTGTGTGCTCTCACTTGAGGTAGTATGTTCCATAACCTTACTGCCTGCTAGCAGCAGGCAGTGCATGGTGAGGAATGTTCCATTTACAATTAGTCCAAAACTTCATCTTTGCCATTCCTTTCTCCTCATACATTTTTCCCAGCTCTAGTGCCTCTATTGGTGACAGCCTTCTGGGAAAACAAATCTATTGCAGTGTAGATCCTTCATGGGATGTGATTCTTTCAGGAAATACCCCTGCAGTTTGGACATATATATTCTGCTGCGCCTCCTCACCTCCTCATCTTCTTGGTCTTGGCATCTCCGTCATTTCTCACTTTTTCTTCCAATTCTTCTTTCCACAGAGTGTTTTTTATTCCTTTTTTTTTTCCCTCAGAGATGTGTCACATGCATGGTGGTTGGGCTAAGCTGTGTGTTGCAGTGAGTCTGTTGTGGAGCTGGCAAGGGCCACCTCTTGTCTGCTGCAAGGCAGCCTCAGTCTCCTCCCACAATTGCTACCCATGTGAGCAGCACCTTGATGCCTACACCCTTAATTACAGCAATTGACTGTATTCAGACCTGTGCTACCATTATTCTGGAGTGGTAGAGCTGCTTTTGGTTTAGTTTTTATCTTTTCATTTTAGTGGTTAAACATCACTTTTTAAGAGTAACTTTTATAACTGTGGGGCTGATGAAGAGACATTGCTTTCCATGTGATAGATAGGTGTGGGATGAGAATGTTGTAGATCTTTGTACTTTTGATTTTCTTGAATCTGTCTGTAAACTGCTCTAAGAAGGAAATAAATATTGTGCAATGATAGAAGTATAGATTATATGATTAGTTTTCTTTAACTACCAAAATAGTCAAATGTCCAGAATGAAATTGATGTGTATTGTAGTATTGTCTAAAGTTATTGTAGTTGCAGCTTTTCTTTCCACCTTTTATACCTAGCTCTTAGGATCTTGAGCTTGACTTTTTGTCTCCAGTATAGTAAATAATACATTGAATGTATTTTAAAACATTTTCTTAAAATATATACACATTTTATACACAAAGGATTTTGTCATTAGTATTTGATCCACTGTTTTACTTGCAATGAAGTCTTTGTGATAATGCTTTTCATGTTGTCTTGACTGCTACAGCATTTTTCTGTTTTTGTTTCTGCCTTCTCTAATACTATTGCCAAGAGAAACTGGCAAATTTGGAGAGTCATATTTTGACACATGTGAATTGTAACTAATTTGCAGATTGAATTACAGAAAGTATGGGGATTTGGAGTGAGTGGGAGAAGGAGTTGTGTTTTAGGGGGGTCTGTTTTGTTTTTTATTCCAAGTCTGGTAATATTTCTGTACTTTTCTCAGTGACTTATACTCAAGTCATGCTTTCTGTATCTTGAGGACTCTCCAAAGTCTCTCTTTCAAAAAAGATAATCATAGAAAATTTTGTGAAATCTGTTAGCAGGTACTGCCTCTTTGATTGCTTCAGAAAGGAAAAGCCTGCAGTCACAATTAAGGACAATATTGTCTCCATCAAAATGTTGTGGGGTTTTTTGTGTATGTGTGTGTGGGGTGTGTGTGTGTATTCCCTAGCTGGAAACGGGAAAATGTGTTTGAGGGAATGTTACCACCAAATTCCCAGTTAGTAAACTCATCTTTTCAATATTGCTTTAGGGTTTTCCACTGAATCTTTAAATTTCAATTTGGATTGCTGAATAATTAAACCCATATCTGCAAGAAGTGTGTGATGTCCACCTGTTAGACTTAACTTGATTTCATCTGAAGTGATTTTGAAAGGGGACACAGAAACATATTGCAAAAAAAGCTGATTTTTCAGAAGCTATTTCAGAAGTGTTTATAGCTTTTTCACGGAAAATATCTGGCAGTATGCAGAATTTCTAGAGGCAATATTAGACTTAGTCTGATCTTAGCATTACAATTGTTTTATTCAAAATAGACAATGATATAGTCACTGTCAGGTTTCTACATAGACTGGCACCTAATACAGTCACAACCTGTTACTGGACAAGTGTATCAAGTTGCACTCTGCATGGAATTCACAAAATTATTCACATTGCCCTAATTATAGATACAAACTTGTTAGTGTATCACTACATTCAGCATGTTAGCTTTTTACCAGTTTTAGTTTTACACTTTGTTATCCCTGCCCAAGTATCTGTGTCAAGGAAGTTTATATGAAGTGTCAGATACAAAGTATGACTCCCAATGAAGCACGAACAACTATGCTTAAACTAGAAACCAGTTTTTGCTTGCTGATCTGGTTTCTTCCACATGACTTAGAAGGTATCCTCAAGGTGGCTAGTTCCCCAAACTTTCTATTATATATGCATGTATATTGGCACATATAATGCATACATGCAAATAAACTCAGAAATTCATCAGCTTTGCAGTTGCTGCTTGGAGAAAACACTACCCTGACCGTTCCATTTATTGGCCTGTTGACATTTTATTTTTGCTGCATTAAATGGTCATGTAATTTTACAGGAGACAGAGAAAAGGAGAAGAATTGAAGAAGCATACAAAAATGCTGTGACAGAACTGAAGAAAAAGTCCCACTTTGGAGGGCCAGACTATGAGGTATGAATTTTACTTTAGAAATTTTTTATAACACTATGACTTTTTCAGGTGCCCACTAAGCTACTCTACTACTCCCCTCAGGTGGACAGGGGAGAGAGAATATAGTGGAAGTCTTCTGGATTGAGATATGGACAGGGAAAGGTTACTCACCAATTGCTGACAGAGGCAAAACTCACTTGAGGAAATACCACTTAATTACTAATCAAATCTTAAAACCACCTTTTCACTACCCCTCTCTTCTTCCTGGGTTTAACTTCACTTCCAAATTTTCTGCCTTCTACCCCTCAGCTGTGCAGAGAGAAAAGGAATGGGGGTTGTGGTCAGTTCATCTCACATTGTCTCTGCCACTCTTTCCTCGTCAGGGAGCATTCCTTACGCTCTTATCCTTCTCCATTTTGGGATTCCTCCCACAGGAGACAGTTCTCCGTGAACTCTTCCAACAAGAGTCTGTCCCATGGACTGCAGAGTTCTTCATGAACTGCTCTGTGTGAAGGACTGCATCCCCCCAGGATGCAGTCCTTCAGGAACAGGCTGTTCCAGCATGGGTTCACAGTCCTGCCAATAAACTTGTTTCAGCATGAGCTTCTCTCCATGGGGCCGCAGGTCCTGCCAGAAGCCTGCTCCTGTGTGGGCTTCCCACAGGATCACATCATTCTTTGGGCATCCACCTGCTCCAGTGTGGGCTCCTCACTGGGCTACAGGTGGATCTCTGCTCCTTCATGGACCTTCCATGGGCTGCAGGGGAACAGCTGCTTCACTGTGGTCTGCACCAGAGGCTGCAGGGAAATCTTAGCATGTGGAGCACCTCCTGCCCTGCCCCTCCTTCTTCACTGACCTGGTACCTACTGAGCCCTTTCTCTCACATGCTCACACTCCACTCTTCTCTAGCTGCAGGTTTTTTTCCCCCTTTGTTAAATACAGTATCACAGAGATGATGGGCATGGCCTTGGGCAATGGCAACAGCAGGTCCATCCTAGAGCCAGCTTACACTTTCTCAGTTGGACACGGGGGAAGCTTCTGTCAGCTTCCCACAGAAGCCATGCCTGTTGCCACTTAAGCTACCAAAATCTTCCTACAATAACACAATACACTTTTAAGATTGGGTTGTTTCCTTAAGAGGGAAAGTGAAGTTTCACAAGCCAGTGCAAGCATGATTTACAATTGTGTTCATGCCAGACTTACTTTTTCACCTTGGAAACTGAAACTGTATAAAGAATCTCAGTCCTTAATTCCTTGAGTGGAAGTATATCTTAACCTTTGATGTTTTGCTTTTGTCCGAAGTATGTTTCTTGCAGATATTTCTGTTGGTTTTTTCTTAATTTCTCATACATTTGATACTGCTTAAATGTAATTGTACTTTACCTTTTTATTTGTTCAGCTGTAGAGATAAGTAAAACAAAAATATGAAAACTCTGACAGTAGAGACAGTCCTAGAAGATCATGTATAACTTTAACTGGTTTTCAATTTGTCACTGCCACTTAAAATACTATGTTTTCAAATTCTGATTTTAAGTTCCTTGCTTCTGTTAAATTGCATTTCATCAGCATTCTCCTCAGTGAGGTATTTAGTTCTATTCTAAGATGCATAAACCAGCTCTTGAAGAGTAACAGTAGAATGGTTTAGGTTGGAAGGGACATTAAAGATCATATAGATCCAATATCCGTGCCAGAGGCAGAGACTTCTCCCAGTCAACCAAGTTGCTTAATGCCCCATCCAGCCTGGCCTTGAACACTTCCACAGATGAGGCATCCACACTAATGTAAGCTAGTGCACCTGAAATACAGTGAGCTTGACCCTTTCATGTACATTTATGAAGCACATTTCTACTTTCAAGTCATAGCCTGAGAAATAGCAGTAGTATTGTACAGCTATCTAAGGTACTTGACATTAGATTAATTGTTGTCACTGAGACATTCACTGTAAAAGAATGAAATAAATAGGAAGTTGAACTTCATCTACTTGGTTATGAACCCAGCTGCTTCTTCCAGGTGTCATTGCTGATACACAGTTTCGGGTTTTTTTTAAATTGCAGGAATAGGTTGTTTTACAATACAGTAAATGCAGTAAACCTAAATATATTAGATTACCATTTTAATTAGTAGACTAGTGTTTTCAATCCTTGATTTAACTCTACCTGTTGTTTAGTGTTAAAATGCTGATTCTGAGAATTTTCAAGAGATCCCCAAAATTATGTCTTTCCTTGTTGTATTTTTGATCACACAGTGCCTTAAGGCACTGAAATACTTGTGAGGAGTCTAACTACACAGTTATGTTAATAGATATACTTTACTGACACTGTAAACGTTTTCAAGAGAAGACATTTATTAATTAAGTCCTAAATTTGGAGTCAAAGCATACTGACACTATTACTCACTTTCCTGGGGTTTTTTCTTCTTTATGTAACTATCATTAAATTGTTGTTAGAGGATGACACTTCTTTAATGAGTAAAGGTTTTCAGAGAACTTGTAATCTAAGAATATTGGTGAAAATATTTGAGATCTGCAGAAGAAATTTGCTTCCATCAGTTACATATAAAATGTAAATATGTATTTCTGATGTTAAATTGAAGTGGAACTTTTATGTCTCCAGGATTTTTAACTAGTTTTTTCCTTGTGCTCTAGGAGGGTCCTAATAGTCTGATTAATGAAGAAGAGTTCTTTGATGCTGTTGAAGCTGCTCTTGACAGACAGGATAAAATGGAAGAACAGGTACTAAAACTTGAAAAATGTCTTAATGATGAGCACTTCCTGAGAGACTTCTGTGTCTTAGAGTCTGTCCTGAGGTGTATCTGAAGCTCCAGTTTATTTATTCTGACACTGATCAGGGAATTCCCCTTATTATTTTTACAATAAAAAATAGTTGCTTAATGCTAATTTTAAGATAGTAACTTCATAGCTTGTCTAGAAAATAATAGTACAAGTGCTAAGTTTATTAAATGTCTCTAGTTTCTAATTCCTAAATAAATGTCCTGTATGAAAATTATCTATATGTGACTGCTGCCCTGTTAAGATAAAAATATCAAATACTACTGTCTCTCAAAATCTCAGCTGTCTCTCCAAATCTAGTAATTGGTCTGAAGTTTCTTTTTACTTCAGTGATATATGGAATAGGAAAGACATTGTTCTGCTGGGGTACTTCACTAACTAATTTTTTTTAATACACTTCAGGGACAAGTATCCAAAAGGATAAGATGCATTCTAGAAAATAGAGTTTGAGAGCATATAAAATGAGAGGGAATAACAAAGTTGTGCATCCTTTGTCGTAAAAGACTTTATGCTTAGGAATGTAATGAATAACAGTGACTTGAGAATTAGAAGACTTTCTAGTGGACCTGTAATACCCAACAGAGTTTACCCTATGTTGGAATCTCTTAGCAAAGAGTAAAGGTTTTGAGTGACTGTGATAGTACTACATGGATCTTTAGTGCTGCCAATGTGTTTTCCTTAACTCAGAAATGCACCTTGAAGTTTAGATTAATTCAGTCTTCAGGCCCACTCACTGAGAATTCCAGTGGGATGACAGCTTCATGTCTGTCATGGACAGCATTAGTTGTTGTAGTCACTATGTAGATTGAGCATGACTCACTTTGTTTCACAGTCCACCCTGTAGCAGCTGACTAATAATAATTAAACCTATGTTGTTGCAGTCCCAAAGCGAAAAGGTTAGATTACACTGGCCAACATCCTTACCTTCTGGAGATGCATATTCTGCTGTGGGGACTCATCGATTTGTGCAAACGGTAAGATATATATCCTGATCTTCTCAGAATAAGGGGCTGGTCTGTGCTGTTTCTATGTAATGTTTTGTATGGGTAAGTGAGATTTTTTCGGTGTTTCTAGTAACTTCCAGTGGCCTATTCATTTTTGAAAAACAGTAGCTGGAACTGAAGAAGGACTGCTTTTTGTCTTGGCTCAAAAATACTGATTTGAGAACCTACTTAGAATATTCTTTACTTGTATCAGGCTTGTCAGGCATAAAAAAAGGAAAAATCCCAATTGGCTAACTGCAGTATTTTCAAGATACCTTCACCCAGATTCATTGAACTGATTTTATTTAAAAAAAAATAATAATCCAGTTGGTTGTATCAGGATTGGTTGACTTGTTTTTGGCTGTTACTGGAAACACTATGCTCCTGTCAGGGCTACACTGGGAGCATAATATGTAATAGGTGCATGAAATCAGTATTTGCTGCTGTGCTTGCTGCTTATGGTGCTTTTGTTTTCCTTTTCTTCATTATCTTGTGCTTGCAAGTTGGTACTGAACGCTCTGTTGTGCCTTTGTTCTGATTACTTGGTTTTTTCTTTGTCTGTCTCTGGTAGCCCTATAGTCGCTCTTCCTCCATGTCTTCCATTGATCTAGTCAGTGCCTCTGATGATGTTCACAGATTCAGCGCCCAGGTACTGTATTGATGTGTCACGTGGGGGTTGCATATCTTTGCTTTATATCATCCTTTTCTCTAGAACCTGGGGTTGTTTTGGTTTTTGATTTTTTTTGTTACGTCAAACACTGCTTGCTTTAAACTAGTACATTGAGACAAACAAAGGAGTTCTCTATTCTTGTACTAAATGGTTGTCTTTCTTTACATCCAGCTTGCATGCATACCACTTGTGCAGAGGCCCAAATCTTGTGAAACTATTTGGTTTACTTCAGTAGCTTTAATAAAAATGTCTGTAGTTTGAAAATTTTGTATCTCTAGTTATAATGAAAGTAAAATAACATGTTTTACAGAGGCTGGAGATGGTCTTTGCTTCAGATTGAATAGTTTTTCTTGCTTTTAAATCAAAGCTTTGATTTTTGTATGAAGTGTTGATTTGTAATGATATTAATACATTGAGTCTTATGGTTCACTATTACCATTTTTTACCTCTATGACTACTTTGATTACCAAAAGACCATTAAACATGTTGATCAACAAGACTGTGGGTATGACAGATCATATTGAAGTGTTCATGTATCACTTGTCCTTCAGAAATTAAGTCTGATATGCTGAATATGTCAATGTTGCCATAATGACATATTCCAGTAATGTACAAAATTACTTTAGGTACTTAATAGGAAGGTGGTTGTGTAGGGTAGAATTAGATAAGTGTTTGCTTTTTAATCTCCAAAACAGTAGTTCAGATATGTCATTCATGCTATTTCTTTCTTTCTGTGGTCCATAAGTGATGGTGAATATGGAGCTTCCTTCTGGGATCTGCTCTTTTCCTCTTTTTTGAAAGCTCTGACCAATCTTTTTTTTTTTTTCCTAACAGGAATGGATTTTAGCTTTTTTTTTAACAGAGCCTGGAATTTTATTACCTGCAGACCTTACTACCAGCTCCATGAGCAGAACCAACACTTAAGGACTTGCCTAGTGGGCCTAAAATTCCAAGACCTTTTGCAGTTAGTTTATTTCTGAAATCTGAACTTACTGCAAGGGAAAAAGTATGCAAGTCCTGTTGCACAACACTGATAGGCTCATCTACTGGTACTCCAGTAGCTGAGTTAGTTTTCTAAGTTGTTTTTTTTTTTTTTGGGAGGAGGGGTAATAAAGTGAGGGGATAATAAAGAAAGGGAGTAATAAGTAAGAGAAAGCAAGTTTGATTGCCAAGATGGGAGCTAGTACTCTGTCAGGTTGTGGTTGCAGAGATCATTCAGCATAAGGGGAACTCATATATTCCAAGATATGCAGGTGTCCTCATTTTCACCTGTTTTATGCCTGTGATAGCATTTCTGTATTCATATGATAAACTTGGGTTGTAGAGCACCACTGTGACTGCAGAACTGATCACTTGCAAACACATCTGAGGTGGACCAGATCATTATCACAATAATGCAAATTGTGGTTAAGTATCAGGACCGAATGGACTGGAGTAAAGTTGCTTTTTTTGCCTGCTGCATGGATTATACTACATGAAAGTTACTATGGAGTGTGTCCTAACCCAGTTTCAAGTTAATGGCCTCACTACAGAAAGTATGAATATCCCCACATTAAGTTCCACCCTCCCAAGTATTTTCCCTAAACCGAATTTTTTGTCAGACTAACAAGTCAGTCCACCTGTTCTGGAGTTTCAGTTCTACTGAACAAGACAACAAAGAGCATGATGAAAATAGCAGACCTTTTCATTCTACCTACTATAGATTTTATTAAAAATTTATAAAAAATTGGCCTCTGTTCCCAGGCTGACAATTTGGCTTTAGGAAGGAAAACTAGTATCTTGGTTCTTAAAAAATGTGATTTTTTTCCTAGACTTGATGTAAATGAAGGGAATGTTGGTATCAGTAAAAGATCAAGTAGCAACTAACAGCCCTGTTTTTAAGACTGAGAAGTATAAACAGAAGTATTCTGATGGGAGCTGTTTCTTCAGTGTGTCTCTAGAAAGGCATTGTTGTCTCTACCAGTTGAGTGGGAGTTCAGATCACTTTCTTTTGAAGATCTGTCAGCTTTATAATAGGTTCTGAGTTGTTCTTGGGCCCTTTAAAGGGAAAAACTTGCCACTCAAAGTTCAGATCAAGGCTGTATGGCATACAGGTTGCAAGCATTTCTGCAGATCGTTCTTGTAGCCCACTAGGAACTCAGAGGTAAGAGTGAGCCTCTCAGATGGGAGAGAATCTTTGGATCTTGACTGTGCCTCTGAAATTGGTGCAGGTTGACAGATGGTGACCAGTGGATAGACTAAGTACAGTTTGTACAAACAATGTGCACAAGCAGGTTGTGTAAATACTGCATTTCCTGGTGAAGCAGGAGTCTGTTCAGATTGCATTCCTGTGGGTGCCTCGTTCTCTTCTTCCCTTGGTATTTCCTTCATCTCTTTGCATCTAACACATGAAGCAAAAAGTATAAAAAGACAAAAGTAAATGTATAAACACAGCTTTTTCCTTAATAAATTAGGAGGTGGGATAGAAAATACATAAGGGCCTGAAGGTACGGCAAGTACATGCTGAGAGCATAGCAAGGATTCCTTTCTTAAAGCAGTGTGACCTAGAGTTAAATCATTAAATATTTAAATAGCCCACATTCTTATCCAGTTTATATTGTAAATATAAACTGGGTAAGAATGTGGGCTATTTAAATATATTTATATTATCATGAAGCCATGGCAGTTTGTACTGTCATGGTTTCACTGGAAAAAAAAAGGGAAGAAACTTTTGTAGGAAACCTGCTAGTAACTGGCAGCAAAAGTTGACTTGTCTAGAAGCTGAAACATAAATCTTGGTGGTGTATTTTGTTCACTGAAGCTCAGAACCAGAGCACCCAAAATCTGGATTGATAACTTTGCCTTGTCTAGATAAGTCTGTGCTTAGTTAAACTAACACAAACTAGGATTTCTATCCAATGGATTTTGTTTTTTCATGTTGTGATTCTAGAGTTTTATTTGATTCTGGCCTTAAGTGTATTTCCTGTTGAGTACACAGCACAAACAAAATTACTGCCTTAAATTAAAAGTAAATAACGTCTTTCAGTTCTGTATCACGTTAAAAAAAGATTAATTAATACTACTTTTGCTTTCTACTTGTTTTCATACTTGCTCAAATATGTTTTACATATTTTACTGCAAACTATGGCTTCATATTTTTGTAAGATATGCAAAAGCACCCTGGGGTTCAGGGTACACTTCAAGTTGCACTTCAACTATTCTTTGTGTTGGTCATTTAACTAATTTTGTTTGTAGTGCTTTTTCTTTTGGGAAAAAAAAAAGATATTTCAAGTAGTTCAGGAAAATGATGTGAATTATGGGGACTTGCTTTCTATTACAAGTTTTAGTAGTCATCTGTCTTTTGGGTGGAAAAAAGTTATTAAAGTGTTTCAAATACTTGAAGCATTACACAGCAATGGGTACCCTATGATTTTGTTTCTGTTTTTATTTGGGGCATTAGGAAAAGGGTGGGGAACCAAAGAAACAGAATAACGTATTATATCTAAAATAAGCATCATCTTCCTGTCCCAGTACCCATTTTCATGCATATTGTATAGAATAAAAAATGAGATATTCACTTAGCTTGATAAAAATACAGCAAATATTTGGCTGTAAAAAAAAAGGCACAGCTGCTAGCAAAATAAGTTTTAAATGAGCATTTTGTAATTATAGAATCTCTGTACCATCATAATCTTTTGAGTGTAGGCATTTCTGGGTTTTTTTCTAGCTGTCAACTGTGCAAAGATGCCTCTGAAACAGGAGGCATGCTCTGCTTGTGACTGTTTTCGTCACTGCTCTTCCAATATGACTTTTCATGTGCATTTTCTTTTTAGAGCTTGTCAGTTTTCCTCCCTAATCCCCTGGCTTTGTTGAGCTTTTAAAATGCTCTTCCAGTGAATATCATATAGTGCATTGTAGTTCCACTTAGAGATACTTGCAGTTCCTATCTGCTGAAATAAAGAACTCTTTTAGGTAGAAGTGATGAGCTTTGACAGTTTAAAGGCACAAAGGCAGGCTAGGACATACCCACAAAAGAGGAAGTTGGAATTTGAATCAAAATTTTGGCTTTTGTTTCCAAAGGTCAGCATTATTTGTTTGTTCCTAACCTAACAGAGAACTCTCTCATTTAAATTTAGCTCCTGCACAGGAATTGAAGCATTAACGTGTGACTTCCAATGCTGTATAGTATCTCCCCTAAAACATGGAAGGAATGAGTTAAAAACGCCTGGGTTTTTTCCTTTACAGGTGGAAGAGATGGTACGAAACCACATGACGTATTCCTTGCAAGATGTAGGAGGAGATGCCAATTGGCAGCTAGTGGTAGAAGAGGGAGAAATGAAGGTAAATGTTTCAGGTTTGGTTAACTTGTGTAAGATGATACACTGTGAAGACAGATACTTCCAGTGTACATTTGGCAGTGTTACCTTTACTGCTGGACTCAGTGATCTTAAGGGTCCTTTCCAACCTAAATCATGTTATGATTTTTGAAAATATTATCAATCATCAAGTTATGCTGTTGTAACTTCTCTCTGGGAATAGCCCTGTTTATGTTGGGACTGGGGTCCATGAGAACTGTGGCTTCTAATCTACTTATTCATATAAAATTCTTTGTAACTCTTGCAATAGATTCATCTTTACAAATTCCTTTCTCACTCTGTCCTACTTAAAGCTTGGTATCAAAGTAATGGGTAAATTCTATGTACAAAAATAACAAGAGTAACAAGCTACAGTGTTGGCTGCTCCACCATGATTATAAATCCATGTGGATAGTAATAAATAAGCTAGCTTAATCATTTTTGGAGTAGAAACCTTAAAGTACTGGTATTTTAATGTGAAATGCCACATAAGAATGTCTTCAATGGATGTTACCAGAGAACACTTTCATGGCAAATTATTCATGTGATAAGCTTCTGGATAAGTGGTTTGTTGGTTCAGATTTTTTTAAGACTGATTAAATTTCAATAATTAAAACATGAACAGTTTTGACAGCTTCTGTCCTACATATCTTTCTTTGTGTTTGGCTATAGGTATACAGACGAGAAGTGGAAGAAAACGGAATCGTTCTAGATCCTTTGAAAGCAACCCATGCTGTTAAAGGGGTAACAGGACATGAAGTTTGCCACTACTTCTGGAATGTTGATGTCCGTAATGACTGGGAAAGTAAGGCATTGGTTCTAGAGCTTTGAAGGTTTATCAGCAAGAACAGTATTTATAGCACTGTCCTATTGTCTGTGACTGTTCACTGATGGTTTTTTTTTTCTTCTCCCCACCCCCCCTCCCCTTTTAGCAACAATTGAAAATTTCCATGTTGTGGAAAATTTAGCTGATAACGCAATCATCATTTACCAGACACATAAGGTAATAAAACTTCATTTGCATACCTTACTGAGACATCTGAAGCGTGCATGTTCCAATATTCTGAATACTTTACTGGCCTAACAACTTAAAATACTGTTCTGGACAATATTCCAGAACAAGTTCTCTGTTAAACTGCAACTTATATCAATTTTTCAGACTTTTCTTGAGAGCATAATTAGTTATGCATGTGTCTGATAGAGCTTGCAGTAGCAAGTGAGGCCTGTTTTTTATGTCATGATTATATCACTGCCAGCAAGGCCAGATTCATGCAAAGCAAACAGAAGCAATAAATCATCACTGACTACAAGGAAGAAACCTACACCACTGTATCAGATGTTTTTTTGCAAAAATGCAGGTTAGCATTCACCACAATTAGTTGACATACCACCTCATAATGCAAGTGTTTTTAATTATTGGTGCAGCATTTGTTCGTGTACCTTAATTGTTTTTTCCCCCAGAATGGTTCTGGTTCTGGTGTCAGTTTATAAAAATGTTCATTTTAATTACAACCCAACAACTGAAATGCAAAGATCTGAAAAATTTATAGGAATAAAATTTACATACTCATCCTTAGTCTTGCATGTTTCTAAGTATTAGTATATTCAAATGTTAGAAAAAAGGTTTTTCTTTGATAATTCTACCAGTAGTGCAGTTATATTAAAACTTCTTTAATAGAAGACTCATAATTTTGAGTAAGACAGTTGTGTCATCTGTATTGGTTGTGGTAAAAGCCAGAACTTTTTTCTCCTACTGAATGTCAGGAAAACAAGTTCTGTATATTTTGTCAGTTTCACTCTAAAACTTTCATGTTGTCACATTTCACTCCTAAAACTTTCTCTTGGATAATTTCTCTTCTCAGTTTGCTATATCTATCTTACTGAAGTAGTAGCTTTTTGAGGTAATATTTTTTTCAAATATATCTCTCCTTTCTCTTCTCTGGAGACATAAGTAAATGTAGATGCATCCCTATACACCTAACCCTTAGTTCAGTTTGTAGTTTACAAGTATTAATTAAAACACAAACCTGAGGTTCAGAGTACAGGAGGGTGACTGCCTATTCATATTTTTTTAACTGAAAAATTCATTGCAGTTTAGTGTTCTGCATTTCAAAGACCTTAAAGTTTTGCCTTAATTTTTTTTGTATGAAGTGTAGCGAACCTGAAATTTTTGTTCCCTATTTACAACAGTTATGTTCTCTTTCAGGTTTCAGAATGAAATTACTAACTTGAAAATACTTTAACTTAATAATATAACTGACCTGGTTTGCCTTGCTTGGTTTTTAATTTTAACTAAGGATAGTTGTTAAACCTGCAAAAGCTTATGTTCAGCTGTTTCTCTGCAGAGGGTGTGGCCAGCCTCTCAAAGGGATGTGCTGTATTTGTCTGCCATCAGAAAGATACCAGCATTCAGTGAAAATGATCCAGAAACGTGGATTGTGTGCAATTTCTCTGTAGAACATGACAGTGCTCCTGTAAGTATTATTTTGATTCTGTGAAGTTCTGCTTTTAAGGTAGTTTTTCTCTTCCCATGGTAATGCATTTGCAGTGATAGTGTGAGGGCGATGGAGGGTTTTTACAAAAGTACAGTTAATTTAAATCAGGTGGTTAAATGACTTGATGAAGGCATTCCTAGCCAAAAGCTTTCTTGCCTTATCTCTCAGTTGGATGATCTAAGGTGTTACAGCAGAATGGAAGCAAAATTTCTAGAGATGTGAAAACATTTTAAAGAATTGAGGCTATTTTGTATGGAATCAAATCAGTATCTCTTCAGCATTGTCAAATATAGGAGTAGGTTTGTATAATTACAGATAGGGTTAAGTCTCCGTTTTACAGTTTTGCCTTGGTTCTGTGAGATAATAGCAATGGTCGTTTTCCTTCGACTGCTACTCCATAGCCTGCTTTTAAAGGAAAAGTTAACTGTTATTTGTAAATGCTGATACATTATTCTTTAAATCAGTTTCTTTACTGATTTGTCACAACACTTGAAGTAATTAACTTATAATTTGTTAAGCAAGCAGAAACATGAGATTCACCGACATTTTAGATCCTTTCCCTATCCACCGTGTATCATTTTACTAATTTTCACGTTACATCTGTGCAAGTGCTAGAAAGTAGACTCTCAGAAGCAGAGCTTCTAGAGTGTCTTAGACTTCATGATGAAAAGATGTTCATACTCAAGTACGCTGAAACAAATTTAGTTTAAAGCTTACAATGTTTCATATTTTTGGCAGCTGAACAATCGCTGTGTCCGTGCCAAAATAAATATTGCGATGATTTGTCAGACGCTAGTAAGCCCACCAGAGGGCAACAAGGAAATAAGCAGGGACAACATTCTGTGCAAGATTACATATGTAGCTAATGGTAAGTATAAAGTTTTTCAGTATGACAGTCACGATAGATGTTAATTTTGGGAAGTTCAATACTGGCACAAAAATAAAAAAGAAAAAAAAAAGGCTTGATGCCTTTTCCCCTTTCTGTTGTATCTATATATAGCATCACCTTTGTGTTCATCATGTTCAAAAGGTCTCAAATTAAGGTGCTACATGAACTGGTGAATGGGATCATTCATTGTGTGGTACTCTGGGAGGAATAAATGGAAGAGCTGTGTAGCTCAGTTCTAAGTATATAGCCTTGGGGTGGAGGAAGGTGAGCAGAAATGTGTGCAACTAGAATGAGTTGGCATAGCTTTTAGTTTCAGTAATGATATGTTGGGTTTTTTTCATGTACTACTAATTTTTTTTTTCCCAATTAATCTCATTAGGCTGAAAAGCTGCTGATTGTCAAAGCCAAATTGTATTGTTGCTGTACCCAATGTTTAGAAATGTATTCTAGTATTGGAGAGACATGCTTACTATCTTCTCTCCCAGAGCTACAAAACACTTCAAGGGTAGCTTGCTCAGCTTTTTACTTTTTATTTAACATTTCCAAATTTCTTAAAAAGTAGTTTTCTCTGCTAAATTCTGAACTGTGACTATGTGGGAAGTAATAGCTTTTTCAGCAACATACTTTCCTTGTGAATGAAAATGTAATTAAAAATCAATTCAGGTTTTGTTTAAATGCTTTGTAATCATTTGCAGGGTGTTGCCTGTGTGGCAGTTCTGCAGGCAAATGCAGTAATTATTGAAAAGTTAAGACTGACTCTGCTTTCTTTGAAATAAGAAGTCACTCAAGTCTCTTTCTCTTTGTTTCTTGGAAGCCCATAGAGAATATCCTCTTCTATTCAGGAATTTTCCCAAGACTCACCATGCAGCATATTTAATGTTTTCTAAATAATGGCATCATAGATCTGGACTGAGCTTGAGTATTACAAACAGAAAGTACAATACAAGCCTAGGGGCATAAAAAAATCTGCTGTTGGTTATTCCTTCTTGTTACTTCAGGAGGAGTTGCAGGAGTAATTAAATAAAAGTTACTTTTTCAGCATTTAGTGGAGTTGCTTTATTTCAATGTCCTTCTTCCTGTTTACTTGTAGTGAACCCGGGAGGATGGGCTCCTGCATCAGTGTTACGGGCAGTGGCCAAACGAGAATATCCAAAGTTCTTAAAGCGTTTTACATCGTACGTGCAAGAGAAGACAGCAGGAAAGCCTATTTTATTCTAGTACTAGCAGGTATAAATACTTCTAAATTTTTTTTCACCATTTTAAAGGCCAAATGAAAGTATGCAATCTGGGAATGTCTTCCATGATTAGCATGGCTTCAGTGCTTGCTTTAGCATGCAGTATACTTTTAAAAAATATGTAATTTGTGTGTACTGCTGCACAAGTTAGCCAGCATTAGTTTTCATAGGCTTCTATTGGTTCACTTTGCAAGTTTTTGCATACATGTCCAATTTATATAGAAGTAAAATAGGATGAAGTACTGGTTTTTTTAGCTATCACAGGCATTTTGCATTTGTTCTGAAAAAATACATACTGAAGTTCCTCTAGAGCCTCATGAGTTTTTTATAACTTAAATTCTACTTACAATTGTATATTTCATAGACTATGAGTACATTTCAGTTTTCTTTTATATTGACAGAATAGTTTGACCTAGGATTTTTATTAATGGAACTTCACTGACAGACCAGCATGAATTACTAGAACATTTAGAAGACTGTGACTTAAGTTTTTCTTCCTTTCTGATGAACCTAGGAAAGAAAAATTATTTCCAGATGCTTTCCAAAGTCAATGGAAGTATTGTTTATGGTATAGGTTATTGGCTAATCTAAAGTTTTTTGAACAGTTAGATGACGATATGACATTAGAAGAGGATTTCTTGATCACTTTGAGGATATCTGAGCCCCTTAGTGTTAAATAAGACCTAATTTATTTTTGCTAATTTTACTTCTGCTATGTATTTCATTTACTATAAGTGCCATGTCAAACCACAGAATTCTGTTTAGTAGTGCTAGTGTTACAGCATTATTCAGTCACATCTGAAGATGAGTCTCTATCACTTTTTCTATGTGTGACATAGGTTACTTCTATTTTTGGATTCTGTTTACTGTGTCAGACTCCAAAAGTCTTAGTTGTCATTCTTCTGTGACAGGTATCCCTTTAATGATTCACAGTTTTAAATTTAAATTGTTAGAGAAGCAGTGTAAGTAAAGCATTAGAAACATGGCATCACAACGCAACAGTTAGCATGTGATCATAGCAGTCCTGATGATACCTAAGGTGTTTAACAAGTTCATTTTACTTGCAGTATACAAACTTTTCAGTGCTGTATTCTTTTCTTTGCTTACCTGCAGCAATCAGAACAAGACTGGGTGAGCATTCCACATGGGAGAAGTGACCATGCACAGAGCACTCCATGCTGGAACGAAGGATCTACAGTCTTTTTATGGCCCAGGTTCTAGGCTTTGTGTACTGAAGTGAAGAAGTGTTGCAACACCATGGGCCTGAATATTTAACAATAGCTCTCTCCTGCTAACTTCCTTGCTGAATCAGTGTGTAATTATAAATATATGTATTGATAACATGTATATGGCTCTATTTTTATTTGCTTGCTTTAGAAGAAGAAAAGCGCATACAGCTTTGAATCACCAACATGGGCTTCTGTGTTAATTTTAAACAAGTTATAGAATTTCATTGTCAACCTTCCTAACATACTTGTGCAGTTTTTGTGCATGTGTAAAAAGCACAAGAGACAAATGCACATATAGCATACTGTATGTGCTTTATATGCACAAAAATCTGTGTGATATTTTGGGGTTGTTGAAAGGAGTGGCTTCAGTAAAACCTTGGTAACTTGTTGGCAGGTTTTATTTTGCTTTGTATAATCACAGTTCATTGCTGCTGGTTTCTATAATGAATCATCTTGTTACATAAAATGCCAGTTAATATCTGAGGGCTGTCAATATCCTTATGACTTTGCCTTTTCTATTGTCTTACTCTTATGACGATCTTTAGTTCTGAAGGAGTAAGAATGTGAAAAGCTTTATTTTTTTCCAGATATCTTTATATTTCTATTGTATTTTTTAGTTATGTAATATGTGCTGCATAATTTTTGTTATTAAACATGATCCAGAAATACCTAGAAAGATTCTGTATGAGAGGGCAAGAGACTGCCTAAAATCTGGGAGACATCTGTCCATGCTATCTGTGGACTGCTTTCTTGGATGATATCTGGGGCTTTCCCAAAGCTGTGAGAAGGTACAGTATAATATTTATTGAAGTAATTTGGATTACATAAAACAACATTCCCAGTCTAGATTGAGGATGAGTACATTATTTTCAGATCCTGCATGTGTTTTCCTCATCTCAATAAAGCTGTGCTATGAGGTTCATGTAGAAAATTATTTGCCTCTTGATCAAAAACTCATCAGAGCTATAAGAATGCATAGTTCTTGCTGGAAAGTTCCCTTTAGCTGCTGTGAAAATTTAAATGTCACATGTTTGCCTGCCTTTGATTCTGGAGATACTTGTTAAGAGAGGACTGTGTTGGGCTAGTACTGAATGTGAGGTCTTTTATCCATGTCCTATAGTTGGAAACTCTTCAGAGACTGCTCGGTGTTTCACTAAACTGGGTATCTTGAGGAAAAAAGTTTCAGATATATTTTCTTTAAAAGAAAGCTGAAAGTCAGATTTATTTGATATAGTGTGCTAGGTGCCTGAAAAGAGATATAATACAGTAACTTAGTGAATATTTGGTTAAATGAGTAAATATGATCTGCACAGTGTTGAAAAATGTCTCTGTTCATCTTCTCTGTAGAGATGAAACCATATCTAACACATGATTACACACGCATGCAGATTTCATGCTCCATAACTCCTCCCTTTTTATTTGCCTTTCTCTAATGGTGTGCATGGAATATGCCTTATTACAGAGTTACTCTGTTCATTTGAATATGTAGAAAAGTGCCTATATGGTAATGTTAGCAAGGCAAATAAGATGAAAATTTGTACATCTTTACTATATCACCAGTGAGCATTTTATATACCAATGTTAAAAAACAAAATCTTATACCTCAAAATGTACGTCATCTTTTTACAATCACCAAGCAGTGGTACATTCCACCATAGCCACTGATGGGAACTTTAAAAAAAAAAAGTCCAAAATATAAAGAGTTTAACTCCTTATTTGCCATTTCTGGTAATTGTTGGAACATGGGCAAGTTTATTAATTTAATAGGATAGCTTTATTTTACAAAGGTATGGAAAGTTTACAAAGCAGTATATAAACTTATATCATTAGTTGCATTTGCACTAAATGTGATGTACTTTTGCGATTTATTCTGTAAATAAAATGACACTACAGATACTATTTGTAAAGAGTATGTTTTACTTTTAGATAAAGGCACTGGTACTTCACTGTAGCTAGCCCTGCCCAATCAGATTTGTAAGAGGCTTTTTAAAGACTATGGAAGGAGTTACGTGACTGAGAAATCATTATTAATGGACCTCTGGGAAAGTAATCTCAAAAGGCAGTAGGCCTCTCATATTGTCCTTGTGTGAGTAGCCATTAGATCCTTTCTTCTGGAAGGGATGTTGCTTTTATGGTTTTATACAATTTACCCTGTCTCTTGAGCCCATCTCTCTTGTCAATCACTGCCATGTCTGTGCGCTCTGAGTTCATTTCCTCCTGTTAACAGATCAAGAGTGTTAACACAGCTGTGGTGGTCTTTGCAGAAACAGCTTCTGACTCTAGAATGGTTGTTTTGTAAGCTAAACCAGTTCAAAAGGCTGAAAATGCAGCAATCATAGGATATTGTTCTCTGGATATCTGCATCTGTTTGGAGAATTTGGATGATGCCAAACTAGATCTGAAGGACATGACTTGATAGACTTGTACTGGGAATGAAGATGAGATGGTCATTGTTATTCTGTCTGAGAACCTGAAAATCTTGGACAAATTTATCTGTGAAAAATGTGATGCACTTTGTAAAAACCTTACCTTTTACTTAATTGGGCTGAGCTGGCTTATCTGAAGTTGTGCAGATTCTCTTTAATCAGATTGTCCACCTGTATTTTTGTCAAGTTTTACAGATAATGCTGTATTTGAATTGCCACTGTTCATTTACAGACTTAAAACATGAATCATATTTTTGAGTACCTTGAGTGTGTAGAGTTGTAACTGTTCTATAATAGCTTTATGATCCTAATGATAAGTTTTAAAAATTAAAAGAAGTTGGCTCTTACATGTTACAATCACAAATTTAAAACCAGTATTTAAAATTTAAAAAGTATTAAAAATTATGAAGAAAAATCTTGGCTTCTTGTTGTTTTTAACTTCCCAATATTTGGAGAAACCTTGCCTTTTAAACAACTTTTAAATCATGAATGGAATTATATACAATATTCTAGTGCATGGAAAACATTTAACAGGAAAGCAGTTTACTTGTGTTACGACATCACTGAGATGAAAACATGAATGCCACATTAGTTTACACATTGAGAAGTTCATTTTGTGCAAGCAATCAGAGGGGTGTTAAAAGGTGCTCCTGGTAGAGTGTAGTTATAATGCAGAGCACTTCCAGAGTATGTTGTAAGGAATAATACGATTCTTGGAGCTTGCATGGGAAGAGCAGCAACCCAGGACTAAGATGGGCTAAAGCATAAAGTTACGGCTTTTCCAAAGAAAGAGTAATTTTTAGTAACTGAGATAAGCTTCCATGAGCAATTTTTCTTAATAGTAGAAGTAAGTGGTCCCTAATAGATCAATAGCAATCCTACCTTTACTTGTTGCAGTGATTTCTACTTCTTTATATAGCAATCAGGAAAATTAGAAGAAATCTTACAGGTTTGCAGGACTAGAGGAACAGTTTGAAGTAACAGAAGGCATTACTTGAACAGAATCAAAACTTAAGCACAGCTATATCAGGTTTCTTGTAATATATTGCAAAACATAGAGTCCTGAGGTAACCTCTCACCTTGGAGAATGCAGGTATTTTACCTGGCAAAAAGAAGACTTTTTTTTTTTACCCCCCAGAAAAAGTCGCATTTCACATTCATGGTACCGTAACTTAACGTGCATAATTTAAAAATTAGATACTTTCCAGTAAAGAGGTTGAGCATTTCTGTAACTGCAGTATCATTTGACCCTGGATGATGAATGATAATTAGGGCTATGACACACAATTTACTGGTGTGAATTACTAACACTAATCATCTTCTGTCTCCACCTTTGACAAACTAAGTTTTATAGGAGGAGAAAAATACATTTTGTTAGAAGAAAGGGACACACTTTGAACATTAGCAACTTGAAAGTGTCCTCAGCTGTAGCCATTGATGCAGTAAGCTCTTCTCTCTGCACACCTGCCTCTTCTGTGCATGGACTACGTCAGCATAAAGAAGCCTGATACTGAGGATTGCTCTAGTTTTCAGGGTTTAAACTCTCCTTAAAAATAAAAACTTTTTTAATATTTATTAATTTGGATCAATCAATAGTTAGACCTATTGTCATCCACAAGACTTCCTAAACTTTTGTGTGCCAGGAAATAAGCCACAGATTGTAAAGTTGTAGCCAGTGATTTTTAACTAGTGCAGAGAGTGGCAAAATATGACAACAGCCCTAACAATTCCCATTTGCTGGGATAAGACTGTCACTTAACTGTGGAACAGCCTAGGAAGCTCCTAGGAAGTTATGCCCTGTATATGAGAGAATTCCAGCTTGGAGGCCCAGGACAGCGTGCTGTCTTGGTGAGGGTGAGCCATGCCCAAGTATGAGCAGAACCGCAGGTGTGTTTGTACCCTCCAGAAAATACCTGTAGTCAAGGTGATGAGCAGTGATGCTGGTGATGCCTCACTGCTGCCCTGTTGGAAATCACTGCTCTGTCTTCAGCCTGAGGGTGCTCAAGTACCACCCCAGTAATCAAGGCCTCCCCACGCCCCACATCGGAGCCTGCAGCACTGATCCAGTTGAAAATGTAGCTATTAAAAACCTTCCGAAGCTTCTTCTGAGAGTAACCCCTGCCTTTAGTTGTTTCATAAAGCACTTGGGGTGCTGAAGGGTGGCAACGTTTCTGACGGAGCTTGGAACACTTTAACAGTGGGTGAAATGGTTGACCTCTGCAAAGAACCTGAGAAATTTCAATGAGCTCCTTTATCTTTCCTGGCTTTTATTTGACTGAACTGTACCTGAAAACTCTCAAACTTAATTCAAAAAACACTGAATTATCATGGCACTACCAGGGTATAAGCATACTAAGAGAGATGCTAAGCAAAATCATCAGTAATTCAAGTAACAGATGCTGATTTTTAATGAAAAACTGTGAATAATTTTTTTTATATAAAGCACTAAACATTTCAATATTTAATATAGCTGTCAGCTGTGAGAAATTCAGTAATAAAAAGTACCTGGTAATTTACCTTCTTATTAACAGACTGTCCTAACCAATTCCAGTGAAAATAATGGAACACTGTCAAAAGATGTGAAAACCACTTGCAAATGTTAGTATTACTAGATTTTCTTCCAACTCTAACTGGTTACAACAGAAGAAACAGTTTCCCTAACAAGTAGCTGTTCCTGTCATATAAGGTTTGGTGAAGAGGTGTACAGTTAGTTGCTCTTTTATATAGCAGTTTCTATTTTTATGCTTGTGTGAAACAGCACCTCTTGCATTAAACTATATTAACTTCATCTATTACTGAAAAGAAAAAGTTTTGGATTACTAGGTAGGAGACACAAATTGTGCTCTAAAAATCTTAAGACAGTAGTGGGATCTGGGTACACAGAGGGATGAATTCCAGTAAGTCTTGACATTTTTAGTGTTAGGTAATAGGCTTTTTAAGTTATCTCCCATGCAAGAGAAGGAAAATGTTGGTATTAACATTTACTGATTTTTTTTGACAGTGCTAATTTAAAGTGTCCACTTTTGTTCAAATTCACAAGTGAAGGAAAAAAACACTCAGTAATTATAACTGCCAAAACTGATATACAGTACTTTATTCCCTTCTCCCTGCTTTGATTTGCCCACAAAAAAACTTTTTAGAAAAACATCCTTTTCTGAAACACAGAAACAATGCCGTAATGGCCCAGATTTTCAATCACATTAGTCTTTTGGGGTCAATTTTCTCCAGGTGTACTAGAGGCTTCAGCTGCTCAGCAAAGTTCCTCATGTCATCAGAAACAATGTCCTGTCCTGCTGGCGCGACTACATTGAGCTCCACCAAGTAGGAGAGGGAGAGCGGCTCAATGCTCTCCGTGTTTCCTGGCATCAGTATGCGGAAGATCTTGTACACCACGATCTTCATGATGCCCTTGCGGAACACGTGCCCTTTGGCCACGAACTCATGGTCCATGCGGAAGCCCATCTCCACCAGGAAGTCCGTCAGGTTGTCGGACGTGGCGATGTCCACGCAGTTGCGCACCAGCGCGTGGCGGTTCTTGTCGCCGATTTCGGGCTGTCCCAGGTAGCGCAGGTGCCAGGGCATGCCGCTCTTGTCCATGGAGCGCCGGGCGCGCAGCACGAAGGGGCTGGCCTGCTGCCCCTTCAGCAGGAACACCATCTCGTGGTCCAGGAAGGTCTCGGGCTCCATGTTGTCGCACAGCCCGCGCAGGCGGTGCAGGAGGCTCTCCAGGCTCTGGTCCAGCACGCTCCCTGCGGAGACAGCGCCACGACCATGGCCTCCCCCACAGGCCGAGCCGCGCTCCCTCCGCAGCGCGCCCGTCCCAGCGCCCTCCGGCCCGCCCGTGCGCGGCGCCAGCACCCCACCCCCTCCTCCCCCGCTGCCCGCGCTGCTCGGTCCCGCAGTCGCCTACCTTGGAGCAGGTACTCCATCATGTTGATGGTGCCGCCCGTGACGGGCATCATGGTCACCGGCGGCGCCTCCATCGTGCGCTCCGCACCGGCCCCGCGGCCTCGGCGGCAGCGCCGGGCAAGGCGGGCAAGGCGGCAGCAGCGCCCCCTGGCGGCGCGGCGGGGCCGGCGGGGGCTGCGGGTGGGGCGGGGCCGGCGCTGGGGGCGGGGGCTGGAGCGCCCGGCTCCGCTCCCTCACACGGCCCGGGCGGGTTCCGGAAGCGAACACCGGCCAAGGAGGGACCGGAACGCTGCGTTTTCCGCCTCCCCTTGGCCTGCCGGACAACTTCCTTAGCCCCAGGGTGGCGGAGCGCTGGAACAGGCTACCGGGGAGGTTGTGGAGTGCCCCTCTCTGAAGCCATTCAAAACTCACCTGGATATGTTCCTGTGTCACCTGCTCTGGGTGACCCTGCCTCAGCAGGGGTGTTGGACTGGATTATCTCCAAAAGTCCCTTCCAACCCTAACGATTCTGTGATACTGTATTTCTGTCTTTTATTCTAGTTTGCTCAAACCCAGGGATCAGGAGGTAACCCACGAAAGGCTGGCTCTGTGGTCATGAAACCTCTACACTATTTATACCTTTTAACAAACAAAGGCATCAGCATTTGTTGTCTGTAAGTTGTATGACTTTTCTCCTAATTAGTACTCAGACCCTATTTGCTAGTTGTATCTCTTGCTTCTCCAAGAGAAGCGCCCTTTTAGGTTCTTCCAGGCATGGTTCTCCCTCCCCTTTGGATCGGGGTTTGGTGGTCAATGAGACAGTGGTCACGGTCATCCACTGCTGGAATTACCTTCCCTCACTTACTGCCCACTCCTGCTGACTTCACTCCTGGCAGCTCGCATCCAGAGAGTCCATTTATCTTGGCATTGTCTTCTCCTTTCCTCAAAACAAAAGACGCAACATTCACAGTGCAATTGCTTAATCATAACTGTTAAGCTACAGCTTCTGATTAACAACTGAAAAAACCCCCAAACCATTGCAAATTTGGTTCAAATCTTGAGACCTCAAATCCTGAGGGGCCCAATTCTCAAAGGGCTCACTGCCAGCCTCACCCTGATGCCTCTGGCTTTGGCTGTTATATTTTTCAGATTCTGTGCTGCCTTAAGGCATCACCCCAGCACAGGGGGCACAGTGGAGGAGAATGGGAGGCCAGCAGGCAGGCCAACCATCAGGGGTCATCCTGGCTGCACCCACACCTCTCCCCAGGGAGAGGTGGCACATGTAATAAATTCTGTGTAAATTCCCCACCAGAAATGTTCCAATCTGTCTCTTACAGCAACAGCAAAGGGGTTGATGCTCTTGGGAGTTGGGCACCAGGCATCAGCTCCTGCAGCAGTTTGAGTTAAAACTGTTACCAGAGGTGCAACACATGATTCATTGGTTTGGAAAGGCAGAAATCTCATCTGGGCCTGGTAGGGTGTGCACCATTTCTAGGCAGAAAAGCTTCTGGTTTCAAAAAGTGATGAAAATGCCCAATATGTACCAGGTGAATTTGTACCTGTCAATACTCAAAATAGAGTTATAAATATGACTTTCTCTTAGCAGTTTTTTTTGTGTAGCAAACCTTTAGGCCACACAGAATGTGAACAGTATGTCTGTCTTTCCTTTATCAGTATCTACACAGCTGTGGTATTCCCTGAGACCCCCCAGAAAAATTATATAAATTCTGGTACAAGCCAAAGACCTGCAAACGAGAAATGGCATAATTGTGCCCTCCCAGAGCAGTAATGGTTTGTGTTACCCCTGATGTACCAGAGGTAGTTTGGAGTACTGACAAGCAGGGGTGACCTGAGGGGTGGAGTGCAATCCATGAGGGGAATATTGACAAAGGAGGGAACCACAGCCCAGGGAGCTGCCATAGTGGATGCACATTGTACATACTCCCCAGATTGCAGATAAGAGGCTTGTGTTGAAATAAAGTAAGAAAATAGTCAACAAAAGGTTTGAGTAATTGTTTTAAAAGCATTCCTAAGCTTCAAGGACCAAAAAATAGGTTTCCTCTTATATATGGATCAGCTTTACTTAGCTGGTCATCATCATCATACAGTTAGCATGGAAAAAATATTGAGAAAGATAGCTAAGAAAAGTAAAAATCAATATAAAAAAGTATTTTAGCATTTCAAGAGGGGTAATTTCTGAGGTTCACTTCTCTCTGTGGTGATACCAATTTTCACTTCTGTCTAGCTGAGGTGCATAATAGTGTTACTACAGATGCCTCATAAAACTTAAGAGGATGTCAAATTTCTGTCTCGAAGTAAAAATTCTTTCAAATTCCACGGCTGTCACTACTCTGAGTAGTTTTGCACCACAATCTGACAAGCTATGCAGTAGTGCAGTCCAGAAAAGAAATGTCCCAAAGAGGTCATCCCATTCCCCTGCAGTTCTAGAAAATGTAGGTGATAAAATGTGCCACAGCCACAGCATCTCCAAGTACCTTCACTGGCAGAGTAAAAGGCAGCATAGTCCTGCATCTGCTGAGCTGCTTGTCACTGTGGGCTTGGAAGATCTAGGGTACACCTACATACCTTTAAGGTATCCTAAAGAAACTTTTTCTGCAGCTGTTGAAGATGGGATGCAGCAGACACCAACAACAGGTGGTCAGACAGATGGAGGAGGTGGAGAGAAGCAAAGATAGTAATTAAGAGTAAACGTGTTATTCCCAGCCACCCACCTACATTCTGTTCAGCTCCCTTGAAAATCCATCTCACTCAGCTCTCTGTGTCAGGGAAATGGGCTGCCCATGTGGGACCAGGCCTTTATCTCAGCTCTGTGTCACATGTCAAGTGCTCAGAGCAGAGCTCTGCTGGGAAACCTCAGGTGAACTGAGTGATCCAGCCATGATCTCATTGAAATAATACCAGCAGAAGGGAGGGTCAGCTAGACATAAACTGGATTAAAGGTTTCTAAAACTCAGAATTTTTTCTCACCCATGTTACAGACTTAAGGTTCGAATCCAATTTTGTTACATCTATGAATCAAATATGCTTTCAGATTAAGCATACAGCACTCTACATTCACTCACAAATTAACAGCAAAAAGTCTTCCACCCCACAAATCTATGTGTTAGCTTTTTGAAATTATTGCAATGAATCACACAATTATTTAGGCTGGAATACATCTCAAAGTCATCAAGTCCAACCTATGACTGAACATCACGTTCTCAATTGGACCATGGCAGTGAGTGCTGCATCCATTTTTTCCTTAAACACTTCTGTTGATGATGACTCTACCACCTACCGGGGCAGCCCATTCCAATGCTTGACAACTCTTTCAGTGAAGAAATTCTTCCTGATGTCCAGCCTGAATCTCCCCAGGTGCAGGTTGAGGCCATTTCCTCTTTTCCTGTCACTTGTTGTCTGTGAGAGGAGAACAATCTGCACCTTTCTACAAACTCCTTTCAGGCAGTTGTAGAGAGTGATAAGGTCTCTCCTGAGCATGTGGTCTAGCTTTAAAGCTTGTTTAAGATGCAAGTGCTTAACAAAATCAAACCTAAATTTCACTTGCGTCTCATGGGACTAATATCTCATACAGTATGAGTAAGTACATTTTAAAGGGGCTCACAAACTCCTTTCCACTTCTTTTCCCAGGAATTAAAAGGGCAAAAGCTCCTGAAACCTGAGAGTTTTCAACTTGCTTTGCTTTGGCAGACTTGCAACTTTCAAAAAGGCCCATTTGTCAATGACATTTTCTGGGGTTTAGAGGACAGTTAGGGTATTAAGTACCTTAATTAGTTTATGAAGTCATTACTTTGTATTCCTCTCTTTGCTCACCTTTTGGAAGAGGAGATTTTTTCTTGAATGAAATAACTAGACTTGTGGTGGGATAGCCTTGGCAGAGTGAAATGCTGACCACCTATACAGCAGGATTCGGTAGAAGAGTAGAATGAGAAAGCTCATGGGTCAAGAGAAAGACAGGAAGATTGCTTCCTGGTTTTTGTCAGGGCAGAACATTCTTGACACGTGGAAAATCAATTTGTTGCTGATTTAAAATAATGGGAAGTTAATGGGAGATAGAAGGACAAACAGTAGAATAAGTTGTCTTGCCCTTTTTCCTGAGCTCAACTCCATTCCTTTTCCCTGTAGGCTCCTCTACCAGAATCATAAAATCATTAAGGTTGTAAAAGATTTCAAACCTTATCAAGTCCAATGGTGCACCAGTAAACCTTGTCCCTGATTGCCCCATCTAGACCTCTTTTAACATTGCCAGGCTCAGTGATGCCTCCAGTGAGACTGGCAGGGCGGGGCAGTCTGTTCAATGCTTGTCTCCCCTTTCAGTGAAGAACTTCCTGCTGATATCCAGTCTAGCCCTCCCCTGCTGCAGCTTGGGACTGTTTCTCCTCTTCTGCTTGTGCTTGTTAGCTGGGAGGAAAGACCAGCCCCACCTGGCTACAGCCTCCTTCCAGGCACTTGTAGAGAGCAACGATGTCTTCCCTGAGCCTCCTTTTTTCCAGACTAGACACCCCCAGCTCCCTCAGCCACTCCTCACAGGAGTTGTGCTCCAGATACTCCATCAACTCCATTGCTCTTCTCTGGACTCACTCCAGTATCTCAACATCTTTCTCATACTGTCATAGCAGAGGGACAATTACTCTGCTCAGTTATGTAATAGGCAATTTACATAATGATTTCATGACATAATTTGCATTAAGTCATTTTGTGTGTTAACAGATAATTCAGTGGCTGAGTTGTATGTCAGTAGTTGAGGGACCATCATAACTAGCAGGACTACATCAAGTTATGGCACAAGCAGAGAAATTAATAATAAATGTCAGGTAATTTGTGACTTACCATGAGCCTCAGTCTAATGCACATTATGATTTATTCCTCCCCACCTCACAAAGCAAGAACACTTTCCAAACGAGTTATTTCAGTGAACTGGCCAGCCTGGTGGCTTGAGACTTTGTGCCATTCCTAAGATTGTATCGCCAAAGCAAAAACTAAAGTTGCATGTAATTTTCTATGCTATGTGCTTGCATTCCCAGGATTTTAAATGCCAAATGTAGAGTGCATTGTTAGATACGAAAAGAAACTGCTACAAGGAATTAAATTAGAATTTTCTGCTCTTCAGACTTACTTACCCAGGAACAATTTTCATGAGGGAAAACCAAGATTATCCTATGAAAAGTATAATTCTGTTTATCAAGAAACTCTGTGAACAGTGGTGTCACTCCTTGCACCTTATAGACCTGCCCATTCTTTTCTCACTAAAGAGGCATCTTTTAGAGCCAGTATTCCCAAAGGTTGAACTAATTTAACCTCTGGTGTTGTAAAACTGTACCAGCTCACACAGAGCTATGCCAGCTCTCTCATAGAAAAGATGGGGAGTGACTCCTCTGTGTACCATTACATTTGTATGTGGCTTCTTTCAAGTACCTTTTTAAAGGAAGTTTTACCCTTAGCAACATCGTTATACCTGAGCATAAACCTGTGCAGTGGGTGAGTGTGGCTTGTGGGTGAGAAACTGATGCAATCAGTGCTGGGCAAAAGAAAGTTGCAACATTGCTCATTTGTTTTGAGGATGAGGGAACATTTTTAGTTGCCTAACTGTGGTCCTTTACTCAATGGTCCTGGGAGAGATTGGTAATTGACATCATTTTTATGGCATAGTTATTTTCATCCTGGTGTTCCAGCTTGTGAAAGTGTGAACTGACCTTGTAGAATTCTTCTCCAAAAGGATAAACTGGGTAAGGAAGAAATTATTTCTCGTGAGGGTGCTGAGATGCTGGAACTGGGAAATTATGGCTGGATCATGACTGGAAGTGTTCCAGGTCAGGTTGGATGGGGCTTTGAGCAACCTGACTTTATGTTTCTGGTGGCGGATAAAGAAAGAGGTGATTTTTTCCATTCTGCTACTGCTGCCTGGTATGAGCAAGGAGGGAGAAAGGAAATATGGCTGGCTCCTGTTGACACTCAGGTTCTGTCTTGTGCACGGTGTCCGCAGGAGAGGCCTCCAGGAGGATCCAGGGAGAGTAAGAGAAATGCATCATGTCTGTTTCACTGTATGCCATCAGGCCACACAACAGGAAGGAAGAATGTCAGGAAGGAACATGTCAGGTGCATCAGTCTGATGCCTTTCTAGCCTATGGACTCGACAGTGTTAGGTTTAGAGTTGGACTCAATGATTCTAAAATTCTGTTCTAAACAATTCTGTGATTGTCTGGTCTAGTGAAGGTGTACGTGCCAACAGCAGGGGGCGTTGAAATTAATGCTCTTTTAAGTCCCTTCCAACCCACACTCTTCTGTGATTCTAAGAGCTGGTCTTTACTTGGCTGTTGTGGATCTCACTTGTTGTGGGTATTGGTGCCAAGATCCAGATTTTCTATTTTTATACAGGCTGTGGCTGGGATGAAATTGGTTGTCTCCATAGCAGCCTGTATGAGGCTGTGTTCTGGATTAGTGACTAAGAACATTGGTTACACAGCGCTGTTTTGGCTGTTGCTGAGGAGGGGTTGCCAGCATCAAGGCCTTATTTTTGTCCTTCTTTTTCTCCTGCATTTACTGCCAGTGAGTAGGCTAGAGGTGGGTGAGAGGCTCTGAAGGAACACAAGGAGTCACATCTAATCCCAGCTGCCCACAGCAATATTCCATACCAGATGCCATTGTGCCCAGCACCAAAAGCTCTGGGAAAAAGATGAGAAAGTGGGGACATTCATGGTTATGGGATTTGTTTTCTCAAGTAACTGTTAGTGTGCCAAACTGTTAGTGTTCCTCTGCTTGCTGCTAGGGAATTGTGATTAAATTCTTTGGTTGCTTTCCATGTGTAGCTTCACTTTATCTCCTAAGCAGTCTCTATCTCAATCTGTCTTCTCATTTTTGCCTTTACAATTTCTCTTTCCTGTCCTGTTTAAATGGGGGTGAACAAGGTCAACCCACCATATTCTTCTAGAAGGCCTGAGTCCTAGTGGGAATGGAATGGGAGCAACTTATGAAAGCTGGGGCTAAAGCTCTTGGGGTCCCCTAAGAGCAGACCGAAGTAAAGCTGGTGGTTAAGGCAGGATGCTAAGTAGTTTTTGCATTGTGTAATAGACTGCAAAAGCCTTGGAGCACTGAGGTGAGATTAACTTTGGAAGCAGGCCTTCCCCCTTCCACAGGCTAGTAAGCAAGGTGAGCCTGAGGCCAGCAGACATCTCCAGGCAGGAGGACAAGGTATGGAATTGTCAGTTCTAGGGGTGTCACTGGATGCACACCAGTGTCACTTCTTACTCTGTGTATAGGACAAGGTGGACCTGACAGGAATACAAACTTGCCCTGGGGCAAGACAGGATCCCAAACTATCATCTTGTTTCAGCAGGTATCATTGTGCAATATAAACCTTCCCTAACCAAAGCCAAAGGGAAAAAGAGGATATGATGTTGAAAATGGTAAGCCATGTCCTAAAGGAGATGGAGAGGATCACATATCTGAAAAACACTCTGAGTAATAGCCAGAGCTTGCACTGCACCCCACAAGAGAGCTGGAAGGAGTAGGACAGGCCCTCTACCACAGCTTTTCCCAGGGCTGTATTCACCTTATGAGCAAAGTTCACATCAAGGATGAAAATTGTCCACTGTTTGTGCACTGACATACCCAGTGTGTACTTGTACACTCCTATGAGAAAGCAAGTGGTTTCCCAGCTGTGCTCTTTCCCAGGAATCAGTGTGCATGCCTAGGAATGCCTGTGCTGGAGCCTGGCAGAGCCACATCCCCCCAGGTCAGCACCGGCCATACCAGGCTTCCAGTATCACCGCTCTGCTCAGGGTGCATGTCACGGTGATGTGCATCCCTGTGCTGGAGCTGCTCTCTCCATCAGGAAGGTTCAGTAATGCACAGTTCACTGACAGAGCCTTGCAGCAGCTGGGCAACAGCTCTCTGGTTGGAGCTAGCTGGGGCTGGAGTGCTTGCAAGCCTCAGTGCTGAAACTGCCACACCAGGCAGCAAAAGGGAACTGGTGTGTTACAAGGTAAGTTAGATTCAGCACACAGAGGAGAAAAGAGGTAAAGAAAGAAGCAAGGTGGTACCAGAGTCAAACACACTATTTTAAATGTTTTTTTCTTCTAGGGTTTTAAAATATTTGGGAAACCATTATCCATAGCAAAAGTATAGCACTGAAGTTACGACAATTCTAGAAATTCAGTTCTAGATCAGTGTTTTGATTTTGCCAAACGGGCCTCAGCAGAAGGTATGTCTAATGCTGCAGCGAGTTAGTTCTCTCCCTTGGGCAAGTTGCCTAATTAAACTTTGAGGACAATAAATGAGTGCCAACAGGCTTCTGCAAACAAGGGGAGAAGTACTGGTGTCACAGCCCTGGCTGTGTTTAGCACTGCTTGCTAGTGTCTCTTCATTAACTCTCTTAATTTAGACTCTCTATAAATTTGTCACTAAGTCATAAAGTAAGCTTAAAATACCACAATTAAGCCAATGTGTTTTCTGTGGTTTTACTGAAACTGAAAAAGTAGTTCTGTACCAAAATGTACACAGTTTAGTAATACAAAAAAGTTAATTCTGCCAGACAGAATGTCAGTTAAATCCACCAAAATGAACACTGAATCACCATTTATTGCCAGACCAGTGTTAAATAAAATCATTGAATGAACATAGAAACAAAGTAATTCCAAATTTTCTTAAATAAAAATAGCAATTAGCAACAATACTGCAGGAAGATAAACATTCATGGTATTTGCTATTTACATGCCATCATAACATATCTAGCATGTAGTATGTCTTCATGCTTGCACATTACATTTATGAGCTCATTACAATGGATATTAACGCGTAAATGTACTACAAAGCAACCCACCATGATGTATATCAAATCTGCACATTAGAAGAGCACCTCTACTAGTCACCCCTTTAGGAATGATGCTGCAGGAAACCCAGCCCAATCCACTGATTCCCCCCACAAAAAGTCAAACAAGAAAAGCCAACACCAACCAAACAAAAAAATCATCAAGCATATTAATAATTTTCCTCCTGTGATTAACTAGGCAGGGCTATGCATTTAGCAGTATTCCTGAAGGTGAATCAAACCAGAATAAACCTGGGTTTTCTTTATTACAGTAAGAACACCTGAGACTGCTTCACTGGTCCAAGTACAGTATTTTATTACAAAAACTGCTTCTTACATTAACATGTCATTTCAATGAATCCCCTTAATTAGTACTTTTCATTGACAAAAAAGCTAAAATTTATTCTTAAAATAAATATTCCCCACCTTAAAAAGAAAGTTCAAAAGGAAATTAAAAGAAAAAAAAATCCCCTCCTTTTTTTTTATAAGAACAGCGTGGTCTTCTGGCTTAGTTTTATTTCAGCTGAAATGGTGGATAAACACCTATTCTTGGAGAATAGGCGTTAAACACCTTATAAAAATCCCCAACATAAGGTACACAATGTGTATGTATGTTCCTAAAGAGAATTCTTGTTAAGTAAGTGTAAACATCTGTTCTTGAACATCTGTTCTTGACTCCTGTTTGAATGCACTCCTATCAAATAATGTTTCTCTGAGAAACTACATTTGCTTAAATATCTGACACATAACTGTTTTGAAGTTGCCATTTCATTTTTTCTACAAAGTACCAAAACAGTTGTAGACACTGTTCTTCCCTACTTCAGTACAGATTATATTTAACAGTTCAAAATATAAAAGATCACAAGTTTTACATAAAGGAATAACCTAGATTGTGGACTTAAACACTGAACACTGCTTAGCTGAAGCAGCAGCAAATTAAGTACTATATATAGACAGAGATTTCTATTAAACTAATATAATTCAATTAAACTGTCTGATAGCCTAAGACCTGTTTTACATGTGAACAAATTAAAACTGGGAGTTCATAGAAAGTGATTAGGCTTGCCATCACTTTAAAAAACATGCTTGCTTAACCAGAAAATAAAGATGGCAAGGACCAGTGCATTCAATCCAAGTTTACACCAACTTCTTTTGTTTTGTTACTTTAAATGTACAAAGTACATTACATAACTTTTTAGTTTAGTAGTTAGCAGGACCTTATTAGGCAAAATAATCTCAACCTGTGAAAACATTAGACTGACTCTTCAGAAAATGATGTGTAAGAGTAAGAGTTTGAAAGCATGAAAGAATTTTTGTAAGAGTAAGAATTTGAAAGAATTTGAAAGAATATTCAAGATATCTGACAGGACTTCTTTTCACAGTTTCTAACCACTGAAGAAGGTCAAGCATAGCTAGTCTCAAGTCTTGATCTCTTAGTTTCTCTTACACAGACATCATTGCGTTGAAGGCAATCTTTATTCTAAACTTCATAGATTTTGGTTTTTTTTCCTTGTGCATCTGGTCAGTTCCTAAAACAATTCTTCATTTCAAACCCATTTTAGTACTCAAGCTGCCTTTTTAGTGCAGGTTCCTTGAAGATCCTGTAGATTTATCTTTGACCTAATAAAACAAGCAAGATAACTATATTAGACAGTTAAAATGTTACACTGCTTCTGTGTGTTGCAATTAGTCACATAATCATTATTGACTCTCCTGTACTTGTAAGAGGATCAAAACAGCAGATAAATACACAGATTTTTCCATTTTTTACCTGTTGTGGATCATGTGGCTTTTGACTAGATGCCCTGCTGCAAGAGCAGCCATTAATGACAATTCCCCTGCCATCACTGTAGCACAAACAATTTTAGCAAGCTGACGGGCATTTTCACCAGGGTTATCTTGGCTTGCACCTTGAACCCCTAACATCTGGAAAAAAATACAAGGCAGTATTATGCTATGAAATTTAAGTCAATTTATTATATATTTGGTAGTATTTCTCAATTATACCCAATGAGTCTCTTTAATATTATTAAGACATTAGTAAATGTCTTAAGCTTTAGAAACTGGATATATGAAAACAGTTCATTAGACATTTCTAACATTTTCATATAAATACACCAAGTTTCAAGCAGCCCCATTCCTGCAATATTGCTTGCACACCACATGAAAGCAACCTTTGATTTAAGAAGATAAGTTGCTTTCAACTTTGAGAACTATACCTGCAAACAGGCCTGCTGTGGGAGCAGGTTGGTGCCGCCACCAACAGTCCCTATTTCTATAGAAGGCATTGTGCAGCTGATGTACAGGTCTTCATTGGTGGAACCAGTTCTCTCCATCAAAGTGATGCAGTTGGAGCTGCCCACATTCTGCGCAGCATCCTTCAGATCAAGGAGGAGAAACAACAATCAGACACTTAAATCAGTGTTTGATTAAGAATTACTGAACTAAAGAAAATGTGAACTGGTGTATAACAAACCTACCTGACCACAGGCAATGTAGATCGCTGTCACAATGTTTGCTGCATGTGCGTTGTAGCCACCTATGCTACCAGCCATCGCAGAACCCACCAAATTTTTGTTTATATTAACTTCAACTAGATCTTCCGTAGTTGTTTTCAACACCTGGACAAAGTGATAGATACACTTTTACTACCCTTTTCCTCAGGCAGGAGTAGAAATACTCTATTTATGGTTATTCGTGGCCCTCACCCCTTGTTTGCCTCTGTATGGAATTTGAATCAATCATTGTCCTGGATACCTTTTATTTTTGTTCCAAAGAAAACTTTTAAATATAGGATGTCCAAGTAACAATGGAAAAGTCCAAACAAAGGGTTTGGACTTTCACAGGCCTTTGAGAAAAGCTCACAGCTGGGTACTCCATTTCAAAGTCTCCCTTATATTCAGAATGGAACAAGTAAAATTATCTTGGCAGAAACATCCCATTAATTTACCTTTACATGACTCCAACATTCCTGTCAATTTGTTCCAGACACTAAACTCTTCCCAAATTTGTTTTGCATACAAATATGGAGCCAAACAAAAGTTCCAACACAAACAACTATTCTACATAGGTAAATAAATATTATGAACAGTAATATAAAATTAAATGACATATTTATTTTTAGTGACTGGATTTTGAAACTTTCAAGTAAGAGATTTATACTGAATTTAATACAAAAGTGATCAAAGATGGTCAAAAGAGATACTGTTGTTGAGCAAAATTTAAGATATTCCTGCACAGCAGGAACAGTATTTATGTGCACAAAGTCTGCAGCACTGACAAAAATATAACATTGATGTATTATAAGTTCAGTATAAGTAAATGTGGTGACATACAGGGCTGGGGTTTGAGGAAAACCTTCCCAAATTTACCTAAAAATTATCAATGCTCATGAAAGGACTACCTCCCCTTTACTACCCTGGAATGAAATCTTGAGGTTACAATAGATATTGCCAGTCAACAATTTGAAAAACAGTAAACTACCCCAGAAGACATGAACTATGTCAATGTATAAATCCATTTTGCATACACTGTTAGAATCCTGTGTCAAATTCTGTACCCAGAATTTTAGACATGGTAGAACTGTAAAAGATACAGAGGTAAGCATGTTCAAAGACATACTGGAAGTCGGTTTACTCACTGCTGATAGAGACTCTAGTACATTTTAGTCTGAAAATGAAAATAGCTGGGAAGGTGGACCAGCTGTGTCAGAGCTGTAACATCTTGAACAGTTGAGAGAAGATGAAAAGTCTTAAACATCTCTCCCAGTACAAAACTGGGGCATCATCAAATGGAATTAATACAAAAGTAGTTCTCACACAAGGTGAAGCTGGACTGTGGAATACTGCCCAGAATAGTAGTTCTAGAAGTTCATATAGTGTCCCAGAAGAGAATGGACAAATCACTAAGGGAAAGCAAGCAAAAAAAAAAAAAAAACCCACCCTATCCAGTATGCAATCACCCACTTATAAGATCTTAAACAAGTGTTACAATGCATGAATTCTTCCTTGGATATTGTCTCCCATGGCCAGTGCCGACAACCAGGTAACAGGCAATGGATTTTATCTGACACAGAAGCCATCTTCTGAACTTGGGTGGAAGAGAATCTAAGACACTGTTGTAATGGAGGACAAGCCGGCCAGAGTATACAACTGGCATTGCTTATAAAGTAATACCCTTGGTCATGCGAGATGTCAAGACAGCTTTGGAGTAAGTAAACTACCTGATTATCCGTTTCCACTATAGTAGGAAGCATGTAAATACTGAAGAGAAAGCCAGGTGCGTGTGACACAAAATATGAGTGAAAGGGTTAAAAGACTGTCTTTAATGACACACAAAACACCACATGTAAACATCTGTCAAAATGTGGCATAATTTTTAAGAGGTTAACCATGAAAATCCCAATGCCTTCAACTAGGTATCAAACACATCACTATGCATCATTAAACACATACACACTATTTCACACTAGCCACAATGAAAAAGGAAGAATCTACTGACTCAGAGAAATGGCTTATCCTACAGAAGTACGTGAAAAGACATTTAAGAACCATCCTTACCTGTAAAACAACTTTCAGTTCATATGTACAATGTAAAATAAGCATCAGTTTTGCAAAACGTATGTATTTTTATAAACAAGAGACCAGACACTTACTTCTCTAACAACCTTAGCTGGAATGACTGCTTCACAGACAACAGACTTTCCTCTTCCTTCTATCCAGTTTATAGCAGCAGGTTTTTTGTCTGTACAGTAGTTACCACTGATAGCTATAACTTGAAGGTCAGGAAACTCTTCATTCAGCCTCACCAGTGCTTTTTCAGTACCCTGTTAGAGAGAAACAGGTAATAGGCTAGGTTTATCTTTATGGGTGTAAAACAAGCCATTCAAGGACAGTGGAACAGTATCCTAATCAGATAATCAGTTACAGTGGAAGAAAAGAAAAATAGAAAAATACAAAAAATATAATGAAGAAACAAGAAATAGAAGGGGAAAAACCACAAACAATTATGACTATCTTTTTTCTAATCACTCTGGGAATTACATTGGGGAATAACTGATTTTTCCCAGTACATACAGACTCCCTGGATCCATTCTAGGTACATAGACATATGGGTACCATACTGAAGATACAACAGGAACTAAGTTAAACTATTACAGGCATAGATTGAAAAAAATCTGGATGTAGAGGAAAGAGCTTCTTTACACCAGGAAATCAAGACTAGAAAATCTGCTATATTAGGACTTGTCTATGATCAGATCCACTTTTATAATGGTTCTGACTGCCTATTCTAAAAGAAGTTTAAGTCTAACATTATTCATTTTGCAATCTAAGGATCTAGATAAGCAATCTAAGGATCTAGATATGCAACCTAGAGATGCAGTCTAAGGATCACATCTCAAATTCTTCCCCATGTTTGCATAAAAACAAGCAAAACTAGAGAACACCTCTCTGCTGCCACTCCTAATTCTTTATTAACTAGGAAATGATAAACACAGTAACAGAATAATTACTACTAGATAGAATCTTTGGCTTAAAGCAACAGTGCAACCATTTTAGCTTCCTATTACCAAAAATACTGTCTTTAAATAATTATAAAAATATAAAATAAAAAATTACTTCCTTCCTTCATAATTTTCTTCCTAGTTTTGTCTACACTTAACAAAACCAAAAATTTTTATTGCTTTATGCAAAGACCACTGTGTCTTGTCTTTGTCCTCCAGATGTCACAGGTTATTAGGCTATTTTCAAAAAGGAATACCCATTTTTTAAAAATACTTAAGGGGACTGATCCTTACTTTTGAAATCATATTCATTCCCATTGCATCCCCTGTTCCAGACTGAAACCGGATATAAAGGTTACGACCAGCCAAACTGATGAGAAGTTTTTGTAGGCGGGCAAACCTGCAAGAAAATGTAACTATTACTTACAATGCTCATGGGAATATTAGCTTTAAGTGGCAAAATGGCAGTAAATCTTTGCAAATTGCACTGCTAAATACAGTATAATAAATTCCTTTACAAATAATTTTGAAAAGAGCTATAAAACCAACAAGTCCAGTCTTTGACGATCATCCTTTCAACAGGACCACCGCACCAAGTGCTATGTCCAGTCATTTCTTGAACCCTTCCGGAGATGGTGCTTTCTTGAATAAGTACAACAAAAATATTCATTGTTAAAGTGTTCACTGCCTTTTTATGTTTTCTATCCCTCAACTTCAAGAAATAAAATATCCTCAACTGCTAACATAAATTTATTCACTCGTATTCCTTAAACATCTCACTACCAGATCTAAAGTAATAATCAGGCCTTTGGAAATTCTGATGTAAGTTTTACAGCAAGGCAAAAAGCATGCTATCTTCAACACTGCAAGCTGCACAAGTCACTCAAAAGGCAGAAAGTACTGCATTTAAAAAGCAGCATGAGCTGATTCTGGCCAAAATACAGATGTATCTTTGGCTGATGCTTGTTAAGAAAATCTCTCTCTGAATCTTCCTAAAGCAAGAAGATCATCATAAGCCCTAGAGAAAACTTTAGGGCTTGAAATAGACTTATTCTTACCACTGTTTTACATTTTTTTAGCATTTCAGTTCTAGCATTAGTTTACCTTGTATTTTCTCAGATTAATACTAATATCATCTGAAAGGCTTACGACCAAACTGAGGATTTTTTCTGCATAGTAATTACAGTTACAGTTACTCTGCCTAGTAAAAATCAAAATAAGATTATAGGATCTTTTAAAAAAGCTTAGACAAATTAATATTCTATTAATTATTACAGAATGTCTATCTATTTGTTGTTAACATACAGCAGTTTACCATTATCAGTGAAAAATGTTTATTGCTAGCCTTGGCACACAGCCAGACTGACTTCTGTCCTCTTAGATACTCACAGCATTGGGACAGCCAATTGCAGTACTCAAAAAAAAACCAACTGAGATCTTTCTACCATCCACAGAAGTCTTATGTCTGGAAATGAAGCTGGAACAGTCATCATACTAACCTACTTGTGCTGTCAAAAGCTTCCTTCATTATTTTAAAACCTTCGGGGCTTTCAAGCCAGACTTTCACCTCTGCAGCCTGGCAAGCAGTGGGCAACCTTACAACAGGTCCTCGAGTCATCCCATCTGCCAGAATGCGGCTACTTGCTCCTCCACCAAGCTAAAAACCAAAGCAGAAAGGGATAAAGTAAGATTACTGAAACTTCAGTTTTCAAGAAATCAAAAATACGCATTATATAAACCTGAATATGTTTAGGTTTATATAACGCATATTTTTATGCATTATATTTATGTATTTTATAATACAGGAAGTTTTCTAAGCTTTTAAAGTCACACAGTACTTACACATATTGCTCTACATCCTCTGTTTGTGCTTGCTACAAGACACCCTTCTGTTGTTGCCATTGGCACCTGAAACTCTTTGTTATCCAAAACCAATGGTCCTGCTACGCCTACAGGAATAGGCATATATCCAATCACGTTTTCACAGCAAGCTCCCATCACCTTACAGAAACCAAACAAAACAATCACTTAGGTTACATTCCAGTGGCACAGTACAGCATGCTACATACAATGCCTATGACTACACCAAGGCATCTTTGTAAAACACAAATTTACCCATAAAGCAACTCACTGCCACCTCAAAAAGTTAACAGCTATAACTATCAACAGCGAATGTTACTCAACACTAGGCAAGATATATTGAATCCTGTATAGTACTAAATGTTACTTAAATAACCCTGAAGTTTTAATTTAAAAAAATATTCAGTTTTAACTTGTGCTCAAGGTTATTTTATTATTATCATTCAGTTGAATTGTGGCTCAGTTTCAGTAGAACTCCAGATTTCTCAGATAAGTCAGCTGCATACTTTGATAGGAAATATTTTTTGGATAACTTACAAAACTCATGCACCACCCTAGGTTTAAAAAATTAAGAGCAATTAAAGTTGGTGCCTTGTGTCTGCCTTTTATTTTTTTCCTTCTACATAAGTTTTGACCATGCTTATTGTCAACTCACATGCATGACTATGGATTTATTTCCTAGAACCATAGACTTGTTTGGGTTGGAAGGGACCATAAAGACCACCTAGTTTCAATGCCCCTGCCAAAAACAGGGACACCTTTCACTGAACCAAGTTGCTCAGAGCCCCATCCAACCTGGCCTTGAACATTGCCACGTTTGGACCATCCACACCTTCTCTGAGCAACCTGTTCAGTGTCTCACCACACTCACAGTGAAGAATTTCTTCCTAACATCTAAATCTGCTCTTCTGCAGCTTAAGGTTGTTCTGCCTTGTCCTTTCATTACAGATTCTTGTGCAAATTCCCTCTTCCACTCTCTTGTAAGCCCCCTTCAGATACTGGAAAGTGCTTTAAGGTCTTCCCAAAGCTTCCCCTTCCAGGATGAAAAATCCCAACTCTATTAGCCTGTCCTCACAGGTGAGATATTCCAACCCCCAATCAACTTAGTGGCCTCCTCCAGAATCGTTCCAACAGGCTCATGTTTTTCTTCTTCATGTGTTTGGAATATAGTTAAACAGTGAGTTCTGCTTGTCTACTTCATACTTACCAAAGAATAATTATAATTCTTGTAAGGAAGATACTGCAAAGATGAAGGTTCAGGAAGTTTCTTAGATAACATCTGTCTGCGAATGGATACACCTCGCTCCTGGGTTTCCATCAGGGTTTCCAGTTTGTATGCAGGAATATGCTTAGCATTAACTAAGCTGATAACCTCAGCATCAGTAAGAAATTTTGCTCCTTCCTGGAAACAAAGGGTGGAGAGAGAAAACAGAGACTCTCCTGGTGAAAATCATTTTAAATGTTTCTAAAAGAAAAAGAATAACAACTTTACTTTGCTAAAGGGGTCAACTGCCAACATCAGGTTTTACAGCAGGCCAACATATGATCAAAAACTTTCATGATCAGACACACACTCGTACGTGTACATGATGAAGCTCCAAAGACTTGGAATGTTATCAATGATGAAGCTGATCCCTCTTCCTAACCTTCTCAACTGACTTGAGAAGTAACTCATTAAAGCGTTTTGTTTTAGCTGTGACCTCCACACTCCCCCATGTTATTAAAGCCATGTAATTTCCTGAAGAATGATATTACAACCAGTGGGATCATCTAAAAGCTGGGAAAAGAACTCTAACAATTCTTAAATCAGACACTGCAGTAGGGGTTACATAAAATAGTTATTTTTCCATACCTGTGCATTTCCAAGTATACGAACACATTCCTCAATAGAACGTGGCTCTTTAGGTAACTCAATCTCTTCCTCTTTTCCACTCGGATATGAAGAAGTTTCCACGGGGCTGGAATTGCCAACCACAAATGTAGCCTTGGTTGATGACTCTGCTAATACAGGTTTTATGACTTCAGCTGTACAAAGATAATAAAAATGAGCTCCAGTTAACAAAATACTGAAGTTTTGATACCAAATATAATATGCTACCAAAGACTGCACAATTTGTTCCAAATACTCATTAATGGGTCCAGACTTTAAAATTATAAAAATTACCTACCACTTTCATCTTTGGATATGAAAGCTTCTTCTCCTGTGTTAGATTTTTGATTGTTTTTCAGAACTCCAGTCTGCTTCCTGCAACAATTTTCAGGGACCTTTTTCTGTACCATCACAGGAGATGTTATGGGATTCTTCAGTGAGAGCGTAGATTCAGTCTCCGCTTGCTCAAAGAAAATATATTTGACAGCAAGGAGAAGGGCTAATCCAAGTGTGATTACTTGCTCAATATCCATACTGGCCATTCTAAAAATGATCAAAAAGTAAATACAGAGTATATACAATTTGTTGCTTGTAACAGCATTCTGGTATTTTTTTACTTCAGAAAGGGTAATATTAATTCCATCCTCACATAGTTACAGAAATTCCATTCAGGAGATATTTTCTACCAGGATGTTGAAGTATTGTAGGCTAGGGTGGAAAAATCATTCTTCATACTACTATCAACATGAAAATCTTCAGATGTCATTAAAGAGTTACATAAATCTGGCTAAAAAGCAGCCCCAGTAGAAAAAATGACTGTAAAGATTCACTGATAGCCACATCAAATTGATTTGACACCTATCCCCCAATGACAAGACAAAGTTTCATTTCTCATTATCTACCAATTAGAACTACTATGATGCACGATGAACTGCTACGAAGGGACAAATACCCCAAGCCTATACCCGAAAGTTCTGACTTCTCAGAAATAACATGAAATGACAGGTGACACTAACTTGAATTGAGCTGAAGGAAAAGCCATAATATAAAATGAGTTTTGCACCTTTTGCACTTAGGTGTGAATGGTGAGAAACTCTATGTAAGTAAATTACTCTGATGCAGTTTTAAAATTATTTCCCGGTATGCTGTGAAAGATGCTAGTGGGAAAAGAATGTTTTGATGCATACAGGAGAACGAGCTCTTGATCATGTTCTTGACTACTGCAAGAGTTTGGACAAATGGCATAATATTGACATTTCTTCTGAAATGTCACCTCTGGTTCCAAGACGTCCTAGAGTGGTCAGACCTGAAAGTCTGCAAGTCTTGTGATCTAGGATAACAAGCTTCTAGATTGGTAGCAGTAGAAATATAGCACAATCACACTTCTGTGAAGCCACCCACCGAGAAAGGTAGAACTGCCACAGTGAAACATTAGGTTCAATTCTCTTTGGTGCATTCTCATCCAATCCCACTGAATTTTCAACAGTACTGTTTTGAGCAGCTGGTTCCGCTATCCAACGACTGTGGGCGTGAACAAGAACCAAACCCAGTGACTGTATCAAAAACACAAAACAAGCATTAATTTTTCAAATGTAACTTGGTATCTAATCTAGTAAGGATAAATATTGCCCTCTTTTTATTTGGGTTTTTTTGCTAGCTTTTTCCCCCAAGTTTCCCACGCTTCTAAAATCCAAAAGCTGATTTTCTACACCTCTAATTAACACCCTTTTTGGCCTACTGTGACACTGTTGTATAGTAGCTTTGGATGTGTCCCACCCACACTTTTTCTCTCACTCAAGAAATAAGCAAAGGAAGCTGAGGGTACTGCAGGGGCAAGAGGGAGTACACATGAAAGAGCCCTGAGTGCTTGGCACAGAAATGCCATAGGCAGGAAAATGACAGGTGTAGATACAGGGTAAGTTAATTAAAAACTATGACTAAGTTCAACTAATGGGCTTCAGAATACAAGTCTATAGGAAACAAAAGCTTAATTTTTGCACCAGGACACCTCACTGATTGCATAACCACAGATGAAAAAGAGCCACAAACCATAATCATTTTGACCCTCTGTGTCACAGGATTTGGTTTATTCTCTTCTTCTTCCAGAACACGAGCAAAATGACTAAGCTGCCATATAGGGCGCCCTTCACGACTCTCTCTTGAAAGCTGCAATAAAATAAAAATAAGTCATATATAGTACCTATTAGAAGAACCAACAAATAAGATCCCACATTACATTTTTATTTGATTATTGACAAATTACCAAGAGTCTATAGTTAGACTTTTAATTGTGAAAAACCCTGGACAGACAATAAGTTACAGTATCATCTGTTTAGTTTGCTTTAGATCACAACTACTACTGAGTGTGACTCATTTACAGTGATATTTACACATTGCTGTCATGTCACCAGTTTACTTTGAAAGGAAGATGAACATGCTGGCATACAACTCCATGATGAAAAATACAGCTTACAGAAGCACAGGGCTGAATACTAAACTTGAGGTTGTCTTGAAGCTGGTCTTACCTCTAATACCAAGGACACACAAGCTGGAAAGAAGGTCATGAAGACAAAGTAGTTGGCAAGAACAGACATACAGCCAAAGCAGCACATAATTTCAAGCTGTCGTACACCTAAATAAAAAGACAGTTTTTACATTTGAATATGCAATTAGCTATAGCTGAATAAGAGCTGCTGGACTAAGAAAGAAATCATTAAACTGACATTGCTGATTACAGAAGGAACTATCGAGATTAATTAAAAACAAGCATCTTAAGGCCTACTCATTGTGCATTGGCTTATTCTAAGCACAATATGTATTTATGTAGTGACAGAAAAGTATTTTAAGGTGTAATTCTAAATGAATACAAATGAAGTTCACCAAGATTTTAAACTTCATCATGAAAGCTTGAAACTCCTTACTTATTTGAGCAAAAAAAAATTAGCCAACACTATGTACTGAACTCCCTTTTCAAACATGGGATGTTCAGAGAAGAAGTAACAGTATACACCCCACCTAGTTCTTCAAAAGTATCCAGAAAAAGCCACGCTATGCATGGTCTACATGCAGTATGTAACTGCCTTAGTAAGGATCAAAGAGCTAACAGGATAAATTGTTTTTAAAAACTATATACAGCACCAAAATAAGTTTTTGTCCCTAAGATATAAAGAAGGAAATTATTAATACATATTATAATTATTAATACAAATTATTAATACATGATACCCTGAAAGGACTGAAATTATTTGAAGAGCAAGTGCTAGAAGATGCTGTTAAGGTATGCAGTGTAGTTGGAAAAAACCCAAACCAAATCTTATGAAAGCAGCTGCACAGATGTTCATTCCTACTTCACAATGCTCAAGGAAAGCCATTACATAGTATTTAAAACTTTGGTTCAGCATGTATATATTATTCATATTTCCAGTAACCAGTAAAATAAGCTAATTAGGAGATAGATAAATAAATAGATTAAGTTGCTCCACTCTCATGGCTAACACCTATTATTTGAAACTCTCCATACTCTAATGTCTCTCAAAACGTCTTTTTTAACTGGAAATATTTAGACCCTTACACTGTATGGCTCACCTGACATGGTACCAACACCAATTACAAGACACTCCACAAGTGCATCCAGGGTAAACGTAGGGCCTAATATTGCCATCCCACGTGAAATATTTTCTCTTACTTCATCCTAGAAAGAAAGATTTCTGTCCATTAACATGAAGACAAAAACCAAACTAAGTTATACATAACATGACTAGTAAATAGAGTAGTATTATGGTGGTAAGGCCTTCTAAAACATTTATTGAAAATGAACTATTACGAGAAAGTATACAGAGAATCTATTCTATTTCCTCTAAGTAATTATACTTTCACTATTGACACAAAATTATTTAATTTTGACTAATTTCTCTACCTTTGCCTCATCAGTATTCTAAGCTTCTACAACACTGATGGGCAGAGACATTAATTACAGCAAATTCAAAAGAACACCACTTCTAAATCTGAAGACATGATAGAAGGCATTTGTGTCATGGATTTCAACATTTCTTACAATCACACATCAGTACTTCAACTACTATTACTTTAGTATTTTATATTTAATTCTGTAGACTCAGCTGATAGAAAAGAGGTCACAAAAGGCACTAAAGCTTTCTGATGGGGAGAAAAAGATTTCCTCCAGAAAGCAGGCATGATAAACTCTAGAGAGCTTGCTACTGTTTTCCTGGTGATGGTATTTTTAGGGCAGCAGGGGGGAAAAAACTGTAGAAGAAACCTATTTGTAAAATATTCTCTTAAAATTAATAAAAAATTCTGTACCTGCAGTAATCATAAATAATACAGAACACATTATATTGCATATATAGAAACTGTACATTGTAATATACACCAAATTCAAATACAACACAATGTTTGCCACAGTTAGTATGTGTAAATGCCATGTACAGTACTTTGTAAGCACAAAGTAATCCCAGTTAATATACTCTTAGTTCAGAATTTGGACTATTAGGAAACAAACATTACCAGGTACAACAAGCAAGATGTCCTGTCAATCTCTCCTAATGTGTTGTGTTAAATGTATTGGAGTACGGATGTTCTTGTCTGCACATATGCTACATTCATTCTGCTAACATTTGGCCTAAAAATTATGCTTCTTTTTGTAGTAACAGTGTAACACTGGATGTGTCTTTAGATACTGTTCCTGAGTCCTAGAAATTAACTATTTCACTATCAGTAACCATTTTAAGGAAGACTTTGTCTAGGAACTTTAGCCTCCTTGGAAGAGCTGTAAGCATTGCTGGTTTTAAGTTCCAATTTAATGAAGTCATGCTCATACATACAATTAACAATGCCCATGGCTGTGCACACTAGTTTTACCATATTACTATTCACTTGAACACTGATCTGGCTTGAAGACAAGAGAACAGAGAATCTTGATAGAATTTGATCCTTTTGTTATTTATGTATCCCCAAGACATTATTTGCCTGTGTGTCTCTCCACTTGGATTACTCATACAATTATAAAATTACTTGTCTTGAAAGGGGCCTTCAAGCTCACCTAGGTTCTAATCACCTGACATGGGACAATGCTCTATTCTGAACATTAAATTAAAAATCACCATTGCAAGACAAACAAACAAAAATCCCAGAGCAAAGCACCAAACAACCAAAAAATCCTCAAAAATAACTCCCCTGCCTGACCTGTGAGTTGGAACTGAGCGCAAATTTGGCTAATGCACTTGCTCTTGACAAATCAATCAGAAGCAGGAAGAATGGTAAAGCTTCACTGAAAAAAACAGAGGCATATGTTAAAATTCAAGGTTTATGGTACAGGAAAAAAAAATATAAGCATGAAATCGAGAATAACAATTCATTACTTACTTTAAACCTGTCAGTTCTTTATCCAAGAAGTGAATTACCACTGTACTAAAAACAAAACTTGAGAAGATTGTGAAGAGGCCAGCAATACCTTAACAAAACAAGAGAATAGGAAATTTTTTGCCTATATATAGGAAGAGGAAAAGGAAAAGAAAAAAACCCCAAAATTCTCCCGCTTTTAGATGAATCATGACAATGAATGATAATTTCTGTCTTAGTGCACTAACAGCAGTTGAGACGCAAACTGAAGGAGAAGCTATTTTTTACAGACATTAAAATCTAAAATTTGTAATGTATTCAAAGTAAGACTCAAAAGCCATAAATCTTAATTAAAATCTTAAACAGCTCTACAATTTTAAGTATTTCACATAATAAACAGTTATTTCAAGAATGACATTTTCGGTGTTTATATAATCCTACACAACCTTCCCCCCCCAAAAAAATAGTACTTTGATACGTGCAAAAGACTTCTTCTGCTATCTAGAAAATAATTAAAATAATGCTGTTGTGAATATAAGGATTAAAAGGTTAGTATTTGTTACCAATTTAGGTAAACCACGTCCCCCACAATTAAAACACATACAGCAAATACAAAATTCAGATAAAATACCTAAAATGTATTTTGATCCAAGCTGCCTTAGGTTCTGAAACTGGAAATATATATAAAGAATTGCTATGCAGCGTGTGATTGTCAGGATGATGATGTCACTGCTCAGAACATCCTGTATGAAATACAAAGCAATTTAGTTAGCTTTCACACTATGGGAAATTCACTGTGAAATGTTAAGTTCATTGTAAAGCCGCATTAAAAGTTAAGTTCCAGAATAAAATAAATACCACTGTTAGTCTTGCCTTAAAAACACTAAAATGCTTGGTCATTGCATCACTGTTTGCATATAGTTTTGCTAATCAAAATAAGAAAAGAAGGCCATGAAGAAGCTTCTCCACAGCTACTTTACTCCTAATATATCACAGCTTGATCATATTCTATAGAAAACCCTGGATGGACCGATTAACACCAAAGAAAATTATTTTAAATCCTTACACCAAATAAATTATTTTAAACCCTTACTTCTTCAACTTTGGGGCACTCATAATTCCAGCCACAGATCTTATCATTCCCAGTGAACATCTTCATAGACATCATGCAGATAGTGAGAGTCACTGTTCCCACAATGACTTCCCATGGATGAGAGGCTACAAAAAGGCCATGCATTCGGAAGAGTCTGGACAGCATTTTCAAGGCTGTTTCTCTATACTTTGCAAACCTGCAGCAAAGGAATACTTCATATGAGTACAAGATTCAGTGAAAAAAGATACACCTCTACACTTTCCTGCAAGACATCCTTCAGGAAATAAAAGCAAAACCACTTAAGACAGAGAAGTGTAAAGAAACTAATCTTTACCTTTCCTACAATCATTCATGTAAAACACATTTATTTCTAATATTCTAAAATATTGTGTGTGATCTGCTCCTGTCTTCTCAATCTTTTTTTGTTGTACTACCCATCTTCCTAGTTTCTTCATGGCCTTTGCCACTGGGATTAGGTCATCCATTAGAGTAGGGTGCTAGTAAAGCCAAGGTTGAGGGTTCAATCTCAATAAAGGGCATTCATTCAACAGCTGAACTCAATGACTTTTGTGGGTCCATCCAAATCAGAAGATTCTGTGATTCTAACAGTAAGGCCTCACCACTCTCATGAGATCTCTCCAAATCTTCCTATCATACAATTTTGATACTGCTTTGACTCAAAATCCTTGTTTTTACCTTCTATGTAAGCACTCACTAAATTCTGTTGTTTCTCTGTACTCATTCTTCCTGTCAAAAATACTGATGAGCTAGAAAAATTATCAATTAACCATTACTGGTAATACTCAACAGCAGGAATTGCAATGCTATGCTTCTGACTGTGTCTTCTCTACTTTCCGTTCAATATTATTCTGTGATACAAATTAATTACAATTCAAAAATATTCCTTCTTCATCTAAAGCATGCAAATCCTCACATAACAGTATTGTGGCAGTTCTCTTCTACATTTACTATTCCCTGTTTAATGGTGCATTTCATCATCCCTCTGCTTCCAACAGATAACAAACGTTTACCAGAAATTTTCACAGCTGTCCTTCTCATAACTAACAATATGAATGTTCAACACGTCCTTCAGACCAGATCCTGGTCTATCTGCTCTGCGTTGTTTCTTTATGCAAGTCTGCCAAAGATCTTTACTTATGTTTTATACCATAGAAATAAATTGTCCTAACATTCTCACATACATTAGTAACTGGACCTTCCTTTCCTCACTGCACAGAAACAACAGCTTACAAAACTGACTGTAAAGTTTAAAAAATGCTTAATAGCCTGGCTAACAGAGACAGCCTGCAATTTACATGCACCAATCTAGTACTGCAAGATTTCCATGGAGGCCTGAGGGGTCCACATACCACCACCTCAAAGACAATAAAAAAATCCATTTGTGCCGTCCTAAATGCAACAATCCATCCATAGGACTTTTGATATTACTTACTTGCTTGGACATCAAAAATGAAGCTGACATTCAATGGAGAAAATAACAGGCAAATCTATCTGCCTAAGTGCTCCTGAAGATACCAGAATCATCTTGGTTTCCTACCAATACCAATCTGAATCACATGAGCACCAACAGCAATTATTTATTTTTCTTTATCCTTCCACAGTGAAGGTGTGACAGGATGTTTGTGGCTCGTAGAGCCAAACTTGGAAAATAATTGAGAAGACTGCCTTCCTTAAGAACAAATTATTTAATTTCCTAACTGAATGGCTGTCTTCAAATAAAATAAAAAACTAACCCCCTCCTTTTAAAGTTGACATTATTCCTTCTTTTTCTCTATATCGTATACACTTCATTCTGTTCTGTAAATTTACGCAATTCTTGCAAAGCTGTTTCACACTGGTATTATAATTTCTCCTCAGCACAATGGAAGGTACATTTTAATTAGGAAAACTAAAATAAAACCCAGCCAGAAGAATACCTGTGCTGAAGATTTTGAAACAACACAAAAAACAGAAAAGGCATCACAACATCCTCTGAAAACACAAGTAATTTTGAATACCACTCTATTTCAGGAAAATCATAACTAGCAGTTACTACATGACTTTATAGAGTTCTAGCAGTCCTGAACCTAGTAATACTGCTAACACAACTACTTCACCTGTTTAATTTTGGAATGATTATCTGACAATCAAAAAACAAAAGACTTCAGAATCTTTTATTGAGAAATTGTTTTTTCTATTTCTAAACAAAAATGGCAAAAGCAAAATGGCTTCATATAATTAACTGTGTGGGGGGGAATGCATTAATTCATTTATTAAAATAATGATCCATAGTATCTTATTAGTATTATTAACTGCTGCTATCCTGAAATACAGGATGCCTCATCACTCATCTTGGGGTTAACTAAGTGATACTAAGTCCTAACGCAAAATGATTCTTTAAAGTTTTTGTGTTTATTTAACCTGCCCAAAGCGCAGGATGCTTTCTACTATGCAGTTGACACTTCTAGAAAATATTGATGATTTCACCTAGTGATTCTGCACTACAGTGCTCTAAAAAAAATTCAATGCATAACATCACCTGGTATTTCTGTTTAAAATATTTATGCACACACACTGACTTGCCGCTTCGAATTAGCAAGACATAACATTAAATATAAACCTAAATTTAACGTCTTTGTAATTCTATTGAGTTTCAAAATGGTGGTTCAAAAGGGATGCTTTATAAATCCTGTTTGCCTTTATTTTCAATTAACGATTTCTACGAGACTAGAAAATAAAGCAATCCATTTTGAGAATGCAAAATATGGACAAACCCCAAACGTGACTCCCTCAAAAATTAACCAGAGTATAAAAAGCAAACTAGACCGGTTGTATGTAAACGTTTAGAGCAATTACCACCCACGTAACAGGACGACTTACCTCTTAAATTCTTAAGGTTTGGTACACAGCTCTCACTAACCCCAGAGCAATCCTCTGCAACACCATCTATTCGATCAGCACTAATTTCCCATCTCCTGCTATCTGACTCAGCAGTACCTACAGGAGCCAAGCGGCAACAGCAGCCCACAGAAAACCCGTGCGGAGCTCACCCGGAACGCACACGACAGCACAGAGCCCTGCCAGAGAGGCAGTTTTTGTCGAACAGGGGAAACGCGGGCCGCCCGACGGCGTCAGGAGGGTAACGGGACAGCGACACGGGCATCCCCCGCACGCCACCCAGGGCGGCGGTGAAGCGCAGCGGCCGCCGCTCCCTACGTGCGGCGATAGCGACGCCGCCTTTCCGAACAGGCACTCGGGCCCGGAGCCCGCCCGCCGGGCACGGCGGACGCGTGTTGCCAGCCCCACGCCCCCCCCCCCGCAGCCCCGCGGGTCCCCGCTCACCGCCGCGCTCCAGCCGCGCTCCCCGCTCCGTCCCGCCGCGCCCCGGACTGCGCCGCCGGCCCCGCTCCGTCCCGCCGGCCCCGCGCCGCGCCCCGCCCCGCCGCGCAAGGACACGCCGGCGCCGCCATCGCCCGATCGCGCGGCCAATGGCGAGCGCGCGGCACGCCCCGCCCGCGCGCGTCACCCGCCGAATCGCCGCGGCAACGGCCCGGCGAGCGCCGCGCGGCCCCACGCGCCATCAGGAGCGGCGAACACGCCATCGCGCCATCGGCCGCCCGCCAATGGGGCGCCGCGCTCCCCGCCCCGCGGCCTCTGATTGGGCGGCTTGGGGAGCGCTGCCACCACCTCCCGGGCCCGCCCCGGGCCGCGCTCAGGGCGCGCCCCGCCGCCGCGCTCAGGGCAGGGCCGAGTCTGGGTCTGGGGCCAGAGCGAGCTCCCCCGCACGCCTCCGATACCGCCCGGTCATACCGCGCTTTGCTGAGGCATGGAAAGCGTGTACATTCCCAGCTCCTGCTTTTGGGAAGCAGCGGTGCTCCTGACTCCCTGGGGAAGTGGTGGGAGGAAGGCAAAGGCAAAGTAGTATATTTATATTTGTGGCTTTCGGCAAGAGAGGAAGTGCAGGTTTTGGTTCACGAAGCATAGGAAGCTCTGAGAGACCCACCAGGAGGCGTTCGTGTGTAATCTGTGCTAGGTGGTCTTTAGATGGTCTCCCGAGGTTCCTTCCATCTCTAGCGATTGTGTGGTTCTCCTGGGCACCGAGTCACGGGGCTGTAAAACAGCACTGCAGAGTGGCAGGGGCCGTTCCGTGTTCCTGGGGCTGAGCATGTTCAACTGCAATACAAATACCTGCAGCGGTTTTGCGGTGCATGATCTGCCCCCCGGCTTTCCCCAGACTGTATCTTACATGTGCCACTTCACTTGGAAATATTTCTAGTAGCTCCACATGGCACTGTGCCCTGAAAAATTAATGTGAACCTCAAAAAAGGAAGTGCTGATGAAAAGGTTTCCGAAGAACTCCACCCAAAGTAGTTGTGAGTGATGAAATCGTGCCATCTCTTTTAACCTGTAAATACACTTTTCATTCTCGTCTTCGGTATGATGTTCCTAAATCTTAATAATTTACTGCTGCATATCCATCTCCCCTGATAGCTTCTTTAGTGTTTTTTTTTTTTGTATCTCATCTTCATTAGCTGAAAAGTGTAAAGTATTAGCAATGAGATTTCTGGACTCTAATATGTGTTAATATGTGCACCAATTGCTGTAACTGCATATGTATATGACTAAGCCAAAGCAAAACAGCAATTCATACAGTTTCAACAATTATATGTAATTCACATATCATTTAAGATGTCCTTTTGTATTTCTACTCTGTTTCCCACTTTTTCCATACACATGATTTGGCAAATAATAAAAATCCTAATTTACCAAAGTCACTGGGAGCAGGCATCACTATGGTGATTTGGGGTCTGTAGACTCTGCGAGTACATGTTACCACCTGTGCTGACATTGAATTCTCACATCTGCAGCTCTGGCGGTGGCCTGCCTCCAGCCTGTGTGCTGGAGTGGCCTCGGGGACAGCACTGCCCCCCTGCCCAGGAGATGGCAGCCAAAGCTGAGCGAGAGCAGCTCTGCCTGAGGAAAACGTTGTTGTAATTGGCAGATGACCACTGAAGAGTGCTACTGCAAATGCTGAAAATACTGTCAACTAATAATTTGGTTATCTCAAACTTGTTCCTGCTCATGAGGACACGAACCATTCCTTGGTAGCAATGAAGTAAGCTACTTAACCATGGCAGAGAAGTGTTGCCAATTTAGGGACTCTCTAAACACAGATGCAGAGCATAGTTTAGAAAGGAGACATTGCTTATTCTGTGCAGGGTACATGGTGAAGTTTTCCACAGATAAAGCAACCCAATCCTTGAAAATTTGCAATATATATGTATATATATATATAAGCAAACATATAAATCACAGATAATTTGGCTACAAGTTACTTAGTTCTCTTTTTAATTAGTATTCTACCTTGAATAAATTCAATGATTCTCTTGTTTCTCATGCTAATGTTTCTGCATGCTCACCGTTTTCAAGTAAGTGGGTTTCTTGAGATCGTAGTTCGTGAGTTACTGGTCAAAGTCTCTCACTGTGAGACTTAAGAGCACGTGAATTGGCACTGATCCATCGCATACAAACCGCACCTGCAGCACCAGCCAGGTGACAAGAGGCACAGCAGTAGCCAACAACTCAACAGGAACTCTCAGGACCTGTAGTAATAGTACAAGGAGAAATGGGTACAAATTGATGGAAGGGGAATTTAGGTTAAATATTGGGAAGAAAGAGTTCCTGTGAGGGTGGTGAGACATTGGAACAGGTTGCCCAGGGAGGCTGTGGATGCTCCAATGCTGGCTGTGTTCAAAGCCAGGCTGGACAAGGCCCTGAGCGGGAGGTGCCCTGAGCGGGAGGTGTCCCTGTCCATGGCAGAGGGGATTGAACCTAGATGAATTTTAAGGTCCTTTCCAACCCCTTAACATTCTCTGATTCTAAGACCCCAGACTGTGCAGTCAAAGCCTAAGTTATCCTTCATTCAGAGTCCCCGCTTTGAGGCTCTCTGGCCTTTTTGACTGATAAGACACCGTTTCACAACCCCCTTTTCACTCTCTGTAACTCTCTGGGCAAGTGACAGTTTCTGACTCTTGAGATCCCAACGTCAGAAGCGCACACACTCGGAGAAGTGAGTCCCATCTGATCACACACAGCACGGTGTGTGCTGGGACTCTGCGGTTCTGGCGAGCCCGGTGCCACCCGAGGGGCAGCGAGGCCCGGCCACAAGATGGCGGCCGCCGCTGAGGCGGGAGGGCGGCTGCCCGAGGAGGCGCCGGCGGAGCGGAGCGGCCGCACCATGGAGCGCCGCGGGAGCGGCGGCGACAGCAACACGGACAGCGACGAGACTGTCGTGGAGGGCTCTGTGCCGGAGAGCGATGTAGAGGAAGAGGAGTTCTGTAGGAGGAGGTAGTAATGCGGTGTGGCTGGGAGCGGCACCTCCTCACCTACGTGTGTGAGGGCGGCGGCAGCTGAGGGGGCCGCTCCCGAGCTGAGTCCTCTTCTCTTCTCTTCTCTTCTCTTCTCTTCTCTTCTCTTCTCTTCTCTTCTCTTCTCTTCTCTTCTCTTCTCTTCTCTTCTCTTCTCTTCTCTTCTCTTCTCTTCTCTTCTCTTCTCTTCTCTTCTCTTCTCTCCCTCTCCCTCTCCCTCTCCCTCTCCCTCTCCCTCTCCCTCTCCCCTTCTTTTTTATTTGTTTTCTTTTGTTTTTTTTTTTTTTTTTTTTTTTTTGTTTTGTTTTGTTTTCTCCGCTCTGTTCAGAGCCGTTTTATATGCTCCTGGATCCAGCATTTCGTAGCTCTGCAAATAGCTCCGTCTATTCTCACACACCTGTTGTGCCTCGGGGCTTATGTCGCCGGACCCACCATTTTATTAACATTTTAGTCAGAAGAAGTGAAATGTCCCAGAAAACAACTCTGAGAAAATAAGCACTATTAAATACAGTTTGTGCTGATTCTATTTCCTTGCAACTTTGCCTTGATGTAATTTTCATGGCATTATCTCTTGTATCCTTTAAGAAGTGGCAAGGATTTGAAACCACACGCAGACCTTTATGATGGCTTTGTGACACGGTAGTTCTTGGAAATACTTAAAGCAGCGAGGTGCCTCCCTAGTTATGGTTTTCTATGCAGAAAATCACATTACATGCCTTGAGTTTGGGGTTTTTTACTGTTTGTGTCAGAGTTCTCCTAGGCGTGTCCCCACGGCAGAGGCTGGGAAGGGTGCTCGGAGATGCCCTTTGAGTTTATAGGACTGTAATGCTTGAAGCTCCTTAACGACCTTTTGTTTTATTTGTTTTGCAAAGGTTGGCTTTTCTTAACAAGGATATTGCTTTAACAACTGAGATAAGTATCAATAAAGGTAGGACAGATTCTTTTTTCAGTCTGTGTTGTTTTTCTTCTTAAACTGTTGCTTTGGATTTTGCTTGAGTCCATGCTTAAACTTGGGTGTTGCATGAAGTTCATATTTAGAACTGTGTGCTCTTTGATTATATTCTTAATTGTAGCTCATATTTTAAAAGATTCTTCAGCATATTTTTAGTATTTGATCAGGTTTGCTCTTGAGTTCTCTCTGTTCTTCCTGTGCACTGTGACTGAGAATCCCTGGTTTGAGAAGTGTTGGAGCTATATATAGAGATATTGCTTTTATTTATATGAATGCATTTTTGTGTATGTGTTTGTGCAGAATAAAATAAATGGATTCTATATGCATAACAGTTGTATGTAGCTCTAGCTGCTTATGGCATTTTTAAAACCCCAGTAATATTGTTAGTATATCTGTTCTCTTTGACATAAAAACTGTGAGTTTCTTTTTAACATAAAATGTTTGAGTAGGGATATTTCAGTGCATTGTGTTTAGTGTATCATTAAATACTTTCAGCATGAATGAATGCACACTCATTTAAGATCTTAAAATATTCCGTAATAACTCCTGTAGAGCAGGCTACATGAGCAAGCATGTTTTAGTGACATAATAGTTTAATATTACTTCCTTGACATTTTTATATGTTCCATTTGACTTGCATCCTATAGGTTTTATTTCAGTGATATTTCAGACTGGGAATACTTTAAGTGACACATGGTGTTCTTCTAGATTTGGTTGTGTTCCTCTTTTTGCCAGTTTGAAGATCTGAGTAAGCCATAATTTTTTATCAACCTGCCCTGAGTTAATACAAATCTTACTTTCAGCCCATTGAAATCTGCCAAAACTCCAATGGCTGTGATTTCCTAATGCCGAACCTTTTATAGTCGCTTAATGATCTTAATTGAGGAGGGCAGAATCATCTCATTTTGAACTTCCCTGTGGTAGTCCACTGGAAATAAATCCTTGCAACGTTCAACATACATGGGGCATGTCTGTTTGACTGTGTTCAGTTTGTGGAGTGGGAACTTATCTGGCAGTTGAGTGGTGAGATATGTCTCTGCAACTCTAATAGATTGTGATATTTTTAGCATTCTGCCTGCATCTTATTATATTTAAGAAGTTTGAATTAGAATTTCATCATTCACAGTTTTGTGCATACTTGTATAGTAATAATTTGGTGATGAGATGCACAGTATAAATATTAATTTGGTTAGTGTTTTATTAGTGTCAGTAGCAACATCTTAGTTTTCAAGCATAGGATCCAAATTTAAGGGTTTCTCTCTTTTTAAACTTTTTTTGAGAGAAGATCTTCATTTGTATGGTCATTAAAGAAATGATGCCATTTAGGAGTATATTTTAGTCATATGGATCAGGCAGGTTACCAAAATTGCAGTTATTAGTTTAAAAAATAATAGGAAAGATTTAATCTCCAATGAAAAATCAGGGATGGTCGTGGAACACTAAGTGAAATAAATTTCCACTGCTGGCTTGTTTTATTAATTTCTATTTCATTCATGTAGATTCAAAATCTAGTGTGATAGACTATGTAGCCAGTCAAATCCATTACATATCAGAAGTTTTGATGCAGGTAGCTCAGTTACTGAGTTATGTAAAAAGTTATGGAATCATGGAATATTACACAGAAATTAAAACAATCAAAATTTTAATTACTAAGGATTTTTTTTTTTTTAGGAACTTTTTCTCCAGAAATCTGTTTTATACCGAAATTTGGTGACCACACATATTATCATAAGGCAGAACAGACAAACCCAGTAAGTCCACCAATGGTAATGTCTTCTCTAAGCATATTTAATGATTAATTATTGATAAACCCGCTGGGGATCCCCTTGAGGAGATCTGGTGGTTTACAGCTGAACTGAGCTTCATCTTGTCACCTACATAGCACAGAGTCTGCAGGAATGTATCAAAGTATCTTCTCTGGTATTTCATGAGATTATAACCCTTTAAATTTGGGGAACAAGCCTAGGACGAAGATGAAGAAGTTGTGGAGCACAGACTTTTTAATATGTCCCTTTCAGGAGCTGAAGGGTAATCATCTGGGTTGACTGTGCTAGAATACACCCTGGGTTACTCAATATTAAATTAGCTGTGGTCCAATGATTGATCAATTGCTTCTTTCCAAAGGAAAGAGATAACAATCCAAAATGTAGAATAAATTGTCTGCTTGTATGATGACGGGGTAATTAATTTACTCTATGGATAATTCTTCATTCCCTAATCTGCTAATTAGTGTTCCATTCAGTTGAGCAATTAGCTTTCCACCTACATATGGCAGGGTCATGAAACAATTAGAGACAAACAGGTTCTCTGCTTTTAACTGTGACTGTTACACTGTCTTTAGCTGGATTCACCAGTCCAAAGCCTACAGTCTGTGTATCCTTATTCTGGTAAAAGAGAGTTTTCTAAAAAGAGCTAGACTGCTTCCTAGATGACAAAAGGTACATTGAAAAAAGACATGCTTTTTGCTGAAGTGAATGTTTTACAGCTCATTCTAGAATTGAAAATAAATTTGTCTCAACTGACAGTGTGAGAAACAGTGAACAAAATCCAAAAGATGCTGTTATTTCCAAAATTTTTCTCCATAACTTTATTTTGCTCCTTGAGTGTCTGAGGGTTGTCTTGATTGAAGTTTATTGTCATTTTCTAAGGATGAAGGGAATGATAGTAGTGCACTTTTGCTCTTTCCCTTTCCCCTCTGGGAGATGATCTCACTAGCTGCTTCTTAACCCTGGCCTTTGGCTTCCTGGTTCTCACCAGATTAGCCATTCCCAAGTCCAAGGACAAATGCTTAGTCCACTAAAGAAAAAGTCAGGAAAGCAAAGAAACCTAGTATTTTTCACCAAATAGTTTGGGCAATTCTTAGTATGTTTTGTTTTGGTGAAACCCGTATAGCAAGACACTGGCAGCTTGGTCATGCGCAGCTTGGAGATAGTTTACAATTTCAAGTTTTTACCAAATACTGTAAGGAGTGGTCTTGGCCTGTGGTCTTTGATACCCACATTGTACATAGCACCAATGTGGCTCTTCAACCACTTCTAGAGCCAACATGGAATGTGCTATTATAGAAGCTTTCCTTCTGGTTTGTCCTCAGAAATTATCATGTATGAATACAGCATATGTGATCACAGCATGTGATTTGATATGAGGCTCATGCAGAGTAAATGGCTGTGAATGTTTTTAGGAAAAGTATTGTCTGTTCCAGTTGTTCCAGAGAGTCTTAGCTTTCTTTGTACTTCAGATGGGTTGTTGGAGACTTATGATATGCAGTCCTGTCTTTGATTCCATAAAGTAAAAACTTTAATTAAGAATTTTCATCTACCAGAGATGCAGTAGACATATATACAGATTTTGTAGGGTCCGGGTTCTTTTCAACAAATCATTTAATTATCTGTTAACGTGGTATTCTACAGCTTGTTCAGACAGATGTAATAGTTTTAAGTTTGTGCTTTCCCCTTTTTTATATTTTTTTTTTCTTAAACTGTTTGATGAAGGACACCAGAAGTTGTTAGGTAACACCTAACAGCTTTTAAGCATTAGTCTTTTTTTGGAAAACATCCAGAGTCCCCTCATATATAAATAAGTGCTCAAGTGAGAAAAAAATACTGAGATTTTGCTGGAATTTCTTCACTAAAAATGAGGGCAGGATGAAATACTGATCCCAGCATTCAGTCAGTGGCCAGAAATACAGTTTGTGTAATGTATATGGTTTGAGAAGATCTCTCAACCAGTGACCAATACACTGATTTCGCTTAGAACCTAATTTTTTAGCAGACAAAACAGCGTCTTTATCCGAGTTGTAGTGGTAGTTTGCTGATGTTTTAAAGCACCTCTCTGAGCAATGTTAGCCAGTTAGAGAGGTTTTTGTAGCTGCTCTGGTGTTGTCCTGACCTTGTTTGATCTCTGGGTAATGTTCTGTATAAGTATTCAGGCTGACTCGCCTGAAGGGTCTGTGTAAGCAAATAAATAACTTTCTGCGAACTATCTCATTGCCATGTTTTGCAATTACATCAGTCAATGATTGTTGTGCAAACTAAAGAATCTGTTCTGTTCCAGGGAACCTTTTAGCAGTCCTGTGTCCTGCTCTTAAAGCAATTGTTAAGGTGTTTGTTTTTGCTGTGTGGCTAGTACCTAGTGTAAGCCAGAGAAATTGTCACATAGTGTCCTCTCCAAGGTGTTCTTAGAGTTGTCTAGTGCTGTTAATGTCCACTGTAAGTCAATGATTCATTTTAAAATTGCAGCCACTGTGTGCATAATCCACTAGTAATACTCAGTCTTAGCTAAATGGTGTGAGAACCATTCTGCAGTTCACTTGACTATCTTAATCATTCCTAGTTTGCCTTAGACTTTCTATAAAGGCTTCTTTTTCTGTGCAAGGGGAGATCTCTGCATTATTGGCAAAGGTATGAAAAAGAGATCCGAGGTCTTTGTAATAAGGAGTTGGAATTTGGCTCCTACTGTGACATCAGTGCTCTCCTTACCCACCTGCTCTTTCCTGTGTTGGTTTGTGGCAGCCCTGCCACTCAGAATTGGCTGATATGCAAGTCTTGAAGTTCCCTAAATATGGAATTTATAGGGATATTGAGGGCAGTAAACTAAACATCACAGTCCTTGGAGCAGCACACTGTCTCATTTAATGAAAAAAAGTTATCAAAGAAAGATTGAAACTGTGAGTTGAAATTAAAACCTTGTGTTTTGGTCCTTTGGTGTATAAAACATCATAAGTTTGGAGCAATTGTATCTTTGTTGCAACAGTTTGTTTTCCTTGTGGGTGAATGTTTTATTCTATAGTCTTGATTTATTTTTCAACATTTTTGTCAAATAGTACAAGTAAAAAAAAGGTTTAAGTGGAATGCTTTTGTTTCTTAGTAGCAATGTATGTAATATTGGATCTAAGAATTCCATTTCCCAGCTAAGTTACAAAAGGAAGAAGATAAGCATGCAATGAAACTGAGAAAATAAACAGTGAAGTACTTACTAACTAGTTATGTTTTTTCTTCTTTCAGGTACTTCAAGAGGCATACACATGTGAGCAGTCTCAATCCCTACTGAAGTGAGTATAGTACATCACATAGGAATTCCAGTCAGGCATACTGTAATTAAATAATCCTGTTATGCTTGCATTTGTATAATATTTTATTCCCAGTGTTCTATTGAGAAACAGTGGCAATACTGTTTGAAAACTGTTGAAAAACAGTTTTCTTGTTTGCTTAGTGAAGGATCTGTATTTATGTTGCCAGTAGTTCAGTGTCCAGTGTGGACCAAATGGTACTTGGATTTATTTTTGTTGATGGTCCTACTTTAAATGGTTTAAGAACATAACCAACAAGAGTAACAGAACTTAGGGAAAACCATTAAATGAATAAAAACTTGTAATAAATAATATTAGACTTTTTGTTCCATAGTAGGAAACTATGGAAAGTTTTCAGCAGAAGATAGATTTATAACAGAAATATAGAAGGAAGTAATAAAGAATAGAGAAGGCCAGTTTTTTCACTTAGAGAACAAATGTGCAAACATTGCTAGCTCCACATAGGAAATCCAGAAGTCTTATTTATTGCATGTCCTTGCAAAGAAAGGACCTCTAAAATAACTGCAGCTGTTTCCACAGATAGCAGCCAATTCAAAGTACTGTAAAAATGTTCCTAAGATGAGCAGATTGCAATTCTTTAAGAATTTTTTATTCTATTATTTAATCCTAGGGATTGGATAAACCATTCACCACCTATGCCTCATTTTTCATTAAATTCTGCAGCAGAGGAACAGCAAAATGATTCTGTAGGTATGTTGTATTTGTACAAAACTAGGAGTTGCTCCAGCTGAGGCAAAATAATTTGAGAAAATAATTTTATAAGCTGAAGGTGAGTATCCTTTTAAGTTTATGCAGGATCTGACTATACTTGTTTTTTACAACAATTGTTCAGTTTTTATAGTCATGGACTGCAAGTTCTGTTTTTGTAAGTATTGTGTTAGGATTGTTGGAAGAAATAACTGTATTCTCAAGCCAGTAGTATGTATCAAATTTAAAGTTATTTCATTGCTGTGGAGTTTTCTGATAAGGGTTACAGGCCACATGATGCTTAAATACCTTAAAGATGTGTAAGGTAAAAAGGTCATGGAGGGTTCCTGCTTGCTTCTTTCTAACATACTCAGGAATCAAAGGCATCTGTGAGAAAGATGCTCAGTTCTAATGCTACTGTTCCTCTGGTCCATATGGCGTGTACTGCTACTTAAGTTGTCCTTCCATTCCTCAGTGTTTCCAAAAGTGCAGAACTAACCCATCTGTTTTGCTGTCTTCCACTTGAGTTTATTTTTGGTAATCCAACAGAAAAACATTCACTTTATTTCTGATTAGGAAATTGCCACGGAGTCACATGAATGTTGAAACAAGGTGATGAGATCAGGGGGTTTAGGATCATTGCTGTCCTGGGGCAGTAAGGTTTTGGATTGTTTTAACAGTATTGTCTAACTGCACTGTGATTAGAGAGGACAGAGGCTAGGTCTTGTCATGTGAAATGGGCGGCAGTTCCATCTGCTGATAGTCTTTGGAAACAGGACTCTAAATTACAGTGAAAAAATGTGACAAAATAGCTCTGGCATATTATTTGGTGACTAACAGAGCCTAACCAAAGATTTTATTGTTAGTTCCCATTAGGAGAACATGACTATAGTAATTTTTAAGGTTTGAAACTTAAGCCTCAATTAGGAAATTAAACAACATCCCTCGAAGAGTTCAAAAAAAGACTGGATGTGGCACTTGCTGCCATGATCTAGTTGAATTGTTAGGACATGGGTTGGACTTGATGATCTTACAGATCTCTTCCAGCCTTGAATTTCTGTGATTCTGTGATTCTTTGAAATTTTGCCATTTTTTAAGGAGATGATAAGAACTTTCAGAAGTGGAAAGTAAAACTGAAATATTTTTCTGTTCTCCTAAATTTAGATATCGAATTGAATGGATTTCAAAAGGATTCAGAAGAAAAGGTAAGCAAGTGTGTAGCTATTTACACTGACACTGAGCACATTGAAAACAACTTTAAAGCTAAGCTTTATTTTCTGTTTTTTTGGTAAGAGCTGTAGTTGCTGAGCTTGCAGTACACAAGGGTAGAAGCATGGCAGTGAAAGTGAGGTGGGAAGGACATCATCATGAGACAGAGTCTATAAAGGCTGTTACTTAAGCTAAAGTAATAAAGACACTTAGTAGCTTAAAATGTTCTCCACCAATGAAAGCTATGAGACAGGCAGTGCATTTGGATGATCTCTGAGGATGAAGAGGTTATCTGTAGCTGTCTTTTTGTTTGGGAGAGTCTTACTTGTGGTCAGAAATAGGTAGTTAGCAGAGCTCCTGCTGTGAAAGACTCTGCTTAATGCAGATGTCCTATCGTTATGACTGTGTCATCTAGTCCCATTGATTTGTACATACAAATAAAAAGTTAGGGTTCTATATAAATCAGTTTTACTTGACATTTTTGAAGGATCCTTTTTGATGTTTATGTCAGGGGAAAAGCAGTTCTTAGCAGAATTCACCAAAGGCAGATTTGAGACCAGTATTGATACCAAAATTGGCCAGATAGTAACTTTCTAACACAGTTGTGAGTATTTGAGAGCAGTCATTCTTTGCTGCAGCAGGATCCTTGGAGGATCCTTCACTCCATTGAGAGCCCTGAGCATCGGGTGGACAGGCATTGTCATACATACCAATCCTGCATTCGTTAGTATCCCCCCTTACTTGATGTTCATCTACATAGTTGCACCCCTTATCAGAAGTCTTTGTGTGGTTCTTTGGCATCTTCTTTGGGTGTTTTCAATGTCCTTTTTAGGTGCCTATTCCTTGACCCCTACTTTTGAGTAAGCACAGTATCATTGTTTTACTTAACTTCTGCTTCATCACACTTGCAGAACTGAGCTAACATCCTGTTTGCGTTTTGTATGGCTTCTGTTTGCCTAAGTTACATCCTTAATCTAGTTCTCCAAGACTGTGCTGTTCTATTCTTCTGTCCTTATCAGAGTAAAGTGCTGTTCTTTTTTGCTGTCCTTATTGCTCATGTCTTCCAGCAAATATGAGTGATGACAGGGTGACATATTCCATCTCAGAACAAAGGAGGAGAAATGAAATCTCTAAGGGTATTCTTTTCTGGAAATATACAACTATTAATATAAAACTATAACTTTATTAAATGAAACATTCTTATTGTACAAGGTTAGTCCCATAGAACAAACTCTAAATGCCTTGAAAGAGAGATTGCCTGTTATTAATAACCTCTGGAGAATAGGCAGATTGAATGCATTGGGAGTATCTCCAGAGAAGATATTTTAGGACCCTGGAGTAAGAAGACTGGAAATAATCACTACAGTGGATTTTACTTTTTGATATTGGCTGATGTTGGCCCTAAGCAAGGTCTGAGTCCTGCAGAAGGATCTTTAGTGAGATGAACCAATGACAATCACAGGCTTCCATGTATTGATTTGAAGCAAGGTCGGGACAGACCCCTTGACAACCAGCAATGACTCATTGAATAGTTTGGTTTTTTGTGTCCCTGAAAATACAAAATCTGTAAATTACCATCTGTGCATAGAGTTCTGACACCTCACAATTAGTCTTGCTGAGTTTTCTTGGTTTTGATGACGTAGCAGCACTGATTTCTATTGTGGTTGGTCTGTCTATAGTGGGGCCAGTACTGCTCAGTGTCTTCATTAGTGGCCTGGAAAGTGGAACACACAGTATCCTCAGCAAGTTCAGAGATGGTGCTGGAAGAAATGACTGATAGAACAGACAGTTGTGTTGTCATTCATAGGGACCTGAAGAGATAGGAAAACTGGGAGGAGAGGAATCTCATTAAATTTGTCAAGGGGAAATGCAAGAAGTTCTGCATCTGGGGAGAAATAACCTCAGGCACCAGTACAGTTGGGGACTAGCTGACAGGAAAATAGATCTGCCAGAGAAAGACTTTGGAATCCTGGTGGACTCTCTACTCTGCTGTTGTGGGACCCCACCTGGACTTCTGTGTCTGGAGTTTTGTGAACATGTCACATTTAAGGGTTGAATTTCAGTTGATTTTGGGGATTTTAGAATCTTGCAAAATTTCACCCACTCTTCGACACATGCATTGAGCCTTTTTCTTGGGAAATTTGTAATACATATACATGCTGTTTATACCATACTTCTTCAAGTAAAGGAAGTTATCACTAAAGTCTGGATGAATTAGAGAAGTGGTGTAAAAATAAAATGTAATTCAATAAAGCAAAGTAAGAAGTAATCAGTACTTAGAAACAATTTGATGCACATGTAAAAGATAGGAAACAGCTGGCAGGGGAATAATTTTTCAAGAAAGAAACAAGGATTTATACTAGCTTGCGAACTGAACCTGGATGTATGCAGTCAGATTTCTGCCCTTACTGCTTTGTTGTGTGTGAGCTTTATCTAAATCATGTCACCAGTGGTTAAAGGTTTCTTGCATTGCCTGGTATTGCCACTTGCTGGCAGCAAGACTCCAAAAATGTATTGAAAGAGATTTTCTTAGATCCAGTATTACTAAGTACAAACACTATTATATAGAAATGTTATATAGAAAAAATATGATTTAGGTCTCTGAAGGCATCATATATTTTTTTCTGCGGAGCATTTAAGACAAGGATGGGGAAAAATTAGAAAAGCAATTTCTTCATGTAAGAATGGGTGCTTCTGTTGAATGTAGCTCAAAATGATTAAAAAAAACAGCAGTACAAATTTTCCAAGAACAGTTATGATTTTGTGCTCTGTACTCTGTGGAAACCACACCATACAAACTTCTCAAAATCCTAAAGTTTTGAACTGAAGTTTCTGAGACACAAATCCTCCATATCTGTATTGGATCCACATAAACATGTAATCACAAAGTTATTATGAATATATGTTTGCTCTCATTATTTCTGTGTGACAGAAATTTTGGGTGACTTTCTTTTAAAGCCTTATAACACCTTCAGGTTATTTGCTGTTGCCAGTGGTAATGACATAATATCTTTGACTAAAACAGATATAGCCTCTTCTGCCCTGGATTTTCACTGCTATAGAAGTCAACAGCTGAAGCTGAAACTTCTTTTGAAACTGAGCTCTCAGTCTAACTCTTGTTAGTATATTATATGAAGGTAGGCTTTGAGACTTCCAGGTTTTGCAAAAGTTCATAATAAAATATACACATGTATAAAGAAAGAGAGATGACTTCTAAAGTGAATTTTAGTTAAATGCTTTTTAGTAAGAGTTGCTCTGTTCTTTTTTGTAAACTTTTAAATTTAATTTTTAGATATCACGAAAATTAAGTAATGAAGATTGCTGTCCAGAAATAAGCATCTATCTTCATGATCCTGTGGAAGACATAATAACAGTTCAAGAGGAGCAGACACCAGAAAATACAATGCCACATGTTTTAGATTATTGCCACAGCACCTGCATGGCCATTATTGACACAGATAACACAGTAAAAGAGCATTCCCTTAATAATGATACAGATCTTTCACTGTCATGCCTAGGGAAGATTTTCATGGATGTATTCGCTGAACTGAATATAGAGACTAGTGAAGTTGACATCAGTGATTTGTTGAGGTACCCTAATGATTCTGAGAGTCTTAAAGTTAAAAACTCATTGCCTGACAAGCTAGAATGTCAGGGTCATGCCTGTTCCGTCAATCCATCAGCAGCTGAGAGCAATGATGTCCTGCCACTAGAGCTTGTGGTGCCTCTGAATGCCTTGTCAGGATCAATGGTACAACCTGCCATTCCTCTGGTGCCAAATGAGAGACAGCTCAACACCAAGGAAGAGCAGCTAAATTCAGAAACCAGTGTTCTGCAGGTAGATGATGACTGTACTCAAATAACAAATGTGATGGAGCCTCGGCTTGCTGCAATTCAGGTGGAAGAAGTAAATGTCTTCACAGGATCTAATTTGCAGAGCACAACAAATGAGCAAGTATAACCACAATTTAATTCATATTTGAAATTTTATGTTAATCATAAAATATTATATGAAGCAGCCAAATTAATTGAAAATGGGAATCTTAGTAAAGAATAAACTAGCATCAGTAATTTGCATGTTTAAGTAATTTCAGTTTTTTTTGTTTTAAAAGTCCAGTACTGTATTTCCTGTTTGGATGTATTTGTGTTATGAAAATAGCTAAGCTTGCTGGGATGGGAAATCCTAGTGAAGTTAGTTTATTGCCTGATGTGGAAACCTAGAATCAGCCTGGGTTTTTCAGAAACTCCTAGACCGCCTGTACATATTCTGTGTCTCATGTTCTCTCCAAAACACCATTCTGTTATTCATTGTAGCATACTAGTATATACCAGCCAATTCCATCTCCAGGTTCCTACTGCATCCTGTTGTGTTTATGATACAGGCAATAGTGTGCTGTTTTCTTTTGTCATAGTTCTCACTGCTGTAAATGCAAATGCTTTGCAAGTATTACAAAATAGATCACAGCTATGTCTTTCCTATAGACTAGAAAGATTATTCTGTGGGGATTTTTTACACATGTATTTAGAAATGTTTTTTTTGTATTTAGTTCTGCCTATGCAAGACATACTGAAAAAACGGAGGTGTGTGTTTATGTTCCTGTCTTTCCCTGAAGAAACCAGTATGTACAGATAGAGCTTATGATCCTTCCTGTTGATTCTTGTGCTGTAAAGGTGTTCTGTAACATGTAATTTCTGCTCAGTAACTCCAATGCAAAAATATGGAGAGGAGCATGAAAGGAAAGCCATAGTTTCTTCCTGTTTAGATTATAATCAGGGAAAGAGAAGGACAGATAGGAGACATAGATTTACACTACAAACTATATTAAGCATCTCTTTTAAACCTGCAGCGTGATTCTATGCTCTGTATTGTATTCGAATTATCTGGAGCTGCTAATCAATGATCAGGCATGTAAAGCTGGCTATTTAAGGTAGTTATACAACCCACAATGGCATAAAGCATCCAAAAACTATGAGTTAATTCTGTCTTTTCCTAGTAGTATTAACAGAATATATCAGCAAGTAAGTGTGGCACATTAAATGTGCCACAAAGATGGCTAATTTCAAGGTGCTGAAAGGTCTGTGGGTCAATTGTCTCAGAACCATAGCACTTTACAAAACTCTTTCAGTGATGTATTTGTTTCTAAAATTTGCAGCACAGCTGTGTGAAGATTAATATATAGATTTACTCAAAATTGCAGTTAAAATTGAGAGGCAGAGTCTTGTGGAAATGGAGATCTCAACCCTCTTGTCAATCAGCAATCAACCTTATCTTTTCTTTGTGCCTTTATCTGGTATTCTTAAAGGCAGAAGGTAAGGGGCAAATTACTAAGAAAAAAGAAACAGTTAATTTGTTAGTAACCGTTGAATTGTAACAGTATACTGTTCACCATGGTTTTTTCTCTTCCTTCTTTCTTTGGAGTATTTTTGTGTTGAAACAAGTATCGAAAAGAGGAGAGTCTGTACTGACTTGTAGATGCAATCAGGATGCTGGACATGCCAGATATTTTAGTATATGGTCTCTTATAAAGCAAGTGTGCAGTTTTTTTTCCTTTGAAATATTTTCTTCTCCTTCTCTAACCCTGCTCCCAGTCGCAGATGTGGATCCATGGAAAGTACAACTATGATAGTTTTCTAAAATAATATATTTGACTTTTTGCAGCTGCCATACAACCATTAATGACAGGAAAGACCTTTGGGATCATCAAGTCCAATTATCCAACCATGGATCACTGTGTTTACCAGTAAGCCATGTCCCCACATGCAACATCCACCTGTCTTTTGAACATTTCCAGGGATGGTGATTCCACCACTTCCCTAGTCAGCTTGTTCCAGTGCCTGGCCACACTTCCAGTGAAAAAAGTTTTCCTCATATTCAATCTAAGCCTTCTTTGGCTCAAGTACAGGCCACTTCCCCTTGTCTTATTGCTTTTTACTGGGAAGAAGAGACCAGCCCTCACCTCACTACAAAGTCTTTTCAGGTAGTTGTAGGGAGCAGTAAAGGTGCTGCTGAGAATCCTTTTCTTCAGGCTAAACGACCCCACATCCCATGTTAACATGCATTATCTCTTGACTCAGAGGGACCACTTCTAAGAGGACAGTTCCCCTGTTGAGTAACGTCTCTGCTAAATATGACAGTTAAAATATTAAATCAGTGCATTCTCCATTTGTGTTTGTATTGCAAAAAAGGACTAACCAGTTGTCCCACATCATTGTGAAAGAATTTCTGTGTGTGTGTGCTGAGGGTGTGTCCTGAAAGCTTTCAGCATTACTCAAGTATGTAATAAACTAATTAAACACAGGTTTCAGGAGCTTGAATGATGCATGACAGCATGTCCCACTCATATAGCTAAAACAGTGAACGAACTCAAGCAACTCCAATTAATTGCCATGCAGTGACCTGTCTCTAGGGTGGGATTGGAGTTAAGTCTTTGGTATATATGAATCATTTAAATTCTCCTTTGCACAACTTGGGATGAGGAAGAGCTATCATCTTGGAGTAGCTCTTCCTCTTTACAAGTGGTGGGGTAATGAGGATGCCTAGTGTCATCTACATGCCTGGCTTTTAGAAGGCTGAAGGTAAGTGAAGTGAATCTCAGCTGTAGTGGCTGTAGCTCACTGGTATATCTTTAGCTGCTCGGCTGGGAGTTACTGAACTTCAGGTGAAACAGGGATCTTTGTGTAAATTTTTTAGGCTTCTGCAGCAGTGAGACAGTATGGGCTATCTTAAGACATCTCAAACATCATCTTATTTTTTAGGATGGGAGCTCATGTCCATTGGACACTGAAATTAATCTGTTGTCATTTCAAATGTCCAGTCAAATAACTTTCAGATAGAACAATTTTTGTTTGCTGTCATCCAGCCTAGATTTATATTTGAAGTTGTGACTCTTGAGTACCCTAATTCTCTTGGTTAATTCTGCCAGGAACACATTGCATGGCGTACTACTTCAGGATTGCCTCTCCTGTGGCAGCCTCTGTCTTTCATGCCTGTAGAATTCCAGTTATTCACTGAAGCAATCCCTCAGTTCTCTGTGGGCATACAATTTAAAAAAGAGTGTTCTTGGAGCTCTTTTATATATGGCCTTTGTTTTAACTTCATGTCTCCCAGTTGCTTCTAATATTTCTTTTTTTGTCACAGCCTGTGGATGGTCAGCAGAGAGAGAAAGAAGTAATGTCAGATTGCTTGGATGCCACCTTTAGTGAGAAACAAACTGGTGAGGGACATTCATATTCAGTGGAGCCTGCAGCATGTGTGGAAACAGCCCAAACAGCATCAAGGTGAGACCTCCTCAGGAAAGTACAGAGATTGTTTCCTCTCATCACCAAATTCTGGAAGAAACAGCAAGAATGGTTCAGAGTGGCAGTATAAAAAGAAACGAAGCTAAGCATTTTAGGTATGAGAAATTTATGCATAATAATTCTTATATTATTTTATATATATTAATGTAATAGATACAATGCATGTGGAGTACTCATTTGTCATTTTAATGACTGCAAATGATCAAAGAGAAAGATTTTTACTCTTTATTTAAAGATCTGGGAGTTAGTTTCTCTCCTGATTTACTCCTTATTCAGTACTACCTAAGTTAGCCTGCTATTACAGAGTTCCTTTTGAAATCAAATGTATTCATATTCTTAGCTCTACTTTAGACATTGATTTATATAAAGAATATTTTTGTTGATGCTAAGCAAATCTCTTGTCAGTAAAATTCAGAAATCTCCTTTGGAAGACAAGCAGGATCTAGAAGCCATCATATGGCAAGAAATAATTCTGAACGAGTATGCAGAAGCTAATCAGAGGAGAAGGAGCAAGAGAATTGACAACAAACGGAGTAAGATACTATGTTTTTATAATACACATTATTATTTGAGCAACTATACTGAATCAAATATAGTTCATAATTTTTCCAATATATTGTAGCATGATTTTATTTAAAAAATATGGTGTAAGCATTCATTTTAATAATTAAAGTTATGATAATTTCCCTTATTCTGTAAACCCTTATATTAGCAACCTAGCAGATTAACTTGTTTGCATAAGAATCATGAGATGCTTTTCAGAATTCAATTTTTATTTGTGTTTTATTTGAAAAAAATACGGTATGTACTGAAAAGAAGAGAATTGTTTTTGTGCCGAATGAAAACGTAGATCCTGAGCTCCATTTGTTTATCCTTCTGCCATGTAGTGTTGTGTGCAAAATCATAGTCAGAGCAGTGCCATCCCCAAGAATTTACCTATACAAAATGGTTTATTCTATTCTGAATGCCTGCGGTTGTTACCCTGTCTACAGGATTAGAGGGCCTTTACTACCACAGAGCACTCTCTTTTCTCTTTGGAAGTATTTTTATTTGGAATATTCTTTGTTAGAGAGACAGATTGCTGATTTTCATCCTTTGAAAGTACATGCGGAGAACTTCTTGGCCTTGCAGAGGAATTTTGTGGGAGAATAAAGAATTTCCTCACTCAAGTCTTCACTCCAGCACCTTTAAGATTAAGTCTTACCTTTTGGATTTTTTGATTTTTTTTTTTGTTTTGTTTTAAGTCCACTCAAATTGGGTTTTCCCGCTTACATACAATCATTTAAACACACAAAATTTTTAAGTATTTGAGTTGCAACAGCTATGTTATAGATCTTAAAAAACATGAAGAAGTCCACTTCCAGTTAACAGGATTTAATTCTCTGTTGCAGGATTTTAATTATTCACAGTGGAAGCACCATTTTGATGAGATTTAAAGTTGAATGACTAACTCATCTATTTCAAATTGACTTGCTATTTTCCACTCAATAAACAAGTTACTGACTATTTAGCATTGTTTCTGCAGAAAGAATTGCACTGTCTATAGAGGTAGCTTCATGGTAAACCAATTCAGCAAGCTTACCTCCCTTTCACATCAGACTTTTTAAGAGCCCATGAGTCATCTTGGTTTGGTAATTCACTCTAAAAACTGCCCCATAATAAGTTTTGGTTTGGGTCTGCATGTGTCACTTGTTTTGCACAAGGTCAGGCGTAAGGAAAGCTCTAGGGAAGGCAAGTGGATGTAGTGGGATATAGATCCCTTCAAGGAAGATTTTAATGAGGTAAAGTGTAACATAAAACTGCACATGATTCTGTTTATGTCTGCACAGTTTAATCCCTCCTGAACAGCTTGGCTGGTTTAGACCAGCTTTGACTAGTGACTGCTTGTCGTAAACAATTGACGTCTTACAAGGCTGGACTGCGGAGAGGGACTGTGTTCTCAGCTGAGGGAAACCCCTATCTATTAAATTCTAAAAATCTACTCAGAGTCAAGAATTTAAGAATGTTTTGAATCAGTCCAAGCTCACAGTGTATCACAGTGTACAAACATCAGGCTGTGTGAGCTACATCTCTAGAAGAACTATGGGTTTTAAGGTCTATTTCTGGTGATATATATATATATATATTGAATTTTGCCTTTTTTGCTTTTATGTATTCTCTATATTCTTTACACATATATATGTAGCATTGTTGCCCATTATTGTATTTGTAGTTAGTCTGTCCTACTATTTTTCTGTACCTTTTCCCTAGCATGATAGGCAGAAAGACAAAATACATTCCAAAGATTCCAGGCTCGGGGTCTAAGGCCCCTGTCCTATCTTGGTTCTTCCTGGGAGCCAAGGTTGAAACCAGCTCTTTGAGACACATTTTCATAAACAAAATTTAGTTCCTGTCTAGGTGGGAGGATTCAGAAAAGAGTAGAACTGGGCAGGAATTACCTCACCACTTATGTCTCTAATTGAGGATTTTTGTCAGTTATGTTAATATGCTAAACTTATAAAACTGTATTTACCCCACGTGGGGATGTGGATTTTTCATATCTGCCTCTGGAGGCCTCCAATAAGGACCAGCCTTTATATTATCTCCTATACTAATATTGCCTTGAAAGTGTGTTTTTTTTTCATTTCTAGGTTCTTTAAGGCATCACTGGCACCTGGGTGGAGTTTTAGGTCCTGTGAGGCACACCTGATACAGCTTGTGGAGAGGAGCAATGTGTATAGTCCTAGGAGTTTTTATGAGTAGATGAATTAATGGCCTAGGCCTGCACTATGTTTATCTTCAAATGATTCTCCTGGTCTTTTTTCCTTTCTTTCTTCCCTCCTTGTTTTTCATCAGAGGCGGTAGCCAGGATACTCTTCCCTACATATTGGAATAGCAGTGCTGGTGAAGTACAGAGCAGCTGATCTGTGTATTGGAAATAATTTAAGCCAAGCTGAAAAGTGTGATGACTGCATGATGGGAGATAGTGTTTGTTTTGTTAAATACTAAACTAAATATTAAAAGCAGTCTCTTCTAAATTTTACTTTTTACTTTTAGACCTCATATTCACCTTTCATTCAATGCAGAAATGACTGAGCTGGTTGTGAAGTAATGAGAAAAGATAACCTGAGGGAGCTAATATCAATCCTAGTGTAAATACTTTCTCATGAAGCAGAGACTTTAAAAGATAGAAGAGTAAAAAAGAATGGTGCATAAATTTTACTTTTAAGATAAGTTAAATTACTTAATAACTTACTAGTTATTGAAATGGTCACCTTATCATGATTTGAATGCAAAATAGTGATTTTATTATCCATTGGGAAGCAATGCACCTTGCAAAAATTTCATTAGAAACGAAAAAATCTGAAGTTAAAACATTTCTACATACTCTTATTTCTGTGTGTTTAATTTCAGTTGGAGTTTTGTTATGAAATTCACTATGACATCTTTTATTAAATGGCATTATTATTAAATTTGTGATTATTTTGAGATTTTCCTTTTTACTAGATTGATTGAACATTTGTTTCTTCAAGAAGCTTATTTACTAATTTTGATATAAAGTGAAGCCAAGATAAGAGAGAAAATATAGTTCTCTGTGCAACAGATCTTTTACATTATTTTTCAGAACGAGAAGCCTTTGTTAGGAATTCCCTAAATCCAGCTCGCCCCCTTTCACTTTCCACAATCCACAGGAAGAATGTGTATGGTGAGAACTTACTACATAGAGCTGTTACTCACCAAGACATAAACCTCGTACGTAGGATAATAAAAGCTGGTGGAAATGTAAATGCTCAGGATTATGCTGGTAAGTTGCAATTGTACTAAAATACTATTTTCAGTACAAATACCTGTCTATAACTAATAAAAGCATATATTACGAGTTTGTGTAGTGGAAAAGACTAAATTTGTAACTGGTTGACTGATTATTAAATTTTTATTGGTTTAACTTAGTACTTGTTCATGGGAAAAGATGTAGATCTAGTTATAAAAGTATACAAGAAAAAAAATTTTGAGGGAGAAGTTAAGCACTTGAAAAAGTTACAAAGTGATGCAATTAGGTTTACATGCCTTAGTTCAATGATTCCATGCATACTTATCACAAAACAGTCATTAAATACAGTTCACTAAATAATCACTTTCATAGGTTTTAAAGTTGGGGGGCATTTTTTGTCCATTTCAGGGGCCAACTTGAGATGTCAAGATATAATTTTTCCTGTTAAATTTTTCCAGGAACTTTGATTTCACCCTTTACATCTTGAGAGAAGTTGAGCACAGCTTTGAATTTTTAAAGTTGTGATTACTTGGTGTTTTCCATTTTTTCTTTGTTTTGGGCGGGGAAAAAATCTTGACGAAGAGCAACCAGCTGTTAATGTTTTTATCAAAGCAATTGGCCTTATCCAGTTTTGTGGGTGTTACTTTGTGTCAAAGACTTCACTATGCCTTAATTATTACTTGGTTGTTTCAAATATTAGACTCTTCTTAATCTGCATTTCCCTGTCTCATCCATTAGTCTCTGAAAAATTTCCATAACAAAAAAAATGTTTCAGACAGCTGGCTCTTCTGCTAGAAAACTTCATTCTTACAGTCTTTCCATATTGTTCTAGAAGCTAGGATTTCACAACTGTCCTGTGGGAAAGAAAAAAACCGCATTCTGCAGTCATAGGCTATTGTATAATGCAGGCATATAATGGACCAGAATTAAGGTTGAAATTCTCTGTCTTCTGGAATATATTGAGAGATAGATTGGGTCAGCAGCAAATCTCAGACTTCTACAGCAGAGACACTTGAGCTAACAGACTGACTTTTAATATGTACTAATGTGTGCTGGAGGCAGAGGAGAAAATATTTTGTTGGTAGGGTTCAGACCCTGTGTTGACAGCTGAGAAGTGCTGATAGTGTGGGTTCAGCTGTGGCCACAGTAGGCAAGTGTACTAAAGTGCAATGGTTCTAGATTTTGGGGTCACAGCTGCTTGCTTTTTCTGCCTTTGTGTATTTTGCTAGGCCACCATCTTTTCATCCCCCAGATTCTGGCTGCTGGTTCTTGTGGTGCAAAAGGAGCAGAGCTGCACAAGATATCTTTTAGTTGTACTCCTTGAAGAGATAAGAGGTGGACCTGGCCCTGCTTCTTTTATTTTCGGTGAGGCAGGTGAAATCAGAAAGACTTAACAGACTTGTGTCATTTTGGCACGCACTTTCATCTTGGTTTCTTTGCGTCATTGTTCTGAATATTATATACTGCCTCTGTCTGTTCTCCTTCTTAAAGCTTCCCCCCAATTATTATCCATATCTTAGCCTAGTGTATTCTTTCCTTATTCCTATGCTATGGTACTCTGCTTCAGTACCTTACTGAGTTTTTGGGATCTTCTGTTATTTGTTTTGTTTTGGGGGTTTTTTTCTCCTTTTTTTTCCCTGGACATCAGCATGTAGGATATGGCCAACATATTAAAGATACTGTCTTGTACTCTAAGTTTCAGTCTTGACTCACAGTGTCCTGAGGGATCTGAGAAGCAGTTACACTAAAACTTGTGTTTCTTCTTGATTTGGAGCATGCACAGTGTCCTTGCAGAGTCACGTTGCTAACCTTTAGTGATTATTAATTGAATGTGTGGCAATTTCAGTTTTTCCAGGTCTTGTTACTGGATCAGGTAGAGTATACTTTTTATTGAAAGTGAAATTAGTGCATTCCACTAAATGCAAATTTTTATTATCTCTTTAATAGATTACAGAACAGACCTGGTTACTAGGAATATACAATATTCAGGGTTGGGTTGTGTGTGAAAGAGCCTCGAGAGTTTCCCTCTAGTGAAATTAAGATAATTTTCCTTAATGGGACTTAAACAATCTTACTAACCTTTATTAATACACATATTTAGTATGTGAATTAGGCCCTAACAAACTTCTAATAATGGAAAATTGTTGAAGATCAAGACTATCCATCAAAGCAATCTTCTGGAGGGCATGTTACTTTCAGAGCTGGAAGTTAGCAAGTGGAAAATCCTCTGTGTGTTTCCCTGATGTCTCTCACCCTGCATGTTTAAGGACCTGATGCATGGTTATGCAAAATCCAGTTCAAAGACTTGCATTCCATATTTTTCCTAAACTGCTCCTTCATAGAGTAGAATTCATGTGATATCTTGGGTTTTTTCCATATATCTTGGCATGAATATGCAATTTTACTAGGGATTTTTCATTTATTTGAACACTCGAACAATTCTTGGATGGCATTACAAACATTTTTGTTTGGTAGTAATGCTTAATGTCTTTATTTTGTCACTTGTTTCTTACTTACCCTTTTCAGCATAGCCATGTAAATAAAAGAGTGCAGTGAAAATTGCCTTGTCCTTAAAATAGCATATATGTTTTATTCCAGGAGAAGTTACTAAAATATGGGATTAATAATTTCTATTCTCTCCTTTCATAACAGAACTATCAAATCTAAACCTACTGTTGTTACTGCAGCATCTACTTCCTCAGTAGGTACAAATTTTGGTGAAACCATGAGATCTCCCAACCCTTGTGACAGTCTCACAAACATTTCTTCACACACCTTACTGGAATGCATCAGTTTTTACCATTTCAGTATACTCTGTGAAGTCTTCATCAGAGAGAACCTAAAAGTGACATAAATTTCTAGAATTTTTTTCAACCGAATGTGATATACATTTTTTTTTGTAGGCTTGACTGCGCTACATATAGCAAGTGTGGAAGGCTTTTATGAGATAGCAAATCTGCTTTTGAAAGCAGGAGCTGATGTTAATGCTACGCAAAAGGAACAAATCACACCCTTGGAAGATGCAGTTAAGGAAGGCCATTATGAGGTATATCTGAATTGAACACAAAGTGTGATTTAGGAAGAGAAGTTACTGTTGTTGTGTCTGGAAGGTCACGTGTTTTTGTACATGGCTGGTCTTTTTAGATTATAGGTAAATTCAGGAGCTTGCAAGTCCTCTCTGCCTGGTTTCTATTCAAACTGCTCCATGCTTAAGATTTGTCCAAAAGGAGAAATTTTTTCTAACTGTTTCATACAATGGTTATACTACTGAGGAGAAGATTGCTACTGCTTAATACTACTTCATTCACTGATTTTGTAGTCACCCTGCAGAGTAACTTCTGATTTGAGCAGTCTTCTGGACTATTAATGACATTTTTTTAATGATTTAGGATAGGAGTCATGGATATATGGCAGGTCATCACAGCCATGCACACCCATGTGTTAACACAGAACATGGAGGATTATGAAGACAGCCTTATATTTTGTAGGGTCTTAAACTGAACACTAACTGAATAGTCAGTTTGATTTAATGGTAAAATTTCTTGCCAAATGCAATGTTTTCATAAGCCTGTGTCTGAACTGCAGATACTCTTTCAGTCTGGTGGTGGTCACCTCCACCTGACTGTGCATGTTCCTAGAGTAGCCCAAATTTGTGTAGGAGTTCTGTGTGTCCCTTTTATCTGCTGGCAGTTTTTTTCTATAGACCTGCTTTATGCTGCCTAATTATTCCTGATTTCCAGATTTTAAAGGATTTTTTGGGGAGTTTTGTTCCTGAACATTTGGTCTTTTTCACAACTGAGATGAGACTTACTTTGTTTCTCCTGGAAAAGTCTGTCTGGAGCAAAGGGGAAAGGTGGACTTCTGGTTAATATTTTTTTCTGAGGCTTGAGAGCCCCAAGAATAAATTGCAGGTTGTGCATCACAGACTGTCCCAGGTTCATGAAATGTTTCTGAGTTTTGTGACTGTCACCTAAGATACCCGTGGCTGTGGAGAAAGGGCTCTGCATCTCTGCAGGTAGAGAGATGGGCCAGCAACTTGAGTGATGCTGGAAGAGCACTGATCTCAACTGCGTCACTTGAGGCACACCAAGATCATTCAGCCCAGAGCTGAGTTGAAGTTATGCAAGCTGTATATCCAGAAAGAATGGTACTACATGGTGGTGCTCTGTTTACTCAGTAGCAGTAAAATTGTCTTATTGTAGTGGTCTGTCACATTCTATTTTGTTGTTTTTTGACTAGCAGCAAAATAGTGATAGTGATTCAGTAATATGACTTACAGTAACATGATATTTGTAACTGTATTTTTCAAAGCTACCTTCTCTGTGTGAATTTATTATTGTAGATTGGAAACACAGCTTTTGACTACTTTATAATTTTCTGTACTGTACTGCAAAATCTATTTATTTCAGAAAAAATGGTAAGCATAGAAAAGATTTTCTAGTGGTCAAATTAAAGGGGAGAGCACCCAAGTGGTGATGCTCTCAATGATCCTGTTATGGAAGAAGAGTTCTCAGTGCTACTGGTTGAAAAAATGTAAAGACTTGGGACAACTTGTGAAACCAAAAAGGGCTTTTGCTGCCAGCTGAACCCTTTTTATTTTCCTCTCTTGTTAGGAGAATGTATGAATTAGGAAAACTTCATTAACAATTTTCTCATTAGCACACTGGTTAGAAGTAATGAGGGACTTGAACACGGAGGTGGGGGATGTGAGTCAAATTCAGTCTGAAATGATAACCGATGCTCAAGAAATAAATACAGAGGTACAAGTAAAATCACATTAATGCTGAAATAAGATTGCAGTTACCCATAGAAATGAAATAATCAGACTGTAAATTTCCCATGTCTTAAAAAAGTATTTTGCAAAGGTTGATGGAAGATTTTGCTAGTGGTAATTTCTTGAGTAACAATAGATTCAGGCTTTGTATTTGTGCAAAAATCATAATGTTGTTAGCAAGACCATCTCAATATGTTTTGTTTGAGCAGATATTGCATGTCAGAAATAGCTGTCAAAACTTCCCTTGCAGTCACAGGAGTCACAATAGACACATCTACAGCACAGTTTATTTTCTCCTAAAGTAGATACCATTGCTGGATAAGCTGACTCAAGCCCTAAAATCACCTGTTATTTTTTGCCAATTAAGAGCTATGGGAGGATGAATCCTTCCCTGTATTTTGAGAGACCTTGTTTTAATGGCATCAGGTACAATGGAACAATTTTAAAAATAACTGGAATAATTCATAAAAATAACAGAGCTATTAGGACAATGATGCATCTAGGGGAATGCTTGGTGTGTATGAACTAAAAGAAAGAGAGATTTGATTTTAGTTGCTTGTGTTGTCAAGTATGAGAGAGAGAAGCCTGTATAAGGATTCTGAAAAATACTATCAGAAAAAAAATTATCTGAAAACCTTATTTTTCTAGGTGGCAAACTTATTACTTTGGTATGGAGCTGATCCCTTATTAAAGAATCAGATGGGAAAGTGTGCATTAGAGGAAGCTTCTAACCCATCTATGGTGAAACTTCTTGAAAGTTATGTGGCAAAATCCAGAAGATACTCAGTAGCAGGTAGGAAAGAATTACTCTGACATAGCATTACTGCTAAATGGAGAAATTTAGAACATCTGTTGGATTATATTTCCTTAATTACTGCTAATACCTCAATGGCCTTCATTGTCTGATGTCTTGTGTTAACAGTGAGCACTCCTTACCCTCCACAGTTGCTGTACATTGACAAAGTGTAAGTTTCCAGCTCTTTCTTGGGCGGGAGTTACCTTTAAAGTTGAAATGAGGATGTGGAACACAATAGTTATCTATCTAAATGGAAGATGCAGCATTGCTTGACTTGCTGATGGATGAGATATGGTTTAGAGATAGAGATAAAATTAGGTTTTAAAATGGCACAAAGTCTGAATTTTGAAAGATCCATAAGAGAAAAAATGAGAAACTACTATTAGATCTAGAACTTAGGGGTTGCCAAGCCTTAATTACTGATAGGGCAGGGCACATGAAAATATTACTCTAGGTAACAGCTAGTGAAGTTGTAAGGAAAACGTTGGATTAGAGCTAGTGATTGGCTAAGGAGGGAGTTGGGTCTTGTACATTCTTGGGAATTTGTGAAATTGTGAAGAAATTTTCGAGGAGACTGTTTGATCAGAAGCAGGTACAACGTAAGCCTTGATTACAGCTAGGATTAAGACCATGGACACCCATGGGACTGTGTGGGCTGTATTATGTGTAAGTCAAAAAGAGTCCCCATCCCTCAGCCTATTATCCATTACTGCTTTTCCACATGGATGGCTTTAACATGTAGTCCAGGGATAATCAAGAGACTTCAGACAGGCAATTTTTTCCTCACTTTTTTCAGTTGTGAGCAGGGACATTGGAAGCAGACAAACCCCATCTGTTAATGCATGACTCTGTAGCTAATGTCACTGCCACAATTGTGGGTTTTTCAGTAACGGGACGGTCTGGATATCCCCAAGCCTTCTGGTGTCAGATGGCATTCACCTTTCTCAGAGAAGGAAGAAGGTCTTTGCTCATAAGTTAGAAGGGCTCATTGATAGAGCTCAAAACTAGACTTGAAGAGAGACTGGGATGATATCAGGCTTGCCCCTGAGAAGCTGTCAGGTGACATGAAGATTAGATAGGTGGGGTGCTAGTGAGGGCTCTCAGCCTTCTGCTCTGAGATTCTTTGGGTCTCCTGAAGTGCACTTGAAGTCTTACAGAGAGGAGCCAGGGGTTATGCTAAGTTTCAAAAAGAATTGCTCAGGACACTAACCATCAAGAAAATTTGAAACATTTGAACAAGATGCTATTTGCAACAAAGATTAGACTCCAAAATTTGATAAATATTTTATATCTTGATATGTTTTAGATTCCAATAAAACCCTTACGGGCCTGATAATTTTTCTTGAAAGCTAAATATTGTAAATAATGTTACATGCAATGCTGTAGACATAAGACAGTGTATATGTAAAGTATAAAGTAAATTACGATCTCTTCAGTTTTGGTTTCTTTCTGTCTTTCATTTTCATTTCAGGTGGAGATGATTCAAAGATGTTAAATGCTCAGTGTATAGAAGATACAAATCAGCACCAGGTATATCTTTACGAAGAAATCTGATTTGATTATAAATTGTTAGGAGTTTGCTGACAGTCTTCGGTAAACTAAAGCAGATGACTGTTTCTGAAGTATGTTTCAATTCCAGCACACAATGTACTAGATATGTCCAGCAGGGACTGAGAGTGACAGTCAATGTTAGGTTCATCCTTACTAGTACTTGGGGTAAGGTAGAGCCTCATGATGATACAAAACAGGCAGCATCTCATGGAAGGTGGTTCTTGGTGTTTTTTCAAGTGCTGCAGAGCTAACTACAGGAAGTGTGGTACATCAGTGCATGTTCGTACTTGCAGAAACCTTACTGAAACTGCCTTTTTTTGCCTGGCTTGTAGCAGTAGGATAATTATGTCCTGCCTCGGTGCAGAGTAAGTTGTGCTGGGTTTTGAGAGAAAAGGGTTGGGAACACACTGTCTTGCGTAGGTGTTGCACAGTTATGCTGTGAGGTCTCAGCAGGATGAGGGAGCTGGTGCTTCATGTGAAGACAAGACTGTGATCAGTCACTTGGGTCGGTGTTTGCATATAGTGCAACAGCTTTTAGCATTAAGAGCTGCATTTTCTCTCTCTATTTTCTTCCTTTCAACAATGATAACAGATAATATCTGAAATGTACAATGTAGAGTGCATAGATACATCTTTTGGAGCTTTTGAAGTTTTATGTGGTGATGATAACTGTCCTTGTTACTCACAGTTGTACAGTCTACGCATCCTTTGAAATGTTCTGGTGGAGCAGCATCCATGGTGTGTAGTCTTAGATTATGCATTAAAACATTAAATGATTGATAAAGATGGTGCTGTAGACATTTAATTATGTAAACCTGTTGCTATAGATTTGTAACTGATAATTTCAGTAGTTGTGTCAGATGTTGAAATGTATGTTCTGGTTCTCCCTCCAGTATAAAGTAATCAGAAGGCTAATGCTAGATAGTCACTGTCCTTTGGACCAGATGGGTTTTGAGATTACCATGAGTTAATTCTGTGAGGTTTTGATGTTTTATTTACCCTTCTTTGTAATTTCCTGGAATAATTGCAGACAGCCTTGTCAGAAATATGAAACTAGAGCTCTGGTTTATGGCCACAAAAGCAAGGCAGTTTTAAAGGCATTAATTCAAATTAATTCAATTTTCAAAAATAAATACGAGTTTAAAGCACTTCAGTAATATTTATTGTTTTATTTTGCCCATGAAGTTTTTCATTATTATACACGTTTCTTCGGTCCTCAAATTCTTGGTACTTCAAAAAAGCAGCACAGAGGAAATCAGTTAATTTTATAGCAGCACAGTTTTCTTTTAGTATATAATAAAGGAATTTATCAGAAAATGAAGTTAATGATATCGCCTGGTTTGGAGATAGAATCAAATGCAAGTGTACCTCAACATGATAATACTGGAGCATCAAAGGAAATTTTGCTAAACATAAACAAAGCAGAAAAACAAGTCAGGTGGAAAACACAGTAATAAAGATCTTAGGAACTTTTCTCTGAAGGCAGAAAATTTAAAAAAATTAAACAACAAGATCAAAAAAGGCTATTCTTATCACAGAGGCTACAACGAAGAGTAAAACTATTCAGAAATACTATCTCATGTCATATGGACCTCAAGTATAGTTCCCTGTACAATCCAAGGAGCTTTAAAGAAAGCATATTTTCCTCATGATGGGCCTAATGAAATGGGCCAGACTATTGCTGTATCTGTTCATAATTGTTGCCTCCCACTTAATGTTGTAGAGCAACTGAGCTGTCAGGTGGTATTGCGACAGGAATGTAATTCAGCAATGGTACAGTGAAAATTCATTTGCAGAGTAAAAGGGCAGCACTGGTGGAAGCTCAGCAATTCCTTTGTAAAAGGACGGAGATCACTGATTTGTGTTATCTCACATCCATGGTTTCTGCAGACAAAGTGTGTGCACAACATTCTCAGACTGTTTAGTGGAAAATCCTAGCTCTACAGAGACAGGGCAACTGAGAGAGGAGTTTTAAAAGATTTAATTCCATTATCAATCTCGTAGAAGGGTGAGACAAGAGATGTAAGACTCTATGCCATTTTGTTAGAAACTAACCTGTTTCCTGATTACAGTACCTTATAAATGCTTTTCACCATATTGGCTTTTGCCGCACAGTGCTGCTAATACTTCTAACACCAATCACCTGTTATTTTACCCCACGTGTTCTTGCTACAATGCATCTTTCGCAGTTCTGATTCTCCAAAATATCTGGTCTTTTTGCAAGGCCATCATTTGAAACTTGTTTCTAGTTCAATATCTCTCAACAATGTCATCTCTGTTCCATGGCCTTTTTAAGTCAGCACTCCTTATCTCAGAGTTTGCATACAGATGTACAGGACTGTGTGAGCTTTCAGTCAAGTTTTGAGAATCCTTTACAAATCCATTTCAATCCAAGTCAAGTGCTGTAAGAGCACTTGATTCTCAGTCAATACTGATTTGCTTTGACTTCCTCTCACAATATATCTGTTTTAAAGTTACAACAGGATGTGGCAGGGATCAACACAGTCTCAAGCAGAGTAATAGCAGTAATTTGAGTGACAGGAGTCTAAATACAGATATGAGAACACCTTCAGAGTAATTTGTTGCAAAACTTGACAAATCAAATATAATCTGATGTTAATGGAAATAAAACTAATGGATCAGCCCTGAGTTTAAAACTCTCTTTGCCTTTGTTTTGATAGATTTCCTTACAGACAAAGGAGTCAGAACCAGCATGTGCAAATCCTCAGGAGACAAGCCGAAAAGCAAAGGCTGCCTCATATTCCAGTAGCAGCAATAAGAAGTTTTCATCTAATCAATCACAATTGAGTCAAGCATCAAAACAAAAAACATCTAAGAAGTCAGGTGAAAAGTTAATACTTTATAAATCAGTGGAGTTTTTTTTCCAAATGTACACGAGGAAGGCTTTTTGAAATGTATGAGGGAAAGTTTGGCAAGAAATATATAGCAAGTTGAGCAAATACTCTAGTGCATAGCTAAGTTGTTCCAGAAATATCTGCGCTCCATTTTACAGAATGCACATTTTGTTTATGTTACATTGATCAGTCTTTCAGCATTGTCGTTGACGGGATGCAAGATCATAAGTGAGAACTTTAGGCTTATCTTTACTTAAGTATGTTACATAAACAGCAGTTTAAAATAACATTTGATTGGTCTTTAGTTAACTGTTTTACATGTCACAGATGAAAGAACAGGCCTCTTCATATATTTGGCACACAAAGATCAACTTATATTTTGTAGAATATGGTAACATACAGAATGTAGCCTCATCAGGCACCAATCTGCATAGACTCTGATTGTACTGGTACCTTTGGGTTAGCTATAGTATAGATAGAAACCTACTTCCATGAGAATAAGGATCTAACATCCTCTGGTAGTTCTGTTTTCTTCTGCCTGCACATGCAGTTTTTTGTTTAGCATTTTCATCCCATGTCTAAAATTTGCATTTATCTTGTAGCCTTATGATCACAGTAGAGCCCTGCTCCAGCTCATCGTAACCTCTATATATTTTCACTTACAGATTTTTTGATAAAGCTGGCATGCATTGTGTACTTTGGTTCTTTCTAGAATGAGAGAACCATGGTACTATGGTACTCAAGACCTACTAAAACCAGAACCTCTAGTTCCAATAGGATCCCTTCACTCTTAAAACCTTTTTTGCCTTCTATTTGTGCCATTATGATTTTAAAAATATTTGTTTCAAACATGTGTCTTATATTTTGGTCTTCTCTGGGGTAGCATGTCCCAGACTACTTTTTTCTTCATAAGAGATTCTTCAGGTGATATTTTATTTGATAAATTTAATTATTCGTTTCATACCAAGAGAGTGTTGCCATTTCAGAGGTGGTGCAAGAAAGTATAGCCCTTCATACAGTTGAAGGCCATAATAAATTTGGAGTCCAGGACAATGGCATTCAGATTGCTGTAGAAATAAAGTGAAAAATGGGATTATGTTTTCTTAGTTGTGGGGTTTTCAGATTTTTTGCTCTCTTACACTTTTTTGTCATGAACTGGCCTTTTTATCCCATCTGATTGCTTTTGTGTCCCACTGGTCTTCCTTATATTATTCTATTATTGAATAAAAATATTTTCTTCACAATTGACACAGTGTCACTTTCATCTACAGTCAGTCACGTACTAGGCTTCCAACATTTCCATTCTGCTTATACAGAAGGAAGGTACAAACAGCTTGCTTCTTTTCTTATAGTTCAACCTGTGGAAATAATTGCTCACAGACCCATGTGGATGTATTGAAGGACAATGTCCTTGAAGTTGCTGAGGTATGTCAGCCTAATCCAACCTGATTGTTAGTTACCATAATCTCTTCATTTTATCTTTGTACTGTGCTGACTGGACTTTGTATTTGCCAAGATCTGGATCTTTCCTTCTCGTGACCCACCTGGCAATGCATCCCACAGAGAACCAGCATTTTGCAATTCAGAAACCAATGTCCCATCATGCTTTTGCAAATGTTTCCTAACAGCCATGAAGCAAACTGTTGTGCTTGACAATTTAACTGGAAAACTTTGCAATTATTTCTGTTCACTTGCAGCCAATATTGCTAAGGTTCATTAGCTTAATGGGCTGTTGTGTACCCTTTTTTTTCCTTCAATGTCTGTAAAAAATCCCTAGGACATTCTCCTATGAATCCAAAGGAAAGAAAAGGAAGAATCAGAAAGTGGATGATTGCTTTGGGAGTTCAGAAGCTTTTAGACAAAAGACATTATCTTATGGTGAAGTAGGTCTTAGATTGGATGAGTGTTTTAATAGTGTGATGGGCTTTGTGTGCTTTAGAATCTCAAGTTTTCACTTAAAAAAGGAGCTCTTGAGTTTTTCTTGTTGCCTATACAGTGTAGGCCAAGCAGTGTCAGTGCAAAAAGGGTTGCCTGAATGCTTTCTCACAGGTTTGAACAGCCTACAGTGAGCTGATTTAAAACCATGATGGGTATATCCTCACTGTATGTCTGTCTGTACTATCACTTCAGTCTGTCTTTCATGTTCTTCCAAATAGTCTTGTATGACAAGCTCCGTAGTTTACTTTGAATGAAACATTGGAAAAGCCAGTTTTCTAGAAGGCAGGAGGTGCCTGAAGAAAGGCAGGTGTCAAGTGCAGAAGATGTTTGATACTAATGGGTAATGCTGACTGGAAATATATTAGAAAAGAGCTTGTTTGATGAGATGAGGAAGATGCATAAACTAATTGTTCATAGCTATAAAAGGAGCAAAGAAAACATGGATGAGAGTTGCAGAATGCTCACTGAAAACCTTAAGCTTCTATGTTCTTTGAATAAATTACATATTTTCAAGAAATCATAAAAAGAATACCGTAAACTCTTAAAAATATCTGGGTAGTATGATAAAAGGAACAAGAGTTTGAAAAAATTTAGCATGGATGATAGAGCTTTGAAAGATTTATATGTCCTGTCTCTTTAGTACCAGTTTGAAGAGGGGGTTGTCCTTACTCAATATATATAATAAGTACTTTGTTAATCTCTTTTTTCTGTTGTATGTCTTAGAATTTGGTAGATTGTTACCTGAAGCTTCAGAATTAGAACCTCTCTGATGACCACATGATATCATTAAAGTGAATGTTGTTTGCTTTGTGAACCAATAAGGCAATAAATCAAGTTTATTTGCACTTATGGGTCCAATTGTGCACAGGTTTAAATGATAGATTATCTATGCCACTAAACATTACTCAAAGACTTGTAATCTACTTCCTAAGAAGCAGCTTACATCTACTATTAAATCTAAGAAGTTTTTCACATCACAGCTGTAAAAGAACTTGTGTGTGTGTATATATATATATATGTGTATAATGTATATATATATGTATAATTTGTGTGTGTATATATCTATATATATATCTATATCTTTATATCTCACATATATATAAATCACACACCTATCTTTTCCCTGATACAGAATAAGCAACTGATAAGGAGTGGTGCAATATAAAGTCTCCACTTCTATAGTTTTTTACATATCTTTACATGTGTAGTTTTTGTATTTAGCAGCCAGGTAACTTGAAAGCCGTCCATGGAGAAACCTAACGCATTCTCTACCTCTGTACAGTATAAAATTTCAACCTTCTTACCTTTGTTGTGCCTTCCTAATTTGTTGTACCCTTGTTGAATCATCTAGGCTTTAACTGGAAATTCTTAAGTGTAGGATCCGCTTGTCATTTGACCTGTTGCACAGGACCTACCACAGTACCTTTTAACTTTCTGTTATATTCACTTAATGTTATTGAATAATTAAAGCAAGAGTATTTACATTTACAGTAATTCAAATGAATTATGAAGTTTAATTTTCTGTTTATACTTAAGCATTCTTTGTGAAAAAAATTCTAATGAACACCCAATATCTGTTTAGAATCTACCAGGGAAGCAGCTGTAATTGTACCTGGTACCTGTAAGACAGGAGCTGTGAGAAAGATGAAAATTAGGAGAAATGGAAAAGGGGAAACTCAGCTGCATATTGCTGCTAAGAGAGGAGATGTGTCTTTGGTGAAGACTCTGATATCATCTGGAATTTCTGTCAATGAGCAGGACTATGCAGGTTTGAAAATTACTCCCTTATGAACTTGTTTTATACTACAATTTTACATAATCTGTAGTATAGACATGTATATATCATTTGCATAATTTTAATAAAATTACAGATTATTGGCTTAAAATTTTGAGGAGGAAAGGAAGCCATTAAACAAGTGCAAGCACACTGAATGAATACATAACTTTCATGTCAGTATGGAGGTAATGCTGACTATTTCTCAGGAGGGTCTTTTTACTCTGCTGAAGAGCATGTTTTCAGAAATGTGTACAGAAATGAACTTTGAGTTTGGTGGATCTTATGTGCATCAGTATATGCATGTGTGAAGCACATTCAGACAGGTCTTATTTCTTTAAGAAATAAGGAAAAAAACAGATGACAAGATTATGTTTTGCTTTTTCCTACCTAAATATATAGCTTTTTTCTGTTTTCATAGTCTCATAATGGATACTATTCTATACTATCAAGTCTGGCAGACTTAATATTATAAAATGCTTCTAGTATTAGAAATCAGATTATTAATACTGTGCTCCTGAGTTTTTAGAGTTTTTCTACTCCAATTTTGTTTCTTCTATCATTTTTCTACTGCAGTAGAAAAGAAAACAATGTTTTTCTGCTTAATATTAGATGAGTTTTTCTTTGAAGTAAACTGAGTGCACACAAAATCATTTACCTTCCTGATGATTATTTGTGTAAGATTTATCTTAAATGAAGCAAAATGTTGAGTTACTAATTAGTGACCTTTGTGGATCTTTCCAGATCAGATGCATACTGTGTTATCTTGCTTTTATTAGGTTGGACAGCAATTCATGAAGCCTCTAATGGAGGATTTACTGATGTGATCTTAGAATTACTGAAAGCAGGTGCTGATGTTAACAGCAGAAGTCTCTGTGGTGTTTTACCAATACACGATGCTGTTTCAGGCAATTATTTGGAGGTATATTTTTCTTTTGCATAAAATTTCCTAACACAAATTTCCAGCAGAGGGTCCACGAAGCAAAATCCACATTTCACTGAAGTTACAAACATAATTTTAGTGTAGGTTTGCATTTAGGAAATAAACCAGTATTCCTTAAAGTGATAAAAATCAGAGAAAAATATTCTTCAGTAGTGACAGTTGAAATTTTATGGTTAGTTGACTTGTTTAATGCAACAGACAAATCATAAAAATTCAGAAACTCCCTGTGGTTCTTTGTTAGGTTTGGGCTTCTTAAAAACAGTATTAAAGTTGAACATTATCAATTTATTGATAGTTCAGTGCTGCCGCAGATGGGAGTGATGCACTTCACACTTAAGAGAGAACAAATTATATGCTTTAGTGATATAAAACAGTGAGTTAACAAAGTTCACTGATAAATGGGACAGTTTGTTTACCACAATTCTGTTGTTTACTGCATAGAAACAGGGTTCCAGCTGTAAGGAGGGAACCTCCTGTTGAGTCACCATGTTCAGAAAGGACCCCCTTGCTTTCTAAACTCCTTCTCAGGTGGCTAGATCCAGACTTCATTCCAGACTCAATCAGCAATTTATGTCTAGAGGACTGTACGTTCACAATCAATCCTTTCTATCACTTAGCTAAGATTTCAAAGTTTAGCATCAATTATGGAGAATCTGTTGTGACAGGAATTTCTGTGCCTCAAGGAGTAATGCTGAGATGTGTCCCTACTCAAAGGGAGATCCTGGTGTGCAGCCCATTACTGTGTGAGAAAGCTCAAGGGTCCCCGGGCTGGGCACTATTTATGAAGTAAGGTAATTGACTCACAGTCATATTTCCACACCAATAAGATGCCTGGGTCACTGTTGACAGTGCCCTTTTTCCCCCCCCAAAGTGTGGAGTAGGCTGGATGCATGTATCACCACTGCTCCTGGTGGTTGTGGCTTAAGCAGGAGAGGAGAATAGCACGTAGCCATAACGGCCTCTGTCATTGATGGGATATCTTTTCACTAGCTTAGCTTGCCCAAAGCCCTGTCCTACCAAACTTCAAACATTTCTTGATATGGGGTAGCCACAACTTCTGTGGGCAATCTGTTTCAGTGTCTCACTACCTTAATTGTAAAAAAAAAAATTTTGTAAAGAAAAGATTCTGGTCTTGTTGTTTAAAAATAAACAATTTTTTATTAACTGGTTCCTTCCAACCCAAACCATTCTGTGGTTCTGTAAAACAGACTGTTTTCATTAGAATGGACCTGCAGTGATCCTCTACTCCAGCTGCCTGATCCCTTGGAAGCCAACCAGAGGTTAAATCATATTAGCATTGTCCAAATGTTCCTTAACCATTGACAGCCTTGGGGCATTTGCCTCCTCTCAGGCAAACTCCTCTAGCACAGCTTAGACTCTTTCCCAACTCATCTGTTGCTGGACCCCAGGGGGAGAAGATGGGTATCTCCCTCCCCACTTCCATGCTCAGGAAGCTGCAGAGAGCAGTAAGGTCTCTGAGTCTCCTTTTGTCCAAACTAGACAAGCCCAAAGTCCTTAGCAGCTCACCACAGAGCATGTCTCTCGGCACTTTCACCAGCTTTGTTGCCCTCTGGACACATTCAAGGACCTTCACATTCTTCTTGACTTGTGGTGCCCAGCACTGCACAGAAATAAAGAAAATGTTCTTTTGACAGAGTGAGTTCTGGGGAACTAAGTGTAAAGGTGATGCCAAATTGGCTCAAATATACTTCTTCTATTTCTGTCAGGACAATTCATATTTCATCACATTTATCTTTTTCTGTGACCAAGGGTAAAACAAAGGGGATGAATTCACACAGGCTTGGAGCCAAACTATCAGTAGGATTCTTGCAAAGGTATAAGTGTATTATGCAGTATTTTGGGGGAAAACCAACAAGAGAACATCCTGAACTTTGAGTCAGCATTCTTGTTCTGATGCATTTTCCTACTTACCTGCACTCTGAGTGTAAGAAATAAGAAGAAATGCTAAAGCTGAAAAGTCATACATATGAAAATTCTTTTACCAAGGTCTGACCTCATCAGTACTTTCATATGATTTGAATTCAGGGAGTAGATGATTCCACTGATGCCACTAATCTGATTTCCACATTCTGCGATTAAGCAAACTTCAAGATTTTGGAACTAGGAAAAAAATTACCAGTGCATGAAACCGAAACCAATTTTGAAGGAAGAAATGCACTTCTATTCTGCGCTTTGGTCTTAATGCAATTGACCAGCTCCTCTTAATTTAGATACATGGTGTTTTGTAATTGTTCTGTATTACCATAAAATCATAAAAATTAGTACTATAAAAATTATGTGTTTTGTGAAAATTTGTGAGTTATTTGTGTATTTTAATGGAAAAATGCAAGAAATGTAAGATAGAAATCTGTGTTGACAATAGCCAATTGTTTGGGATTTTTTAATTTGTATTGCAGGTATAATGATTGTAGAGTATCTTATTTACTTATATACTCTCTAGAGTATCTAGAGAACCTGTATTATTTGTGATGTATGTTAGATATAACACATGTAGTTGTATAGTAAGTCCACAACAAGAATTACCACTGTACCAATAACAAAAATACATAATAGGCAGCCAGGATTCTGCTGCAGCATGGAGCAAATCCCAATGAGAGGGATGGTTCAGGAGAAAGTGCTTTGAATCAAGCTTGTGATGAAGAAATGAAAGAACTGTTGAAGTCGTATGGTGCTACAGACTCTGTACTTCCTTTTCAAACTGTTGAAGTTACTGGTATGTAATATAAATCATAGGATTACCCTGCAGTCTTAAGGAAAAATCATACGTTCAAGTAGTTTGACACAGATATTTTTAATTCCATTAACTATTGAATGATATTTATTTATTTATTTATTTACAGAAAATAGCATGTGTGGGTGGGTTTTGTTTTTTTCTGAGAGAATGAGAAAAAGAACATATTTGGATACTCAGATTTATGTTATTGTCTGTATTTAAAAAGAAAAAGAAAGAAAAGAACATATTTAGAAGAAGAACATATTTGGATATTCCGATTTTTGTAAAAAGAACATATTTGGATACTCAGTTTTTTGTTATTATCTGTATTTCCCTTCACAGGAAGGGAAATGACTAGTTTTGAAAGTGGTGGCTTTCATTTCTTTATGCTACCTAAATTTGATCTCTTTTGCGTATACAAGATACTTTTGATTAGTTGATTTGCCATTGCATCATTTTAACCTATATTATTATGGTGCTCCTGCAAATTAATTTTAAATTTTATTTATTTTTTCTTAATTGTGGAGAGGAAAAATCAAAACATCATTGTTATGACTGCTATAAAAATGATGATGCAGCTTTGGAGACACAACATGAGGAATACAGTGTGGTAAGTATAGATTACAGTTTTGTTAAACCGCTCTGTGGTGTACAACTGCATAGTGACATTTGATGACTGCAAAATATAATTTAAATAAATAATCTATTGAAATGTATGTAAAAACAGCATTATGCAGAGAGTTATAGAAGATAAGTTGTGATTTACATAGATGAGTATGTTTATAATCACCTCTCTCTGTTCATAATTCCTGTGCATTTAAAATTATTGCGGAAGTAGTAGTCAATACTGACACAGATTTCTTATTGCTTATAAAAATAGGAAAAAAGGTTGTGAGATCTGAAGCTTTTAATCGTGTTTCCAGAATGGTTCTTTTTGAAACAGTAATAAATTACCATCATGATAATGAAGATATTTAGATATTGTTTATCTTACCACAAAACATCAAGGAAGATTTTTGCACAAATTGTTAGCTTTTCCTGGTGTCTGTAACCTGCGTTGTCTAGATGATGCTGTCATGGTGAAATTCACTGTCCAATCTTTGCTGTGCACTCTGAGGTTTCTGGAGGACTCTGAGCATGGACTAGTTTGAATGCCACAGCAAACCCAGGCTGTGACAGCTCCTTGCAGAGCATGTTCTTGTCACTGTGTACCTCTGTCCTACCAGTGCCCCACTGCCTTTACACAGTAATCCCCAACCTGGAATTACTTGAATCTACAGCACCTAAACTGCAGGCCAGGTGTCATGGCCTGTTTTGTATGGTGCACTTGGCTCTACTTCTTACGGTAATTTCGGTGTTTGTTAACAGGAGTCTGTTGGTGCCATAAAGGATACAGAAAAGAAGCAGGAGGAACTGTTGCTGTTGGAGTTGAGAACTTCAAAAGATGCAGGTAGACATAAATTGAAGTGTTTCACATATTTCTAGTGGGTAAATATCTTTGGCAATATAACTGTTTTTAAAACATTATTGCACATAATATATTTGAATCTCCTCTGGAAAGTACAGCTTCAGAGAATAAGATTTTAATAACACCTCTCAGGAGTGGGCACTTCCCAGAGTACTTTCTTGTACGTACGCAGGAATGAACAGAAACAGGAATTATGACAAAAAAGGAAGGCATGTCACTTGGAGGCATGTGTCTCAAGTAAACCTGTTTATATAAAAAGGGATCATTAGATAAGAATGCATACTTCTGGCAGCATTATTCAGTTATGAGCACATGAGCCCCTGCACGACCAAGAACAGCTATGTCTGTAGGTGGAGTAGCAGATGCAGCATTTTTATTCTGATGTGGCTAGACTTCCAGGAGCCTAAAGTAATTTATGAGAGGAAAAAAGAGAATTCTTTACAGCAGACAGTGTGAATGATGGGCACTTTAAGAGATGCTGATCCCCAGAGGTGTAATTTGTTTTAGGCTATCAAATCTCAGTTTAGATTAATCTCAAGAATTTACTAAGTCACAGTGACTTCTTAGGTGATCGTGATGCTGCTGCTGTGTATCTGTTGAAGTCTGTTGTATCCGTGCCTTGATGCTTCAAGAGGCATAGCTTCCTGGCAGAATGCCTTTGACCAAGGTCTCTCTCCCCAGCTGCCCTCACCCATCTAGGCAGGGCTGTGTAATTGGAGCATCTCATACTCATGAAACAGTTTTGCTTCCTGACAGAAAGAAAGGGTTTGTTTTTAAATTTATATTCCTAAATACAGGCTAAAGCTTTCTAATGGTATTTACAAGTAAATTTATCCCTTTAAAAATAAATGTGAAATATGGAATTATATAGATTGCTTCCAACTCAGATTTATGGGATATGGTTAATTGAAATAGGTGTTTTCTTGAAAAATGTTTGACAGATAGGTAAATGATACAACAGACAGACGCCCGTGCACAGACATCAGTGCAATTTAATGAATGAGCAAAAAGAACTATCAGACTTCTCCTTTTCAGGGATAATCGGACTTCTCTTGTTCAGGGGTATGAGAGAAATTAACATGGTGATCTGTTACCACTACTGACAAAAGCATTAGTAATGTAGCACCTCTTAAACTAAGTCATAGTCATTACTATTGATGAGGCACAAGATTGAACTAGGACAGTAGAAAGTAGACTAAAATCTCAAGGTATTTCCATGCAGTGAAATCTACTATAAATAACAGATACAAAATTTATATTAAACTGCCTTAATAAAAGCAATATTTACATGTTACTAAGTAGGCAAATACTGGTAGGTACTGTGAAAAATATTTGGGGAAACATTTTACAAATTCCAATTTAATATTGTAATTTCTCATCTTTTCCTGATTATGTAAAGCTTGTATTGATTTTTAGAGTTTCAGGAATTAGGTTACAATTTTAGCAAATTATCCCAGTGGTATCCACTGGTTGGGACTTCTAACCCTCATTTATATGTCTATGAGATAGGGTGTACAAAGAAAAATTTATAATTGCTCTTCTTTATAATTTAACTTTATAATATGAGTTAGAAACTATGTAAAACTGGGACAGATATGCTTTTACCATTGCATGCAACTTGAAACAGTCTAGGTTCATTAAGCTATTTCATAATACTTCAAATGAAAGGTTTAGGCACCTTATTAAGATTGTGTAACTTCTGCAGGTAGCCTCAGTATAATTGCCATGTTATGTAGCTACTTGCAACACAAAGAGCTTGAAAATTTTCAGGGCTTATCATCCATAGGGCAGTTCTTTAATTAATTCCTTTTTCCTCTTAATAATTTCCTAAACAAGGTACTTGCACTTCATAATTTTCTAGTACTTCTGCTAATTCTTTAAAGTTAAACTTGTATTTAATTATTTCTATGAGAATTTCATTAAAAGTGCTCCAATTGTTAGGAGCTACCAGCATGCATTACAGTATAAGATACTGCTCTAGCAGTGTCTTTATACTTTGGCTGTGTACTTGCTACACTGAAAATGCTATTAATGAAATTATTTCCTACTTCTTATTACCATCATAATTTTGATTATTTCAAAATATTGAACAGATGTGTATATCCAAAGGCTATCTCAGATACAAGACACTTTGAATGAAATACTTGCAAACCAGAAAACAGAGAGGGATACCCTTGCTAAAAAATACAGGTAAGTAGAATGCAAGGATTGTATTCATAGAAAGCTGTTCTTTGCAGTAGTAGTGATAGAAGTTGTTAGGAACACATAGTGGTGTAAAAGTACATCTATGTGGTTTTCATTCAGATTTTTTGGAAGCGTGATCAGTATTGGCTTCAGTTACCTCAGTTACATGAAAGAAGAACTTCAGGATTTAGCTAATGCATAATAATCAGCAAACAGTGAGGTTGCTGTACTCACAGTGAGCATTGAAATTAGGTAGTGAATGATACAGAATGTGTGGAAAAACACAGAATGACAGAATATGCTGAGTTGGAAGTGACTTACAACGATCATCGAGTCTAGCTCCTAGCCTGCACAGCACTATCCCACCATGTACCTGAGAGCAATGTCCAAACACTTCTGTCAGGCTTGATGTTGTGACCACTGCCCTGGAGAGCCTGTTCCAGTGCCCAGCTACTCCCTGTGTGATGCACCTTTCCTCATGGCGCTCCTTTGGACACTCTCTAGCCTTCCCTGCATGAGGCTGTTGTGGCACCCAGAGCTGCCCCCAGCACTCGAGGTGAGGCTGCCCCAGTGCAGAGCAGGACAATCCCCTCCCTTGCCTGGCTGGCCATGCTGTCCCTGATGTCCCCAGGACACGGGTGGCCCTCCTGGCTGCCAGGGCACTGCTGACCATGGTCAACTTGCCATCAACCAGGACCCACTGGTCCCTTTTCATGTTGCTGATTCCCAGCATCTCATTTCCCATTCTGTCCATACGTCCAGGCTTGCCCCGTCACAGGTGCAGAATTCATCACTTTCCTTATTGAACTTCACATGGTTGGTGATTGCCTCATCCTCTGATTTATTGAGGTCCCTCTGCAGGGCCTCCGTGCTCTCAAGGGAGTCTACAGCTCCACCCAATTTTGTATTGTTAGCATACTTGCCTAGTATCCCTTCCAGTTCTGCATCCAGCTTATTAGTGAAGATGTTTAGACGTTTAAGAGCACAGAACCCTGTGACAGGACACCAGCCTGATGTCATCCCATTCCCTAGAAGCCTCTGAGCCTGACCTGTGAGTCAGTTCCTCACTCATTGTGTGATGTGTTTATCTGGACATTTTGTTGAGAAGGATCCTGTGAGAGATGGTACCAAAAGTTTTACTGAAATCCAAGATTACATCACTTGGCTTTCCTTGATCAGCTAGGTAGTTACCTTGTTTTTAAAGGAAACCAGGTTTCATAAGCAGGACTTTTCTCCTCATGGAACCATGATACCTAAGCACAAATTAGGAAATGAGGGTGTTGAGCAATTACATTTATTTTGCAGTGTCATGGAGGAAAGTAATAGCAGCTCAAGACACTACTTGGAGTGTCCATGACTCTGATTTGTTTCTTCAGGACTCCTAGGTTAGGAGTGTTTAGCCAATGGCAAACAAGAGCCATTTAAAGAAACGCCTTGAAGCATGCTTGCAGGCATTCAGTTTTTGTGAGAACATTTAAAATGTCAACAGGGACTGTGTGAATTAGGAGCTTCATGATGCTAGCTCTCACAAGACCCCTTTTTACTTCCTTCTGAGAAGTACTCAAGGTTGGTCATATGGTGAATGCTCACCTAACAATGTAGCATCCTATTTAACAGATGCTTCTAGGCCAGGTGATGAGGATGTTTCCATTTTTGCTTTTGTGGGCAGGATTTGGTTGGTCATGTAAAAGCAGCAGCATAAAACTTTCAGGTAGTCCCATGGCAAAATATAAAGGCTGGTTGGGTTGAGAAAAAAGACTGAAATATTTCTGTCACAAGCCATTTTGCCAGCTATAAAATGTAAGATACACATATTACACAGATAATTTTTTAAAAAATGATTTTATGAGGAGTTGGAGTTCCAAATCATCCTTGTGGGCAAAATAGTGACTGAGTTAAGAAACAAGGACAGTAAAATTAATAGCTACATAAACTTGTCTGTTTTCTAGTATTGAGATTGAGTCTGTGTTCCAGAGTGAAGTGGTAAATGTTTCTGGGTATTGCAGATATCCTGCAGCTAATATAACAGCCATCCATCAATAGTAATAAGCTGTATTCCAAATCACATTATATTTGCTTTTTATTATTTTTATAGTCAACATCTTATTTTTAATTAATTGGCTTATAACTTTTGTCACACAAGTCATAGAAGATCATAGGCATCGTCACATTTTCTATCTTCCAGTTGTTCAGTTAGTTGGCCCAGAGAGAGATACTACTTATATTGTTCCTTTTCTGTACTTAGATATAGGTGCTAGCATCTTCTGTACTAAGGTACTAAGATATATCTTTTACCTGAGAAAAATTTACAAAAAAGAAGTATTATAAGTTACTTTGTCATTTTAGTCACACTCTCTTTGCCTCTTCAATTGCATCTTTTTCTGTACTTGTATAGCAACAAAGCAATAAAACTTCCCAGAACAAAAACTGCTAGAGAAGTGCGTGGAAGCCTCACTGGCCTGTGTAAAAGCCCACAGTTGTCATAGATTACTTAGTGACTAATATGCTAATATTATGCTAATATGTTGATGGTACATGTATTCCAAGCACATGAGATACCAAGCAGTATCACAGTACAGGCAACAATACTGTCAAGCTGGTTTTTTTCTGTCCTTGTTCTGAGACATCTAGTCTTAGTGTACCTTTGTTCTGTTTGTCTCTTTTGAGACTGGTATGGTGTTACCTGCCATGGCATCTCTGCAGTGGGTGGCCTTAAAAGCAAGCCATACTGTAGTTCCATTTCCCACAACTTGGGTTACTTCTCTGTCTTCCCAAAATGGTGCTAGAGTCATAGTGATGCCACTTGTCTCATGAAGGAGAATTAGGAGAAAATAGTGTTATGCTCAGTTGATGGCTCTTGTACCAAAGAAAGTAAATAAAGGGGTAAATAAAGGGGTAAATAAAGAATTCTATTCCAGCAGAGGGGAGGTAAAGTCCCCCAGGGAAGGGGTCTCATAGGAAGGAGGCTCAGTCTGGTAGCAGGGTCTGATGAAGGTACAGCATTCCCAGATTACACAGGCAACATCCTAAACTGTTCTGTCCTCTTTACTTAAAGGTCATGCGGCATTATTACATTGGTAGCTTTATTAAATCTTTTGTTGTGTACACCATAAAAAAATCCTTATAGTATCATCCTTCAGGAGCTCATCCTGAACTCGTTTTAAAAGGCTCCAAAGTGGACTTTTGAGACATGGGATTCAATGTGCTACTATGATTTGTGGTAAGAACAGAGCAGTTGGTGATATACTACAGGCATAGTTTTGATTCTTTGAATTAAAGGTAGTATAGAAGTATGAATTCTGTGAATTAAGGAGTGGTATAGGCAAGACTATTTCCAAAGTTTTGATGATTAACATTCTAATGCTATGGAATTCCCACCTGCATCTTAATTCTGTATCCTACTTTGGGATTCTGCACTTCATTGTTCATAGACCTGGGATTTGAACATTAAACTTCATACATGATAAAAATATTGTTCAAATTTTAAATGTTGGCAGATTTTAAATATTGAAATGTATTCTTGTTCTTTGTTATTTCTATTAACTGTTTTAATTTTGTATCTACAGTAACTACAATGTCTTTATTTTTTATTTTTTATAGGGCTTCAGTGGAATCATTTAAAAAAGGTGCACTAAGGAAGCAATTAGTTAACCTTGCTTCTAGTCAAAAGAGCCTGTTGACTGTTGTCCAAAACCAGGAAAAATTAGTGCAGAAATTAAAAAATTACAGGAAAACAAAGAAAATATTTAATTCATCATCAGAGAAGCAAATCTCAAACTTAGTTACTTTTCATGGAAGTGATACAGGACAAAGTTTAACTGCTAGTGAAATAATGTGTCCTAATACAGTAACATTTAGTATGGGGCTTGGTGCCAGCAGGCCTAATGGAAACAGAGTGGAAGCACATGTCTCTTCAGAAAATAGATTTTCAGCTCAGGAATGCATCCAGCATCCACGCATCTGCTTGGATGAAACAGGAGCAAATAAAGAACCAATTACAAGCAAGGAGGCTTCTGATCATGCTTTGGCATCTGGAAACAGAGTAAGAGAATATGCCTTTGACAACACATCAAAGCTGACAAATGCTGCAGAAGTGACGACATTGCCTTCAGAACCTACTGTTTCCACTGCTAAAACAAAGTGCTCACAGCCAAAAGACATTGATTGTGTAGCAATTGTAGGACAAAGAAACAGGTCTTTAAATCGCACTTCAATGACCAACACATTAAATATTGTAGAACCCCAAAGCACTGTTGTGGGTAAAAATGTCTATCAGACAACCAGTCACTGCAAGCAGGTTCTTTCACATGAGGATCTGCACAGATATGTGAATAAGAAAGAAGCTTTCCAGCAGCAACAGCAGCCACAGCAAGAAACTTTATTAGCATCTACAAAGAACTTCTCTAATACTTTGCAGCAAATGGTCTTTCAGAGTAGTGAGAATTCATTTAATGCCAACCTGATGCTTACTAATATTTCCTCAAATACAGACTCTCCAACAAATATCAGTGAGAAATCTTCACAGAGTTATGGTAGTCAGGAATGGGAACAAAACCAAGTGAGATATGGATGGAAGAGTAAGAAAAAGAATCAGTGGATAGATCTGCTTGAATTGGGAAGAATAAAGCCTGGAGAAAATGTTTTAGAATTCAAACTGCAGGTAATTGTTGAGAAATTATAATAGTAATAATATTAATACTAGTGGATAATAAAAATGCCCCCCACACTAAAACAGGAAAAAGCAGTTCTCATGGTTTTGTCTGCTTCTTCAGCACTTACTAGTGAGTATTTTTATTCATTGGTTATAGATAACTGTTCATGAGTTTAAAAGGAAAATTCTATGGATGAAATCTTCTGTCAGCCCATAATTTTAAGACCCAGAATATTGCATAAGTAAAATTTGCGTTTAACTTTGCGTTACCAGTTTGCTAATATTTCTTATGGCTAGAACCAGAATGGAATCTTTGGCTGATCTACATTGATTTTCATGAAAATCTACATGATTTTCAAGGAACAGGAATGTGATTGTTGTTATGACTTAATGTCATTCTTAGAAACAACTGTCAAGTCCCTCAAGTAAAAAATGTGACATTTGGATTTTGTAGTGCTGTGATTGGCATGAATACATGCAAAATTTCTTGCTTACATGCTTGCTGATTCTGTAAGCATACAGTATGGTATGAACCATATTAAAAAAAAAAAGAAACCCCTCTCTTTTAATACAAAAGCATTTCCCGTCCCTCCAAATAAAGAGCTGATTTTCACAACAGCTGCTAGGGACCTGGCTTAGTATTGAGCATATGAGGGAATTGTTGAGTGAATTCTGAGATGTGAGCTAGTGTCATGATTTGACACTGGCCAAATGCCAGACATACAGAAAAGTCACTCGCTTGCCCTCTCCTGCCACAGCTGGGCAAAGGAGAGAGAAAAATTTAATGAAGGCTTCATGAGTTGAAATAAGGACCAGGAGAAAACACTCCAAGGGCAAAACAGGCTCAGCTTAGATGTACAAAGAGAATTTATTGCTAACAAAATCAGAGGAGGATAATGAGAAGTAAAAATAAGCCCTTAAAAAACACCTTTTTCCCCCAGCCCCTCCTTCCTTCCCACTGACAGTACAGGGAGACTGGATTTTTGTGGGAATTTTGGTCAGTTCATCACTCAAGGTTTTCTTCCGTTGCTCAGGGAGAGGAATCCTTTTCCTGCTAGTCATGTGGTCCCTCCCACAGGACACAGTTCTCAGTGAACTTCTCCATTCCAGTGTGATGAGCAGCAGTCCTCCCAGACTGCTGCAACCTGAGTCGTCATACGGGCAGACATTCCTCCCCAAACTGCTGCAGTGGTCGCTCTTCCACAGGGTGCAGTCCTCCAAGGACAGGCTGCTCCAGCCTGGAAGCGGGGCCCCTCTCTCCATAGAGTCTCCCCCTGGACCACAGCCTCCTCCAGGCATCCACCTGCTCCAGCACGGGCAGCTGGTGAATCTCTGCATCCCCCATGGATCCCCATGGGCTGCAGGCACAGCTGCTTCACCATGGTCTGCACCATGGCCTGCAGAGGAATCTCAGCTCCAGTGCCTGGAGCACCTCCTGCCCTCCTTCTGCACTGACCTTGGAGTCTCCATGTTGTTTCCCTCACATGTTCTCATCTCCTCTTCTCTGGCAAGGAAAAACTGTGTTCACTTTGTTTCTCCTCTTCTCTGGCAAGGAAAAACTGTGTTCACTTTGTTTTGTTTTTCTTCTTAAATATGTTATACAGAGCCATTACCAACATCTGTAACTGGTCCAGGCTTGCCCAGCAGCATGCCCATCCTCAGAGCCACAAGGGATTGGTTCTGCCAGACATGGAGGAAGCTTGTGGCATCTTCTCACAGAAGCTGCCTCTGTGGCCCCCCTCTGCTGCAATAAACCAGGCTGTGCAAAACCAACACAGCTAGTTAATTTCCAGGGGAGCATATTGATAAAATATGTAAAGTTCTTTTCAGCCAACTCACCAATTTAATTAATGTAGAAAGAACTCCTTTTCCTACACCTATAATCTCAGGAATGTTTTTCTGCTGAGAGCTGCCATTTTGTGTGGTCTTATATTCTTGAACATAGGGTAGTGCAAGTCACAAGGCTGTATATCAGACCATATCATAGGTGTGGAGACATGCTTCTTTTTTTTCAAGAACAAACATGTAATATTTGTTTGAACTGCAAGATGACTGAGTGGAAGGATGAAAAATTCATTATTTACTGTAATTTTTCGAGACAGTTGTCTGTATTAGCAGCTTGGTGCACATAGATCCTAAGGAATTATAACCCAGTGCTGCAAGTACTAGTGTTTGGCATGTAGAGGAGTCAGTGATCTTTACTAGGATGAAAGTGACACTCATTTATGTCTTGGAAGATGGTGCTACAGAATTCGAAATTTAGAATCTAGTGTGTGTTGCATTGCAAAGATATGATCAGTAAATTTCCCTTCTTTATCATTATAGAGATGTATTTGATAACAACATACAGCTGGTACATAGTCCTTACTTAAGGTTAGCTTTGGGCAGGGAGAATGCAGTTGTTGAATACTGTAGACCTAGGTTGTGAAACTCTGAACTCAGGAACTTGGTTGAGTGCTCATTGAAATATTTGGGTTAATTGTCTTAGTTTAATTCTTAAAGCAACCCCAAGCCAGTGGATATGGTAGGAGATGGTTCAGTATTTTCTGGTGCATCATTCTCTTACTTGGATTGTTTAAGCTTATGAATGATAAGTGACATTACTAGGTTCTAACAGAGTTCATCAAGAGTTAATTGTTGCATTATTTAGCTGCGTTAGTCAAGGGAGGCCAATATGACAAAACCATGACTTACTCACCTATAAACAGCTATAACTTGTGCTTCTGGAGAGGTGTAAATGTTTGCAGAACTGGGCTGCATTAACATTATGAAAGAGGCATTAACAGTAAGTTTGTTCATCCTTAATTTTGCATAAGGTAAGGCTGTTAGGTTCCTCCTAAAACATGTAAGTCATATCCCTTGATATAAGTGAAATTTTTGTGCAAATATGTTTTATGTTTGACTGGTTGCTGAAACTTCACTCTGACATATATATTTACCTCGTATAGCAGTTTCTTGTTGCACAGATTTGCCTTGTGTAACTGCCTGAGTTCACTGTTGCACATTAATTTATTCAAAGCCTTGTTATGTGTAAGAGGAACTAAAATACGAATACAGTTCTGACAAACACACATAGGGAGATATGTCTTCTGCTAGGCTAAAGCTTCCTATTCTGGTGGAATAAATAATCTTTATTTTGTACAGTTTTTGATAGACGCGTTAGATTACTTAACTTTTTTCCAGAGAAAAACAAAATTAGCTGCAGCTTTTCAGCTGTGTTGTTCTTTGGCGTTTTTCATGTTTCAAAGATCTTATATGTGTTAATTTATGAATTGAAATGATTTCTTATTTTTTTTTAGGAATTTAGTCATAAAGCTACACTCTTGAAGAATGGCAAGATCAGAACCAGTAAAGGACAAATACTACAGAATCCAGTTCAGTGGGTTAAAGATCTATTAGGAAGTGATATTTCTGTGACATGGAAGTATGTGTGGAATAAGGTAGGCCTGATTTGATTCCCAAAGTTAGCAATAATGAATGACTGTAACAAGTTTCACTAATCTAATCTCCTTACTGTTATTAAAACAAAAGAGGGTACAAGCCTGAACTTTAAATATCATCTCACTTTTAATGAATGAGCAGCAAAGAAAGTGCTGTGGTTACATAGTTGTATAGTGAAGTCATCATGAATGTTGAAAGAACATGGAATGCTCACACTGTAAGTTAAAAGGAATTTGAAAGAGTTGCTTTAAAGATGATTAAGACTGATAGAAAAAACTAAAAGGTAGTTTGAACAAAAAGGAACAAACTTACTGAAATATCAGGGTGTCATGCATGATTGTTGCAAAAATACTGGCAGAGTTTAAAGGGCATTACAGATGGGCTGTATTATACTTGGGTTTTTTTAAAATTAGAATTCAAATTAGCATAATTTCTTCTTGATCTTGACAGATGCAGATTAGGTTTACAAGTGCATAAACTCACTTTTAAAAGGAAAGTGAGGTTTCTACACCTATCAGAAAAAAACCCTAAAAAATACTAATTAAAGCAATCAGTTATCCATCTAGATTTCTTTTTACAGGTTACATATCTTGGGACAGAATTGTCAAAATTTAGTGTTGGTGAAACGTCAGTTTCCAGTGACTTGGAGTTACCAGCACAGAAAGGAAATCCTTTGGGTACGTACCTCTTAAAATCTAATATTCTTCATAACTGAAAGCAGAAGAAAATGATTTCTAAAGGACTTAAAGACCAGAATCTCTATTGATTTCTAGTTTTTTTTTCTTGGGTATATGGTTACCACTAATCTTAATCTTGAAATGTAAGTAGTGCCAAAATTTGTACAAAAAGTCTAAAAAACTACATTTCCATAAATTTGTTGTGTGAAGGGAATAGTTACTAATTATTTGGTTGTTATGTAAAAAAAATAGTAGCATTTTATAATAGAATATTTCCTATAAAGTGAAGTTTTGAGTAAGCCATTTTAATATTTTTTTATTCTATTGCCCAAGCAACACTAATAATTAGGAGGATACTTAATTCTCTAGAAATAAATAGTCAAAAGAAACAAAGTGTATCGATATGACAAGATGACACTGAACAATTTTTTCAGAACTGCTTAGCAAACTTAAGAACTTCAGTCTAATTTTGATAAGCAATGTATTCTCAGGGAAACAAGTCCCTTTGACAGCCAGTTGTACTTGGAGTCCATAAAGCTTTTAGGCCTTTGGGATTGCTTCTGTTAATTTGATAAGACACTCCATTTCATGTAATCTGGATACCAGGGTTGGTCTGTTTTTAACATACTGAAAGTAAATTTAAAGATAATAGTTCAAAAGAGCTAACTTGGTATTCAAATTACTGTGTTCTACTGGTTATGCTAAGAGCTTCCAGAGGCTGAGTTTATTTTTCCTTGCTTCATTAACTTCAAGTTATACCAGGTGTAACTGACTTAGATCTATATTTGGTTTCCAAACTTTTTGATAGGCCTTTGAAAATTTCACTAGTTCTTCTGAATTATTTGTATTGTGAAAAATTTATTATAAAGATTGTAACTTCTAGAACAGAGAAATCTGTTTATTGAAAAACTATTCTTGACCAAAAAAAAGTTGGTCTGAAGATCAGCAAGTGTTTTTCCCAGGTAGTCCAGGGTCATCTGGAAAAGAGTATTTGAGGAAGTTTTTTGTGATATGTGATTTAAGACAATTGCCTAACTGTTAGTCTTACATGGGAAGTTGAGAGGGCAAGTCAAAGTGTTCACAGTTTCAGTTCCATTTCAGATACTACATGGCCAGATATCTAGGACATTAAACAGTGCCTTAAATTGTTTCAGAAGAGGATTAATCTGCAGGGTTGTTTTGTGAGTACAGTTCTGCTCATTGGACAACCCTCAAATGGTTTCCGAGCTCAGTTCATGAGTTAGCTTGTTCCAAGTGCTTTTTCCAGCAGGCACTTTGCCTGCAGCCAGCCTGCTCAAAAGCAGAGGAAAGTTTGCTGGTGTGGATGTGAACTATTCTGTACTGCTTGCCTGGAGACATAGAGTGCCCAGGCACTCTTCTATCTTTCTAATATGCTTAGGGCCTGTGTGTATTGTATAGTAGAAGTTTTTCTGCTTTTCAAAGAACCAAACTTCTTTTTTTGCTTTTTGTATTAATGATTTTTTTTTTCTGTGTGTCCCAGAGCATTGTTAAAAAAGAAGATTGGGGCCTGGGAATTTGAGCAATTTTGGAGGAGAATGCTATTATTTTTAATACTCCTCCCTCACTGTCCTTGTAACTTCCCATACCTTGGCCCAGTGTTCATTGAGTTACTGTATGAAGAGCATAGAGAAGTGGGAAGAAAATGATATATGATAGTGGCTACACCTAGCCATCTTGGTGTAGAATAGAAAGAAGCAGCTACCAATGAAATTTTTGTACAGCCCAGTTTAGGAAGAGTGTCTTAGGAACCTCTACCAAATCAAGGCCCTTTGGCGAGAAGAGAAGGAGTTGCTGTTCTGTGGTGGCTAACACAATAAATGGTCCAGTTTTTCAGCTTGGTTGAGATTTAGAAGTTGCTTCAACGTTTATATGGCTTCAGACTTCTAGGTACCTTAGGGGTGTTAGTTCAAAAACCTTGCAGAGCCCATGAAGTAAAGCAGTCCCAGACCAATGCAAGTATTTAGTAGAAGCACTAGAGATTGCAATTTTGGAATTGGTCATCTAAATCCTAACTAAATTTTATTTTATGTACCTTCTTTGAGTCTGAGTCTTCAGTCTCTCCTAGGATCATGCCAGCAGAAAGCAAGAATTACTGTATTCAAGCCTTAGTGAGAAGTAAACATTAAGCAAATTAGCAGTACTCTTGGACTATCTGTATGCAGGAAAACAGAATAAACAGTTATTTTATACATTAGAATTCCTCCATGCTTTCCAATACTTGTCATAATGTTTGTTAAAAATTACCAAGAATAACAAGGATTCAGAAGCAGATGTCAGCTGAAGAACAGATTTAAGTTGTCAAGCAAATGTTGGTGTTAGGTATTTCACATTGAAATTCCAGCAAAGTGGCTTAAAATAAAAGCTTATTCAGTTGTTACAGTAAGTATGATGTGCACATTCATTTTGCAGATTGCTATTTCAGGAAGACAGTCTTTGGAAAACAGCATGACTAGTCCAATTGTTGTGCACAGGCAATCCCTTACTGCCTTTAACAACCATTATCCACCTGTAAAGATTAAAATGGCTCTTGTTCACGTGTAGTTCATGAAAGGTCCCAAAGTTGTATGGAAGAAGAGTGTTTTCAAGGGAATCCAAATGATTTCTTAATGGCTGAACCATAAGCTGTTTTGAAAGGTTTATGCTAGTGTTATTTGAGGTATGGAGTATTAAATTTTAAACTAAACTCAGGAGGAATGCTGAAAGGAAGTGGGAAAGTTGTTCTATGATTGTATGTGATATGGTGTGTTTCTGTTTTCCTTGAGGCAAGCAATGAAACACATACATTTAGTAGGCTACTTTTCAAGTTAGAGTTTTAGGGTGTCTGTTGCAATTTTGCCAAGGAAGATATAGATGTAAAAACCCTCAAAAAACAAGCCCCAGTCATCTTAAAGCAGCAACTGCTGGGTTGGTAAAGGAGCAAAGGAAAGTTTGCCCTTACATGTGTTAGGTGATATAAGGCTAAGTGAAAATACAAAGAAACAAATTAAGAAAAGTAAAAAACATAACTTCTCTGTGCATTAAACCATCAGTGTTAAGATACACTTCTTGTTCCTTGAACAGAAGTATCTTTTCATGCTCCTAGGAAAGAATTTTATCACAAGGAGCCACCAGCACTATCAGAATCCTGGTAGTGGCTCTATTGCTTAGCCTCTTGGAAGCTTTGACCTGAGTAATACGCAGCCAAACACCACATCCCTGCCACAAACATAAGTTGTGAGAGCTGTGTGCTGAAGGAGAAGCAGCTGTTGCCAGGGAATTTATGAGTGAGTGTTTTTTTAGCAGTCTAGAAAACCTAATGGTGGATGCAAGGGCTATGCAAGAGATATGAGAGGAAAAAAAAAAGTAGGTGGCATGGAATTGATTTGTGTGTGGGAGGGAAAGAGTGCTGGGGAAAAATGGTTACACTTCTGAGGGTTTAGGTTAGATCTAAATGACCCAATAGCAGCGTTTTTCATAGCTCAATATGGTCAACTCTTAGAATTGAACAATTAGAAACATTTTGCTATTTTGGTGTAGTTAACAAAATAACTTTGTGTCATTTTGAGTACTCAGTTAAATGTCTCAAAAAAAAAATAGCATGGAGAAATGTCTTCTGGATTTAGGTGGAGAAATATGATACATAAGCATTGCTAAATGATCTTGTATAATCTAATTTAGAGGGTGGTGTGGAAATGCTTCTGAAGATGCTTTGACCTTTATGTAGTTGACCAAGCTTGTAACTTTGTGTTTTCAGTATTGCATTTTACATTGATTGCACTTCAAACCCCGTCTGTAATACTTGCATGATTTTAACAGTGCCTATTGCACTTCATTTGGTATTTTTGCCTCTACTGCCTGTGATTACACTATGGAGGGATGACCCTGACTCACCACAGTGCAAAGCTGGAGTGATCAGCTCAAACCCCAGTGCCAGATAATACTGCACTGGCGAGGGTAACAGTGCCAAGTCAGGTCTGCCGTGGGAGGCAGTAAGACAGAAAACAGAAGTGAATCTAGTCTTTGTCAGTTTTTGGAAACTAAAAATACATCCATATTTTAAAGCAATTCTTAATGCTTCTGTACATAGGCCCTACAGCGACCTTGCAGGGATTAAGCTGACAAACCTCTGGAGAAAATGCTTTGTTATCTTTTTTTTTCTTAAATAGAAGCAAACAGGCTTCATATCTTAAATGACAGATCAGAATATTTGGAGGAAGGTGGTCTGTAAAGTTACAAAAAATAAATTCTGTAGTAGATTGCTACATTTATTTATATCAAAACCCCCAGATTTAATTGCTCTTTGATATTAATTGAAAAGTAACAAAGACTATGGTTTGTAGAAGTTATGTATCTCTGCTGAACAAATGAACAGCCAGATTGACATTTTCTCAAATATGCCTACTATTTGTGTTCTGCTTGGCAAAATAATGGTCTTACAGCATATAAAGTCACTGTCACCCAACCATCTAGGTGCTCAGTCCTGAATGGAAACAGTTACAGCAAGAGTGTAGAGTTATAGTGTAGCAAAAGTAACCATTAACAGACAGTGGAGATAATACAAAATTAAAGACACATGTTATTAAAAAAAAAATTAACAAACTGTACATTTACAGTTGTTCCATATATAAATTTTTTGTTCATACCTACTTTAATTACTTTGTCAATTGAAGAAAAAAGGCTGCTGAATATGCAGTATAATACGTAAAAATTATCTACCATCTCAGTTTTGACATCTCTGCCTTGTGAATCTCAAATCTTTTCTGTGGATGTCTAAATATAAGCTTCTCAAGTTTCACAGTTTGACCTTTTTTTAAAATGAACTGTAAAAAGAAAACTCCTGTTTCAGAAGGAAATTCCTTTGCAAGCATATCAGGATGAGTGCTTCAATCAGTCTCTTAAATGAAATTTTGTAAGTGCTATGAGAAGTTTCATAACCCATAGATGGTTTTACTGTATTGGTTTGTCCTCTAGTTCTGTTTCCAAAGAACTAGGCACATACACCATGCCACCGCTGTTTTACTTTGTGCTAAATCAAATCTGAAGGTAAAGCTCAGCTGTATAAGTTGGCTTTAAACTAGTTTACTTTGTGGGCTTTACTAGTCCTGGAAAATGATAGAAGGGTAATCAATTTCAGTTTTCTTGATAGTCAGTTGTCCTCTCTTGTACACCAGTATAAAGTTGTGATGCTGAAATGGCTGACTTAACAGGAGAGTATTTAAATCCTCATGAATCACTCCAGATAAATGAAACTTAGCTATTATATGTGTCAGCTCCTAAACAAGTGTAAAATCAAGCTACTAGAAAACACTGCATGTGCATATTTGCAACAGTCTTCCGTTATATTTTAAATTATAAACTTTTCAGGACAGGTATCTCATATGCATATTTGAACGGTTGAAGATACTTTGTGGCATAATCCAAACAACAAATCTAGCCCATTGTAAAATTAAATATTTTGTGCTGTAGTGTACTCCACATCAGAACCCTAGGTTCTGGTTAGGCTTAGACAGTTAGATCAGAAAGTACTTTCACTAGAAAACTTTATTATTATCTTCTTCGTGTTTTTGAAGGAAAACAGGAAAAGATGATGAATAACATTAATGTTTGAAAAGTCAAGATGTAATAAACCCGAGTTTATTATTTCTGACAAAAATAGCATGGCTTAAGGAACTTGATTCTGTACATCTGAATTTTTTGGACTGGGTATTATTGAAGTAGTAGCTTATCATACTATTAATAATGGCAACAGTGATGTGAAAGAGAAGTACTTGAAATATTTAAAAACCCCCAGTGAACAAACCATATACAAACAAAACACAAAACCCTGACATCTCATATATGCTTTTTCCTCCTTACCTATAGTAGAATATTCATCAACTACACTAAGTCCCCATTTATGTGACTCTAAAAGACAGGGAGATTAACTATATGTTCTTTGTATTTTGTACTTGGAAAGAAAATTGAGATTGTAGACAAAAATGTCTGTCCATAGTATTTTTCAGTCTTGGGGGGATTTCAACGTGCAACTATTATACTGTTCTCTCTTCTTTATGGCTTACGGACAAAATACTTGTAAGTACTTTTCAGAACTGTAAAGTTCCAGGCATTTGCTTTATGTGCTTATATGCTTTACAAAGAAGTGCACAGTTCTGTCTGCAGAATTTACAAAGCAGTATTTTCTAGTAACTGCATACCTTGGCTGAGGTATAGGCTTCCTTCATCTTGCTTTCCAAAATCCTCTACCTGCTGTTCTTTGACTGTCAGCAGGGTAGGAAGTAAAATGTCACATGATTGATTCATACTTGAGCTATGTAGCTAGCAAGAGCCAAAACAAAATCACTTTTCAGAGGGACAAAAATTGTGGGTGGGCAGAGGACGGTAGGGGAAGAAACAACTATCAGGGACTGCATGCCATGGAAACCAATTCTAAGTATCTGATGTCTGCATTTCTTACCTGTAAGCCAGATTTTTCTGACATTGGAAAATTACTTCAGAAGAAACCAGATGATACTGTGATTGCACAGAATCGTAGGCTAACATAGGTTCAGTAGGACCTTTGGAGGTCTTCAGTTCAACTTTCTGTTCAAAGTAGGACCAGTTTCCAAATTAGATAAATTTGCCTTGTCCAGGCACATTCTGCATATTTTCAGGGACGGGTATTCCTATGCTTAACCATGCTCAGGATGAATTTTTCCCCAGTATCTAGTGGGAAACTTGCTTTTTAAAACTTTTGCCCCTTTTTTTGATACAGAAACTATGTTCTCCTGAGAAGTCCAGCCAGAGTACTTAAAACCAACTCCTAGCTGAGCGCTTTGAACATTGGCTTTCTGGCCTTTTTACTTTGTGGAACAAGTGGTAAAAGAATCCTTTGATAACAGACCCATCTTCTTACTTAATCAGGTGCACTATAGCATTTTCATCTGCTTTGGTGGTCCTGTGGAGACTGAGAGAAGACTGAGACAAACAGAACTGTTGTAGATTATCTTCTGGAGCACGCCTTTTCTTGTCTTAGTTATGAAAGCAATAAATGTAAGGCAGTGTGAGCCACATCAGCCTTCAAGAGGCACTGGCTTCTGCCTGCTGCTTTGCTTTAAACAAACAAGACAGACTGTTTTGACATCACATTGATAATATGAGGTGAAAATATTTAGGAGATTATCTGATGATATTATCTTCGGAAGTGTTTGATTTTTATCACTTTTTTATCTGTTTGATGTTTTTTTCAGGAATACACTTTTAACAAAGTTATGACAAAGCTTTTAAACCAAACAATTCAGTCTTTCAATCACCATGTGATAATAGTGTAGGAGAAGGCTCTAGAAGTTGTTCTGAGGTTGTACATAAAACTTAAAAAATAGCTGCTTTAGATTTTACCAGTGCATGAAAAATAGGAGCTGTTGGTTTTTCAAAGCACTTTTCTGACCTGAACTGAAACTTGATTTATAACTTGTATTATGTTTCTTCCAACTTGCATTTCAGTCTGCTATAAACTGCAAGAATTTTAAAGTGTTCTGGTTTTAATTACCCAAGTTTGGAGCTGGAACTTTTTATGCACTATCTTGGCACATTAAGTTCAGGTTTTCTAAAATGGTTAGAAATAATTTTAGAGAACCATTTTACTTTCGAATGAGTATACAAGTGAATCATTATATAATCAAGTCTACAGCAATAACATAATAGGTTAAAAAGAAAGAATCATATGTTGGAAACCTACATCCTCCTAGTCATACCAAGAAATAGTCTCCTCCAATTATTTTTAAAGCAATCTTTGGGTCTTTTAAGAATGGATACTAGTATATGATTTTGTTGATGTTGAGTTAAAAATCATTAATATTGATATTTAAATACGGTGATGGACTTGATTGAGAAACTGAAAGGTAATCTGGACAGCTGTGTAAAAATATTTTCAATAGAAAATATTTTTTTAATAAGAGAAATTGAACCAGCCATTCTGTTTTATTTTAGAAGTACTTATTTTACTTATTTATAAATTCAGTCTTGAAGATAGATTCTTTTATGGGAGGATGTGCATAGTTCTCAGTTAGTATTGGCATGTATGTCAGTTATACTTCTCTCACCTTTGGGGATAAAATCATTTTACATCTATAGCAAAAAAGAGCTACTAAGATGTAAATTGTCATTTTGTGTCCCTGAGAGACTATTGAAACATTGCTGGATTTCTAAAATACATTGGTGGACTTGACGTTGACGTATTGTTAAATGAATAATGTAACAATATCATGATGCACCAATCCAAGGTACCTGAAAAATAATAATTCAGTATATGTCACATAATAAGCATTTGTTACTGTGTAACAGCCACATACCCCAGGATATGTAGGGAAAAAAACAGTTACTATATCAGAACATGATGTATGCATAAGGTTAATGAAAAATAATATATTCGTATCACTTATCTGGGTAATGCTCTAAAGAAGCCTATAAAGCAGTATTTCTGTTGTACATTTTTCAGACATTTAGAAACAGATGAACTATTAACTGTGTGTCTTGAAAAAGCATAACATCTTTAGGTTCATTTGTGGGAATAATACTTTCTACCATATGAAACATAATTTAAGAATTCAGCATAAACATTGAAACTGATGCTTTAGAATAAAAGGCATGAATACTTGGTCTCTAATCATACCTGCAAGTCCTTTTACTATGCAGACACAGTACAACAAGAAAGGCCACTGTTATGGAGCAGTTAGAAAAAAGAATCATTCTAAACACCTAATATTTTTTCTGCTTTATGACATTGCTTTTGCCAATATCATTGGATACATAAACACACCTTGAACTTCTGAGGAATACTATCCTTTATTGAGTGGAGAAAGTAGTGTTTCTTCCTCAAATACACAATTTTATCTAGAAGGAATGGAATAAAGTAATGAATTGTGAAAATATGAATTAAATTCCACACTACTGCTATACAGATTTCAGTTATAGGCAGATGGTGAACTGAACCTATAGATCATCCATGATGAGTCATGGATGATGTGTGAAGAAAGAAACCATAAGCTAAGGTACTATCAAGAGGTGCTCTATGTCTTTCTGAAACTGTTATAGCTGTTCTGTGAATGACCTGGTCATTATAGTCCATTAAGGAGCTTCCAAACTGAAATTATTTATTTATTACTATGATGCTATAAATAACCTTTGATTTTTTTTCTGTAAAATGCAGTGTGCATGATTTAGGTCACTTGATAGATTAATTATTGGGGAAAAGATACTTTCAGCATTGGGATGGAGATGAACACAAAGGATCAAAATGCAGGTAGTCATAATTCCTGCTAGCCTGTATCTTGTAGTGGATGGACACCACTTTAACTTTAGGTGTCTGACTGATATGATTGATCTGTTCATTAGAAGAAGATGTCTCCTTACTGATTGGTTTGTAAGGACAAATGTGGAGTCCAGCATTTACAAGCGAAAAAAAGAATTGACATCTATATCATGTGAAGTGAATCAAGAACTCTGGGGAGACCTGAAAAAAGTGAATGCATTTAGAGGAAAAAAAATATTAAATTATTGGGAAAATATTGTGTTTTGTAAGATAAAGTTCTGGTGTTAGAATGGCAATCTGTCCACACACATCTGTTTTTCCAAAATACCAGGTCTTGACCAGCTTTTCTTTCCATTTGATAGATCATGAATACCAATTTTTAAAAACCTTAAGAACACAAAAGGCAGTTACTTGCTTTCAGTCAAGTCTCAGGAGAATATTAAGTGAAATAAGTTCTTGATGTGCCTGTAACCGAAACCACTGATATATTCCAATCTTAGGAGAAAAAACAGCTATACGTACCAGGCCATGTGTCTGGGTTAAAGGGAAAAAATGCATACGAAAGCTTTAGTTTTGGTCTAAACTAGACAAAAGCTCATAATCCTGTAACTGAGATTTCTTCTTCTTCCTGAATAATTGTAGAATATAGTGAACCAGTACCATGTTGAACTGCCCTGGTGAACTTTTCAGCTTAGTTATTAAATTTCAGGTGTTAATCCAGGTTTTAGTGTCCAGGTTCAGTGTAATAGGTAATGGGAACACTTAATCCAAAAGAAAAGTTATTTTCAAAATTATCACTAGCATGGGCAGAACTATTGTGCCTCAGTCCAATAGCAACCTTTATTTAAAGATTCAGAAGGCCCAAAAATATTGTTTATAGGAACTGCTGGCTGTCATTTCTGAGGCCTTACTTGGTCTGAATAGACAGTGCATGTTGGAACTCTTGGGTTGTGACTGATCTTTTCTAAGTTCTTGAGAGGAGTGTGGATAAGGCCTAAGAAACTTGAAAGCACTTAAGACAGATTTTTCTTCTATTAATGTTCCGCTGTGGCAGTTTAGATCAAATGCTGTCACCTTTAAGTGTGTTGTTCTTAGATCTTCTCTTTGTTTATGCATTTGTAGCCTGTGTCTAGGCTAGTTGTTCTGAACCAGATCCTTTTGAGTCTCAAAAGAATAAAGTCTCCTGTGGCTTTGCCAGATACTGCAAATCAGTTCATCTTTCCCTCAGATCTGGTAATCATCATTAGGTGTTTTATAGAAGCATTTAAACTTGATTTACTGATGCTTGTAAATTTACTCAAATATGTTGACTAAACTGCAAGAGCATTTAAATTATTTTACAGATAATTTACACCAGTAAGATAATTGTAAAATACATAACCCATTTTTTGGATACTTTCTGTACTTTCTTGCTTGGGAAAAATAAGGTAGATGTTAGTGGGATTTTTAAGGCCTGATCTTTCAGGAGCTATTTGAATGATCAGAAAATGGTGACTGCATGGAAGTGACAATTTTCTCTTCACTGACTAATGCTTATGCAACTGGAGATTATAGTCTGACATTTGTGTAGTTGCCATTAATGGAAATTCTCCTTAAGTACAATTTTCAGATTCATAACAGCCACAGCAGACAAGGACTGCTAGAGATGCAACAAAATGGAAACACAAGTTGAAAATATTTAGAGTGGTTTCAAAACTCTAAGACTAAAATGGATGCTTTCAAAGACAGAAGGGATATTGATAAGCAGGATGGAAAAGCTGTCAAGAGATAACGTGTTTTCCCCATATTTATGGAAGAAAACCTCTCATTCTGATATTGATACTTTATCTTGCTGTTCCTGAAGATGATAGAAGACTGACAGAATAGGACAGCAAGGGTGGAAAAGCAGAGAAGGGCCCTGCTTGTGTGTCTAAATTTACTAAGTCTGCTTCTGTACCTGAGGCACTGAGTTTTGGGTAACAGTATAGGAACCTTCCTTGGCTGCTTACAGCCTCTAAACTGCCAGTCTTTTTTAAGGGGATTAGAGTTAAAGTCAGCAAAGTGCAGGAAGAAAACATCAAAGTGGGTATCAGAAGATTAAATATAGTAGCAAAGGGAGAGAGAAAGGGGAGAAAGACTTGAGAAAGAAAAATGCAAAGGAAAAGAACTCATTGGTGTCAGAGGAAGAAACACAGGAACCAAAATACTGATTCATACCTACATGGGAAAATTACTATCTGTGGATATAGAAACTTTTTAATCAAACACTGGTGTCAGAACTGAGAAAGGCAGCTTTAGGATGTATAAATTACTGTGGTTTTGCTAGATGCTGACTGTTATCTAAAATTACTGAGAAGTGGAGAATACAGAGATTAGATATGTTAATTGTTCACTTAGGTAAAGTACTTATGGTGGAATATGATGTTCAATCGACAAAATGTTAATCCAGTAGGCAAAACATAAATTTGACACAAAGGAATCAACAAAGAAAGCTGTTATCTGCTGCTCAAAAAGGTGACTTCAATATATGTATTTGGTCTTATCTCTCTTACAATTCACATTTGAGTTGAGAATTTTTAGTCAGTAAGTTAAATCATTGCAGTACAGAGAAGAGCCTTTCCAAAGTAAGAAAATAGCATCTTTTCTCTAATTATGATCTATCAATACAGGATGTTAAATTAGTTACAGGCTTTGCTAAGAATTTTATTCTACTTACATACAAAATGTGGACATTTCAGAACAAAAAAAGAGCATTTTTTCAACTAGAGCAGAAATCATGCCTATCATGCCATTGTATACTCAGTATTAATGAAAATGTTTCATCTCAGTTTCTGCCAGTTTATTTTCTTTTTAAAAAATTCCCGGCATACTTTAAGATCATTTTTACCTGAAGTTGTCTTTCAAACTATTTAGTGATTTTTTTATCCAAGCATTCCTTGTACCTTTACAACATCACTTTTAAAGGAGTGTGTAAGTTGGCTTCTTCTGGTGTGACTGACTGCTGCTTCATAAGCGTGAGGAGTGTTGTGATGTAACTTTCCACATAGGTCTGGTGTGCAGCCTGGCCATCTTGGTCGCAGTCAGTGATACTTAAATATATTCCAGATATCAGATCGTACATTTTATTCCATTATGTACTGTGTTATGTGTACTGAACATGCACTGAGCTTGTAAGACACACAAGACTCTATTTGCACCTCTGAACACCAACCTCTCTCTTCTAGTAGCAATTTGCTACTTGGCTGGCTTTGGGTGGTGTGCTCCTGGAACTCAGGAAATGGTAGGGAAATCGTCACCAAGACATGGAATTAAAAGGTGTAGCACCTGCACTGTTTGTTTTAGCACTGGCACCACTGATGTCCATTCAGTGAGTTTATTTTGCTTCTTTGAATTGGTGTAGATGACAGAAATGAAAAGTGGTAGTAACAAAGAAAGATAGCCCAGTAATAAGTACAAGTTAACTGGCCAACTGGTGTAGCTCCAAACATGTTTTCTGTGCCTCTTGACAAGGATTTATCTTGACTGATCTAATAATCCTGAAATAAGTATCCTGGTTTGCTTCTTGAGGACACTTGAATGTTGTTTGGACACAATATTTTGTTGCTGTTTGTTGTTTTGGTTTTGTTGTCGGTTTTTGTTGGGTTTTTTAAACAAAAACCATCTCCACTTTCATGAGACTTCTCTCTCTTGACACCATCTGCTGTGTGTAACGGTTGTGCCCTCACTGGCAGTTTTCTGTATTGGACTGATTGTGGCAGCTCAGAAGCTGTATTACTTTGTGCAAGGATGCTGAAGGGAAAAAGTGGAGATGAAAAAGTATGAAAGCAAGTAACTCTGAAATCTGAAGCTCTGAGTGCATTTTGGAATCTGTAGTGTTATGGATCAATGTCTTCTAATATTTCTCACTGGTGGATCTTTACAATGTTACTTTGTTAGTGTTTTTTAACAGTGAGAAAAGTTCACCTTCTCCTGTACTGACAAAAGTGCTTTAAATTTATGCATTGCAATAGTTAATTCAGTCCAGCAGATACTCAGATATTGAAAATACTTATGTTCAGTCCTGCAGTTTCTTCTGTACATGTCTGCACTTTATATCTTTTCATAAAGTTGTTTCAGGACAGGCATTTTCTGTGAGAGATTCCTTATTTTGGGAAAGTACAATGAACATGCCTCTTTGTAGATATAATACATGAAATTCAAGCAGTACTGAAGAGCAACTGCATTTTCCTATTATATAACTGGAGATGTCTGAGATGGCTAGCTTCCTAGGCTGGGCACCAGGAGATGTAGTAGTGGCCCTTGTCTCATTGAGCACTTGGTCTGAGTGAGACATACTGGTAAGACGTCCTAAGTCTTACGCCACAAGATTCCTGGGGCACATTACAGATTCTTTGGGATCACTAAGACTTGCAAGGTTCTGACAAACTACAAATACCTTTTTAGGTAATAGTGCCAGTGACTGCTTTCCATTAATCATTTGCATTCATTTTTAACAGGGTCATCTGTCCAGTTCAACTCAGTGGAAAGCCTGACACATTTTCTTCAATTCCATGAGATAGTAATGGCACATAAAGAGGAGTTTCTACCATGCTCTGCAATGGAAAAGCACTGGAATTTCTACAAGGAATGCAAAGATTTTGGATTCTAAAGACTTCTTGCATGTTAATGAATTTTTCTTTGCCATCACTTAAAAGTAAACATTTGAGCTTTTAGAACTAAGTACTTTGCTGCTGTCATTTTGATAAATCATTTGTCCAGCACTTGGGATGATGGAAAATTTGTTTGGGTAAGTGAGGAACAGGGAAGTACTAAGTAGCAGGCAAAGATAACTGTATAGAACTGAGTAATATTTACTCTTGCACTGCAAGATTAAGAAATGGGGAAATAGATAGGATTTACACACTGATGCTCATTGTGAATTACATTCCAGGCTGATTACTTTTACGTTGAACTTTTTAAGTTGAACTTTTTAAAGTTAAGTTTTAATTTCAGATTAAAGTAACTGCCCGTGCTTGATGGGGCAGGACAGAAACAGACAGACATCAGCACTCACAGTCACTTCTTACACCTAAACCTGGAACTGCTGTAGCTGAGCATGTGCTGTCAGAAATGGCAGTGCATTGTGTGTAGTAACATAAATTGTTAGGTTAGGCAAAAAATCAAGATGAGCAGCCTTGGAAATCATCATCAGCTTTGCTTTATGTGGTGTATATATATATATATATATATATACACACACACACACACACACACACACATATATATATTATATATATATAAATTTGAGAAGGGGAAAAAGTGCTCAGAGAGGTTTAAAGACAAATCTTAGCTGTTGGAAGTGCTCAGGAGAATTCCATTCATGTTCCAGCCAAATCTCTCTGATAGGCAGAAAATGTGCTGGCATATGACAGGAAATGCAATTAGCCTGTTTGTGGAACACTAATTTTTCCAGGTAACAGCATCTCAGATATTCATCCCAATCTCTGAGGGATTTCTTTTATTTTAATTTTACAATGTTTGAATCTGCTTTAGCAGCATATTTGTAACAGTTTTGACTGTTAAGAGAGTTATTTGCATTCAAGTGATATTCTTGCTCTTTTGTTCTTTGGATTATAAGAAGAGATGGAATAATAGTACTTGCTACTTCTAACTCCAGTGAATAGGATGGGAAGTATCTCCTGTTAATACATACTGTCAGCAAGCTATTTTGGAGTGTGAAGAGCTCTTCTGCAAAGATCTGATTACTGTCTTAAACAGAAGTTGGTTTAGAGAAGTGAGAGGAGTCTGATGTGCAGAGAGCTAGTACTATGCCCTAGGATGCATGAGCAGTCGTAGCCTAATGGGCTGTAAAGAATAAAGAAATGCCAGTGGCCTGGAAGTCAGAAAAGGTAAAAGCTGCTGAGTGACAGGTATTTTGTAAAGTCAGTTTCACAAAGAAAGAAAATGGAGTGTTCTCACAACTGCAGCAGCAAAACAAACCTGAAGGCATATTGTTTCAAAGGAAGTGCTTATTCAAATACTGTGTTTTCACTGAAAAGTAAAAGGTATTTGACTATTAAAATTACCTCTGAATTACATGTTTGTTTGACATTTTTTCTTTGTTGCAAGATGTCTAATAAAATTAATGTACAAAACCCAGGAGAATTTGACAGCACTATTTTGGTCTATTATATTAATATGATTACATGACCTAAGGCAATCCTAAGATACAGTGACAGAAAATTAAATGAGCAAGCTGAGCAAAGAGGTAGAAATGCAAAGTGATACATGAAAACCACCGTCTCTTACAGATGCTGTATGTAAAACTAATCTACCACTGAGGCTTTTTTCAGTTCTTAGTTGTATATAAGCGTCTTGAGAAAGGCATTAGTTTGACAACATATGGCTTAATATGACTAACAAACGTAGGATTCTGCTCCCCAAATCTTAAAACTGTGAATATTCTCTAATTTCCCTGCTGGAGTCCTTTGATTTTAATATAAAGATCCATGAAGAGAGAAAAAACTTAAACCGTCATGTTTTCTCAGGTTAAATTTATGCTTTTTAAGTGTACCTTTGCATAAAAATATCAGTGGTTGTCACTGGTCAAAGATGGGCAGCTATTAGTGATGCTAACTGCAGCAGTTACAAAGCTTCTACTCACAAGTGGCAGGTCCCCTTCCCAGCCCCTTCTGCTGCTTTCACAATTCAGTTCTTTTATTTAGTAGACCTCTTCTCCACTCCTAGGCTGTGAATTAGCACAGAAGGTGCAAGCTAAAGTAAAAAAGAATATAAAATGCAAATAGTAAGACAAAACTCCTGGCATTCTCACTGCTGTTAATATTCACACGGGGAATAAAAGGATAAAAAGGTGATGCAAAAAGCCAAAAATTCAGATTCATATTTCCACATAATTATTTATTTAGTTATTGCTGACATGAAATTAAAAAAAATCAGTGGAGAGATTAATACCAGTAAGGAAGACTGCAAGATTCAAAACAAAAGAATGAGTTAAGAGGAAGAGAAGCAGCTGGGAGGCAGAGAATATAACACAGGATCCATCGATTTTAAGGCCAGCAGGAACCAGTGTGACCTCCTGAGTAACAGGTCAGAGGTCATGAAACTCTGTAAGCAAGGGAAACACATGGAGAAGAGGAAAAAAGTAAAGGCAGGTGCAGGGAGAGCTAAAGTCATTCTAAGCAGAGGATCAACACAAAACATTGCACCTTCTTGCCAAGCAAAGCAGAGCAGGTCAGGGAAGAGAATAATGGGAATGAAAGCCAGCTTGTGAAAGGTATTTACAGTACTCTAAGGCAATACTGCTTGGGTTTTTGATGGTGGAAATACAGCTAAGGGGGAGGGAGAGTGATGAATAATGTTGCCATAGGAGTTTGGATAAATTCTTGAAGCAGTTGTAGTTGGCAAGTGTTTTGTCATGATGACATAAAGATTTTTTTCTGGTATTCAAACCTTAATACAAAACTGGAGGAAAATACTCTGTTCAAATCAATAGATTGAGCAACTGCCTACATGAGACTTGGGCCCTTTATTCTTATCACCAGTTATTACTTAGCTAGTTGGGTAGGAAATGATGTGGGTGATCTGACATTTGAAGTGCTAAGTTATGGCCATATCAAGAGAAACATGACACAGGAAGGGATGAAAACATTTCTAGGGAATGAGACTTTGGAACAGGATTCAAATAACTTTTAATGTGACTTTTGTATCTCTATGTTTTTTATGGATGTGGGTTTTTTTGTTGGGGTGTTTGTTTGTTTTTATTAAAACAAAGCTTTGGCTTTGTCTGTAGCAGGAGGTTTTACCACTTACACTAATACAGGTGTTGCGGAGTAATCCACAGGTGAGTTTTCCAGCATCTGTGGCCTTCCGATTTCACTTACGCATTTCTGCGGAGAGAGCGCCAACACCCAGTTACATATAACTTGGTCACAGTGGCTTATGCAATTACCAGCCGTAAGCTGAGCTGTCACAGCGGTGCCCAGCTGCAGGGTCAGCGCTACAGCAGCAGACAGATGCTCTCCGGTGCTGTGGCGTCTTCCACATTTCTCACCGAGCCGGTGCACCAAGGGCCCGAGGCTCTCTGCGAGCAAAGCCAACAGCGCGGCCTGACCTTAAAGCACCGGCCTTATCCTGGATGTGGTTGGGCATCTGCAGTATTCCAGGGCAGCGGCAGGTTATTTTACTATTAAATAAAAACAATAAAACGTCCCCAACCAACCTGCTATAAAACAGAGACTTAATGCCAGGGTGCAGCTTATTAGCTCAGAGCTGCGGCTATTGCCGCGCCTGGTGCCCACCTGGGACCGCAGCAGTCCCTCCCTCTCCACAGCTGTGCGCTCCCGGGGCAGCCGAGACGAGGACAAGGAGCCTGGGCCGGGGACTCGTCCCCAGCCCAGACCCAGCCCTGTCTTGCCGCCCGGTCGAGCCGGCTGTAGGGTTTGGGAAGCTCCTCGGCCGCTCCGCCCCCGATGAGGAGTCGTGGGGAAGTCGGTGCCGCGTTTGCCGGAGGGGCGGCGTGCAGGCGGCGGGTTCCTCCCGCTCCCAGGTGCTGGCGGGGACCTCACCGTCACCTCCCACTCGTCCTCCTCCTGCTGCCTGCCAGGTTTCGGGGCGGGCGGCTGCCCTTCTTTTTTCCTTCACGTCATGGAGGAAAATGCTGTGCCGCACACCCAACACACGCCGCGCGCACACAAGAGCGCCCCTTCGAGCCGAGCAGGGCGCCGGCCCGGGACGGCCGCGATCCGCTCGGGTGAGTGCGCGACCGGCGGGCAAGTCCCGGGACAGCGGCAACGAGACGTCCCGGCCCGCCAAGCTGAGCGCTAACTTGGCGGAGCGGCGCTGGGGCGGCAGCAGCTCCCGCCCTGCTCCCGGCGGCTTCGTTGTAGGCGCAAATTTGGATGTTCGGCCGTGGCGGCGGAGCTTGGGAGGAGAAGGAAGAAAGGGCGGCAGTGTGCGACTCCGCGGGGGCGCAGCGGGCGGCGCTGAGCGGGGTAGAGAGCGCCGGGCCGGGCGCGGCGCTGGAGGCGGACCGAGCGGCAGGAGGAGGGTCGTGCCGGTGCTGCGGGAGAGCTCCGGTAAGGAGGTGCTGTTTGTCTTAAAGTTAGTTACGGGGGGATTTTGCGTCTCAGTAAGAGGGTGCGGGGGTCCGGAACCGGGGCACCCACCTGCCCGCAGCCCGGCTGGTAAGCGGTGTACTCAGATGTCGTAGCCTCGTAACCTTCTCTCCATTATCAACAGTTACACCAACTTAAAATAAGGTTTGGTAAGGGGAATCGGGGTTGCTGTGATGTTGGCATTTTTTCGTTTCCCAGTAAATCGTTCAGAATGTTCATGTAGCTGTGTTCAAATTTGCCAAGTGCACTTTGTTGTTTCTTTAATATGGAAAGTGAAGAAACAGAAAGTAACAATAGGAAGAACCTGGCAGAACTTCTTTTTTTTCTCGAAGAGAGACAGTAGCAGCTTGTCCCTTATTATTGGGTGAACAGATTTACTAATGCTTGAATAAGGCTTAGAAATAGAAGACCTCATGGGGGACTTGCACTGTGTCCCACCTAAGGATCTGCTCCACTGAGCATCCTCTGACTCATTCCAAATGTCTAATCCATAAACCAACCTGTTTCATTTTGAGATAGGCATGTTTCCTTAATAGTAGCCTTTTTGCATAAATCAATTTCCTTAGTAGTAATCCTTTTGCATTTGCTTTTTTGTGAGAGAAACAGCTGAGGGGTAGAGATGGTAGATAAACTTGCTACTGATGTGGAGGTGATTAACAGGAAAGAGCTGCTTGCTTCTTTCAGCCAGAGAATTACAACAGTCGAGTGACACTGGGAGGCAGAAGATTGAAAACAAGTACGAGACAGTGGGTTTTTACGCTACGCTCAAGTGAGCTGTAGTGTGTTACCCCCCCCCACCCACACACTCCCTAGTGTCTGCGAGTCAGAAAGCTTATGTAGGTCCAGAAATGACTGGGTGAAAGAATTAAAAATTTCACAAGAAACAGACATTTGTAACCTGCCTTTGAAAACTTCTAAGCTGTAAGGAAATGGATCTGGAAAGGACATATGGAGAAGATGTTAAAGAGTATTCATTCTTTCTCCTGTTTCCAAGCATCAGCTCTTGACTACTATGAGACAACATCTTGGGCTGGATGGGCTCCATGGATATGATGTAGTTGTTCTTTCATGCACATAGCTTTTCTGAGATGATAATAGAAAGGGAAGTGAAATGCTACAACATTTGTACGACTGTGGTTTCTGGTTTTGTACATCTGATAGTGTTGGGTTTTGGCCCTGTTCCCACGTATTTTTCTGTATGCTGCCCAGCTGTAAAGGCATTGAAAGATTACCAACAAACCTGGCTAATGCATTTGACATCTGTGCAGTATAAATTAGTAATTCCTAGGGATTATAACTTTCTGAAAAGCAGTAATGGTGATAAGGAGTACATTCAAGTTTCAGTTGCTTGGGTTGGCACCTCTGTGTGTTATTACACTGGGTATTCAGACCGCCAAGAAAGGGATCCACACACTGAAAACTGCATGTGTACCAGGTTCTGTAAGTTTTGTGGTTCTTAACCTATACTATGCATGCTATTTTATGGTCTAATATGTGCAAATTATTCTAGTCAGTCAACAGGCTGGCTGTGACCATCCTATAAATGCCTTGCTGAGGGGCAGGAGACTGTATCTGAAATGAGTAGTCCAGGTAAGTTCAGAGGAATTAAGCTTAAAGCATTTACGTGGCAGTTACAGCTACAGAGTCATTAGGAGTCATATGGTGACTCCAGCTTTTGAGGTCTTCCAAGAAATATTGATAAAGGAACTAAGAAATGTACCAGATGAGTCATAAAAAGCTCATTTCTGCAACATAAACAGCGGGGTGCTGAATCCAGCAAGGGAGTACATTTTGCGTAATTGTCAACAAGTCAAGCCTCATCAGGCTCTCCCTGAAACACTCGGGGAAGGCTTCTCCAGGGTTTGCAGTGTGATCAGGCACGAGGCAGAGATTGCTCTGCTTTTAGTACAAAGACAACTGTGAAGAAAGAGGAGGTCTTTAATTGCCCCAACCCAGATAAAGGCAGGTGGTGGGGTAGATACCAGCCTGTCAGAGATCCACCCATCCTCCTGCAACAGGCTCTGTTGTATTATCCAGCTGCTGCATGGCTTGTCTGGCGGGTCAGGTAGCTAGCCCATGGCCTGTGCAGGATTCCCTGGTGCCAATCAAAGACCTTTTCCTTTTGAATTGACTGTGCAGTGCTGCTGGCCTGTGTGTGTTTTTGTGGTGCGTTGTTTGCTGGGGGACGTCTTTCTTCATGCTTGATTTCCAGGCAGGGACAAATCAGCATCCTAAATCTTACTCAAAAGATGCATAGCTGTCTGCTGACCTCTTTCAGTTTTGCGTGTGCTGGGAGCTTTTGTCTCACAGAAAATGTCCCATTTTCTTAATTTTTTAAAAATCAATTTATAACACATTATATAATTGACCACGGTACCCTCCTATCATACAGAAAAGAGGTAAAGTTGACCCAGCTGCTGTCTTGCCACATTGCATCTTATACAGACAGAGAGTGCCAATATTAAGTATATTCCTTCCATATTAAGGAATCCGGATATCATTATTTCTGTATCATTTTGCAAGCTGAGGACAATGAGCTAAGGCAGGACTGGAGGGGCCCTTGAATCTGTGACACCCAGAGCCCTGTTGGAGCTTATGACACTCAGGCTTGTGACACTTCAGTGACAAAAGTGCAGTTTATAATTCTGTATCATCTGGCAGACTGGTGATGAAGAAGAGGCTGGTGTGTGTATTTTGGTCAAAATGTGTATGGAGAGGAGGACAATGCTACGTATGCCTTACGAATACTGCTGCAGTGCTTTCCTCGAGGGAAAATACCATGATAGTTGTTTGTGGTATACACAAATAGTACAGTGTTTAGTTCCTCAAATTTCTTTGTAAGCATCACACAGAGAAAAGTTAGGTATAATAGCCCAGAAATTTATTTCTTGCCAGGGAGACTTTGTATACCATACAAAGTACTTATGTATAGGTGAACTTGCAATGCAAGCCATCATATCTAAGGAGAATTTCAGGAAGTATCATGAGGACTGTGAATCTCATAACAGTAGCCCAAACTTCTGGCCTTAGCTTAGTGTCAGAGCTATTTTATTTGTGGAGGGAGCAAGGCCTCTGACACCTGGAGTCTTGGTGCCTGAAGTATTATGTGCATCTCAGACTTGCTGAAGCTTTTGACAGACTCCTCGTGTCCCAGTGCTTTTCTGCCTCTCCCCAAGTCCTCTTTACTCTGCTGGAGAAGGAAATTAGGTTGCTTTGATGTGATCTGTTCTTTTTATGGTGTTCCTTTCTCCCTGCCTTCTTGGTGCTTAGAAATGCTATGTGAGTAAACAAGAATAAATGCTTCTTATACAGATAATGCCTTCCACAGCTTAATAACAATAAAACCTTCCCAACTAACCAGCTAAAAAGCAGAGGCTTATTAGTTCAGACCTGCAGCCATAGCCACCCCTGGGACTTAACATACCAAGCCTCCATGTTCACTATTTTTCAGCTAACATTTTACATTTTCTTTTTTAATTTGTGCAAGAAATAATGCCTTCCCTACTACTTCTGTATGTCCGACTTCATACGCATGTGAAGCACTGATACTGGTGGAGGCTGCGGGCAGTGGCAGGATGGAGCAGGCACTAGGACTTGGTTTGCCCACTGAGCTGGCAGTACCCATATTGATCTCCTGGGATAGAGCATCCTAAAGAGGGGAAGAGGCCGCAGCAAAGTCCAGGAGGTAGGTCTGCAGCTTTCTCTGATGAGATCTTACTGACGTGACAAGCTGTGACTTTGCGGGGTGAAATGACTTAAAGAGGGTGGTTTACAGTGGGGCTTGGCAGAGAAGAGTCTGCAGGCAGCTTGGTGGTGGGGTGAAGGAAATGGAGAAATATTTTGAGCTGTTAATGGGAGCTTTTCTGTGGTGTCATGCAGTTTCTCCTGTTTCCCTGTCTAACAGGAAATTTCCACCCTCTTTTATAGTGCTTCTCCTTGCCAATGAACACAAATACTGTCCCTTTGGGTTTAATTTTTATGTTATTCTATAGTTTAAAGGTTAACCCTCTTTCCACTGTAGTACTATTGCTTTAAACTCCCATATGAAGTGGAAAAAAGCTGTTAAACTCTAGATTGCCACAAATTAGAAGGGACTAAACTCTATTTGTTGGAGTATGTATTTGTTAGTGGGATTTTGTTTATTTGTTTTCTTGACTCCTGCCTTTATAGTACACGATGTGCTTGGCAAGCATGGATACCCCCATGTCACAAAGTCAGAGAATTGAAATTCTCAATGTATAAGCATCAGACTTGGGAATTTTGATGACTGACATCTCTGTGCCTTCTGAACACTTTCTTGCTTTAAGAGGGCTGCAAATCCTCTGACTGGCATCACACAGTAGTATGAGATGCTGAGGGATTTGCTGAGAGACTTTTCAGGCCTCCAGTAAAAGAGCTTTTGTGAAAAGTTTCTGTAAAGCAGTTCAGATTAGTTGGGGTTGCAGAGGAATTATATTCTCTCTTGTGCTGCTTGCATGACCCTGCAGAAGTTGCTTACCTCTTTTCCTGGCCAAAGAGCTGAGACATTGACTTTCCTTACCCTGACATATCTCTGGGACACGAACATGCTGAAATTGACGTAAGATATTTTACTGAAACTGTGAGGATTGCCACTGGAGGCAGCCAGAAAGGAGAATCCAGCCTTTTCTAAAGAGCACACAGAGAGCTGGAACTGAGTGGCAAACAGACAAGCAAAGCAACTTACTGTCTGCACAGGAAGTTCTGCTGGGAAATGCAGATCCTGTGCAAGAGACAATGCTCTGGGACAAGGTTGTGTGATATCCATAACTGCCAGATCTTTGCTGTGTTTCCCAGATATGTGGCAAGAACATTTCTTTCTGCTTCCAGAAGCAAAAACCACACTGTGCTAAACTGTAGTAATTTCTTACTGCTTTTCATGGGGATACTCTGCTGTTTTAAGTCTTCACGGACTTAAAATTGGAAGGTTTATAATCTAATTTCTTCTAAAAGTAATGACATATTTTTTCACATCTTGCAATTAAGTGTTTAAGTAATTGAAGTTACTTAGCTCTTTAGTTGTCCATCATTCAGAGAAAATGTAAGTGAAAAGTAAGTAATCTAACTTACTCAAGCAGGCAAGCCAAAACAAGGGGGTGAGATGTGCAGAATAAGGCTGGTGCTAAGTGTAACTGTGTTGGAGGGGCACAGGCAGAGGCTCCAGTGCCGAGCAAGTGGGTGGAAACTCAGACAAACTTGATAGAATCAACTGATTGAGATTTAATGACAATAAAATGTACTCCCACAGAAATCCCATGATCTCTATCAATAGATAATTTTGCAATGAAAAAAATAGCCCATAGTAAATTAACTTTTCCAGTTTGCAGCATTGAATAGTTAAGAAGTGATAAAATTTCAATTCAGACAGATAGTTTACAAAAAAATAAAATAAACAGCTTAGGAAAGCACACGATTACTTTTCCGGAACATCCTCCCCTCTGTCTTTCCCACAGACCTATCAAGGCCCAGACTTGATTTGTACAGAACACAGGGAAAACCAGGAGGAGCTAACTAAATTTTTGCACAGGGTTGGTCATGCAAACCACCGAGTTTGCATTGCTGTGTGAGCCAGGTGTGTTTTAAACAAACAGAGATATTTTATCAGGGGGAACTTTCCTGAAGTGTTTTTACTTTGAGGAGAGGGAATTGTTCCCTCTTTAAGTTCCTGCTTTATGTAGTAATGGTGTTGGCTGCTGAAAAACACTGCGACCTGGTTTCCAAGGAAGGGTGTACACACTGGTTTTGTTTCAGATGTATTTGAGTGATGGGGGTGTAACAGGTTAAAGAAATCTCTTGTTCTGCTATTCTGTTTTTTTTTGTTGTTGTTAATGCTACCTACATGAAAGTACTTACCCTTTTCAATCCCTCTCTCCATTCTTCTTTTTTGTAATTTTCCGACCTCTATTCTGCTGCTCCTGCTCTTCTCAGCACACATTCCTTTTTTTTTTTTAATCTAGGTGACAGCAAGGAGTTTGATTCATATGCAGAGGGGTTTCTTCACGCAAGAAACAATCACTTGTTGGGGTGAAAGCACTTGTATTCCCCTAAACTCTTCCCCCTCTTTTGTCTCCTTCCACAGACTTGCACTCAGACTTGACCTTTTCACTTCACTCTTGCTCTGTGGCAAGCACAGAAGCAGGTGCCTCACAATGCTTTCACAGTGGGCACCATGTATTTCAGATCCACTGAGGAGAGAGCACTGCCTGCTTGCAGCCTGAGGTTTCCAAGAATCCCTATTCTAGTAACAGTCAACATGTCTTGTCAGTCTATGCTCTGGGTAAACCAGTCCCAGGCAGATGTGACAAAGGACAAGAGGTGGTTCCCACCAGCTGGCTGTCTTGCCTGGCACCAAAAGTAATTTGTGGCATCTGTAGAAGGTCAGAGACCTCTTTGATCAGTATTGCTTAAGTAGAACAGAAGTATTATAAATGTGTAATGCTGTGCATTAGTAGAGATCCTGGCTTTTGTTTTCTGTAACTCAGTGTAGCTGAGTAGTTGAGACTGGATTTTTGCTTGCCTACTGAGCAGGTCCTTCAGGAAGGACTGGTAAGGACAGAGCAGGGAGAGGGGCAGTGGATGTTAATATATACCTTGTTTTCCTCAGGAAAGTTGTGATGCATTGGTTATTGCAGGCAGACAGGTTACAGACCTCCTCAGGTAGTCCTGCCTGCATGCCTGCTGCTAAGCCAGTTGCTTCCAACACCAAAGGAATGCCTTTCCCTCTCCATGGTGTCGTCTCTCTTTGAGCAGAGATCCCTTCTTTTTTCCTGAAAAAAACCCAACCTTCAAAGCAGGAGTTTTATCCTTCTACCTGGAGGTACATCTGATATCTTAGCTTCCTGTGATGGACCTGGATGATTCATAATGGCTCCAACCTGCATGCGACGTCCAGGGAGCTTGTGGGCATTGTAGATTCACCTGGAAGCTTCTACTTTTAATCACTGAAGCACTTGAGTTTAATGCAGCACAGTCTGTATTGGAAAAGACAATGAGGAAAGAGAATGGAATGCTGGGGAGTTGAAAAATTCTGTATTTTCTCAAACAAGGTAGTTCAGATGTGCTAATTCAATGTGCTCTGAATATAAACTGGACAAACTGGGAACACCTCTGCTCTGTGTGGACAGCAGGTGAGACTTGCCATGCTGAGCAAGAGGAATATGAGAGTTGGTAATTTGTTCCTGCTGTGGGTGAAGGGAGGTGTAGACTTCTCTGCAAGAATGACGTTGGCATCACAAAGTTGCACAGACTGTGAGTCTGGGTGCATTGAGGTTGTGGAAAAATCAAAAATAATAGTGTGAGGAACTGCAGTAATGCCCTGGTCTCTCACAGGAACCAGGTCTCCATAATATTATTAAAGTCTTTCTAAAGTAAAAACTCATCTTCAGAGACACAGTGTGAGCCCAAAGCCTGCCAGTTTCTTTGTGCTGATGAAGGTAACCTGTCCATTCCTCCGAGCTCTCAAATACCTCTTTAAACATTTACAGAGGGATGTACTCAAAGAAGTACTGCTGTGACGCTGGTGTATATGAACCATTGGAGGTCAGCCAGAGCGGGATCTTGGTTCCCTGAGCTAACTCAGACTTGTGCTGGCCAGAGCAGCTTCCTGGCTTTTCTTTGTTGCATCTGAATACCACTCTGCGATGGAGGAGCTGCTGGGGTGTTCCTGGCAGAGGATCAGGGTTATGTGTGATACTGCTACCCCTGGAATTCCTCACATTACGGGTGCAACAAGGCTATGCCATTGCAAGCAGGGTTGGCAGAGCTGGCACTTATGGTGCAAAAGCTGGGCTTTTTCCTTGCTTCTCTTTGCTGTTCCAGGGATGCTTTGTGCAGCCCATCTCACAGTTCCTGTTTTGGGATGAATTGTTGATCCTTTGCAGTTTCTGGTATCTTTCCACCGGCTGCAGATTGCATCAGATGCTTAGTCTGGGCAAGGTACATAGTAGAGCAATGCTCTGCTATGCTCACATGCATAGTAAAGCAACTACGTTGCAGAACAGGTTGTCTGCTGTTTTTTTTTTTTCAAGGCCAAATCTAGAAGTAGTCTGGGTAGATTCACCACATTAAGTTCTGCTTCCTAACATTAAGTATGACTAGATGTTATGTGACAACCTCAAGCAGTCTAGTGGAAATGTTCCTACCCGTGGTGGGGGATTTGGACTAGATGACATTTTAAAAGTCCCCTTGCAAGCCATGTATTTCCATGTTTCTATAATTCTATGAAACAACATATGATGGTGTACAGTTTCTCAGTAGGAGTGATAGTTTAAACATGATTTTACCCTGAAGGAATGGAGGTATATTTTGTAAAAAATGCTAGTCCCAATGAATTAATATATGTGCTCCCACGTGGTTCTTCAATTTTGACCTCCACATCTCATAATGTAGAGTTTTACCTGACTGCTCTGTTCTTCCAATTAAAAACAACAGCAGTTCCTATTTTTTTTTTTCCTGTGTGTTTATGGGGAGGTGGATAAGGCTTCTCTCCCCTTTCTGTATCTGTGGTCTGCTTCCCTCCATGGAAAAGATGCTGCGCTGGTATGAGGTGTCCAACGCTACCTTGATATGCAGTTCCCCAGTGGGCCCACAAGAATTTCTTTGCATAGCACTGAGATGATGCACAGTTAATAAGGTTCACTTTTCACTAATTTGGTAAATACAGGGAAAATTCTGTTGGGCACACTCAAAACCAACTTAAACCTTGCCTACACTGGTTGGTATTGTTTCCACAGCATCTTAGATATTCAATGTTATGGAACTATTAATAATAAAAACTAAATAATAGAGGAATGAGAAGCTTCAATTTTGCAATTACCTTGATACCTGATATGTGATAGTGCACAGTGGCCTTAGCCAGAGTATTTAGATCAGAATGCAGAAAAGGTTACAGAGCACTCAGGTGAAACAGCAGAATATTTTTTCAGGCAGGCAGATCATCACTCCTTCTTAGGGTCTGCCTTGGAGGCCAGAAGTCCCACTGATGCTTTTACAAATTTTTAGAGAAAAGAACATTTTTTTTAGTTATTAAAAGATACAAATGAAGAAACAAACTTTGTTCTAATTTATCCTAATTTTGATGAAAATACCCTAATCTGTAAAACAACCCAAAAGGTGGATTGTTGCCCTCTGTAATACTTCATTCTCATTCAAAATGGACTTTCTTTTAGAACTCAGTTCAGTTCAAACAGAAAACAGCGAAACAGAAAGTATTTCTATTGAGTTTGTGAGACATACATTGACTTGAGGCAATGTGCATGTGTTTTGGGGGTGCCAATCAAATGCAAAATTGTTCAGTTATTCACACGGTTCAGAGAGCAGCATGTTCAGGGTTTTCCAGCCTGGTTGCGTCTGATGTTAGCAGCACACCTTACCCTTGCCTCACATTTTTAAACTTCATTATCACAGAAGACCCACTTAGAGCCTTGCTGTCAATCAGAAGAGTTGCAATTAATGCCTGAGGTTCATGACTGAAAGCTTTTAGCTGGGTCACTTCCCAGCTACCACATTCCTGAAGTCAGAGTCCTCCCACATGAAGCCTGAGGACCTGGGGAGAGGATTTCCTCCCTTTCCTGACAACTTCACCCATTTTCATTTTGGGGTTGAATCTTGAGCAGTGGGCATGGCTTTATGAATTCAGAAACATTTAACACAGTAGCCCTTGCAGGTGAGGTTATGATCTTTGTGAGGCTGAGCTGTTGTTGGTCGTGAGGGATGGATGCTTTACCTTCATCCATCTTCTCTGAGTGTGAGCAACAGTTGTGAAGGGAGAGACAATTCCTCGACTTTAATTTTTTTTTTTCATTACTAGTGCTAATGATAAGGGAAATGCAGATTTTTTGACATAATAAACTGATAACGTATCTGTTAATCAGATACAAGCGCATGTGTTTGTTTTTGGCCAACATGGAGAGGGTAAAATCTGTGAGGTTTATTAACAGGATGGTGCAGAGGCAGGAGAAGAGGATTTCCCTGGGAGCCCAGGTTCGTGAAGGGGCTAGTGGAAGCCCTTGGAAGCTCCCTGGAACCCAGGGGAATCTGGATAGAAGTCTTACACTGTGTGAAGACTTGGGGCTCCTGCTCTCCTCAAGTCCTGGAACAAGCAAATGTACCTCAGGAGTCTTCTCACATGTAGAAAAGACAAGTAACACATTTTACAGAACAAAGCCAGATGTCAATGCCAAGCTCATAGTATAAGATCGTAATATAAAATCTTGATACAAAAGATGGAACCTTGCATGTGTATTCTATGGCATCACCTAAGGAAAAAGTTTTTGTGGACAAGATAAGCAGAGTTAGCATCTGGTCAGTGCTACCCAATGTAGGTGCTTTGGACAGCAGTAGGTTGCTGTTCTCATCTGCCTTGTTAATTCATTCTGTGCTCCTCTGGAGAGCACGGTGTGTATGGCACAGTACAGCTCCATGTCTGAGTAGGGCTTTGAGTCTGCATATGGTAAAAGATAAAGTTTTTCAGATGAGTCAAAACCTGATGAGGTGTGTGATGATCCCAAGAGATTTAATCCCTCTGTTTCCCACTGTTCATCGAGAAATCGCAGGTTTCGCTGAAATTACCTTTATACTGATAAATGATTTAGAAGGGAAACAAAGGTGATGGAGGGTTCAGAAAGTAAGGCATATGAGGAGTGACTGAGGAGCTGGAGTTTTTAGCCTGGAGAAGAGGAGGCTCAGGGGAGACCTTACTGCTGTCTACAACAACCTGAAAGAAGGTTGTGGCAGGATGGGGGTCAGCCTCTTCTCCCAGACAACGAGCACCAGGATGAGAAATGGCCTTAGGCTGTACCAGGAAAGGTTCATGTTGGATATGAGGAAGAATTCCTTCATGGCAAGAGGGATGACCCTGATAACTCCAGTGCCTGGTTAAATTGCAGAAGATTATTCTGGGAGTTATTGAAAAACCCCTGAAAGAAAATGCAGTCATTGGTCATAGCCAGCATGGCTTCATGAGGGGAGGGTCCTGCTTGACAAACTAATTCCCTTTTATGACAAGGCAGCTCACCTTGTTGATGATGTGATCTTTTTTGATTTCAGTAAAGCTTCTAATGCTGTCTCTCACAGGATCCTTCTGGATATTTCATGTGGTGGGTGAACAGCTGGCTGATGGGTCAGACACAAAAGGTTAAGCGCATGGGGTGACATCAGGCTGGTGACATGTCACCTGTGGGGTTCCACAGTGCTCCATCTTAGGGCCAGCGCTCCTCATCATCTTCACTAATGACTTGGATACGGAACCCAAGACAAACTCAAAGATGTAAAGTGGGACACTAAACTGGGAGGAGCTGTTGAAGGCAGAGAGGCCCTGCGGAGACATCTCAACTAATTAGAGGGCTAGGCAATCACCAATCATATGAAGTTTAACAAAAGCAGGTACTGGATTCTGCAGCTGGGGATGGGGCAACCTTGGATGTGCAGGCAGACTGGGGAATGAGATGCTGGAAAGCAGTGCCACAGAGAGGGACCACTGGGTCCTGGCTGATGGCAAGTTGACCATGGTCAGCAGTGCCCTGGCAGCCAGGAGGGCCACCCGTGTCCTGGGGACATCAGGGACAGCATGGCCAGCCAGGGAAGGGAGGGAGGGGATTGTCCTGCTCTGCACTGGGGCAGCCTCACCTTGAGTGCTGGGGGCAGCTCTGGGTGCCACAGCGTAAGAGAGATACAGAACTATTGGGGAGGAGGAGGGGTCACAAGGATGGTGAAGGACCTGGACAGGAAGCCATGTGAGCAGCAGCTGAGGTCCCCATGTCTATTAAGCCCAAAGGGGACTGAGGGGAGGTCTCACAGTGACCTACAGCTTCCTTGGGAAGGAAAGCAGATGGACAGGCACTGATTTCTTCTCAGTGGCAAGACCCGAGGGAGCAGTCTGAAGTTTTGTTGGGGGAAGTTTAAGTTAAGTATAAGGAGAAGGGTCTTCACCCAGAGGGTGTCTGGGCTCTGGAAGAAGCCCCCCAGGGAAAGGTCACAGAGCACCATCCTGGCACAGTTCAGTACTCCCATGGTCCAGAGGTGGAGAATGCTCTCAGGCGCATGATGTGACTCTTGGGGTATCCTGTACTGGGCCAGGAGTTGTAGTTCACTGATTCTTGTGGGCCCCTTCCAACTCAGGACATTCTAAGATTCTATGGCTTTGTTTGGTTTCATAGCAACAGAATGTTTGGCTCTGGGCAGAAGCTGGCCAGGGCTGACACAGATAGAGAGGTTAGGGAGAAGTTTCGAATGTGTTGGATTTTTCCCCTCCTTTTTCTTTGTCCAGACTTGCCTTTTTGAAGGAGAGAATAAGAGAAGATTCACTCCTTGATTTAGGCAATCCCTGTTCAGGCAGGGGTGATAGGTGTTGTCCTTGCTAGCCAGGGGGACGCTGGGCAGAGGCATGGGGTGGACTTCACAGAAAGGCCACCCACATAGGTCTTCTCCCTCCAAAGAAAAAAGCCAGGACATGTTACCTGTTTCCCCCTCTACAGAGCTTTTTTTTTTTTTTTTTTTTTTTTTCATATGACTGAAAACCTGCCTTTGGTTAGGAGCAGTTTTTAAAAGTGATTTTTTTCCAGGATCACAGATACATAAAGAAGGTAGGTAAAGGGGAAACCCAGATTAGACATTGGACTGGGATTAATTTGAAGAAGAGATGAACTAAAGCACCTGCTTGCTGTGGGGGAATGTGGGATTTTTGCCTTCATAGGGATATGAATGTCTCACTTCATTTTGAGGATGATGAGGCACTGCAACAGGTTGCCCAGAGAAGCTGTGGATTCCCTATCCCCAGAATTATTCAAGCCTAGGAGAAGGTCCCCTGCTCATGGCAGAGATTTTGGAATGAGGTTATCTTTAAGGTCCCTTCCAACTCAATCTATTCAATGATTCTGAGATCTGTTTTTTTCTCTTTCTTTGTTAGCATACCTGGAGGCTGTTTCTAAAACCTGCAGAGAGTTGCTGAGCTTTGGTTTCTATGAAATAGGTATGTGTTGGCTGACCCTGGTCTGTACATGGCAACCCCCAGGAGATAACATTTCCTTCTTTCTGTTGCCCTCAAATAGAAATATTAAGGACAAAGATGCATAGGTAAAGGCAAAGTCAAGGGAGAAGAGACAAATGAAAAAGCCCTTGATAAGCTGCAATTTGAATGTAGCTACAGCTTGCAAGACCTGACATCAAAGGGAATGCTAAAGATGCCCAAGTTAGTCTTGCAATATATTTGAATGCACATCTCAGTATTTCATTTTACATACATGTGTGAGATGTTCAGGCATCCAAGCCACATCTGCTGCCCCCACCATTTTATTGGTTCTAGAAGCACTCTGAAAAGTTTCTATTCAAAAGAAACAGTGGGAACTGTTCAATTTAAAAACAAAGTGGAGTTTCGTTTAAGCTAAGTAGAGCTAAGTTTACTGCTGCACTTGTTATGTGGTTCTGGTCTGATTTTGATTTGGGGAACAGTGCTGATTATGCTCAGCCAGTAAAGCAAAGATATGTGGAAGAGGATCTCTGTGTTCAGCTTTTATTGTGGTAATGACTCAGTTGTTAATGGGTTACACAGGAATTTTTTTAAAATAACATGCTGTATAAAAAGGGGCCACATGTGTTTTTGTGGTCACATCCAAGGTTGTGTCACACGGCAGAGAGCAGAACAGATGCACTATTCCTTACTACTGCACCCCTTTTGCCTTCAGAAGGGAACTTCCTGTATATGTTCATACCAGTGGATGAAAGTGCTATGCATTTATTCACCTCTGTCTTCATGGCAAGTTAGAAGTATTTTCCAGAAGGAATCTGAAGAGAGAAAGGAGACTTTGAGCTTGTCAGATCTTGTTGGCACAGGATAGGAAGAAAATTAATTTCCTCTTGAACATCTTTATGAGCCAGCTCCAGTGCTTGTGATAATAAGAATGCAGTGTTTGAATACTAAAAATTTCAGTTTCATGCTTTTTAAAAAAAACAATACTAATATCTACCATTAGGCACACATTCTTTGCAGACTTACTAGACATCCCTTTGCTGCTCCCGTTAAATGCCTTGATGTTACTCAGGAAAATAAATAATCTTTCCTACTCACATGGATGACAGTAATGTTTTTGCCAATCCAGGGTGTACTGTACTTCAGTTTGTAGCTCATTAGAAATTTTAAAAAGATTTGGAAAAAGACCAGTGGGAATCTTGTTCTGATACTCTTATTTGACTGGAAATCGTCTAGTTTATTGCCTTCGCTTAGCTAATTCAGGGGAATGAAATTTTAAAATTATGGTTAGGAAAAAACTAGAGATTACCAGTGGCCTTCCTAATAGGGTGGTATTTATGCTGTAGACAGACTGGTGTGCACATATCTTTCTTAGGGGTTGGAATGGTCTCTGATGACTTCAGAGATGATTTCTGATTTAAAGTAACACTATGTATTTTTTTCTTGCAGAATGAAGAGACACAAGTGGTCCTACAAATGTCCTTCACGAAGGAAGATCTTGATTCTGTGTGTTACTGGGTGGCTGATTGCACTGCTGAAGCTCCTCCATGTCGAAAGACACTTTTTTCCCTCTAGAGGCATTTACTTAGTTGAGCACTTTTTGAGCACTTCTTCTTATGTTAGAAACAGATATTCATACCCTAGAAATGAGTTCCAGTATGAAATTAATTGTTCATCTATATATGAACAAGATCCTCATGAAATTGGCAAGAGTTTAGAGATAAGAAGAAAAGAAATAGTTGATTTAGCTGATGAAGATGTTGTAGCAATGACAAGTGACTGTCATGTGTATCGTTCACTTAGGAAATACCAGCTAAAACCTGTTTCTCCAGAGGAGGAGAGTTTTCCGATTGCCTATTCTTTGGTTGTTCACAAAGATGCAGCAATGGTTGAAAGGCTCATACATTCATTGTACAGTCGTCAAAATATTTACTGTATCCATTATGATCAAAAAGCAGCAAAAAGCTTCAAATCTGCTTTGAACAATCTAGCTAAATGTTTCCCAAATATTTTCATTGCATCAAAATTGGAGACAGTGGACTACGCACATATTTCACGTCTGCAAGCAGATTTCAATTGTTTGTCTGATTTGATGGACTCTGCAGTTCCTTGGAAGTATGTTATCAATTTGTGTGGCCAGGATTTCCCTTTGAGATCAAATTTTGAACTGGTCGCTGAACTGAAGAAACTCGGTGGAGGAAACATGCTGGAAACTTCAAAACCAAGCAGTAGCAAAAGAGAACGATTTACTTATCATTATGAACTTATGAAAGTGCCTTATGAGTACATGCAGATGCCTGTAAAAACCAACATTTCCAAGAATCCGCCACCTCATGATATTGAGATATTTGTAGGCAGTGCCTATTTTGTTTTAAGCCGAGAATTTATTCGATATACCCTTGAAAGCTCACTTGCAAAAGATTTTTTTGAGTGGTCAAGGGACACATACTCTCCAGATGAACATTTCTGGGCCACTCTTGTACGTGTCCCTGGGGTCCCTGGGGAAGTTCCAAGGTCATCCCAGGATGTAACAGACTTACAAAGCAAAACTCGTCTGGTGAAATGGAATTATCTTGAAGACTATTTGTATCCTCCATGCACTGGTACCCACCTTCGCAGTGTCTGCATCTACGGGGCTGGAGAATTAAGGTGGCTTCTGAATTACGGACACTGGTTTGCCAACAAGATTGACTCCAAAGTAGATCCTGTCCTGGTAAAGTGCTTGGCAGAAAAGGTGGCAGAACAACAGAAGGAGTGGGTACATTTGTCCTCTGATGAGCACTTTCTGCACTTAAGTTCTACGAATGCCTTGACATAGCAGTGCTGTGTTCTCTGCTGTCCCTGCTGTGTGCACAGCACCTGCAGTCCTGCTGCCTTGACCTGCTGCAGGATGGCAGTGAGGGAAAAGTCCATTCTGGATAATGCCCGGGGCCCTGCAGAGCCAGGTGCCTGGCTAGTTATTTATGTAAAGGAATTTCTTTCTGATTAACTGTTTTGTCACATTAAACCTGTAATTATACTTCAGGGCGATCCTGAGATGGTGAAGTTTGCTTTTGGAGGCTCTTGTGCTCTCTATCCCAATGGAGTATTTCAGAAATGTATTTTACTTCAAGTGTGTTTGTATCTTTTATGAGAAACTCCAGCACTTCTGTCTGCCTCTCCTCCTTTCCTTCACTTTTGCTTTTATCAAAGGAATAAAGGGAAGACCTCTGTATCTGCTACCTCAAGAAAACTGCAAGTGCCCATCTCACAGAAAAAACCAAGAGATCAGCAGGAGCACCAAATGAGCCATGTGACCCCACCTGAAGTTCCACACTTCTCATCTGTGGGAGCTGCATAGATCTTTGCAATGTGAATATGACTGGATGATATAAGGGAAAGAAGATCCCTGTATACTGCATTGTGTGTACCATTGTTCTCTTCTCCCAGCTAACCTGGGTTGTTGCTGTTCCTTCTACAAAGTGTGTGATCAGGTGCTGTGCCAGCACTGTTGGTTTCACAAGCAGTGAAAGTTGGTTGAAGTAGTTGTGCCCTGTTGAGTGCACACAGTTGTGTGTTCTCCAGAGGCAGGATACATGCCTGCCCTAAGGGCAGTCTCTGCAGCCATGGGGGGGAGGTATTCGTGCCAAAAGAGGTCAATCTTCATTTCTATCTGCCTCTAGGAATGCCTTTATGTGAAATCCCAGTCCTCTTGAGGCAGTATCCCTACACACAGAGCTGTTTCCCATTGGTGTTCAGCAGTGTGGTGCTTTCTTGAATGTTGAACACACAAAGTTGAGCAGTAATCATAAGAACAGCCGTATTACAGAAAGGAAGACCCTGCATTAAGTGGTTTCTGTGCAAGTGTCGTGGCCGTGCACTCCCATGATCCCAGGCTGACAGGTGCCTGAATTGGCCCTGGTTCAGCTGTGGAGCAAGAGTTCTCCTACAGCCCCTGCTTGCCATGGCCCTGCCAGGCCTCCCACAGCTCAGGAGCCTCCTCACAGCTGGGCTTCACACACTCCAGCATGAGGGAAGTGTTTGCAAGTGCAGTGGTCTCTGCAGAAACTTGTGCAACTCAGAAATGCCACTGGCATTTTGGGGGTTTCCCTGGAGTGCTGCTCTGCCACAAGTTCAGTTTTGGTGGTTCCAGTGGATCTCGGGGTTTAGCTTTCTCCGTGCCACTGTCTTCTTTCTAGCCATCCATCTTTTATTAAGGCACCTTTCCCCATGAGTGACTTTGGGATATCTGTATCTGGTCTTACTGATCTACAGATTGCTGTAGTAATGACCATATCTCATATCAATGAGAAATCTTTGTTCCTTATTTGTGCTGAAAGAACCAAGCTGCTTTTTAGTCTCAGATTTTGTTTATAGATATAGTCACAGTGAAGTAATTCATGGCTCGAGACTGGTTTGAGAGTCAGGATTCTCAGGCAGTTTTCCACATTTGTGACAATGATTTTCAGTAAGTTCTCAGACAAGCCACCTGAGTTTTCTGTTTCAGCTGTTCCCATTGTGAAATGGGAGCCATAATCTTCTATTGTCTTGCTAAGCACTTTGAAACCTGTGGGTGTTGTGGGTTTGGTTGCACAATACTAATTATTTAATATTAACTTATTTTGTGGATAATTTATTATCCACAAAACTGTTTATGGAGTCTGTGGCTGCACAGGTCAAGTATTTCTTAAATGTACTGTTTCTGAAATAAATGGGGATTATTTTTCAAGTCTGAGTTGCATACTTCAGTGACATGCCCTGTCTACCCATGGCTGTCCTGACTTGATGTAATTTATAAATACTTTGTAGAAAATTAAATATTGGTGGTATTTACGGATTCATGTATTAGTGCTTGCATATAAAATAGAGTCCTCAGTGGTAAAAAAGTTAGTGAAAGAGAATGTTAGGATCCCAGAGGGCCAAGCTACAGCCTTCTGTACATATAAATTGATGATATATTTGAAATTTTGTATTTATTTAAACTGGCTTTATGTATGTATGTACACATATACCCATTTTAGGTTTAATTGTAATTGTTTGATCTGCCATAGATTTATAAAAATAATCCACCAGCCCATTAAACTTCATTGAAGTGTGTGATTTTAATCAACATGCAACTTTGTGCTATTTTAACTGAATTGGCTGGAATGATGCCTGTCATTTAACGAGTTTGGAAGAAGGCACCTCGTTCTTCCATGGTGGTGGAGAAGTGGGGGTGGATGTGGCACAGTGTGAGGCAGCATCAGCCACTGGTTTGCTACATGAGGAAGTGGGCAGTGTACAGACATAGCTGCAACTTTATGAAGTGCTGATTTTCCAATGAATTCTAGATGTTTCTGCTGTTCTGAAAGCAGCTTTAAAGGCTATTCAAGGTTGTAGAAAGGCAGTTCACAAAAATCAGTCATTGGATTGGTGAGGCTGCAAGATCCTCTAGTCCAGCCTCTTGCTTGCAACAGGATCAACACTGAATTTGGGCTGGTTTTCTTGGGTTTTCCTGGGACTTTTGCAGATCTCTAAGGAAGGAGGAATATTTTCCATTGTTTCCAAAGAAAAGAACAGTCAAAATATAAGTGTCTTAACTTTTGAATAGTATTCTCTCTGGTTTTTGGCTTTGCATTCAGCAGTGTTGCCATACTGATGCCTGGATCACAGTTAAGTAATTAGACTACAGGGGTGGGTAACATCCTCATCATCACTGCTCTTTACATGGGTATGTCTGCCATTGCTGGACCCAAGGCATGATACACAACCTTTCTGTGAGGAAAATGGCTGAACCTAGTTTATGGCAAAACAAAAAGTTTTATTTCGGCTGAAACTTAGATTATAGGCACTTACTCTCACACGGTTTGTTGGGGGTCTCTTTGTGGTTTTCTTTGTATGTTTGTTGGTTTGGTTTTATTTTCCTTAGTAAAACTTAGATTTCCTTTTTCTTTTTTCCTCTTCATTCTTCTTCTCACTTCTGAGAAATTCCCCTTGTAATTCATTTCACAATTTTGAAGTATGCATACATTGGCACATATTGGTTTCTTCTTTATTTGTTCTGCTGAAGAAGCACTATGCTGGCTGTCTTCCACCCATCCTGCCCTGTGCTTGTCACGTGGAGAATCTGGACTATCAGGTGACCCAGTTTTCCCATTCAGGAAGGATGCATAAGCAGAGCAATAGTGCTGCTCCCAGCTGTCAGCGCTGGTGTACGTGTCCAGCCCACCATTTTATTGGTGTCTGAAAATGCAAAAATGCTGAATGCATTCCAACACAGACAAATTAAGTAAGGAAGAAAAGGAAATAATGAGCTTTAGTGAAAGAGATGCAGAGCCAACATTTGTACTACTTGTCTTGTTAATGAATTTATAAGGCTAGACATGTAATCCAGAGGATAATACATACCAACATAAATGCCTCACTACGTATTTTCTTTGGCATGGGAATAAAAGGAAGTGATAGAAAAGACTAGGAATTAGACTCTAATCTGTAATTGTAATTAAAACAGACTTGGCCTGTTGACTATTTCTATGACTACAGTGTCATTACTGTGGCATTTAAATCAGAATGTATAAACATAAGAAAACCAGTATTTGGGCAGCAAATGTGGAGTATATGTGGTGCACTAATGTGTGTTTACAGTGTGACCTTGAGTTTTATTTCAGGTATAATACCTGTTTTAACTCGATGTTTTTACAGAACCTGGGTTGTTCTTGGTGATGATAATTTCCAGTCACGGAAGTGATTCTGCAGAACAATGTGATCTGTTACTGACATGCAGTGAATCTGTACTGGAAATACCCCAGTGCTGTTTAGTATTTCAAGCCGACAGTTACACACTCTATCCTGCTCCTGTTTTTTCAGAGCTACATAACTCTTTCATTTTCTATGGCTAAGGGATACTCATCTTTATAATACCAGTCTGTTTTGGAAAACAGAGAAAGCAAAAACCACAAACCTTTGTATGAGGCATTTTTGCAATTAGGAAAGCCTATGGCAAGTTTTTGATAGCAGGAGGAGGGTGGGGGTGGATTCTGTGAGAAAATGCCGGGAACTTCCCAACATATCTGACAGAGCCTGTGCCAGCCAGCTCCGAGATGGACTTTCTGCTGGACAAGGCTGATGATGACAGCACCTCTGGGATAACGTATTTAATAAAGGGAAAAAGCCATACCAAGCAACAGCAGCTACAGCTAGAGAAGAGAGGATTGAGGCAGTGCAGAAGGAGGGCAGGAGGTGCTGCACATGCTGCAGCTGAGATCCCCCTGCAGCCTGTGGTGCAGACCATGGTGAAGCAGCTGTGCCCCTGCAGCCCAAGGAGATCCAAGGTAGAGCAGAGCTCCACCTGCAGCCCCTTGAGGAGCCCACACTGGAACAAATGGATGCCCAAAGGTGGCTGCAAGCCCATGGGAATTCCACACTGGAGCTGGGTCCTGGCAGGACCTGTGGCCACATGTAGGGAGGAGCTCCCACTAGAGCAGGTTTCCTGGCAGGATTTGTGATCCCATGAGGGTACCAGGCTAGAGCAGGCTGTGCCTGAAGAAGGTAGCACCATGAGGAAGGGCTGAGAGAAGGTGGGGTTTTTAAAGTTTTTTTTTTTTTTAATTTCTCATTTCCCCTAATCCGGATTGGTAAGAATTCTTACCTGATTGGTAAGAAATTTATTTTCCCCAAGCTGAGTCTGCTTTGTCCATGACAGTAATTAATAGGTGAACAATCTCTCCTTGTCCTTATCTCAACCCAGAAGCCTTTCATTATGTTTTTTCTCCCCAGGCCATGAGAGGAGGGGAGTGACAGAATGGCTTTGGTGAGCAGCTGACATCCAGCCTGGGTCAACCCAACCTAGAAGGAGTTAGATGGTATTTTTTAAGGGGGGCAAGGACAGTAAGTTTTATTGCTGCTGAGCCTCCATTAATATGTCTTAGCAGAGATTTAAGTGGAAATGCTTACATATAGCATGGTTGCTGCTGCCATCTCTGATTGAGGTAAGCAAAACTTGAGTTAGTACATTTTAAAACAGAGATGATTTAGCAAAGAAATGGAGCCTGTATCAGTTTCTTGTCTTGTAAAAAAATAGGTACTTAAAAATTTACTGGAATTTGACTAGGGGATTACAGAAAAACTCAGGAGAGGAGACTGTGCTGGTTGCATCAGAGAGGGCAGAAAAAGGAGCATCTGATTTTTCTGCTCATGGCAGGTGAATGGTTTTTAATGATGCTGTCTGTGTTATATGTAGTAAAAATTTTTAATATGAGCTATTTTGAAAAACTATTGACTGATGTCCCATCTGCATCTTAGGCATTTGCTTCTAATACATGTGGGCTTACTTAAAAGACTCTTCCCTGGGCTACAATTAGAGACTTCATTGTGATTTAGATTAAACAACAACAGCTTTTTTATTGCTGAGCCTCTTTTCTCTGCCTGAATTTGTGCTTTGAGATGGAAAGGATGGCAAGTCTGAGCTCTGCCTGGGGCAATGAAAAGATGAGAGAGTATACAGAGATGCTGCAGGTGGCATTATTACCACCATACCAGCTGTTATGCTGCTATATTTATAGCCATTATGCTATTAGTATTGTTGTGGCATAATAGCTGGAAAATAAGAATAACTGCAACTTATACTGTAGAGGTTCAAATCACTATTTAGTAATAACTGTGACAGAAATTGGAAATCACACTTGGAAATAACTACACACAAATATTTCAGCACTTAATTGCTAGGGACCATAGGAAGTAGGATGAAAATACAGGTGGTACATGCATTTTTATCTGATGCATGGAGTAATTAGCTGTAGATCCATTTCAAGACCTTCCAAATATCTGAAAACAGAAGTACTCTTGCTACAGAGGTTTGATACAGCAGAATTGAAAGTCCCAATTTACTTTCTCCAAGCAATGTTATGCTTGCTTCCCCCCTGCCACTGTTATTTCTTACCTTTTAATGCAGCAGTCCCAGCTGTTTTTATGGTTGTAAGACACCCATGTCAATTAAATTTTATTACTTAGTCCTCATTTACTCTAAGCTGCGTTGGAGTCCAAAACTTCCTTTCTGCTCCTGAAGCAGTTCTAAGGATTCTTGGTGCAATCAGCTTGTACAATGGGTGGATTTCTATTTAATTGACATTAGTGGGACATGTGCATATGCTCAGCTATCCTGGGCCTGAACTGGTACATTTATGTGCTCGATTAATTGGGAAATTAATTGTATTTTACTCCACTTGTATTTGAAGGGAAAATTATCAAAAATATCCTTTGTTCCTATGCCAAACCTAGCTTCTTCCTCTTGTGTAGAATTCTGTGTGGTAGAGGAGATTTATAGATTTAGATGCAGATATAGATAGTTATAGATTATATAGATATAGAGATATATAAGGCTGTATCAGGAAGATATATCCAAGGGACTAAAGTCATGTACATCACCAAAAAAAATCCCCAAAAAATACCCACTTAAAAAAAAAACCCATAAACCCCCCAGATGATGCTGTGACTTGAATAGAGATATCATAGAGCTGTTATTGTAAGAAGTTGGAGTTACTTTTCTGACTTTTGTATTGCTACCAATATTCTTTAAAATGCTCTCTTAGTTCCAAGCTGATGCTTAGCTGGGATGTGGATGCATCCCTCTCTGCAGAACAAAATTGTATTTCTGTGAAACCATCAGTAGGCTTTGGTGGTTTGTTTATTTTCTAGGTCTCAGATTCCAGAGTTGGGTATGGTAGAGCAGAACCAGAAAAGCATGTGTCTGTTGGCATGCAAGTGACTGGACAAGTCAGCCCCTTGAAGATGGAGCTGCCTCCCTGAACCAAGCTGGAGCAGGAATCAGGCCACTCAGCCAGCAGAGCAAGCACTGTCTCTGTTTCTTTTCATTAGAGCACATCAGCATTATAATTTTCCAGACCAGCCAGCTAATTGTATTATCTGTGTTGTTTTTATTGGCTGAAGAATCATGACATTCTCTCTTACGGCTTTCTTAAATTAGGATTTATTTAAAGTCTCTGTACATAGATCTTTGGAGCAGACACAGTATGTCTTCAATTACTGTATGTCTTGTCCTCATTTGAAATGGAGGCAGCCAAATCAGGTTCTGCAGTAATAAAACCATAGAGCTGAAGACATGAAAAACTGAATCATCCTTTTGCATTCAGTTTCAGAAATCTGAGACATTTAATAAAGCAGAATACCAAGAAGAATAGACATTAATGAAAGATTTACCTGGAGCACTTATGGGAAATGTTTTTTTCAGTCTGTATGAGGTGGTATGCTTCCATTTCAGTTGTTGGACAGACGTGCACACTGCAGAGCTGCTGCTGGCACTGTGGCACCACCACCAGTTTCCCCAGTGCCTCAGAGGCTGCGCTGTCCCCTGCTGAGGCGCTGCTCACTGCAGTCAGGGGCAGAAGAGGTGCCCTCTGTCCCACTGTTCTAGAAATAACCCTTGGGCAGTGATCCTATCTGGCAGTGTTTCAAGGCCATTGGAGTGGACAAACATGACAGAAAATCTTCAGTGTTACAGCCTGGGGAAAGAGAGGAGACAAGGTCTGGGCCACATGGCTGCCAACGAGAAAAAATATTCAAGCGTGCAGACATGTTCCCTTCAGATGACCAGATATAGGAAGTGGAGGTTTGGGTTGTGATAAAGTGGTAAGTGCACTTTGAAAGCCAGTTTAACCTTCAGCAATAACTCATTTGCTTAGCCCAAGAGTGTTTGGCCGCCACTTCAATAAAGGAGTTTTTTCTGCAGTCATATTTCTACTATTTGTATTTGCTTGTGGTTTTTGACAGATTTATTTTTCAAATCTGTTTCAAATTTTTTACCAACTGAACTCTTGAGTTCTGCATGATATTCAAGTTCAGCTGAGGGGTAGAGTGACAACATCTTGAGCTGCCTTTCAACAGACTTTCCATATTTTCCAGGTTAGCTGATGGTAGCATGAAGTTTGGGTATTGTGCACAGAAAGTTTAAAATTAAATTGAATTGCTTTCTGTTAAACAAGTGGGAATTTGCATAGTGTCTGAAAAAGATGGCTCTGAATATCCACTGTCCTGGCGCCTTCTCCTCCAGCAGAGACGTGATGAATTTGTGCTCCAGTAAATCACAGTGACTGCTGGACTGTAAAGAGAAAGGACCTGCATTCTCTTTTGGGTGCTGTTGACTGAACTCGGTGTCCAAGGCTTGGCTAGCTGGCAACACTGGTGATACGATCATGTTTGTCCACACAGTCAAGTCATAGAGATGTGAGAGGACCTTGCTCAGACAGTTCAGTTGGTATTTGGGTGTTTCTGGATGGAGTTAAATAGTGATGGCATCCTGCAGTGGTGTCAAGACACTCAGTCAAAGGATAGGGCACCCAGGAGCTTCTGTTGTCTCCAAGGTTGGGATGGGGGTATGTTTGAGGACTGGGATGCCAAACCAGGGTGAGTTGCATAGCTGCTGGGTCTTCCCCTGCTAGGTTACTTTGCTTCACAGCAAACTGGTCCAGCAGTCTTTCTAACAGTGGATTAATTCTCCTTTCCTTTGGCTGCTGGGTAAATGCTGCTACCGTATCCTTTTACTTCTGTTTTCTTTTGAGTCTATTGTTGTGATCAAGCATTTGTCCTTTTGTGTGATGTTTACAAAAAAGCAATTTCTTGGGCATCTCCTTGCTGAGAAGTCCTGGAAGGCGCGCTAGGGCCATTGTTCAGCACTGCTGTTGACCCCGCTGGCCCGAACGAACCGTGCGCTGAATGTTTAATGGAAACTGAGTTATGGATGGGTGACTTGACCAGAAAAAAGTAAAATAACGCACAAAGGGAAGGGAAAGCAGCCAAAAAGAAATTATGTCAGTGCTTCTGATAAATGGAAATGCCTGGCTTTTTAACCCCAAGGGACTTGATCTTGGACCATAAATGAAGAAAATGAATACATCAGGTACTACATATTGCTTAATCTAGCAGGCAGGAGTATAATGGAGGTCTAGTGGTTGGAACATGGTGCCAGATATCCAAAATAAAATTAAAATTACACCTCTTTTTCATCAAAGGAATTTGCCTTTAGAACAAATTGTCGAGGATTATGATTCTTGGTCATGAGATTCTTTGTCATATTAGTAGTTTAGCAGTAATTGCAAGTCTTGAAATGGGAATGACTGATTTTTCATGATCTGTGCTATGCAAAAGGCAGGCTACATTTGCCCAAGGCTGCAGATACAATCATAGAACCAGCTTAGGAAAAAATATAAAGCCAAACTCAAGTGGGAGTAGGAGATGCTCATATTGAGCATTATGAACGTAAAGGGCCCTTGTGTTAATCAGCACCAGTGATGGTGATCTATGCTTAAACATAGTTAGCTTTATTGTTTCTGCTCTTGTTCAATCAGCTGAAAGCATACTAGTAGGAAAAGTTACACCTATTTAGCAGTGCAGTTTATCCTTATGTAGGTTAATCTTGTTAGGACAGAGAATAAACAGTAAAAAGGATGATCATCTGTACAGCACATACAAAAGCGGCTACATCAATAACAAGTCATAAACCTATTCAAAGATGTTAAAACAATACAGACACTTCAATGAAAAGGTTAGAAGATCTGAGATCCAGTAATCCAGCTGGTAGCTGTGGCCCTGGGAGTTTTAAGGGCTGTCAGTCACAGCTAATGGTGTTTCTGGGTTGGGGATTGGGGAAAAGTCTGCAGCTGGCACTTGTGATTGCTGCTCCTGCAGCAGTAGAATGCTGCTTGTGAGATTTTATACTACAGCCTTCCATACCAATACACGTACACAGAGTGCCAGCTTACAGGCTAAAGGAAAGTCACCAGCTAGTGATGCAAACTCAGTCTAAAAGCCAAGCTGAAGTTTTTGAGGTCATATGCTACTGGAAAGCTCTAACTGAAGTTAATGGAGGGGTACTGTTGCTGCACACTCACACCTTGATTCCTCCTTGGTGTAAGGTAATCCCTGTCTCTCCCAGCACAATCCCATTTCAGACTTCAAAGTGTTGCTCTTGGCTGTTTGTTGTCTCCACAGGGATCCCCTTCCTGCCACCAGATTGCCTTAAAATTATAAATGAGGCTTACTCAAAGGCTTCTCAGAAAGCCTTGAGAGTCACCCAGCGATTTTTCCAGTTCCAGAAAACTTTCTTCCCTTTCCTGAAGCAGAGTTTTAGACTTCAGTTTTCCAGACTCAGTGCAGACCCCCTCAGAGAAAGATTAGTTTAACTAAATATTAAGAAGAAAGAGAAATGGTGTAAATGAGTCACAGAAGTAAAATGTAATTTCTGCCTGTAATTCAGGCTGTTGTTTCAGGACCATGCTCCAAGGGACTGATCCCTTCCGCCTGTGGCTGCAACTCAGCTGTGTTTTTACTTGTTTTCCAGTGTCAGAAACGGCTTCCATAGCAAATCAGTTTTACACTTCTGTGGAAAAATGTCCTAAATTTAATAACTCTGAAATGAATGTTGATGTGTAAGGGCAATTGGAGTGTTCCTAAGTGGACAATGGTCCTGCAGCTGCATTGAACCAATCAACTGGCTTTTCCCTATGGGTAATCTGTATTACCCTTCATTTATAAAATGTTTATTTCACAGTCAAATTTGTTAAAAGAAGATTCTGTTTGTAGATATAACTCAGAGAGGAGGACTTTTTAATGAAGCCGTCAGTTTCTCCTGGGGCTGGTGGTGCAGCTGAAGGACTTGCTGCTGGCAGGAGGCAGGCAGGGAGGGGGATCCTGGACTGTGCCGTGCCCAGGGAGAGAGAGCTCTGCAACTCTCCCTCCCTTCTGGGAGGGGAGGGAGCTCTGTGCGGCCAGGCAAGGGGGCTGGGGTCTGCAAGGGATGCTGTGCGAGAGAGATGAAAGCTGGGCAGAGGATAGAAGGGTGTATCTGTGTAACTACAGAATGTTTACATTCCTCATGTAGTGTAAGATGCAGATGGTATGAAGGCTCCTATTCCCTGGCCCCAATATACATTTTGTTGTTTTAGCTTTCGTTAGAATTTTTCCATTACTTTTATTGCTTTGAAAAATGCAGATTATCTTAGATGACCTCCAGTTTAAGTTGGTGGCTAGTATCTTAATCACATACCTGGGATCATCTTCTTCCTGGATCTATTGTAAAGAAATAGCAATTTTTTACTTCTGAATATGCCCAAAATAATGCTAATGTCTATATGCTGATTTTATTGTTCTCAAGTGAGCCACCATTTAAGTTTGATTTTTCTATGTCCCCTCCCATGTCTATACACAGGTATAAATACAGGCAGTCCCTGAATTTCATTGTTTTGATATTACAAGTAACCAGATATGACAGCAAAACATCACAAAGAGTCAAAACATCACAGGTTCAGAATATCTTTGGAAAGAAAACGTTTAAAAGTAAAAGCAGTTAATTTGCTTGGCCTCTGCTATGACAAAGCCATTTAAAGAACATCAGTTGGATGATAGTTACAGTTAGATTTGAAGCAAAACTCTGAGCTTGATATTAAATGAGATGAGGTTTCAAGGAGGTTATCAGTCAACATGTCAGAAAATATCTGCTGAAACTGTTCTACAGAATTCTGGACTTTTGACAAAAACATTTCCTCTGCAATTTTGACTTCCTTTTGAAAAAAAAAAAAAAAAGTTACATTTTAAAGTTTATCCTGGGCTTTATTGTTCCTTGAATGTGAAAAACTCAGGTTTACAGGTGAAACATTTTCCATTTCTCAGTGAAAATATTACTAGATGCTGTGGCATTGTAATAGGAATTGTGCTATTGGAAGTGAATTGACTGCAAAATGTGTTGAGGAACAGAAGTGCTAATGAAAGGTATGCAAACAAATCTCAAAAAACATTTGACCAAATATTAATGACTTGATGGCACATATATACTCTGAAGATCCTCTCCAAAATATATTTATTCTTCTGCTAGCCCCTTTCCACATCCTTCCCTCCTGATTTGTCCTTTTGGCACTTCTTTCTGCATTTGTGGCTGAGTAAACTCTGCTCTGCAGCCTGTCTGTGATACCATTTGTCCAGATAAACTCAAGAAGGATGAATTATGAAGGTGTATATTGCCTTTGGCCAGGGCAGAGGAAAACTTATTTTTCAGATTTTTCACGTGTGGCCTAAAATAGCAAGGAATCATTATGAACAGGAGCCAGGACACTGGACTTGGTCCCCAGAGAGCATTCACAGAACAGGAGTGTTTAGAGCACACACTGAATGGGGATGTCACCATTTAAAGTGCAAATGAATCTTGCAAACCAAGCCAGCAGTAAATATAATAAACATGTCATACCTCTATTAGGATATGAACAAAAAATCCTGCAAAAATCCTGTGGCTCTGTGTATAGGTGTGCATGTCCTTGCTGCCATGAGTAAACATTTGACTCACTACTTGGCAAATAGGTTTACAATCAGGCTGTGTATGGTGAATAATGCAAGAGTTATCAGCGTGATCTGTATTTCTAGATGCTGAAAGTTGGTTTTGGTTCAATAATTTATGAAAATTAATCATGCTGTCTCCATCAGCTTTGGGAAATGTCTGCAGCATACAACAGCCCAGAAGGTCACTCTGAGGATTATTTATTTCTTGCTTCATATTGGCTTCCTCCCACAGTACTAAAGAAAAATCGTTTCTGCTCAGTATATTCTGCCAGTTAATATAGATGGGTATAAATAGATGTACATGTATGTGCTTTCACTGTGATCTCAGAGACACCGATTAGGGGCTTCATGTCCTTATTTGACCTGTTTCAATTGTTTAATTTGGGTTTCTTTCCTTTCTAACCTACATAATTGTCTTGCTGTCACCTGGAAACCCACAGAGTAGTTCTTGTGCTGCTTGTGGGGACAGACCTGCTGAGCAGCAAGCTGCAATAAGGCTGAGCTTGTCTAAAATACGTAAGATTTTAGGCTTCAGAATCTAGGGCCAGCAGAAATCAGGAAATGCATGTAAGAAGAAAATGCAATAAATCCTGCTGCAACTGCACTGCCCAGGCAGACCCTGGAGGTTGTCTTTGGAGAGCTAACAAAATTATGGCCAAAGCAGTTTCCTAATAGCAATTTGTTTATTATCTGTCCATATTAGCTTACATTCACCTTGCTCATGTGCCTTTCTTAAAGTTGTCCAAGGTTTTATAGACTGGAAAGCACCACTGCTTCTCCTGTCCCAGAGGATATGGCTATTGTTTGAGGAGCCCATTCAGTTCTCCTGCAGACATGTGCTGTAATGAGAAGGGACAGTCACCCTTCTGCCTATAAGCCAGGTGTGCCATGTGTGCCCTTAAACTGCCTTGTAGTTCAAGTGGTGACAGTGGTTGCTGGGCCAGGCAGCAGTGTAACTGAGCTGAAAACAAATCTTGGAAAATTACTGCATCAAATGCAGGCAAAATGATAAACAGTAAGGAGAAGTGAAAAATACCAGAAAGGTTTAATTCCTGAAAATACTGCTCTGGGTTTTGTGTATGATGCTCCTGTGAATTTCACAAGAGGGGCCAGCTGTGGCACACAGCATTGCAGGCAGTTTGCATAGTCACAGGCTGCAAACAGTAGAGTTTGCAGGAAGGGGGAGAAAAAACCCAATTCACTTAGTTTGCTACTTATCTAAGACAAATGTGTTATGTAGCAGGTTACTGACTTACCAGGCCTAATGCTTCACTTTGCTTTTCATCTTAGACAGCCCTGATAGGAAAAGCTATTAGGAAAACTCACTGGAAAACAATGTGTCACATTTTGTACTGAACCACTTTATGAAAAGGTACTTACTGTACCTTCCTGAAGCACACGGTAATGACCTGAAAGAGTTGCTGAAAGATTGGTTTAGGCTTGGCCTTATCTCAAAGAAGACAAATAAGGAAGGTCATTTATGCACTCTGTGTCACAGGGATGATTTTACTTTTTGATAGTTCATGAGAGCCCTCATGAGCCATCTGGAAGGAGCTTTGATGCATAAATCTCATGTAGTCACCTCTTGAGAAGAGTGACCTTCAAAACAGTGAGTCAGCCAGTGACGGAAGCAATGCAGAAACACATTTAACAAAACTACTGTCTTTGCTTTTGTGAGCATCAGTGCTTCAAGAGGATGAAAAGCAATGGTGGTCACCCAAGACACCACTTCCAAGTAGCAAATGTGATTTGCAAAATACATCCATGGGATTTTCAAGTGCGAAGCTTGGGACAGCTTCCCCACAAAATGGAGAGATGTATGTCTGTGTCTGTGCATGTTTAAAGGCGCCATGTGCATGCCAGTCACCTTGGTGCTTTGTATTGGGTTGTCCTTTGGTGTTTTTTTTAACAAAATCAGCATTCTGCCACGTGGGCTGTGGTTTTCTTGTGCTGTATGTGACTCAGGTTGGTCATCAGGGCTACCTTAAGGAAAATTTTATGGCTCACCTGAGATATTTGTGTATGTATCAATATATAATAATGTAATCCACTACTCTTCCAGCTACTCAGACCTGCACTTAAAGGATGTTGACAAATGGAGGAAAGTGGTGTCTCTGTTTGGCCGGACTTCTCAGATTTGGAGGGATCATTGTGCTGGGCTCTGTGCCATACTGCCATGAGTCTGACTCACTGTAGGTCTGTGCTGGCTGGGCCAGTCCCTCAGGGAGCTCAGCCTGATGCCATGCTGGTCTCCTTCTCCTCTCTCCAGATGGAAAGTCTCTTCTGTGCTCTGTCTCCATGGACTTGGGCCTTTGCACTTTCACTTCCTACAGAAGCTCAGAGCAACCCACTCAGCCCGCAGCAGACTTCCTCAGCCACAAGAAGAATGTGCCATCCTCTAAGCAAAGCATAAAAATTACCACAGGGACAGGAGTATAATTCATGTGAAGTTAGTTTTCTCCTTCTCTGCCACAGTTAAAGCATTTATCTCAACTTTCCTTAATTTTCTGTTCTCTGGAGCTTACATTAGGGCTTACTATGCGCTCCCACATGGAAAAGAAATGGGATCCTCTGATTTTCTCACCTGAACAGCTTTGATGCATTTTCTTTGATGCATTGTCTCGTGGAAAGGAGGTGTGACCTACTGAGGTTCCAGGCATGTGTGGTATTTGGTTATTCCTAGGAGGAAATTGGATCAAATAGTGATACAGTATAAGACTTACTCTCCAGGGTGCAATGGTTCAGGAAGGATTTGTGCAGTCTGCCTTAGTCAGTGGGAGAAATCACTGATAGCAGATGTTTTGTGTAGGCAAGCACAAGCTGGGAGCAAGATATTATACCATTTGCACTAGCCATTGCACAAACATTAATCTCCAGGTTTTAATACCAATTTATTTTATGCAAAAGCTGTTAAGATATTTTGTAGTGTTTTCAGGGCACTTATTTGCAGAGATTACTAGTGACCTAGGAAAATGTTCCCATTTTGTGCAATGTAACCCCTGGTGATTAGGACTTTAAAAAAATGAACAAGAAATTTTGATTAATAGAATGAGAAATTACATTAAAATTAGAACAGGTTGCTGTAAAATGGGTCAGCTAGTCATACACATTTATAATCACTAAGAGGATTTGTGTTAAACGACATGAGGATTTAATTCTGTACATTTGCAACATTTCCCTTCCTCTTTCCCAAAACAGAAACCTGTTCTCTAGTTAAGGATGAATGATGCTACATATTTTTTACAGAGATTTCTCTTAAAAGCAATCTGAGGTCCTGCTTCCAGTGATTGTGTGGTAGTGACATTGAGTGACATGATGTGTGACTCACTAAATGGAAAGTGTGATGAGTAGTGACAGACAAAAGGCCAGAAAAATACTCCCTGGATAAGCTAACCATAACACATTAACACTGGCTGATTAAAAGCAATCCAAATGATGGGAAATAAGGTTGAGTTTAACAAGTAACCTGAGACATATGAAGAAGAATTTGTAGGTGGAAGACAGGATTGAGATTCAAACAAGTGACTATCTCCAAAAAAATGAATGGAAGTTCAGAACACAGAAGACTTGCGCTGGAGGGACAGTCAAAAGTAGCAAAAGATAGGGAAACTGGCAAAAAGAATGGGTAGAATTATGATGAAGCTGAAAAAAAAGGCAGTGCTGCTCTGAGTTGCATGCACATGAGGAACATGTCAGGGAATGATTGATGACTGTGTAGAAATTGAGGAGGTCCAATTTTCCACTGTACAGTTGAGTTAATTTGGATTTTTCAAAATGAATTGGCATTGAGCAGCCTGTGGTTTTGTGTCTTGCAAGCCCGAGCAATTAGTCATGTTTGCTACTACCCAGAAACCTGAGGGTTTTGCTGGTAAGGGTTTCCTCCTTTGTACTGAAGACCATTGTGTTTGCCTCTGAAAAGTGGAAGAGAAGATCATGTTTTAGTGGGCATTCATTCATGGTTCCCTGGTGAAAGGCTCTCAGTCCCTGCAAGGTGACTGAAAACATCATGAGACCAGAACTTCCTCAGGCAAATCCTTGAGGGTTTGGCAGAAAGCCATCTTTCTCATGGGTGGCTGAAAAAATCCTATATGTCATGTGACAGACTGTCCAAACTTACAGGCAGGTTTTCTCTACTATTCACAGAAAGGTACCATTGTCTGGACCAGGAGATTGACTCTGGAAAAAAAATGGAGCTCAGTGTGTTTTCCTCAATTATTAAAATGTTTTCTTTTTTTTTTTTTTTGATGTGTTTTATACTGCCTTCATCTGACAAATTTGGCTCTAAATAGAGATAATGATCTGTAGGAGCCACAGCATGGAAGATAGGCAGGTTGATGTTGACAGTAAGGATGCTGTCCTCTGAAAGGCTCTGTCTGCTTCTCACCACGGCTCCTGGGGTGAGTGCCTCTGTGGTGCTGCTCCTCTGGGGACAGTGGGAAGTGGCTGAGACACTTCAAGCCTGCAGAGTGACAGGGATGCTTCTGCACACCCTCCTAGGAGACTTCAGGTTGTTAAACTCTTCATGGTGTTGCTGATTTCTCAGTTTTAAATACTGCACCCTCAATTTTTTACATAGGTGAAGGGGCCCAGAAGCTCAGCAGAAGCAGCTGCAGCATTGCAGGACGTGGCTGCCCGTGCTTGGCTGTTGTGTGTCCTGGTAGATGGGTGTGGGCTTTGCTTGAAGCTCACGGTTGAACTGTGTGTTACAGTGTGAAGAGTGCTTTTTAGACAGTAAAAAAAAGAGAAAAATGAGAAGATTAGTTTTGATTTGAATTTGGTGTGTTAATTTTACTGCAGACATTTAAGTGTTTCATACATGGGAAGGTAATAAATAAAACTTAGAGCCTGAGCAGTGAAATCAGCAAAAATCCTGAGCCTGTGTTGCTAGGAGTGTCCACTCTTCTCAGCTGTGCATAGCACCACAGAGACTTTAGGATGGTGAAGAGATGCTGTGTTTGTTTTGGAACCATGTTCAGGTTGGTGCACATGACTGAAAACTGTATCCTTTGGGATGTGAAGTCAAGTGGTTGCTCCTGACCTGTGAGTGACAGGGTTGTACACTGCATACTGAGAAGTGGAAGGCTGCTTTTGTCTCTGGAGAAACCCCAGGGATGCTGCAAGTTTAACAGCTAAAATCTAAAGAGAGAGAAGAGGACAGGGCTTTGTGATGCAGTCTGAGGAGGAATAATTAATATAAAAGCAAGGTATTTTTCCGAAGAAATTCCCAAATGGAAAAGTCCCTTGCATTTTGAGAATTAATGTCCTCCAGGAAAAAAATAAAGTTTGAGAAAGATAGCTTTTCACAGTGTTCATTAAATGGAGAGCCATCTGATAAGCTCTGTGTGGAGAATAGGAAGGAGGCTGCAGGAATTGTGACAAGCTGCCTCTCCTATTTCCTTCTAGTGATGATTTAAAACAGTGCTGCTTCTGTACTACTGAGAAAGCTCAGTGAGGAAGCCTACTAGGAAGGCAGCCCTAAGAGTTTGGGGAAAACAAGAAACCCTCTCTTAGTGAGCAAGCTCTTTCACACGGCAGAAAGCTCTGCTGCTTCCCGTGGCTTGGTGGGGTTTGTCACTTGGCAAGCTGTCACCAGCGTGCGGTGAGCAGGCAGCAGAGGCTCCTCTACTGTAAGGAGATACTCCTTCGGTGGCTTCTCACCAGCTGACTCAGGGCTCAAAGCAAGTTATTTTTCTGAAGCAAGACTTTTTGCACCCGTTCACTCACTGGAGGCAGAATTTAGTAGGACTGTCTCTGTTTACTCACAGTGCCAGAGACAGCAGATACAGCCTCCATGTGCAAGCTCGTGTATATGCATAAAAATATATATATATTTCTGTGTCTATTCATGAGGATGTATAAATACACACTTTCATGAAAATAGAAACATGAAATACGTATTCTAAAATAAAGGCTTTGTCTTTTCTTTCCTGAATCACAGATAATTATGTTGTTGCAACTCTCCAAATGAAAACATGTAAAGTTCATGTCTTTCTCTTTGACCGCTGCTTAAGGACTTTCCTGCTGCTCTCTGCACTTAGGTAGGTGCTTTCATGAGTACAAAATGCATATAAATGACTTCTGGTCAATTTCTTCCCACTTTATTGGCGTGGTTTTTAGAGCATTTTATGCTATTTTACTCAGATAAGAATGAACTCACCTTTTCAAACTTTTCCTTACACTGTGACATTGCTTTGATTTAATTTTTGGGATCTCCCTTTCACACTTTCCATGGCCCTTCCTGGGAATTTTTGAAAGCATATGTTAAAAAGAGAAGAGTGAGGGCTGTTGACTCAGTCACATTACCCTGACTGTGACAGCCCTGACTGTCACAGCAGCATTTAGCCCAGTCACTACGCAGAGCATGCAATTCCATGTCCCTCTGAGTTGTCTCAGTCCAGCGCAGCTTGGTCCAGCAGGGAGAGCACAGGACTTTTACTGCTCTCCTACTGTCCTGGGTTGACTATATGATGCTTTTATCCCCAGTCGTCTCATTCTGATTATGTTGAATAATAAGTTTTGTACCTTTAAGAGTGTTCCGGAGAGTGAAGGGGGGGAGAGAAGAAGCACGCAGTTTGTTTTCAGACACTGCACTCACTCCTCCACATTCCTGCTCCTGGACTGTGTTGTCTGCGGACGGACAGACAGCAGGACAGAGCTCTCCTTTGCTTTTAGTTAGTTTAGCTAGCTGAGGCAGAGAAGTTCCCTAGACTGTTTTTTTCCCTTTTTCTTTGGACCTCTTGAACCTGCTCTGGACTGAACACCCAGGAGAGCACCGGCAGCTGCACCTGAGGCCCACCGGGCCGGGCCTGGCCTGCAACAATTCCGGGACTGATCAAAGACTGAGTGAGCTGAGCTTCAGCCCGGGGTTTTCTCAGTTTGTCATCTCTTTTAGAGTGGCAAGGGGTCTCATTGTTTGATATTGTGTTGGTTTTATTGTTTAATAAACAGTTTTTTTCCACCTTTCTCCAAGGAGGTATTTTTTCCCTCCTGGACCAGTTGGGGGGAGGGGCCGATTGGATCTGCTTTTCCCACCGGAGCTCCTTTGGGGGATTCTTCCCCAAATTTGCTCTAAACCTGGACACCCACCCATTCTTTCAGGATTCAAAAATGTCTCCATGAAGGTCTAGCACATGGACATAACATAGGCTGGATAAGGTGTGGGGAGGTTTCCTCGCACCTGGGAGATCAGCATTTGGGATCTGCTCCTTTGTGCTTTTTGATAGCCCTGCATTATCTGTATCCAGAGTACTTTGCTCCTGTTTGGTTTTGCTTTGCATTGCTCTAGGATGTCAGAACATTAAATTATTTCTTCCCCTTCTTTTTTTACACCAGCTTTCACTGTGTCCCACATAACAGAGACCTCCTTCCTCGTGTCTTGAAAATAAAATATTCTTTTATGAAGTCCTGATCTTCTCTTCTGTTGATAAAAGGAAATCTCCCACTGCCTTCAAAAGGTTGTCATTACCTGGCACCATATCTGTAAGCTGTTGTTGCTGACTATATCCTCTATTCCTAGCAAGTGCTTTCCTGACACAATGCTTGTTCCTGCCACTCACTCAATGATAGTTTAATGCAGAGTCTTGTGGATTTTGCAGATGTGAGCAGGCCTTATATGTGAATTAGCTGGACAAAAATTCATTCTTTAGAATGTAAATTACAGCAAAAAAATCTACAATGGCTTTTTCCACACTGTTGAATCTGCTGGTTTCACAGCACTAGAGATAAGAACCAAAGGAGTCAATTCTTCCAAAAATGTCCGGAGAAGCACAAAATGTGACCATTGGATTTTAAATCCATTGGTGCTAAATATCTACAAAATACCTTGGAAAATTCAACACCTCTTTATGAGTACTAGTAGGTGAAAAATCACAAAGCATCCTTTTCGGTGCCTTGAACAGATTTGTTGAGTGTGTGCATAAGTGTAGCTAATACTACTAGCAACTAAGAAGAATCAAGAAGAACTATCTAGTCGTAATAATACTATATATGAGAAAATGTAAAAGGGTAAAATTGATATATTAGATTATCACTGAGGCACTTGTATATCATGTCCTGCTCAAAGTCCAGGCTATTTGACAGAACATGAAACTTAAGCCTCAGTATGAATGTGAACAGTTCTGCCTGTGGAGATCTAACTACAGGTTGCAATCGACCTGCTGTGAGTAGAGAAGATAAATGATTTTCCAGGCAAAAGTTTCACAGACCTATGTGTGAATGCTGCATGGAAAAAATTTCCCATAATTGTCTTTGTTTTTCTACAGAATAGCTATCAGTAATATCAAAGGTTTCGAGCCCTAATTTTGAAGCAGTCTTTGCTGTTAGAATTTATGCCAGCTGTTTTCAAGGCCCAAGAAAGAACTGGAACAAAGAATGGAAGTAAAAAACTAGGACATATGAATTTTCAGCCTCCAGAACTTGCATATCTGTCTGATTGCAGACTAAAATGTATTTTGACTCTTTACAGGAAAAAGAGTTCACTATCATCTCATTCTCAGACAGCTTCCAATAGGGAAAATATGAATTACTTGCAATACTTGAATACACTGAGTTTTATTAAGGGCTGCAGTTGCAGCAACCTCCATGCTCAAATGAGTTCTGCATTTAGCAGCCTCCCTGGGATGCTGTCTGACCTCTCCTGAAAGCTGTCATATTGACATTAATTAGTGAAAGAACAAGTACAACAAAATCTTCCTCGTTCTATGGCCATTCAGTGAGAGGCCATTAAAGTGAGCTGCATGTGCCCCTTTGCTGGCTGACCTCTCCAGTTTGTATCACCTTGACTCATATTTATCGTGGTTTTGCAGCGAGCACACGGGAGGTGGAAATCAGACGGAGAGAGGAGAAGGGATTTACCACACCTCAGCTTGAGGCTCAGGGCACACACAAGGACAGAAGCAGCTCTGGAACATGACATGGTATGGCAGCACCTGCATTGCCAGGCCAGGCCGAGGAGAAAGCACAGCAAGCTGTGGCCAAGTCAGAGAATGAAAGGGATCAGGCCAGAAAAATGGCATGGCCTCCTTTTTTAGTCTGTTCCAGATAACTGGGAAGCTGGGCTGGGGGGTGGAATTATACCCAGAAAAGGTCTGTGCAGATCTTGTGCTGTGCAAGTGGCAGCACATCTCTTCCCAAAATCTCTAACACCTGGCGGTAAAGGAAAATAAAGACTAACTCTCCACAATTCCCTCTTACTACTTCTTCCTTTCCAGGGTTCTCAACAACACGACCTTGGTCCAGCCCCAGCCTTTGTTTCAGAATGTTGCCAGAGAAGCCTCAAGGCAGCTCTGCAGCAAAAATGCAGAGCTGAACCTGCAGCACTGGTTCTCCCAGGCATGGGGTGGGGAACATTTGTGCTCTCTGAAAGGAAAAAAAAAGTGAAATATGTCTCTTGTGTTCAGGCATAAGAGGGAGTAATTTTGAGACTCTCTTCTCTATTCACACAACTGGTCAGAGGAGGTGAAGGTATCTTCACAGTTCCTAGGCCATTTAGTTAAAGAGAAAGCTTAAATCTGCCAATTGAGTATTTTGTTTTGCTGGAGTTTTTATTTTGTCCCTATCTTCTGCAATTCAGGCCCACTGGCATTAGGACAGCAGGCTCAGTTAAAGTCTGTAGCTGAAGAGATGGCTGCATCCAGGAGAGCTGACCTCTATTTGCTTTCAAACTTTTTGGAGGTACCCTGTATTGCACTGTGATGTGAAACAGGGCAGTGAGCTCTGCCTCTGCCAACAAATAAAACCCACTCACTAAATCAGGATAAAAATAAACCGAATCAAAACACCACTGAATAAGAAATCAGATCAATTGGGGTTACTGGATCCTATTTAGGCAGCTAGTCTCAGGCCAGCAGGTTTGTCCCTGTTCTCTCTCTTGGGAACATAGGCAGTTTTAGGAATTTTAGGAAGCTGGCTTTCCAACTTACCTAGATTTCAGGTGTGACTTCCTTGTTTCTGTCAAACAGAGTAAGGCCTTCCCTGGAATCCAACAAAAAGTTGGTTTCTTCTGGTCAATTAGCCAGATTAAAGTGTATTTGATGGAGCTTCTGTACTGACTTGTGGATAAGACAATGCTCACTAACAGCCAAGAAGAAAAGGAAATGAGAAAGAGACTGCAGTCTGGGGTGTTTTCTTCTTTTGACAGAAGATTAAGTTCCTACTTAAATCATTTAGGTTCCTGCTTAAATCATTTACAAGTAACTTTCTTTTACATGCCCTTGGGTGAGAATTGCATGCTCTGTGACACACTGTGAACTGGTATCATCACAACTTACTTTGTCACCTATGAATATGTGTGGTCCCTTTCCATCAGATTATGTCCAAGCCTAATGCTCAGTAAGTCTCAGGAGGGTTTCTCTGCTTCTGATGCTTTACCAGCCTCTTTCTTTTCTACAATTTTTAGAGTCCAGGATACAGAAATATCTGTTTTGGTCTGATTCTCAGTAGTTTCTGCACTGATACCAGTGAAACAGTATCATTATATCACATATATATATAAAAAATATATATTATGTATATATGTTATATGTGTATATGATATATGTTATATGTATATATGATATAATTATATTTACGTAGATATATAGATATATAGAGATTATAGAGATACAGATATATGGATATGTGATGGTCTCCAGTGAAGAGGGCAGCATCTCCTCTTGTGAGAATTATGTTATGGTGATACTTCATTGCTTTTTGGTTATTTTTAATTTCCTGCTCACTGTTGAGCAGGATATGGTAACGTGTAACTGTGGTGTGGGCAAAGTGGTTCAGAAGAGCTGGGAAAAGAAAGCAGATAGAACATGTGCAGAGTAGAAATTGCTGTTGTACTTTTTTTTTTGGTAATTAGGGCATTACATTTATTTCAGTCTTGCTACAAAAGCCACAAAGTTAGATTATATTAAAAGCTTTCACACCATGCGAGAAAATGAAACTCAGAATTTTTCTGGGCGTCAGGTCAACCATATGACCACATGCTGGGGGAGAACAAAATGCTCTACAGCTTCCCTACTTTACTTCTGAGTCTATGGGGAAACATTAGGTAACATGTAACTTGATTAAGGAAACAAGCTTCATGTTTCTGCAGCACACAGACAAAACCATACCAAATCAAACCAGTACCCATTTTTACACCCAGTTTTTGTCTCCTGAAGAAAGCCAGATGTGTATCCTTGAGGGCAGCAATGTTAAAAGGAAGGAATTTTCATAATTCATCAGGTTTCTTCTCTTCAGAAACTGGTTGGTCAGGTCTCTTTTTCCCCCAGGTCTTTCCCAGCCCTGGAGGAGAGGCTGCCCTATGAATGTGTGGGGTTTATGTGCTATGCTTTGGGATTGACAAACAAAGCTCATTAACCCTGTAATCTATAAATGCTCAGCAGAAAAGAACAAAGCTGGTGACTCTCCTGGATTGATGTATTTGGCAGACAGGCAGGGCAGTCAACACCAAGCCTGTGTGGGGTTTTTGTCTCTTACTGTTGTATTCTGTTGACTCTAACAATCTGATCAGACAAACATTCTCATTAACTACTGCTAAAAGAAAAAACAGGAGTCCAGCCTGATATGGTGAGCAGTAAATGTAGTTTGTAAAGAAGCAGCTCATCTGGAAGATGAAAACTTTTCCAGCAGTATTTTTTTTTCCTAAGGGGGGAATACTTGAAGACATTAATACTTAATTGATGTTCACTTTTCCTGAAAAAACAGCAGGACAAGATAAAATAATGTTTTATTAGTTCTTTTATTTTTCTCTCTGATGTCTGTGTCCCTCATCATCAGGAGACTGGTGTGGAGTTTTCCAGGGCTGTGTATCTGTCTAAATCTTCCTTTTATTTCCTCCTCTCTCTGGGTAGTGATCTGGGAAACAGATCTTGAACTTATATTACTGTGATTTTATATATGTTACTTGATCTCTGTGTGCATCTAGTCTAACTACCTCTATGACTAAGTTAAATGAAAAATAATTTTTCTCATACAATACAACTCCTCACCTGCTTTTCTTACCAACTCCTTGCCTGCAGTAAAGTGCAGCATCTGGGAAATAATCAGCTTCAAAAGGCAGACATCTATCACTTGCACTAAAATGGGGAGCCATTAGCTGTGAGCAGCAGGGTGCTGTAGCTCTTGAGATCAGGCAAGAAAGAGACACAAGATCAAACGCAAAGCTGGAATACAGCGCTCTTCAAGCAGAACTGCAGTTGCGGTTGTGAGAGCTGTGAAGCAGACCTGTTGAGTTCAGTGAACTTGACAGAAACAGGAGCTAGAAACATGAGCAAGAAGCAAGCACTAGTACTACAGTGGTTAAAATCAGCTTTAAAAGGTGTGTGAAACTGATTAAAGCAAATTTTCCTCTGAAATATTTGCTCCTTGATGACAGGTCTGTGAGGTTTGGTGGCCCCACCATGGCAGAGAGGAGCAGATGTGTGCTCTGCAGCAGCACCACCACCCTGCTCCTGCACAGGCAGTGCCCTTGGGTGCCTTGCCCTGGAGGATGGGCAGCACGGGCAGCCACGGGGCTGGCACTGCACGGCTGGCTGCACCACAGCTCCAGCTGGACAGGCACACCAGGCTGCACAGCTCCTCTAGCCCTACCTCATTTCAAGTACCAACATTTAAGAAGAGAAGATGGAGACAGAACTGCATCCATGGAGAAATTGCCTCTGAGTGTGGATACAGACTCTTCCCTCAGCTCATCACTGCAGGAGCTTGGGATGGTGATGATGCCAGGCAAGCCAGGGCTTGAGGCACAATGATGGGCTAAGCCTGTGCTTCTCATAGGGTGCAGTGCACAGTACAGGTGCACAAAGCCAAAGTTCTTTATTGCTTGTGTATAAGGACTTGTTGGAATTGATCATCAAACGATCCTCTGATTTCGATAGGATATTGTCAATGTTGCCCTTCCAAGGAATGTTTATGTTCTACTGGGACTTTGCCAAAGCATGCTTTAAGCTCCATTCCAGATTTCTGCCTTGTTAAGCTGGTGTCTATATGCACAAGTTAGTTTAGTATTAGAACTTAAATGTACTTCTCTTTGAAAGGCATATATGTACTGAGGTACATAAAAGCGGCTCATCACTGTTGGTTGGAAAATTATCTCTAGCCTAGATGAAACACCTTTCTACTTTTTTCCATTCATTTGGTATTCACTTGGCATTTCTCAGCTCCAAGCTGGGAAATTTTTTGTTTTAAATTCTAAATATGAAACCTCAAATTCGCAGGTCAGAATAACCTCAAATTAGAAGGTCAGAGTCAACTGGCTGGATAATTTAACATTTAGTTTTGTTAGTGAAAGAGTGGATGCTGGAGAGTCCTCTGCGATGGATTGGGTGAAACCAGTATCTGGAAGACAGTATTAGTGATAGGAGGTGGCTAGCAAAGGAAACTGGAGAAGGATTGGTACTAAGTCATAACGGGAGATATGGACAAAATTTTGTGGTCTACATAAAATACCTTGGATGGGAAATGTCATAATGCCTGGCTTGGAATGCAAATGGAAGTAGACAAAGATAGTGCTTATGAATCTGTAATTGCCTTACCTTATGTGTGTTAGGTTTTAATAAAATTCTAATCTTACAGTGTTGTTGTGGTTTAACCCCAGACAAAATTCTTTTACTGTGAAAGACATTAACTACTCCAGCCAAAACCAGTACTAGTGTACTTTGCTTCATATTACAAAACCTTATTTTTGTTACTCCAGCTATAATCCTTCCAGTCTGGGACCCACTATTTTTCCATTTACTGCAATGCTATTTTTCTTATTCACAAAATACGTGAATATTTTCTATGCCTTCTATGTTTTCTTTGCTCACCTATTCTGGGTTCCTCTGAAATGAAGAAAACTTGACATGCTTGAAAACTGCTCCTGCTGCAGACGGCCATACAGACTAAGCATGCAGGCGTGGCACTTTCTGATCTATGTCTCCTACATCCCACAGGTCTCCTCTGTCCCAAAAACACACATGTGGCGTTTGTCAGTGCTATTGGAACCTGCTGTGGTCTACCCCAGAGCTGACTGCTTGTGACTGCCATTTTTCCTATAGGAGCAAAATTATGTGAGTTCTTTGACTGCATATTTTTTCCCACATTAATTTCTATCTCCTGTGCCATGTGCCTGATGTGACTAGAAGGAATTACTTTACAATTATACAGCATGTTGGGAAAGAAATGCATATAGTCCTTTTGAGGGGCTTGCTCTCTTATGTAACACTGTGCTATATGCAAATACATAACTTGGTTTTGACCTTATTAGTAGCTTAGTTTTGTGTTCAGACAAATCAAATCCTTCTTAAGTATCTGCAAAAGAAATACATAAATTTTTAAATATTTGGGTTTCCAACTGTCTTTCTAAATGTACTGAATATTTCAACTGTCTTGTCACATTATTGCAATTGCCTTTCATTGGACTTGGCAGAATGTATCTGGGCCAAACTTACAGCAGCTTAATATTAAAACATCTTTGTGCCAACACTGTGATTTGCTGACTTTATGAATTATTAAGGCATCTGGGTGCAGGAATATATTTCAGAGACAGCCTTGCAGGCCTTTGCCATTAGCAATATTATGACAAAATAATCTGGGAGTTTTGGTACCTTGAGGAACACAGGCTGCTTGGAGAACCCACATGTGTCCATTAGCTGAGCTGCAGTCAAGCCCTGAAAGACATACAGGAATGGGGTATGGAAATGACGTGAGGTTTCCAGATTTGTGCACCAACACTTGCAGTGTGCTGATGGAGGGCAGTTCATGATACCTTTAGGAGACAGTTGCTTCCAGCCCCTCAGCCCCTGGAGGTGACAGGTTCATCCAAACATTCTGCTCTGCCCAGCTGCTCCAAGGGGAGCTGAGATCCTCCAGATCCCAACAAGATCAAAAGGTGTTCCCAAAGTGTGGAGCTATGCAAGGTAAGGAAGGAGACAAGCAACACCCAGGGAAAGGGACACAGAAGGCAGCTCCCCAGCTGGGGGTATAGGGCTTCCAGCAATTCTGAGGTGGTACAAGGCCTTCTGATATTTAAGCTGTGGTTTGCAGCAGGATGTGTGTGCAAGAACACGTCATTGGCAGCACCCAAGCAGGAGATGATTAATATTTCTCAACAGAGCACAGCTGTTCCGAGGAGAGTTGGATTTAAATCAGCCCAGAGCAGCTCATGCCAGGCAGCAACCTGCTGCTGGCTTGGCAGCAGCTTTGCTTTGCAGTGTCTCCCAAGCCAATTTTAAGCCACTGGGGGCCTGTGCCAGGTGTTGTAAATACCAAAAGAGACCCAGCAGCACATCTTCATCTGGGCTGTGGCCAAACCTTCCTGTAGATTAAAACCATTTTGTCTGTTAAGATGTATGAAGGGAATTACTAACACCTAAGCAAAAACTGATACAGATCCTAAAAGAAAGACTGTGACGTGAAAAATATTAAATGCTCTATTTTCTGTTTCATATTTTGAAACATGATTCCATAGGTATATTGATTAAATGGCACATTAGATATTCTACTCCAATATTAAAATTTTAATTTTATCTAGATTAGGTATGGAAGCTATATAATTTCTATATTTAGTATCTCTTCCCTGTCACACAACCCAGAAGGGATTGTAGATGTGATGTGCAAGTTGAATTCCTTCTTGCTCTCTTACAATTGGACTATGTTTTGGAATGGTGCATGTAGTCAAGCAATAAATCAGTGCAATGCAAAGGAAATAGATTTTTCCCATTTGTATTTAAAAAATAATGAATTTAGATGGGATTTGAATAAAAGAGGCTGAATACCAGGAGGCTTGGAAAAGGATATGACAGTGAGACTGTCTGTTCGCTGCAGGGCTAGGAAAATGGAGGAGGGAAGGCAAGTGAGAGATGATATGCAATCAGACAAAAAAACCCCCAGAAAACAGAAAGCCAGTCAGATCCAGAGAGCATATTTTGTACTTTGGAGTGAAACATCTCAATTTAAGTACTAGCCAGAGAGTTATGAAAATCTCTCTGAATATGTAGTGTAGCAAGTTTGCTCTTTGTACCAAGAGATACTTGTGCCTTTTTGTAATAAGACAATTTAGTATGTTCCTATTGTTTCTGTTTTCCTCAGAGGTGATGCTGGAAGATTCTTCACTACGCAGCTGTCCAAACAAATGCTCTACCTGTCCTGCATCCAGAAGGCAACTACTAGCTCAGTGTAGATCATCACTAATGTTAAGAGGCATATTTGGTGACCCACAGTAAAAGGTAATGTTCCTGGGTCTATTATAATTTTCTTTATGACTTGAACTAAAGCCTGTTGAAGTTACAGAGGTCCTATGATATCAGCAGAAATAAAAACCACAGGTTGGTTAACCTCCCCTTGATTCCTGGGACCGTGATAGAACGAATAGTTCTGGAAACCATTTTCAAGCACATGAAGAACAAGAAAATCATCGGGAGTGCTCAGAATGGATTGACCAAGGGAGTATTTACAAATTGAAACACAGGATTCACTATTCTTTCTGAATGTACCTGAATAGAAAACACATTTTTCCTGTGAAAGTGCCAGAACACTACCAGAGATTGCTCAGAAAGGTTGTGCAGTTCCTATTTCTGAGCTCCTCGCTATAGGCGGCCCTGTTTGAGCAGAGCGCATCTTGCCTGTGGGCAAGATGACCTCAAAAGGCTCCTCCTATTGAGTTTGGGGGGTCCCCAGGAAGAAGTGAGAGATGAGAATGTGACTCCATGTTCTCAGAAGGCTGATTTATTATTTTATGGTATTTATGTTGTATTAAGGAATACTATACTAAAGAAAGAGAAAGGATAAGGACAGAATGTTTAAGAAGAATGATAATGAAAACTAGTGACTGACTTCTCAGAGTTGACACAGCTGATGGTGATTGGTCATTAAGTAAAAACAATTCCCATGTTTGGATAAACAATCTCCAGACCACATTCCAGAGCAGCAAACACAGGAGAAGTTGAAGCTTCTCATCTTCCCAGAAGAAGAAATCCTGCAAAGGGATTTTTCAGAAAATATGACAGTGACACCCTCCCAGTCCCAGCCATGCTGTCATTCTGTAAACCATGGAGCAATCCATCATAGGCAAAAACCAGCATGTCAGCATCTCAATGTGTTTACTTTTAAAATAAACACGTTACACACTTTGAGAGTTGTTGTGAGATTAGGAGTACCAAGATGCTGATAACCTATTTTGTGAGCTAGTAATATCAAACCAAGTATGAGATTAAGCCCTGTTGACTTTCACATGTATGATTCTGTTCCTTTCGGGTCATTTTTGACAAGCGTTAGGCAGTGTCTAGAACTTTCTGGGAATGGACACAGTAGACGTCTGATAGGTGTAGTTCTTCTGAGTGAATTGCCTCATGAGTGTGCTCGTGTGTGGCTGGCTCTGACAGTCTCCTCTGATCTTACACTCTTCTGTGATCTCCCTGGAGAGGGGGCAGGACCCTTGTGCCCTTCTCTCCCCATACATTCATATATCAGCTCAATGTCCTCCACTGCAAAAGGTGACATGCCCCGTCCACTAAACACATCCATGGATGTGATGGCCAGGCAGAATGACCAGACTGACCTAGGGATAGATATGTTTAAGAAGCCAGTATTTTGGCATTATTCCGTAAGATAGGAGGAAGTGGTAGGTTGTCAGCCTGCAAAAATGAGTCAGAGACAAGGAGCTGGCTGCCAGGAGCTGGACACTACATACAAACTACACTACACACTACACTACACTACTATACACTACACTACGTACTACAATGTGTCTGGGGACTCACTGCTGTCCTGCCATTTGCTGATGCTCTGATTTACTGGCCCATTTTTTCAGATATGGAGAAACTGCACGCATGGAGACATCAGAAGCATTTGGGAGACTTATGGCCATAACGTAAGGTTTTCTGTATGTCAGTAGGGTTTCTGTATCTAGATCTTTCATCTGGCTTTAAAATTCAATCCTGAAAGATGTAAATGACCAGGGTAAAAGGAATTACGTTCTTGGCAATTGTATTAGAAGCCCTGCAATTGTACCACTAAGAGGGAAAAACTACATAGATTGTCTGTATGTTTCTCCTCTGCTTGGTTTTTAGATTATTTTCATTAATTCAATTTCTCTTTATCAAAAGTATGTGCAGAAGTGGTTCTTGAGCACAGACAACACAGCTGTGCTTGCTGAGCATGGATACATCCAATGTGATCTCAATGACCTTTTAATCACAATTTAACTGAATAAGCTTCATAAAGAGGTAAGTAATAATAAAACTTTTAAGTCCATTTGAAATAGAGATAATACTCAATTATTGAAAAATGTTTAACAGAAGCCTTCCTTTTGTAGTCCTTGGAAATTAACAATTTTCACTATCTCACAAGAACTATTATTTAGACACTGGGACAGGATGATTTCTATTGAATAATTACTCATATCTTGAGTACAATAAAAAAATTAATTTTGAAACTGCAGAGAGGCAGAAAATGAGTCACATGCCTTTAAAGAGTCTATGTCAGGTTTCTAGGGAAATGAACTCTCTTCATAAGGAGGTTTCATATGTTGTTTAATAAAAAAATGCAATAAAGACATGTAATGCAAGTCATGTGATAGAAAATAGATTAGCATTATCAAACTTGTCTAACAATTGGAGCAGGGTAAGGGTTTAACAGCCAGCTTGTAACAGGGGCTGAAATAACAAGGGCTGAAAGTGAACATCAAAGAACTAGGAAGGAGGGGAGGAAAGAGGAGGGAGGACTGATGGCTTACAGTTTAGTACAATTAACTGTTAAATGAACCTAATGTAATCCTTTCTCTCCCCATGGAATTTTTTATGCCCATCTGTGAGCTTCAAACTGAGATGGGATATGCTTAGAAAAATATGCAATGATTTAGTGAGGAATGTTTGTGTTGTCAGCAATTTGTGGAACCCTGGATTGTAGAAGAGATCATATAATAATTTTTCAACCTGTGCTTTTGATTGAAGTTTAGGATAAGATTTTTAAAAATATAAAAAAAGTTTCCTTTTTCTTGGGTCCTGCCTAAAAATTTCACTGGTATGGTCACCTGACATAAGTTATGCCATGAAGGTAAAAGACAAAGAAGAATTTTTTAAAAGAACTTTTCTGTTGAGAATTGAAAGGCTTTCAGACATTAGATGAGAAGATAGGAAGTTTCAAGTAAAATTTTGGAAGCTGATGCAGAGGTAAACAAAGAAAAAGGAGTGCATGAACCATTATGATATGCCTGACTGTATTTCATATATTAATGGGAGAGATTTTCTGTCAATTTTCTTATGTGTAAGAAAATCAAAGCCTGAAGGAAAGCATATCTGGGCTTCACACACTCTATATAGGCTAAAAATGTCTTGAGATATTCCACTTAAAAATTTAAACACTTTTCTGACACTTCAAGACTTTTCTAGTATCATTCATACTATATTTATTATAAAGAAATTGTTGATAAATGAAATAAGTAACCCCAAAATAAACTTGAAAGAAAGCTGAGTTAGGATGAATATTTCTTGTAGAATCATTATATTTAGGATTGAGTCTTTTACCACAATGATGGTCATTCTCTTTATTGATTCTTTAAGAGCAAGGCTTAATGGTTGACCCACATGTACAGTAAAATCTTCAGCACCATAACGAAGGAATGATGCTTCATTTATCAAATGAGACTGGTTGCTAGGAACTTCTTAGAGCATCTTAACTGTAGATCATGATGTGAAGTAAATTAATCCTGAACAGTTCAAAATTCAGTTGTGTTCACACATGGAAAATTATTCAAGCATTAGAGGTTTACTCTAGAGTCTGTCTTCCAGGAATATGCTTGTCTGAAGAGGAAAAGCTCTCAGCATAAATATCTTGAAAAAACAGGAAGAATTCTGCCAATGTCCCAACATGTTCATCATTGCAGAAGAGCTTGAGGTCTTGTGTTCAGCAGGAGGAACATAGCCAGAGTTTTTGAATGCCCTTGGTTTCATTTTCTTACCACAGCCTCTATCCCACATAAATGCTCCTTGCCTCCCAATACCTCAGTGCATATAGAAGCCACTCTCTCTCTTTAGATGTTTCTCATACCCTTCCTGTATCCTTCTCCCATGGTTATGGTGTATCCAGTTGCTGTTTGTGTCTGTAGGGTTAGATTTTGTAGATCAAGAAGCTCTTGGTGTTCATGTTGCAGCCTTCACATCTGAATTCCCTTTGCCTCTTCCAAATATAGGGAATTAGAGCTGCCTAATATCCTTGGAGCTAGGAAATCCTCCTGTGCCTATTTTCTGGATGATGTAGATGTTTTCAAAAGCACAAGGGAATTTAGGAATGTTGTCTCTCTCTGGGAAACTATTCACAAAAAGTACAAGCTTTTATGAGATGAAGATATTGGTTAGGAGGATTATTTACTTCATATATATTACTTCAGCTTTATGCATGTTTATTCCAGTGAAAGCAAGTTGTATGGAGGCTCTTAGAACAGTAAAAAATATTGCTCATAAAATTTATTTGAATAAGAAACAGTACTGACCCAAGGAAATTTTTGGCAATATTTTGCCATGTACTTTTTATTCAGTTGGAGAACCTACCTATGTCTAAATTAGCCATAGTTACTTGCTTTCAGTATTTCTAGATAAATCTTTGTCCCTGTTTTCGGTGTCACTCTGTGTCTCCGTGAAAACATCAAAGATCAGTTGCTGTGGCATCTAAGGTTCATTTTCAAGATCAGGCATTTCACTGAGGTAAGCCTTATATTATAAGAAATGATAAGTTTGCAGCAGCCACCCCACAGGTGTGGGGATTTTGTAAATAACAAATTACTTGGGAGCTGCTGGGGCAGGAGCAAGGGGGACAGCCACGAAAATCACAGTCATGGAATGGTTTGGATTGGAAGACACCTTAAAGCTTATCTAATTCCAAACCCCCCGCCATGGGCAGGGACACCTTCCACTTGACTGGTTTGCTCAGAGCTCCATCCAACCAAAACACTGTCAGGGATTGGGCCATCCACAACTTCTCTGGGTAACCTGCGCCAGGGCCTCATCACCCTCAGAGTAAAGAATTTCTTTCCTAATATCTAATCTAAACCTTCTTCTCTTCAGTTTGAAGCCATTTTCCGTGGTCCTGAGCACTGGTTTCAGCTGGCTGGGGTTAAACCATACCACGCTGTCACTGCATGCTCTTGTAAAAAGTTCTGCTCCATCTTGCTTGTAGGTCACCCCTTCAGGTACTGAGGGCAGAAAGTAAATCTCTCCAAACCCTTCTCTTCTCCAGGCTGAATAATCCCAATTCCTTTAGCCTTTCCTCATAAGAGAGATGGTCCATCACTCTAATCAGCTTGGTGGCCTCCTCTGGACTCACTCCAACAGTCTGATGTCAAAATAGTCGAGCTGCAGTTCTTGCACCTGTCAATTCCCTGCCTTCAAAAATGTCTTTAATGTCAGCATCATATCAGGATTTTGTCAGAGATTCTCTACTCATTACCGTCTGTCTGGTAAGGTTAAGTTCATACTGTGATACAGTATACTGTGATAAGGTTAAATTCATACAACTATGATTATAAGAAAAAGTGATATTTTTAACATATTCCATGAAAAACTTAAGATTTAATTTAGATTACATATAAGTATGCACTCTATAAAAATTTTGAAAGAATTTTTGAAGTGTCATTAATTTAAACTGATAGCAACAGTGGTCATTCACTGGTGTCCTGATTAAAGCCCCAAAGGTGTTGAACCTCCTCATTTTTGTGGGAGGACTTGAAATACCAAAGGTTGAGGGCCCCCAAATCAGAAATATTTGGGGCCTAAACATTCCTTTTCTTGTTGTTTTCTATTGCAATTTATTTAAGCCATTCTTCTTGTGACTAGGAGGAACCAGGCATGCTTTTAGTCTTGAACCTGGTGGTGGGCAAAAAAGCCTTGTGTTTATTCACTGTCTTTGCTGACATGTTTGAACAATGCCTGGTGAGTGTCCTCCACTGTGCTGCTCCTTAAGAGCTGCCTGCTCAGACTGGGCAGCTAAATTTCCTTGATAAAAGAGAAACTGTCCAGACCAGACCATCCCTCTTCCTCCATTTTGCATAGTACCTCTTCACAGGGACTAAATGAATGGCCAGGAAGTCTAATGGAAAACTGTAAAAGCTATTAGATTGCAAGCCAATATCTGATAACAAGAGCAGCAATAGATTATTTATCGTCTGTTGGTTTCAGACTATGTTTGTGGTATTGTCTTGGCACTGATCTTAGTATGCAGTTGCAAAATGCATTAGCAAAGCCCCCACTGTTTAAACATTCATTACAGGGAAACGAATCATTTCATCAATTAATGTGAACCTTGGCCAGTGCACATCTTTGGAAAGAGCCTTGAACAGCCCCAGACCAGCTCCTTTCTGGAGGAAGGGACCTGGACAGTAGCAGGCAAACAGATTTGCATTAGATGGAGAGAGTTCAGAGTATAACATCATCCTCTGACTGCACTTGTGCCATGTCTCTCGGACCTGTGTCCTTTTCATGTTTTCTGTTCTGATGGATAAAAAAAAATCTCAATTCTGAACGTAGAATCAGGTAACCTGCTGAAAATTTTTTTCAGGAGATTATGGCCTATTGTGTATTCCTATAAAAACAGCATGAGACAACTGAATAGTTTAAAAGAATGACTTGTAAAATCTCTTCAGTCCGCAAACATCCTCAGATTATTCTGTTTAAAGCCACTAAAAATTCTCACTCTGTCTGGATAATGTTGATTTATTTTTAGCAATCCAACTCTAGCTCCCATGTCTGAGAATTTATGCACTAATTTAATTTATACTTATTAGTTTACAGTAATTTTTCTCTTTCTCTAGAGGTGGTTAGTGAGAAAGAATTTTGTCTCTGATTAAATTAAGCACAGTTAGTTTTTCAAGTTATTTTTGTAAAGGTTTGTAGCATGCATTATTGCATATTTTTACAGTATCTTAAACAATTTTTAGTTATACCACACAAATAACTAAATTTGATGGGCAGTTCCCTGACAAAATGAAAGATATCATAGTCCAAAGAGATACAACAATGTATTTGAGTTTAATGTCTCTTCACTCTGTTGCACTAAATATTATTTATTGTAGGCCATAATGGTAGGATTTCTCCTGTCCCCTAGTGGCTATTTAATTTTCTGAGTTCAGTACACACATTACCATTTCTGCCATCCTATCAGAAATTATGACCTGCCTTGTGGTTTGATTTTCATCACAGAAAGCACACAAAAACAAACTCACTTAAAAATATTTTCTGCTATAAAACATGACCTCTAATAAGAGTCCTATGAAATTAAGAGAAATTGTAGCTGTTTCACTCTAACTTTCCAGGAAAGTGACAGAGACTGTGTGGTGCCCTTTCACTCAAGCTGGCAGTGAAAGATGAAAGCAATGAAACATGGAAACAGCTAAAAATAGCTTCTGTTTTTATTGAAGTAAATAGTTGATATTTTGACCTAGTGCTGAATTTGCTTAACTTGTGAAAATAATGTTCTGAGAGGGCAGGAGTGGCACAGAGACCGCCTCTCCCCTGCATCCTGATGTCAGGCTGAGCTTGTGCACTCAGACCCCATCACCTGCTGGCTTAGAACCACTTCTGCAGCAGCAAAGCCGAACAGATGGCAGCCTTGCCTGACCTGCAGCCTGAGCACAGCCATAACTTCATGAGGCGAGATTAAAAGGAGCTTTATGAGTGAGTCTTGTATGATATTCCTGCTCCTAATGAGAGGAAAGGTCTGCCCAGCTTCAGTAGGCTAGAGATGGGAAAAATTACGTTTATAAAGTACCTGAAGAACAGAGGTTGTTGTTGAAATGTAGTTCATACACTAAAACTCAGTTCAAACTGCTTGTGTAGAATGATCAAATCTTTCCATAGAACTCTACAGACTGAACAAATCCAAGAAGAGAATTGTGTGATCCTTATATCTCAGAGTGTTTTCTCTCCATTATATTCCATTGCTTAAAGACTTTTTTTGATACTTCTACCCTATAAAAGCATGGTTTGAGCATCCTCAAACATGTATCAGGGATTCTGGGCCCCAGAGAACATCCATAATGTTCTGCTACACTTTCTCCAGTCATGCAATAGTTTGCATGACTTGATATAAAGCTGTATTGGAGCTTCAGTTGATGTGAGGGATAGTCTTACAGCAACTTTTTGTGTTGAGCTTGGAGCTAGCAGTGCAGGTGTCTTGGGAGCTCTGCTCTGGGAAGCTTCAAGCGCAGTCAGGGCTGCCAAACCTCAGCATTTCACTGCAAGCTGACAACATCTATTGCTTTTCATGAAGCCTTTGTCTCCTTGCGTAACATTACATTCAAATGCTGACCATCACGGGAGAGTGCTGGCGCCCATGCCTGTGGAGCAAAGGGTTCAGGGGCAGGGGTGGCTCCACCTTGACAAGCACTGACAAGGCAGATTGACAGGACTTTGAGTGCCTTGGGAGAACACTTCCTTCAAGGCCATGAAAAGACTGTTAGCTCAGACGCAGCACTGGTGAGAATGTCTGCATTCAGTTTTGAGCCTCTATGTGCAAACCTGATTTAAGGAGCTAATAAACAGCATCCTGTCAGGACTCAATAAAGATTAATAATTAAAAATACAGACTTTTTTTTATTTAACAGTTTGGTTAGGTGCACAAGCATTCAGCTTACCCTTGGGTTAGAGGAGTAGTGGGTTTTGTGAATGGAGCTTTTTTGGTACCTATTTTCTTGTATGCAAATCTGCAGTTTGGAAAACGATTTCCACTATCAGCAGAAAATGGATGATGAGCCTGAATGTCTATGAATCTTCAGTGAAAACAGGGCCAGTTTTGCAAAGATATTCTAGCCTAAAGGATAGTACCTGGCATAAAGGGGAGATATCTTGGTATTTACCACATCAATGGATGCCCTTATTTTAATAAAAGTCCTATTTAGTTATTAAACCAATATATAAATTGGCATAAACTGGAAAAAAATTCCCAGTCAGAAGGGAAGAATTAGGGACCATAACCTGGGCAGGCAGTGTGCCTTTCCCGTGCCTACACACTCTCCAGGTGCAGAGTGACCTGAGAAGTTTGTGCAGCTGCAGCTGTTCCCTTTAGTCTTGTGCTTTACAGCACTGGAGCTGCAGTGCTTGCATGAGAATGTTATATATAAGATTTAACAGATGCCTGCTGCAAACCTTATTGTTTTTATACAATTCTCATTTTTGTAGAGATTCTTTGACAGAGACATTAACTAATTGTTTTTTACAACTTTTTAGTACCATAAATGGACTTCATGCGGAATGGCTATAATGTTTTCCATCTGCTAACTACATCAGTAATAAACAACTCACTCCCTACAAACATGGAAAAAAACCCCACAAAACTCTGCTCATTTACCCACTTCTCTGTTGTTGATACACAGCCAAATGCAGTCCTTATTTTTAAGTCAATGGAGCAACTATGTGGATAAATTTATGCATGTTGAACAAATTACACAAAACAATCTTATAGTTTGTTTGCACATGCACAAATGGTGTAAGGAGTCATGGAGCAACATAACATATACTTCTGTATCTTTTTTTTCAGTAAGAACTTCAGCTGAGCAGGGAAACTATTCTTTTACAAAACTAAAATGTAATGTAGCTAATATATTCAAAATGGATTCTTACAATCCACTCTTTTTCCCCAATGACTCATTTTCAGAGCTTAATTCAATACTGCAAAAGCTGAAAAATGTAATTCAGAGCAGCTTCCTGGTCTAAAATATTGATATTCACTAGTTCAGTTTATATCTTCTTGTGGCAGATTTTCCTGGTATGTAAAACACAAACCAACTGAATATCCCAATTCTTTCACTGTAATCATCAGGGAAGTGTTTGATCACAACTCCAATAAACCCCAAATATATTTTAAAACTGGAGTGTATGCTTATATGTCTTCCCAGAGCAAAGGGGCTTTTCTAAGCTTGTACCAAAACCAGAAGGGTTTGTCTAGAAACCAAAAGAAGACAAATTACAATTATAAAATGCATTGAATTCTTCTATGCAGTTTTATAATTAGGTGAGCAGAAGCCAAGAATTTCTCTTACACATTCAAAAGAAGCAGTAGCAAAAAATACAGCAAATATAAGAAAAAACTGACCATGAGAACACTGGAGCTTTTGTTTATTTCTCCAGAAATGCTTAGCCATGAATGCCCATGAACCAAAGTGCAAATTTCAGAATTTTGTTCTAATGGTTAAATCTCAGCTTAAAAAATACAATTTAGCCTGTTTTAAGCACAGTCATGAATTAAAGTTCTCAGGCTTTTATTATAAAAAAATTGTTGATGTTTGATAGTTGTGGATTTAGAATTTATCGTTTTCTTTTTGCAAAACTAATGCTTGTGACTTTTCATCTTTAGGTGAAACTACATATTATTCACCTTCAGAATTTGAATGCTGTTGGCAAGTGAAACTCCTGGGTCTCTGCTCCCCACCACACCCAGAATCTGGATCCAGTTCTGCCACGTCATTTACTTGAGCATTTCAGTGATTTTGGTAGAATTAGAACATTATTCAAGCATGCCTTGCAACCCTAAGATAAACATTACTTTCCTTTTTACAGCCAAAAGACCAAGTCTCTGAGAGATCAGAAGATTTAAGCAGTACTATCCAAAGCCTACCTGCCCCCTTGTCTGCTGTCTGAGCCTCCCAGTGTCTGAAACTTTGAAGTTGAAATTCCCTTGATGTCTGAAGGACTTCTCCTGGGCACATTAGAGGTTCTTTGTTCCTGCTGCTGCATGGATTATTTTGCAGCTGAAGACTAAGCCTGTCAGGATTCACAAACCTGCTGATTCCTCACTCAGCCTTTTTAAAGGACCATTTGTCATGTGTGCCCAGAGACCTGCTGCACAGGCCTTCATGTTAAATGGTAGTTCTTCTGTCCAGAGCAATGGATGAGGCAAGACCTTTGTGTTCTTCACAGCTTGAACCAGGAGGTTTGACCTCACTTCCCCCATGAGCCTGGCAGATTTGCTCTAACCATCAGGATGCAGGTTCCCCGGAGCTGAAGGACAAACTGGGGAAAATTACCTTCTCCACATGAAGCCATGCTGCTAGCAAAAAACAAATCAGATGTAGAGTGATGTAGGACTACAGCCAAATGTAGATCTTTGGAACTGAGCATCCAGGCTCTTAATCCTACCTGTGCAATTTTGATAACTGAGTATTTAATTTCCAGTTGATTTCCCCAACCTTTAGTTTTAGTTTCTTTCACAACTCTTGCTTGGCATATGTCACAGACATCTTTTGTGAAAAATCCTTTCTTTAGGATTTTTCTCCCTTCTGAGAAGCTGTGGCCTCAGCAACAAAATGTAAACAATGGTTATCTGCTGCTGTGGAATGCAGCAGGTGGATCCGTGATTGGTCTCCTGTGGATGTTTGGATTTACTGATCATTCACGGCAGAGCTGTTCTCGCTTTCTGCTGGGGCACAGCCCTTTGTTATTGATTTCTTTTCTATTCTTAGCTTAGCTAGCCTTCTGAGAACTTTTCCTTCTATTCTTTGTAGTATAGTAATAATGTAATATATATCGTAGAATAATAAATCAAGTCTTCTGAACATGAGGTCAACATTCTTGTCTCTCTCTTCATCCTGAAAACCCTTGCAAGCCCTGTAACAGGCCTACAAAACCAGCTTTTCTCCTGAAAAATGGGCTACTAGGTGTGTGGAACACTTTCTGGAGATACATGAGTTTGAGCATTGTCAGGCAGAAGACAATGAGAATAGGAGCTGTCTCTTCTGTAGCCTGTTACTCATCTGAGCAGCAGTCATTTGGCATTAAAAGAGGGGTGCATCCTGGCCCCAGGAGCTATGTTGGAGGAACAGAAAAAAACCTATAGAACAGTATGGTGGTGAAAGCTTAATGTGGGCAAGGTTTTGAGAGGCATTCTTTTGCACAGGCATCACCTTTTCAGGCTATTTTCAGCACTCCCTTTTCTTTATTGTCTGTTATGGTTTCTAGTTCAAAGCCATTTATTCCCACTGGCATTTGTTTGGGAACTGAACAGGGACCTGAGGAGGCAGGTCTCTGCAGAGGTGATGCTGTGAGACTGAGTGGCTGACTCACGTTACAGATCTGGGCTTAAATTTCTTGTTTAGAATAAGACCCAAGGGCTTGATTCTCGAAAAGAGAAGCTAAAAAAACCCGGAGGCTCATTCTCTTAACTCTCCCTTTCTCGTGAAGACTGATTCCCTCCATCCCCTAGCTGATGGCACAGGGCATTTCTTGAGGGGATTTCAGCAGTGTAGACAATTCAAATTCAATTCAGGAATCAAATAAATTTATTAATTGATATATTAATTGATAAAATCGTTATTTTAATTATAAAAGATCCTGATGTTAGCAGGGGAGTGATGGTGATCCTCCGACTCTTTTTTTCTGAGAGGCAGAGGCTCAAGCAAAAGGCTTGAGAATAGCACCATCTCCTGGAAACACTTCATATGGCTTGGCTTTTCAAAGGTGTCTGAAGGCGCTTTTTTCCCCTGAAACTGCTATAATTTAACTGGTACTGTAGCTAAAGTATTCCCTACCACTACCAAAGTGTTGCTTCAGCAATAACTGAATACTACCCATGCACGTTTTTCCATGTATCCCGTGTTAATTGAGAACCAACTATGGCACCAGCATAGGGATGTTTGTCAGTGTAGAAGTTGTGGGTACACCACAGGGACATGTCAGCATGCTCTGAAGGCCAACTGGGATAGTAGCCCACAACTCAAACTAAACTTATTTTTAGAGAATACATTTTCTCTGAAGTCTTCATCTGAAACTGATTTTTCTTAGAGTTAACAAAAAAAAAAAAAATAGAAAAACAAAAATGTATTCTCTTTGCAAGGCAAGACTTTACAGCAGGGGGCTATGAGGGTGACTTACATGAGATGCTGCCAGAAGCTTCCCTGTATCTGACAGAGCCAGTTCCAGACAGCTCCAAGGTAAATCTGCCACTGTCCAAGGCTGAGCCCATCAGCAATGGTGATAGCACCTCTGGTGTAATATATTGGACAAGAGGGAAAGCATTACTGGACAGCAGTGACTGCAGCCAAAGAGAGAACATGAACATGCCCACCTTGTATCACAGTAAGTTTTTTCTTAAGAACAGCACTTGAATGCTTATTTCACTTGAACACATGTAAGGAGATAGCAACTAGATAGTCACATGATTTGGGTTAAGCCTTTGACTAAATTTGGCACACCAGTGAGTTATCACATACAAATTATTAATTAAGCACATACAAATATCTTGAAAATTAGCTGACAACTATCTAATTATTAACCTGAGAGGATAATTTGAATAATGAAATTAGAAATGTTATATTTGGCATTATGTAGAATATAGATATAGATATAGATATAAATATTTGCCTATACTGTTCTTGTCAAATGCCTTTTGTATTGGTACCACATTAATTGACGGCTAGCTAATGCACACTTTGCTCAGTGCTAGAGTGATTTTCCTAGTAACAAAATTATTTTCTGCAGCCTTTTATTTTGCAGTTACATAAATGTTTTGATTTAATGTTTTTTCCCATGCTCTAATTTGAAGACCTCTCCTTATATTACCTACTAGATTTTTTAATGCTTGAGACATGACTAATTTCTTTTCTTTCCAGATGAAACCTAGCCTGAGGATGAAGCAGCTGACTACAGTGATTGGACAAGATGCTCTGCTTTCTTAGCTTTAACTCATCAACCAGACTGTGTTTCAAGAATTGAGTCATACAGATCTCCATGTGGGCCTTGCTTTGCCTTAAAATAGTACCTTGAAAAAAACAGATAATCCTTCTGTATCTTAAGGTCTATCACTAAATACTGTCATCTCTTTACTTATTTTACAAATGAGAGGAGATTGTGTAATTCCCAGTGTAACTTCTCTTCCCCATAAGTCATTATGGGAAACCATAGTTATTGTAAGTGTGTATCAACTCATTTAGAATCTCAGCTGACACTCATACCTAGCTTTCAAGCCTGTTCTTTGATGCTGCATTTTTCTTTCTGTTTTTCTTCTGAGTCTGCGACTCTCAGCCTGACCTTTCACAGAAGAATTTTATGTGCATTCCATTCCCTTGCATCTCTTTCACAAAATGTTACACTACTGAAGACAAACAAGGGACTTGCAACAAAACTTGCTTTTGCTTTCATTCAGGGACAGAAGAAGCAGTTTGGTTTAACACTCCAACCAGTGTCACCCTTTTATTTCTTTTTCTCCCCATTTCCAGTCTAAACTATCTGTCTTTGTTAAATCTGATTAAAACTAAACCCAGGGTCAATCTGATTCCAAATAACACTTTTACTGCTGTCAGTCATGTGTGTTGTGCTTGCTTCAGCTAATAAACCATGGCATACAGAATTAAGAATAGATTGCCTAAAAAAACAACTCCTTTCATGTTGCACTGGTGATGGAATATAATCTTACCTTTCACAGTATACTAATACATAGTGAATTGAACATGGACTTCAGACAGAATAAGAGACTGGAGCTCAGTTTTGCTGTAGCTGAAGCAAAAACATTTTGAAGGAATCATATTTAATTCTCATGCCCAACCCAAAGATTTTCCAGAAATAATTGCCCTTTCTTAGGTGGCTAGATGTATAGTTACTAAGTAAATAATTATTTTTTATAAAAAGCAAGAGAGTAATCACAGTGGCTCACAGAGGAGAACAGTTGTTAGGTAGCAGAAAGTGACCTGTATGACTTCTGCCCTGCACCCAGATGACAAAATGGTCCCTTTGACAGTGTCTGTTTTGCATGTCTTCCTGTGATGAATTTGTTATTCTCCTGCTCAAGCATCCTTACGGCAGTGTGCCCATGTCAGGCTTAGAGACCTGAAATGGGGGCACTAGTCCCATCAATATACAACGAGGTATTCAGGGAGATAACAAGCACTATAATATGTTGCCTTTTATTGGTAACTTCTTTCATGATTTTCCATTAGCAACCACTCAGGCTTTTTACAGTTAGGGGACTTTCAGTGTGAGTGATGGTGCATGGAGTACGATGGAGTACGGTGTAGTACAGCAGAAATTCCTAGAAGAGAAGCAAGCGGAAGAGTGTGATTAGCAATTCTGTCTGGCCTGTGTTACAAGGTTTGTATGTCTGGCTTGCTCTGAAATAGGAGAAGCTATTGAAAAAGCAGAATGAAGGCTGCAGCAACTCCCTTCTTGCATGCACTTAGCAAGTTCATCTAAGGAAACTGAGAAAGACATAGACAAGACCTCTCCATGAGCTCCCTCCTGCCTTGAGACAATGGAGAGAGGTGGAAGGTGATTGCTTTTCAGACCAGTGCAAAAAATTATTCTCTCGCCGTCAGATGGCAAACAGCCCAGCTTGTCTCTTGGGCAGTGAAAGGCAGGGCCAGAGGAAAGCACTGTGAAGCACATATCCCGGTACATATCCAGGGGTGAGGCTGGTGATGTAAACAGGGAGCAGTGCTTTCTGTGTGGCAGCTGATCTGCAGACTCTGAAGCCACAAGGCTGACAAGTGAGAAACATGAGTTCAACAGACCTCCACCAAAAGCCTATGCTGGGATTGGAAGAAGCAATGAGCAGGAGAAATGTGAAAATATTATTTCCTCCTTTCTGTGTCACTTTTAATTTCTTTCTCCCTCCCTACTGTAAAGTGACCTATGCAAATCTGGAGCTTTCACAATTCACTGTGGTTTTATTTTGGTTTAGGTGCTGATGACCATAATGGACCACCGTTGCATTTCCAAGACATTAATTATTTCAGTAGCCACACTGGTCAGATTTACATTTCATGCTCCTTCCCCTCAGCCAGCCAAACTTCTTTAGTGAAGGTCATTGCAGGAGGCTGTCACAATATGACACGAAATAAATGATACTCACATGCTGAGATGTCTAAGGTAAAAAAAGCTTATTTATTTTTGGAGTTTGATGTTTTTAGAACTTTAAATGTGACCATGGATTGGAGGATGAAATTGTTACTTCTCCAACTACACTGGTCAAACTAACAGTCTATTAATTTTCTCTTCTTCTAGAAAGGAATGCAAAACAATCATTATTTACATGAAAAGTGCGTGAGAAGCTCCATTACAAAACTTTAAAAATCAGAATGCTTAGAAGATCTTTAGAAGAACAGGGTGACTGGAGTCAGCTGGGAGATGCAAAACTCAGTCTCTGGCTAGTGGGCACAGAGTGAGCTCCAGCACAAAGGTGAACAATCCTGCATAGATTTGCTCTTCTTAAGGAGAGAGGGACCAGTGAGCTGTGCCTCAGGAATTTCATATAACATCATCACACTACAGGCATTGCTGCGTCCTGAAGCTCTGAGAATTTCTTGCGAACACAGCTAAGGGGATGAGCAAAATACTGAAATGAACAAAATCTATATGCAAGTATTATGTCAGATTTATTCATAGGTATTTGAAAGCCTAGGTTTAGATCTCAATTTGTGGTGTTGAGAACACAGTACATTCAAACATAAATAAATGTGAATCATAAATAAAGTGTCAATATACAAGATATGGACCTACTTAAAAAGATCAAATTTATTCATGGAGTCAAGCAAGGGCAGTATTTTTTATTAATATCCACCTTTGACTTTTTGATTTTGAGGATTATTTTGGTCTACATTGAACTTGCTAAGCTAAATTTAAGCTTATGAAAAGAATTTACCACTGATGAGGTTATAGAGATCTGATTTGTAATATACTTTGATTAATAAAATTATTATTATCTTCTTGAATAAGTCTCTTTAGACTGCCTGCTTTGACTTTAAGATGAGCTCTAGATGCAGCATTAAATGGTAAACTCAAATTGTTAGTTTACCACATGTGATTTTTGTGTTTTATGCCTGAATTAATTGTGCAGTATCTCAGAAAACTAAAATACGCTGAGAAAAATCTAAAGTCTACAAGCAGAAATAAAGTTCAACTTTTTTTGACAACCTTTACAAAAGCTTTTTAGATGTCTCTGGATCTTCCATGAGAAGAAAAAAAAAAAAAAGAAAAGCAGCAAGCTGGGATTTTTTTTTGTTCTGGTCCACTCTAATACCAGTCTGGATGGCTGATTTTGCCTATTTAAATTCTGGCATACAATTTCAGGAGGACAGGACAGGAGACACTTCTTGTCCTAAACTGCTGCTTGTGTTCTCAGTGGCTTAATCCTCAACTCCAGCAGCACCAGGAGGATATTGGGCATCCCATTGTGTATCAGTGCCCATTAAACAGGAACACAATACCAGAGCAGTCTGCTCCTCATTTATTATTGTACACAAGGGGTGTTGTAAGAGAGGATACTTTCACTGGGACTAATGAGCAAAGTTTTAATTGCAGTGGAACTAGGACAACAACTTTTCAATTGCAGCATAACTGATTGAGGTAAAATGAGGGTATTCTCCTCAGGTCATCCTGGGCCTTTTGAAATTATTGTCAATGTAGATACCAGTACTTGGTAATTGTACCATGGAATTGCTTGCTCAGTTCAACCTGCGGCCATTCTTTTTTTTTTTATTTCAAATACAGCTTAACCAATATATACTAATGCAAATTTTCTAGTAATTTATTTACCCTTTCTGGAAATGCCAGAGACTCTCAGAAATGCATGTAATGAGGAATTCTTTTTTCCCCATTAAATATTTTGTATGTGGGGTTCTTGTCCTTTTAATTTGAAACAAGAATCCAAAATATCTCTCTCCAATTTGAGCCTGGGGTGAGATTTTATTATTATAAACAAAATAAAAACTCTTTGCAATGCAACTGTATTCAGATGACACCAAAACCTAGTAATGGAGAGGGTGTATCAGGTAGTCCAACAAAGGGAGAGCTATTGCAGCTCCACTCTGCCAGGCCCTTCCAAGACTACACGCTCATATACATATGATACTTTTATACTCAGATACTTGTATACAATACACACACATATATATACAAAGGCACATAGCTAGCCACATTGATGGATTCAGACACAAAAATGCACCACTCACACAAACTGCACCCATGGCCTTGTCCTGCTGCCTTCTCTGGCTCATCAGGATGAAGGTCAATTGATGGGAAACATATCTGTATGTTCAAACAAGATATAGATTGGTCCAATAACTGAAGCCCTCTCTAATTGTTCCTGGATCCTTAGTTTACATGGTTACTGGCACGTCTGCACTCATGCTCCCAGTGCCTGCAGCTTTACTCATGGACATAACTATGGCTCCCCAAGTAAGTGTCACCTGGATCCTCTTGTCTCCACCTGTCTCACACAGACACAAAGACACACAGACAGACAGATAGAAACAGGTCTTTCGGTTGACCCCAACCCTTCCTTTCTGGCCTGGCCTCCCAATGCCTACAGTGGCCAGCTTGCACACCTGCACCCATTCCAGTCCCTGGCACCGTGGCTGGAAAGGATTCCCGTGACACATGGTCCCTGCTCCATCCTGCTGAGCCAGAGAAGGAAACAGTGCCAGGCCATTGGTGCAGCTGGCCCTCAGACACCCATGCCTGCGTGTGCACACAGAATAGACAGTCCTTCACCCAGGAAATTGCTTAGGAATGGATTTTAGTAGGAAGACAACACCACCTGAGTGTAGTGACCAGGCACATGGCATGGCCAGAGAAGTAAGCAGAGCAGCAATGAACATGTTTAAATTGTCACTATGCCTTTTATCCTCTTATCCTTCCATTTCCCGTACTTGTTCCTCCCTAAAACATCTTGATCTCTTGCTTTCTCTCCTAACCAACCCTAATTCAGTATTAAACAGTCCCCAAATGCTCTTCCCAGTACCATTATCATAGTTCATGGTTTATCTGCAGCAGGCAGAAAAGCCTGACACAGCTGCTCACTCACGTGCCACCCTCCTCCACTCCTGATGCAGGAGAATCAGAATGGTACAAGTGAGAAAACTTAGGGAGATAAGTAAAGACAATTTACTTATGTGAATTGTAGGCAGAGCAAGAGCTGTGTGTACAAAAAAGCAAAACAAGAAATCATTTCTTTCCTACCTGGATAATATAGCTGTCATTCTATCATTTATATAAAGAATATAAAATCAAAAATTAAAGCAAACATAGCTCCTGGTCCTGCAGGAACATACAAAAGTACTAAATTTCTTAACAGTGTTAACTCTGAACAAGCAGAATGCTGAACAAGCAGAATGCTAATCAAGAAAGAAGTTGGGTGTCTTGTTTTCTGTTTTGTTTTGATTTGTTTTGTTTTGTTATAAAGCTTGACTACATAACACCTATGACTAAAGATTATCTTTGTTTTAAGGAATAGTCTTTAATTCCTTTGTTTGTAGACAAATTGAGGTTTAGGGCTCCTGATCACAACTGCTTCAAAGAAGAACAGTTCTTGCAGATCAATCCTCTCAGAGACTTGAAATGTTTTCTTTGGCAGGTGTTGAGATCTGCCTTTGCCCTGGTGAGGAGCTTCTATTCAAACTTTCTCAAATGTTTATCCTTTAAAAATGAAGACCTGAATTAAGGTTACAGGTATTGTAGCATTTTAAGGTATTAGATGGTCAGCTACCATAAACAATAGATGCATTAAGAAAGGATTTGAAGGGAGCCATGGGGGAACTGCTTTGGTATTTACAAAAAAAAATATCATGTAAGTGCAAGGAAAATGTGTGTATTTCTGCAAAAGTTAGGGTAACAGCACAGTAGTTTGGTTTGTGGATTTTTTTATGAAAAGGGTAACTCTACCGTCACCTTATTCAAACCTGGGTAAAGGTAGTGTCCTGGGGTGATGTTTTGGTGCTTGTATCCCCATTTGTCTGTTTAGCCCAGAAATGAGTTTTGCACCTTTAAGGCTGGTTCCAAGATCGAAGAGGGAGAGAGAAGAAGCACGCAGTTTGTGACCAGAACCTGCCCCTGCTCCCCCGCATCGTGCTCCTGGACTGTGTTGTCTGCAGCACGGACAGACAGACAGCAGGACAGAGCTCAATCAGAATTTGTCACTACATAGTCAGATAGATTGACCTTGCTTACTTAAATGCTTTCTGCTCTTTACCATTTAAATAATGTATGGCAAATTAGATCCAAGTTTTTCAGCTTACTTTACTTTTTTCATTTTGTGTCTTTTCCCTGATTCTTCCCATGTGTGCCCTGATAAGGGCCTCTCTAACTCCCAAGGAGTGTGACTACTGAATGACTTGTTGACTTTCTCCTGCACAGAGCAGATGGGACTGCTGCCATATTTCATTTCACATGAGGAAAGCTGTGAGGGGCCCTACGTCTTGCAGCCAGAAGGAACAGTAAGTCATGGGGCCAGCAAAAGGGCAGGAGCCAAAAGGCCAGGTTTCAAATTAGGTGCATAATAAGACCTTTGTACTGGGAGAGTGGGGGAGTAGGGCATATAAATCCTGCAGAAGTCAGGCTGCTGATTGCAGGCAGTCCTAATTGGAAGAGGTGGAGGATGAAATGAAAAAATCAACCTACGCGTTTGAGTAAAAAAATTTGACCAGTCTTAGAATGGTAAAGATGTTTTAAAGGCTTTGTGAAGTGTCTTCTCTTGGATTGCACTATGATGGAGCTCCCCTAGAGACACTGACAACTCCATGTGGCATCTTTCAAAACAGTCACAGGTCTTTGCATTATTAATGCCGTCTTGCTATGAATAAAAGAGCTGTCCTGGTTGAAGGCCTGCACACTGTGCACACTAATGTGTTTGCCTGTGTGGCAGCCACACCTCTGACTGCAACATCAACATGGTGCAAGAGAGAGTCTCTGTTGGTGACTTACAATCCAGTTCCACTTGTGTGAGGTCAGAAGAGCTCTAAATGTATGAAGTGACTCCTCAACACAAGATAAGGAAGAGCTGTCCAGATTTTATTCTCAGTTTCACAGTTTTTTTTACAGGAGACAGCTTTCTATTTGGCTCATTTAGAGAACTTTGGTTCACCTATAAATGCCCATTCTGTACTTGATGAATGAGAAGCTTTTGTCAAGAAATGGAAGATGCAGACAAAAGTTTATGAAATAATTCAAAAATGCTTCAAAATTTTCACCTCCTGGTAAAACTTGTTAAAATCATGCAAAAATGAAGACAGAATGTGAAGTTTTTGGGAGAATAGGGGCAAAGCAAAATAAGGTCAGACTGGGAAAGTAAAACTCCTACAGTACTTGGAGGGAAAAGGGAGATTTCAGACTATGAAACTGGAAATTGAAAAGAAGTGTTAACTGAAGTACTGATAGTTCTATTGCATGCATTGGATAGTGAAACTTCCAAAGACACATAAAAATAAAAATCCTTTCATGTATGAAATAAGCTGACCAAAAAGGGAGATGTTTCTAGCCTTGCTAGAGGAATGTAAGAAGAGAGAGACAAACTTTGTAGTGTGATAGTGATTGTATTGGGTTTGTGTGGCAAGGATTTGGTGGGAGGATGTTGCTTCTTTAGGAGGCTAAGAGGAGCTTCCCTAATGTCCAGCCGAGGCTGTTCCAGGTGGCTCCAAGATGCACCCACCAATGGCCAAAGCTGAGCTAAACATCAGTGGTGTTTAGCTGTTATCACAGTGCCTCTGTGATAGTGTATTTAAGAAAGAGTAACAGCATATATGTGAGGGGAGTGAGAAAATGTCAGAGGCTCTGCAGACACTGAGGACAGGGAGGAAGCAGGGAGAGAAGATGAATCTCATGCTGGAGCTGAGATTCCCCTGCAGCCTGTGATGGAGACAATGGTGAGGCAGCCCATGGAGGTCCCAGGCAGAGCACACAGCAGCCATTGGAGAACCCTAGAACAGAACTTGCTGAAGCAGTTTGTGAAGAACCCCAGTTCATGGTGAGGACTGACAGTGGAGAAATTTGTGGAGAATTGTTCTCCCAAGTGTGGGACTCTACACTGGAGCAAAGGAAGAGTGGGAGGAGGGAGGAGAAGCAGAGACAATGCATGATAGACTGACTGCAACTCTGGTTCCATGTTCCCCTGTGAGACTCTAGGAAAGAAGGTAGAGAAATTGTGAGTGAAGTTGAGCTTGGGAAGAAGGGAAGGGAAGGGGAAATGTGTTTTTAAGATCTATTCTTATTTCCTGATTTTCACCTCTGACATGCTTGTCAATCAACTACATTAAATACCCCAATTTGAGCCTGTTTGTCCTTTGACAGAGATTGGTGAGTGATCCCTCCCTGTCCTTATCTCAACCCACAAGTCTTTCATTACATTCTCTTTTCCCTGTACAGATAAGAAGGAGAAGTGGTAGAGTGGCTTGGTGAGAATGTGACAGCAGCGAAGATCAACCTGCCATAGTGGAACATACAGACTTTTGCTATTAAATCACTTGGGTGGAAATATATCACCAATAAAGATGAAGAGATAACATCACTCCTTCTGGAATGAACCCATCTGTGCAGATGCTGCATTTGTTCTTGCTGTGGAGGATGGTGGGTGAGGATAAGGAAGAGAAAGGAGGGTAGTTGGCCCTGACATAGCTGCTTGATGTGCTTTCAAAGAACTTGTTAGTAAAAGGAAGTTGCATGCTTCTTTCTTTAAACCTTTCTTTCTTTCCACAAAATGTATTAATATCCCTAGGATTGCCATTTTCTGAGGATGAAAGGAAAGAAATAGAAGTGGTCAGTAGCTATGATATTGCATGCTTTCAATGTTTGTTTTGTTATGCTTTGGTCTGTCACATAAATCTTGCCAAGAGCAGGGTTGTCCTTTTCCTACATGGGTTAGGCACTAAGTCGTTAGCAATAAATGACTTGGCTGCCAAATCCTGCTAGTCCTACCTGTGTCCTTCAGCAGGAGCATAGACATCAGAGCCACCCAGCAATATCTGCCAACAATTCTTGCCTGACCCAGTATTTTGCATGTTAAATTCTTGATTTCCTCTATTGAGAAGCCTCATGCTCATTAGCTGTTATGTCTATTATTAATATATTTCTATGACTTTGTTTTGGGATGGGGTGTTTTTTTGTTTGTTTGTTGGGTTTTTTTGGTTTTTTGCTTGTTTGGTTGGTTTGGTTTGGTTTTGGCTTTTGTGAGGGTAGTGAGACACCGGACCAGGTTGCCCAGGGAAGTTATTGACGCCCCATTTTCAAAACACTCAAGGTCAAGGCAGACAGCTCTGGTCAATCTGGTCTAGTGGAAGATGTCCCTGCTCAAAGCAGAGGCAGTTGAACTAGATGATCTTTAAAGCTGCTTTCCAACCCAAAAAATTCTATGATTCTATGTTTCCAAGGACCTGTGTCACTTGAATGAATGTTTGGAGTACAAGCCACAGGAGTTATACTGAATGCATGGTCAGATGCATGTCTTGCAGCTATCCTGGCACACTCCTATTGAGCATGCTGCACAGTGTGCTTGCTATTTAGCAGACACTGTTCATGACTATGGCCAATTAGAACTTGCTACCTTTCCTTTTAGTTGCTTTTACTGGAAAAACCTTAAATCTGGAAGTCTCCCTAGGCATCTTGTCACTAGAGATGAAAAATTAGCCTAGAAAAACATCTGACAGCGAGATGTGCCAGACAATTGTACTGGGGTTTCTTCCATTCTTTGGAAGGTATCAATTGTGCTAAGGTACCAGAGGCAGAAGATGTGAAAATACAGGGTAAGATGTAAGACCTTCCATGTCTACATTCTCTTTTCAATGCAAAGGTTTGACAAACTTTTTAGCTGTGGGAGCATAACCTTCTCCTATGTACTACCATGAATGTCATGGTGTATGGTCTTCCAGGTAAAAATTACCATGGGAATCCAAAATGTTGAAAGAGATCCAAAGTCTCCTTGTGACAGGTGGGAACGTGTGTGTGTGTGTGTGTGTGTGTGTGTGATCTACAGCACATATATTCAGAGGATCATCCTAGCACTATGTGCTGTAGTCTGTAAGGTCTCCCACTGCACTTAATGTTATTGGTGTGGGCACTTGTACTAGTGAGGTTGAACATGCTTCTAAAAATTTACAATATAAGCATGAGAGAAGAGAAGAGAAGAGAAGAGAAGAGAAGAGAAGAGAAGAGAAGAGAAGAGAAGAGAAGAGAAGAGAAGAGAGAAGAGAAAAGAGAACAAACCCCAGTGAGATTAATTTGATTACCAGAAAAAGCACTAGTCTTAAACAAGAATCTTTTGTCATATCTCTGTAACTTTCAAAATAGTAGAAAATACATTATTTATTTGTGGGGTTTACATGGAGATTCCTCCAGATACAAGTAGTGGCATGATATAAATAATAATAGTTTAAAAACAAATTTACATGCAAATGTGTTTCTAGGCAATATTGGAGATGACCTGCAAAGGCAGTAATTTATTGGAGAATTTCTCCATGAATTAATTTTTTTGCCTTTATTTCCTCTCCTAAAAGGTTTTATGGGAGGATTTTAATAGCATGTCCATATCTCAAACAACCGAGAAGGTAAATACTTTTATTAAATTACATTGTGAATGTCCAAGTCTCTTTTAAAATGTCTAGTAAATGACTGTGGACAAAAAGTTTTTCTCCAAAGAAGTCCAAAGGTTCTTGGTTCTTCGATGAAACTGTTAGCAACAATGAGGTAGAAAACTACCACCAATCTCTATGTTCTTTCATTCATTTGTTGTGAAAGCAAATAATACAGGAAGCAGAGGAACTTATTTTAGGAATTTCCTGCCAGGTTTAGTTCGTAATCTTACTCCTTTAAGGTATCTTATTTTGCATACTACCTATTGCAGAACAATTTCCACTACATAACACTGCACTAAAAAAGTTCTCCTTTGAAATGCAAGTGTAAAATATAATTAGTATTACTCTAACTAGGAGAAGAAATTAGGAGAACATAAACATTTGACCATTTTCTCTAGAAAACAGAAACTTTGAGAGAACTTTGTCAAAGCTTGTAATAAATGGAGTTTTAGGATGACTGCTCATTCAAAACAAGTTCTGTTGATGCTTCATCTCAGCCCCTGACTTGTAATCTGTTTCAGCAAAGTTACATCATTTTAGTGTGATGGGTTCCTCATGCCTGGATGCCAGGTGCCCACCAAAGCTGCTCTGTCTCTCCCCTTCTCATCTGGACAGGCAAGAAAAAGTGTAACAGAAAGGCTTCTGAGTCAACATAACGGCAGGGAGAGATCACTCACCTATTGCCGCTGTGGGCCAAACAGATTCAAGTTTGGGGAAAATTAATTTAATTTATTACCAATCGTGTCGGAGTAGGATAATGAGAAATGACCCCAAATCTTAGAAGCACTTTGGCAACAACCCATTCATTCTTCCCAAACTCAGCTTCACTCCTGATTTTCTCTACCTCCTCCACCCAAGCAGCACAGGAATGGGGGTTGTGGTCAGTTCACCATATGCTGTCTCTACTGCTGTGTCCTCAGGGGAAGGACTCCTCACACTTTTCCCTGCTCCAGCATGGGGTGCCTCTTAAGGAAAACACTCCTCCCTATTTTCCAGTATAAGCTCTTCCCATGGGTTTCTGTTCTTCACAACCTGCCCCAGTGTGGGTTCCTTCCTTGGAGTGCAGTCCTTCAGGAGCAGATTGCCCCAGGCTGCGCTGTCCCTGGGATCACAAGCCCTGGTAGAAAACTTGCTCCAGCATGGGCTAGTCTCTCCACAGGTCCACAGATCTTGACAGAAGTCTACAGGTGATGGCAGAAGCTCCAGCATGGGTTTGCCATGGGGTCACAGGCCTTCTTTGGGCATTCACCTGCTCCAGTGTGAGCGATCCACCACAGGCTTCAAGTGGATCTCATGTTCCACCATGGAAGATGGTCACCACACAGGACCACGTGCACCACACTGCAGGTCTTCACCACATGTGGCAGGGGAACATCTGCTCTGGTGCCTGTGGCACCTCCTCTACCTCCTTCTTCACAGTCCTCAGGGTCTGCAGAGCTGTTTCTCACAGAGTCACAGAATATGCTGACTTGGAAGGGGCCCACAAGGACCATGGAGTCCAACTCCTGGCTCTGCACAGGACCATACCCAAGAGTCACACCATGTGCCTGAGAGCATTGTCCAAACCCTCCCTGAGCTCTATCAGATTTGTGCTATGGCCACTACCCTGGGGATCCTCTTTGAGTCACCAACCAACCCTGGGTGAAGAATCTGTTTCTAATGTCCAACCTAAACCTCCCCTGACACAACTCCAGGTCATTCCCTTGGGTCCTGCCACTCTTCACTACAGAGAAGAAAGCAGTGCCTGCCCCTCCTCTTCCCCTCATTAGGAAGTTGGTAACCACAATGAGGTCTCACTTCAGTCTCTTCTCCAGGCTGAACAGAACAAGTGATGTCAGATGTTACTTATAAGGCTTCCCCTCAAGGCCCTTCACCATCTTAGTTGCACTCCTTTGGATGCTTTCTAATTGCTTTAGTCTTCTTCTCTCATATGTTTTCACTCCTCTCTTGGGCTGGAGGTGTGCAGGTTGTTTTCTCCCTTCTCAAACAAATGACCCCTGAGGTGCTACCATAATCACTGATGGGCTCAGCATTGGCCAGTGGCAGGTCCAGCTTGGAGTCATCTGGCAGGGGCTCTGTCAGACACAGGGGAAGTTCCTGGCAGCTTCTCAGAGAGCTCATGAGCTCCTGCAGCCTCCCCATGACCAAAACCTTGTTACACCAACCCAATACATTTGGACAAGCATATAATCATTATAAATACATTGAATGGCACCTCTGGTCCCTGGTATTACAGAGCTGTCTTTGGCAAATAACACTAAGAAGCCCTTGAAATGACTGCTGCCTCTGGGCAGTGACCCCAGTTTGTGTCCAGCCTCCTTTGTTCCATGGATGTTATCACAGATGTGCACCTACTACTTCTCATTCTCAGAACAAAGCATCGTAGCTATAAAACAAGGGTACATTTTACAGCCAGAGTCAAGGGCAAGTCCTATCCTCTCACCAACTCCTTCATTTGACTTTGGTGCTCTTCAGCTTCCTGGCATACAGGTCTTCTTGGGGGCGGATACTCAGGTGCTGAGGCCAGTAGTGGTCAGTGCTGGGGAACAGGGATTAATGTTTCTCTTAGGAAAATAGGCTTGTGAGTAACTGAGTAGTAACTGAGTAGTAACTGAGTAGTAACTGAGTAGTAACTGAGTAGTAACTGAGTTCAATCAGCACCCCAATTTGGTAACAGGAGGAGGGGTGAGGGCTCGGGCTGGTCCACAGTGAGTTGTTGGAAATGTGGAAGCAATCCTTACTGCCCGAGTCCATGAGGTCACCTTTCCTGCAAAGGGGATAGTTCACCCCTAGCTTTGTGGCGCGAAACCCAATACCAGGAGCCTTTCTCCGTTCTCCTTGCGAGTACCACAGATCTCTGAGGCAGCTCCGGGCTCCGTCTGTATGCCAGGGCCCCAGGACAGGTGCCACCCGCCCAGCGGTGCTGAGCGATGGCGTGGGTACCGGCTCTGCTCGTGGGGCCGGCCGTGGACAGGGACAGTGCCGGGTACCACACCCGCCGCGGCCGGGGGGGCGATGCGGGGTCCCCGCAGCCGTCATGGCGGGCGACGCGGGGCGAGCGGCGGCGGCTCCAGGCGTATCAGCGGGAGTGCGTCAGCGGCGAGGGGCGGGGAGGCCGCCGGGGGAGATGATATTAGGCGCCGGGCAGCAGGACCGGGCGAAGCCGGAGGTGAGCGGGGGAGTGTCGTGAACGTTGTTAGGGAGCCTGGCCGCCTCCTTCTCCGTTTGTCCCCGCGCCGCCGCGGCAGGCTGCTCGCCCGGGCGGCTGAGGTGAGGCGCGGCGGGGTGTCGCGGTGACCTGCCGAGGGTCGCGCATCTCTGTAGCCTAGCCGGGCCTGGCGGGGCAGGGCGCGGGGGCGGTCGGCGGCGGTCCGGGGCGCTCGGCGGGAGGCGATGGGCGGGCTGGGCTGGGCAGGGCTGCGCTGCCCGCGGCCCCGCGGCCGCCCCGGGCTCCAGGTGTCCGGCCGCATCCCGCCCGCGCCGCCGCCGCCGCCCCCCGGGCGCGCTCTCCCGGCCCGGGCAGTGCCCGACCCCGCCGCTGCCATCGCGGGCGGGCAGGGCCGCGCAGGGCCGGGCCGGGCCGGCGGGCGGTGGGCGGCGGCGGCTCGATCGGGCCGTGGGACCGGCCCGTGGGACCGGCCCGGCTCCCCCGCGGCGGGCGCCGGCCGAGCTCGATCCCCCGAGCTTCCCCCGGCCTTGGCGGAGCTTGCGGCACGCCGAGTTCGGTGTGAGCTCTGGCCCAGGCCGCTCCGTGTTGGCCAGGACCAGCCATCTTTTGTGGGGTCTTCTATTGTAGCGTTGAAATTTACGTGTCGTAGCCACATACACGTGTAAGAGCCATTTATACATCTATACACCTCTACGCATGTATGAAAACAGTAATTGCAATGCTACAGTTGCTGTCTCCCGCAAAGATGGCTGTGTGTACGTGTGCAAATACATGTGGACACACACAATTGCTCATGCACTCACACTCTTCTGTTTTCCTACATATGATGTGTAAGTCTTCTGCAGTTTTTTTTTGAGGTAGGGTTGGTTCATTCCTCTTAAAACGTAGGGAAGCATCTTGCCTAAGATATCCATTGACGTAGCACGGCTGTCCTGCTTATGAGTGTTAAATGCAGCCTGAGAAAGTGGATTGCACTGAGGGCTAGAGCAAAAGGTTTTACTAGCATTAATAGAAAACAAAATATATTAACTCACCAATTTAATACATGTATTAATGCTTTTTTTAGAAGAAGAGATTAAAAAATTGTCTTTCAGCCCTTCTGAGCTGTGGACTTTTCAGTTATTAATAATCAGAAATTTAGAAACTTAACCTTTGGTGTGGGGACCCTGTTCAGCTGATACTTGCTTTTTTGTGTACGTGCAACACAGGAGGAGGGAATTCTTTTCTTGTTCTGCATAATTGCATTTACTCATTTTATACATTGGGCTGTACCATTGGTCATAGCCTAGTACAAAGCTCACCAGTTTGTATGGGGAATAAGAATTATGTCAGAGTGATCATTATAATAAAATCAGTGCTGTCTCACTGGAGGACCTATAAAAGATTGCTGCAGATTAGAGTGACTGTGGTTTTCCTCCTGCAACAAACTCTGTAGGAACTGAGTGCATCTTCTCTCCATTTCCTCAACCACATTGGTTGAGGAATTTCTTGTTTAATTGACCTCCTCCAGGTACCAAAGAACTTCTTGCTTTTTCTCTTGGTCGCTAGTGAAAAAAACATTCATCACCTGTTTCGTAGTGGAAAAATGTTAGGGCAGAGGGTGATTTATGAAATCAATGTTCGAATTCAAGTGTTATTAATATCAGCAAGCATCTCAATTTCAACACTGTTTTTTTAGAGCCACTAACAGAGGCAGGTTTTAAGTCCTTTCCTTGTTTCCCCTTCTCCAGTCTGATGTTTGTTATAATTTTCTTTATGCAGAATCAAATGTATTACAGCGTCTTTCTTTCCTGTTGTGCAGGATGAGTAATTAAGATGGGATTCTACTGTACATTTATATCTCTTCAGCAGTGCGTGATCCAGAACTCTTTTTGGAGTGTTACATAACTAGACACTTTACAAAATGAATTGGAAAATACTCTTAATTTATTCAGTATGCGCATCAAGGTAGATAATATTTCTTTGATTTAATAATCAAAAAGGCGGAGGTTTATGTGTTTGTGTAGGTTTTTTTCCTTTTTTAATGTCTGTTAGTGTTGTAAAGATAATACAAAATTATCTTAAAGCTCTTCTTATCCGCAATTCATATAAGCACAATTTGTTTTAAATAGTTATATAAATATATAAATATAATATATATAAATATATATACAATAAATATATATATAATATATAAATATAAAAATATAATTTATATAAATATAAATACTTGCTTATCTAGTCCAGTGCAGAGTCTTTGCTAGGGAAAGACAGAGTTCATTTCTGTACTAAGGCTAACACTTCTTAATGCTTTTTTTTTCCCCATGTTTGATGCAGAATCACTAAAGGACAAACATGGGATTTGATGATTCTAGAGAAATTTACCAGAGTAGAGGTGCTCTTCCATTGTTTTACATTCTTAGATGTGATAAGATTTTATATCAATCTCTATTTTCTGTCAAGCAATGAATATCAAGTAGTGGTGATCATTTAAAGGTGTTGCCAATTATGTTTCTAAACTGCAAGTACAAATGTGGCATTAGAGCTGAAGTGATGTCTACTGAGGCTTATTTTCACATGGGCACTCCTTAAATATTTTTCCATGCAAAATACCAGTTTCTTGTTTTCTCGCAGATAAGTACTTTACTCCTGACTCTGAAGGTTGTAACTTATCCATCACATTGTATCAACTATACATTCCAGAAAGCCACTGTCATCCTTTTGCCTGTGAATGTTTGGAGTAGCAGTGGTAGAGGTGTGCGCTTCCCTTTGGAACTGTTTTTGTCAGTCAATGTCTCTTGGGTAAACATTTTGTAACCCGTTGAAAAACAACAAAAGTAATTTTCTCACAATAGAGACAGATTTAAAAAAAATAAATTATTCAATCAGAATTCAACCCTCCTCTCAAACTTATGCTTCCAGGTAGTGCAGCATGGATTAAACAAGTCTGAGTGGAAAAGCCTGCTCTAATGTATTTACTCTACTGCGTTGTTTTAAACATAACCAAAATGGCACATGCAGTGTCTTTGTAGCTATTCTCTCATACTCTTGCAGTTTCATCTGCTATTGCTGATTTTTTTTTCCTGAACAATGGGATGTGACAGCATATATTTATTTAATCATTATAAGTTTAGTTGGTGTTCTCTAGTGACTCTGAGATTTCAGAGAAGCTTTTAAATAGCTTGCTAAAATATGTAAAAAATCCTGTCCCAAAAGAGTCATGAGCTTTCAAATCTTTACTAAAATCCCAATAAAATTAGTGAGAACTATCAGGACTAACATATCTGTTTCTTTGCCTTCAAAGTGAACTGGAAAACTTACTATTGTTTTGAATGATAAGTCCATAAGTTCCAAATTATTTGTTGAATTGAAAATCTAGGAAAATCCATTTCTCTGAATTGTATATTGAACTGTATGTTGTACAGTTATTCAAAGTAATAGTTTTGATTTTTGTTTTCAAATCTGAGCTGTCTCTCTGTCTTTTTTTTTTTTTTTTGTGCATATTATCATTTTGTGTCAGAATACTGTAGGACAGGGCATCTCTGTATTCACAGGGCTGGCATCTCTTGCCACTGTTTATGATTAGAAATTTTTTATGGACCAGGATGAATTGAATTCACTGTTATCCTTTCTTCTAAGCTTCATCAAAACATGTAAAATAAAGGTGGTTAATTAGGTTTCTTCAATTCTGTGGATTACTGAAGGGGAAGAACAATCAGTAAAGGTGTGGTCTCTGCCGAATCAGTAGCCCCTGAGGCAGTGCTAGAAGAATACACCCAGTTCAGGAGTTCTGGTGCGGCAGTGGCCTTTCCCCAGCACGGAGAGTCGGTGAACTTCGAATGGTATGAAATGCTGTCTTCACCCTAGCTGCCTTCATGCTCCTAAAACACCAGGTGTAAAAATGTGAAGTGTGCTTAAGTTAGCCAGTGCTTTGCTGGAAGACCAGTCTTTTCTCTAGCTCTTTTGCAGCCAGCATATTCTGCAAATAGAAATGTTTCCTAGGTTGAATAATATTCCTCACAGCTGTTGTAGAGTTAGGCAGCAATAACCATAACTGGGGAATTTGAATAATTTGTGAGTTGATAATGATAAAATAGTTGGGGATTTTAACAGTAGCAATGTAAATGTTACTGCAGTGCAGCACAGACAACTTTATAGGATTTTTAAATGTTGGAATAATTTATTTCTTTTGATACCTCAACACTGGGAGTTTATGTTGTCAACATTTAGTCTGAAGCTGTAGAAAGGAGTTTTTTGAAGAAGCAGGAGATAATGAGCTGATTCCTGGCAACTCCTTCTTAAGCTGAGCACTGATTTAAGGTAGTATATTGTGTCAGCAGTATGAATACTTTTTTCTACTAATACTAGTACTTTTTGTTGGGGGTTTTGTTTGCTTTTTAACAAAGTACAGTAAGGTGGTATGTTCAGAAGTACGAGTAGCTTACTTAGGTTATCCAAACCCACCACTAACAATCAAGCAATGTCTGCATTTCCAGAGAAGACAAGTAACTGAAGCTTTTAAAGCAGTTTGTTCATTAATTTGTTTTTTCAAAAATTCAAGTACACCTGGATAGCCTAGGTACTAGAAGATGTAGCTTAGAAGTTCCAGTCTTATAAGCATGTACTACAGTGAGAAGTGGGGGAAGTGCAGTGTGCTGACAGAAATTTGTGAGTTCTTGGAGTGTCAGGATGATTGCTGATGGAGATGAGGACAGATGACACCAGGGAGGAGGTTGTGTGTGAATTCCTTTCTGCTATTAGAGACATTCTTGCTAAAGTTTGCAGACATAGATCTTGAGTCCTGTAGCAACATGTTTAGTGATACCTTGTGGATTCACATTAATGGATGGATTTTTATAACATGGCTGTCATGGGTTGAACAAAACCAGCAGTGGCTATACCCAGACAAATGTGGGAAACAAAAATTAACCATCCACAAGTATAAGACTACTGAACTAAAAGGCAAACACAGAGCTGCTCAGGAATCAATCTACTAAGAATTTTGTTAAATATTTGTTTGGATGACAAGGAAGTATGAACACTGGGAAGAAGAGGTTCATTTTGGGGAAGAGAGATATAAGTCAGTTGATTCTGTCAGTCAGAAGAGATTCTTGATTCTGATTTTGGGCAATGAAATATTCTTTTTGATGTTTTATTATTCCTTTGTTATGGGAGCAGGATTTCTACACAAACAAATACCAGACCTTCCTAACCTTTTTTTTTTTCCTACTAGCTGGAGCAGCTTACAAGATGTCTGACTCTTTCCTAGCTTTTTATTGTATTGATATGAGGCTTGCATATTATTTTACTTGTTTATTTTTCAGAGGAAGATTTACTTCTAATTTTCTAGTTTTAGTCCATGTGTGCCTTTTTTCCATCCTTCTGAAGATGGGATGAGGAAGATAAACACAGTTGCCGCTGACTACAACTGACAGAGCTAGACAGAGGCAGTCAGTTTTTGTGGCCTTTGTAAAGCTGAGGAAGTAAAGGTGCTGTTTTGCGTGGAAATATGGGGCCACTTACAGCTATTACTGTTTTTGTGAGAATTGTCTCTGTCACCTGGGATGATAACTTGTAATATCTTCCTGACATGACTGGGCTCAGACTGGGACTCAGTAATGACTCCTTATCCGGTCTGTGGCCCAAGTATGTTGTCTAAATCCTTTGTTTTTAGACAAAAATGTTTTTGATACGTGTGATAATCTTGATTGACATAGGATTTTCACTTTAGCTTTCCTTTGAGAAAGGCAAGGTAGAAGTCTTTCTAATTATCTGTGTCTCTAGTTCTTTTGGAGTAATCCCGCACTGTTTTGGTAAGTCCACAAACTACTTTGTGAGTGTGAAGTAAGTGCCTGTGAAGTAAGTGTGGCTGTGTATGTTCCAGGTGGCCCATCAGCCACCCGTGGAGAGAGGCTGTGGGGACTCTAAGTGATGAGTGCTATAAGAAGGTCATTAAGGTCTTTGGGAGCAGATGGTGTAAGGCCTAAACTGCAGAAGAAAAATTGGAGGGTGCTGAGGATGGAGCTGGAGAACTGCACACCAGCAGCTTCAAACTGCTAAGGCATGGAAGGGGGAAAGAGTAGTGACCAGAGAGGAAAGGTGGGTCATTAGGGGTATCTGTGTGGAGTTCGGTGTTATTTTCCTAGCTCCTAAACAGGTTTGTCATGTAGTGAAGAGAAGGTAGAGGAAAGTGGGAAATTAGAAAGTAGAATGAGTGCTGAGCAGTGGAAAGATCAGATAAATGCCAGAGAGAGGCAGGTTAATGAAGTAATAATCCCACCTGGCTGTATCTTTCTGTCTTGTTAATTATACATGTTAATTATTTTCAAACACAACTAGAATGGTTTTCATTTTATATATGGATATGGTCACCTTGAATTGGAGAAGTTGAAAGGGGAGGCATGAGAGGTTTCTTTAAGAAAAACTATTTTTTCCAAATTTATTAATTGTGTTTATTTTGATCAGTCTCAAACACAGAATTTTAATTTAGCATATGTCTGGCACATTTTCATTGTAGGAAACACTTGTGCACATTAGTTTCCAAAACTCCCTACTGAAGGAAGTGTTCTTCAAAAAACCAGACAATCTCATTAAAATGAGAGACTGTAGAAAAATGTAAATAACAGCTCAGTAGTTTGTATACCTAAGTAGCTTGTATACTTAGTTGTTGATTAAATAAGCTATCTAATATATTATCTAATTTAAATCACTTGAGTAAAATGCCAGTGGTGTTACACAGGTGGCTGATTTGGCATATTACTAAGAACCTTACCTGCCTAAGATGGGTTTGAGAGAGAAGTTGTATTTCTTCTTGTGATACTGCCCTGTCACCTTTAATTAAAGAAATCAGATGCAAGATTTTTTTGTTACTTTGTTTTTGGTTGGTTTTGTGGTGGTTTTTTTTGGTTTGGTTTTTTTTTTTTTTTTTTTTAATGTGGAGGACTCTTTGTTTTTCTGTCCGTGTTCATGTTTCATCTGATATGAAAGTGTTCAAAGCCAGCATTTAGAACTTCTGACCATAATTCTTGCTGGGGAATTGAATCCTGTATGTAGATTTCATAATTTTGTGCTATACATGTAAGTTACGTTGTGCGGCTAATTGATGAATGGAAAGGATTTGTGTTTTTTGTTTGTTTTGTTTAAATCAACAGCTTTGATTTGTGTGTCTGATAGAAAACCAGAGTTGCATAAGCTGCTTCAAGGAGATTACGGGTAATGTGGCTGGCATATTAATCCAGAGATCCTGGTTGATGTTGACAGCAATTTTTGTGCCATGTGTTTCCTTAAGAACTTTCAATATGTGATTTTGCTGCGCATGAATAGATATTTTTGGGGGTTTATGTTACTATAAACCAAACAAAAAACCAAAAAAATCTTTTTTTGTCTTTAAAGAAAAAAAAAAAAAAAGAAAACAGTGCAAATCTATCTGAGCTGTCAAGAACTTGTATTTATTAGCTTGTATTCTCAAAAAATGTGAACAAAAGTTATACTGCAGGGAAATATGTCTTAGTGCTACTGTGTGGATCATGGTTTGAAGACTTGCTGTCCAACCCCCAAATTTGTGATTTAAGCCCTAAGAAAACCTACCTCTGAATAGATAGTTATTTGAGTGAGAAAGACTTGAGTTGTCCATTCAATGTGGCAGATGAGTGTATAATGGTTGCTGCTTCAAGCTGGTGCAGTTTTCAAGAAATCCTAATAAAAATTCTGTTTTTTAAAATTTTAACATCTCTTCCCTACGATGTATTCCTTTTCCTACAGCCAATGTACGTAACATTACAGATTAAAATTAATAGAGTTTTAAGAGATGGGAATGTTTATAAAACTCGAAACCTTTGTTGCAGTAGTGGTCTAAATAGGTAATTATGAGACAGGTTTTCTCTATGTATTTCAATTATGTTGACTTATGATAAACCAACTGTTCACTCTCTTAGACATACTTAAATGACTAATTATCTTAGCACAGGTTTCAAATTTACTTATTTTTATAATAGAAAATTATGAACTTTTAAACATAAGTATTTCAGAGACTCTATTTATAGAAATAAAAAAAAACTTTAAAAACAACTTATCTCAGTTTAAAGTATTTGTTGCTGAATAAAGAAGAAGCAAAGTGAAAATGGTGTGTGTATATAACAGCTGGTAGTAAAAGCAAAGAAACATTTATGTAATATATCTGTTAATAGAATAACTGATAAGACAGCTTAGCAATTCTAGTAGCAGATGTGATGGTTTTGTTTTGTAGTTGAAGCCAGAAGACTAAAAAGACTACTTTTAAAAAATTTTAAATTTTCTTACAACCTTTATGTAGTTTCACAGCTTTCACCAGATGAGTAACTGGATGCTGCAAGGTAGGAAACAAACAAAGCAAAGTGGAAATTATGCTCCTGCTGCTCTGATCAAGGTCGTTGCTGCTTTGGTGCATCGTCAGTCTGGGCCTGGAGCCTTGCCTGGGACTTCTGCGGTCCTGTCTTGGCTTTCTCTGGAAGTGGTGTATGTGTGGACATATATACCTGTTTAGTTTGGTTTTTATGTCTCTTCCCATGATGTGAGCCTGGGTGTAGCTCACAGCTAGTCTGGGAGGTTGTGGTAGGATCATGGATTATATTTTTAAAACAGAACTTGGTTTAAGGTGTGTGATGATTCATTGGAAGTGCATGGCAGTCGTTGAGGGGTTTGGTCATCCGATGCTTCTGCACTCATTGCAATCAGTCAAAGCTTGGGTCAGATATTGCTGCAGGTTACTTTTTGTGTGAGTGAGCCGGTGCTTCATCACAGGACTGGACTTGTATTTGTATCCTGCAGGCTGGGTCTAAGTTGGTTTTCCTGGGTTAGCAGGAAATTTTGCAGGTCATGGCTTGAGCACCCTGACACCTGTTCTCTAAACTGCAAATCACTATTTTAAAAAGCCCCAAACAACTACTTAAATTTTAATTATTTATTATTAAAAACAAATTTAAACCTGAAGATTGTTCACCTGCATGATTATTTGTCCCAGTTATTATATTATCTTGAAAAGGTCTTGGCTGATTTTTTGTAATTTCTTTTTTAATTATTATTTTATTTTTTTTAAGGAGAATGAGTGGTTCAGGTAAGCTGTGCAGTGTAAGTAACTGTGTATTTGTATTTGTCAAGTTTTGATACAATGTTCAAGTATGTCATTATCTCGGTAAAGTATTTCTCACGCTGGTCCCTCTGAGATAATGATTATTTTGTGTTTTGTAGAGGAGTTCAGGCAGATCACATAACATGTCTGTGTTTACATTAAATCTGTGCTGCAGCTGGTAATTTCTCTAAATCCTTATCTGTTAGCCTAACTCCACTTCCCCTGAGTTAAAGGCACCCAAGCCCAATTTTAAGCTGTATTTAAGCCCTCTGACATACTGCAAGAAATAACATAGCTTTTGGGTTATTATCCTTCTGCAATTTTGTGTCATTCATTATTGAGGAACTGCAAGGAGATGAACAGATCTCTTGATTCCTGCTGAAATCCACATGTAAGCTGGAAGCTGTGTGTGCTGTGCACCTCTCATGCACTCTGAGATGAAATAGGAGTTGTAGATATAATTTATAATTAAACTAATTTCCAATGTCACTCACTTATTCCATGGCTTTTCTTAGCCATAGTACTAATAGTAATAAAGATTTTGTGAATAAAATGCCTGTGTTGCACAGGAATGTGTTCACTCATTCTGTTAAATGTGGTTTTTGTTGGCATTCCATGAACTGATCTGTTACCCTCTGGTGCTGCAGCTGTTCCTAAAAAAGGACGTGCCATTCCTCGTGTAATAGCTTGCATAATGCTGACAAGGGAGACAGTCATATGATTCCACATTAAAGCAAATATTATTCATGTGAGTTTATGACACAAAATCATTAATATTATTTTGTTAAATGATACGTTTTTGAAGAGTGTAAGATTTCTTTCACTTGAAAAATGAAATGCTCAAGTTGTCTCATTTAAAAAATTAATTTTCTTTCTTCTCCTCCAAACACACTCTTCTAATATGCTTTTATGTACAAATGTACATAAAAGCATATTATGTACTCATGATGAGTTTGGTTGCTTAGGGCTACACTGCATGTGCTCAGTCAGCCTGACTGTGTGCTAATCAATTGGAATGGTACCCTATGAGCAGAGCATGGTCGTGCAATGTGTGACAAAGATCTGACCTGACAGTTTTACAGTGCAGTGCATGGAGGTTTAGAGCAGCAACAAGGGGCATGAGGAACTCCATGGTAGAGACCTGTGCTGCTCCTGCTGCCTCTGCAACAAAAATATGTTAATGCTGTAGTCAAAAAAACCTGAAAAGTGGTTTTCTCCAGCCCTTTTTCTCTTTCCTGTTTCACTTGAGACTGGCTAGATATGGAGCCATCTGTATTTTTACTTTGTTCAACATACGTACTGTCAAACCAACTCTGTTTTAATGAGGGACTAATATTAATTCATTACTGTTGGAAGACATTTCATTTGTCTTTGGTAGGTTATTTTGCATTTCAAATTTGAGATGCTTGCATTTTGTATTATGATCTAATTCCTTATGCTGTGCTGTAGATTGGCATGGAACATTCTTCTTTCATCACTTGTTTAATGCTTTTATTATAACTTGATAGCTTTGTGAATTTGTGATTTCTTCAGGGATGTAGTGAACTTAAATGTGAACTCTTTCTGACCTCTTCAGCACAGAGACAAAATACAACACACAAGTGTATGAGAGTTTGTGACTTTACATATCTAATCTACCACATGGTAAAAAAGATTAATGTTTATTTATAAAGGGATGCTGACTAGGTTTTCCTTAATTTAGTCTTGAAAATTTCTCTGTATTGCTTTCTTTTGCATAACATGTTCTCTGTAAATGCTGCAAAGGAAAAGTCAAAAATGACTACTGGGAGTTGAAGGCAAATAAAATCTAAGTGTGCCATGAGAAATTAGGTAGCCCAAATAGCAAACAGAAAAGAGGTCTGTGAGTGATTTTGAGGGTAGTTTAATGTATGCAGTAATTAGGCTTTTTTGCTTTTAAGCAAAGATATGGTTGCTGCTTTTATTTTTGTAGTGGTTGGAACTCAGATAATCTATTGAATTTCTTATTGCATCTTTTCTGCTTTGGTCCTTCATTGTTTTATTCCAAAAAAATGTCAGGAATTATTACCTAGAGGCTTAAAGTTGTAGCTTCTGGTTTGTTTGTCTGTCTGCCATGCAATAATGGAACCTCAGCTCAATTTCTTTGTTAATAGCAGAGTTATCTAAGCACTTAGGTATTTGTTTAGTAATAGAGGGGGGTTACCCTTTCTGCCAGCATACAGAAAATTAAATTTTGTGGTTTTCATATACCTGTATTCCTTCACAGCTGAATTTACCTTGCATGTTGCAGTTAACATGGTGACAAAACCTCATCCTCTTGTAGAAGTAGTCTCATATGATCTTATGCTCCTCCTTGTTTTGTCTTGCAACGTGCTTATCAGCATAGTTTGTGCAGAATTGCTGGTGTGTTTGAGAACTGTCATATCTGCAGGCAAGCCATATCTGCTAGAGATACGGAGGCTTGTGGTGGGTGAATTTCACCCCTGACAGCAGCTCCTTTGTCTGCTGTGCATTGTTGCTGCACTCAAAAGCATGCACCCCACACCTTTGGCTCTGGAAATCAGTTTTCTTGCAAACAGGAGGAGCCAGAGGAGTTGTCTGTTAGCAACGGCAAGGGCAGCCCTGAAACGTGGGAAGAAACAGGTGGAGAATTACAAGATGCAGTGAAGTATCTGACAGGGTCAGTGGGCAATAGTAGAAGGAATGTGAGAGACTGGAGAGGAAGGCAGGATAAAATTCGAATAACAGTTGAGGAGAAGGAATTACCTGAATTTGAAAGGAAATGGCTCTGAGGAATGCATGTGTATATCTGAACAATAGCATTCATGGAGAGCATTAGTGTTTTCATCAGCAACAATGTTAAGGGCAGCAGTTGTAGATGCCAATGAAGTCATGTCCAAGTTCCATTATAACAGGAGAAAAAAATCTCTTCTGTAGAAGGAGCAGCCTCTTCTCTCCAATCAACAGCATATTATTGCTGTTTAAAAACCTTCAAAATGTAGACTTCTAATTTCTACTGATTGAGTCAGGATAAGATGTTTTTTCACCCTTGATTTACCCGTGTTAGTAGAATAATGAATGGTGGATAAAATAGGCGGACTGAAGGTAAAGAGGAGAAAAAAATCATTGCACACTAAGGTTTAAAATAAAAGTGAAAAATAAGCCTCCATTGAGAAGACTAGGAATCATAAAACTTGTATGAAAACTTCTGTGTTCAGAAACTTGTGTGATGGGTTCATGGGAGCTGAGAAAGACAGAGTAGAATCCCTATGTTCCTCCAGAACACTGGAGAAGGTTCTCATGACCTTGTTTTTGTGTTTGTTCAGGCTTCTGAGATTATGAGTCATATCTTTAGAGCAGCTGTGGGGTATCTTTCTGTATATAGTTTTATAGAGCTGGAAGAACCTTACCTGAAGACCACACAGTGGATTCCAGGAGCTCTTGCTCATTTTAATTTCACACTGTTTTGACAAGGAAAATTTGAATCTAAGAGCTTTTAAGGAGTTATTGCCACTATGGTTTGGCTTCAGTGTTATAGTCTTGTCTCCTCACCTCCTTAAAGTGTCTCTCTTTAGTCTGTTGTGGGCTCTTGTTTTTAATGAGCTTGTGTAAGTTTCTGTTCACAGCTGAAATGCTTTTGGAAACAACCATCTGTTAAGAACACTAACTGGCCAGTTGATGACAAAAATCCTGAGCAATGTTTTGGTTTCTTCAGAGATGGATTTAAATGCAAAGTCTCAAATTAACTCTATCTTGTTATCATCTGGGTAGTTTCCTTTTTTTACCACCTAGTTGTAACATGACTGGTGACATCATAAACATCATCTGGGAGGGAGATATAACCAAGTCTACCACCTCAAAGCAGCATGTGCTTGTGCAGCAAACATGAGGCTTGTATATTGGAAATCTGTCACAAATGAGGTCTAGGGGGATCTATAGGCTAATCTCATTCTTTTCTGTTTATGAGCACAGATTTGATTATTTTACAGACTGGGTGTTACTGGTCACCATCCTAATTAATTGTAAATGCTGGAGCATTTCTCTTTTCTGTCATGGATGTAAGTGTCAATGGCAGAGTGTGTGTCTCAAAGTACCCCCATTAATAATGTTGCTTTATTTCTCAAGAGCATGTCATTCCCTGTGGATATATTGAACAATTGCAGTCATGAGGAACTGGAGAACTCAGCAGAGGACTACCTCTTTGCCCTTCGGTGGAGGAATCCAAACGCTCCTGAATTCTTTTCTCTGCCAGACCACCGCCAGGTAACAACCAGCAAATACTGTAGTACTGGTGTTCTTAATATCCTTATAGATCTAAAATTTAAGATATCTAGTCCTCTTGAATTTCAGAACTATTTTATCAAAGTTTTCATATTTTCCAAATTCAAATTTTTTTCACTCTGTAACTGGGTTTAAATCTGGGTTTCAGTTATTGTGTGCTGCTTCTAGGCAATGGATCTGTATGTAAAGAGCAATTAAAAAAAAAATAAAAAAACCCAACCTGACTATAACCTTAAATTTTCAACTGATGAATCAAACTTCATGCACTCTCAAAAACCCGTCATCACTAAGGGGTTCATGATTTACTTAAGCTAACTGGCTCTTTTTTTATCTCAGTTCTTCAGTGTTCTTTATGTTTGGGTTCAAGTTTTGATTAATAACTTCACTAATCTCAAAAAGTGGTTCTTTTTTCTTTATCTGAAATATCCTGCACTGTTACTAATCTCTAGTAGAAAAGAGCTGTGACACTTTTATGTTTTAAACACTTATCCTTTGTGATGAGTTGGTCAGTGTTGGTTCTGTCCAGACAAATGCTTTTATTAGAAATACTACCAATAAAACCAGCAGTGTGTATAGTTTTAATGTAAAGTAAGTGAGCTGAGAGGATTTTCTGTGGGATCTAAAGGTCAGTGCCACAGATTCCTTGTCAGAATCAGAGTCTTGACTACTTTCCTACATTTATACAAGTGCTGTATGCCTGAATGATTGCTTGTATTAATGTCCTCATTTGTGACAATGGCATGTCATAATCTTCTTAAATTTGTTAAGCAAGTCTATCTACCACACCATTCATGTCTGCCAAGTTTTGTATACATTAATTTAGTAATAGAAGCATGTGAATTTAAATATCAAAATGCATTTCCACAGAGTTACTTGATTCCTTAAAAGAAGATTTTTTGACCCTTTCCATATTCTTTTCTGAGGAGGAATATCAAGTAGGCAACTTCAGAATTTCTAACATGTGTGTAACTTCAGGGAACAAAACCCTTTTGAATTTGCCTTCCCACTGTAGTGCATTAGAACTTGTTAACAAACACAGTTTTGCTGTGCCAGCTTGTTTCAGTGCCTGACTGACTGCCCCATTCTTCTGTTGGCTTTGACAGCTTGCACAGCATTATGTTCTCCCTGTTGAAGGGAACATAATACTGGCTCCTTGCACTTACTTCAGTTGTGCACACAAATGCAAACTGTCAGCAGAAAAGAGCTGTACAAATTACTGTAGCTAAATCTACCACAGCTTGAGAGTCAGAGCTCTTTAAATGCAGTTTGTCTTTAGGAAGATGTGGAAGATGTGTCTAAAGAAAGGACTTAAAGAAAGGCTTGTCTTTTACAGATAGCTGCTAAGGACTTAATTTTTAATGTTCTTCTTTTTTACCTTGATAAACTCTCTGTATTTTACTACTGTTGTTTTAGCAAAAGTCTACTGAATTGTTGTACATTCTTCTTGCAGGTTCCTATTACCTTGACATCTGTGAGCTTTGTTCCTCTTTACGGTCAAGAGAAGGCAAACAAAGTTCTTGCACTGTTTGCACCATGGGACTCATTCACAGGTTTAATTTTAAGTTTATCGCTGTGTTGCCTTTTTTTATTTTTGTGGAAAATGTGTGTAACCAGGCCCTTGCTCATTTCATGCTACTGTAGCCCATAACTTTTCCATTGTACATTTATTGTTCCCTGTCTTTTTGTTCACATACTATTATTTTTTGTTGTATAGTTATATACACAAGTGCTAGAACTTCACACACTAATCAGATCAGAACTGGACCCATTGAATTCAAAAGATATGTAGCAAAATAATTTGGTGCTTGTCTGGACCATAGTACAACATGTATCTCTTGGTCTCTTCATGTATGCTTCACCTCTCCAAAAGGTATTTATTGAACATTCTTAGAATCCATCAATTTGCACATGAATTTAAATACTCTTTTTTAATAGTGATTGATCAGAGTTGTGTGTAAATTTGCCTTTAGCTTGAAGTCCTAGCATAGCTCTGGCTGAGATGATGGGTTTTGTGATTTTCTCCTCCCATTATTCCTCCCTTCTTCCTCCTCTTCCAGCTCTCTACATTTCCTTCTTCCATTTAATGCCATGTTTATGATTGCCTAGTATGCCACAAATGCCTATATATCATACTCTTCCTAATTGCTGCTCAAATGGCAGCCTTTTACATTCATCTAACTCCCAAAAACTTGCACAGTTTCAATATGAATATCTATTAGCCATCCAATAGTAAAATATCTGTATGAGTGAGACTTACTTTGACAAGCAGTTTTTAGTGGAAGATGTTTGAGCACAGTGTTGAAGGGTAGTTCTTATGTCTGAAAAATGGTTCCTGTATACCATATCACAAAAAAAACCCCAAACAAACAAACAACCCCCCCCACCTAGTGTTTATTAGACTCAGTTATCAAGAAAGGTTTTGGACCAGGGAGCATTTATATGGGTGAGGTGTACAGTGCCCCATTGGTTGTGCTAGGGTAGTAGGAGCTACATTAATATAGTGCCATCTAGAAGATGCCTAATGTGATTACTACATTGTTATTCCTGGGTATTTAGCAACTTTAATGAATATGTTTCTTTTGGAATAGCAAGAATCACTAACTTTGTATTTCCCTTGTTTCTTTCAAGCTGTAGCCCTGTATCTTGCTGACCAGTGGTGGTCAATTGATGACATTGTGAGAACATCTGTCCCTGCTAGACAGGGGCTTCATCAGGTAAAGCGCTCCAACATTCACCTAGCAATTAATCCTATACTCCAGGATAATGGCAAATAGATAGTGTGCAAGATATTACATGTTTTAGTTTAATTTGGAAATGAGAGGACTGTTGCAAGAGAATAGATACAAGGGGGAAAGGAACCTCAATGTGAAGATAGTCTTGAGCAAAAATGACCTTTGTAGAGCAGCTTCAGATGTAGACAATTTAGATGTTAGCTGTGTTACCATTTATTTTCTTTATTCTTTAGAATATTGTGATCTGGTTGAAGCATCTTGGTAGAATAGTGCATTTTACCATAGCAGTACCTATTGATCTTATCAGGAGACTAGTAAACTAAAAATACTGTCAGGAATGTGTTGACAGAAGCAAGTTGGAGCTGGTGGCTTGCAGTGGCAACACATGAAGTTTGGAACAGTAAGTTGCCTGGTATCTGCTTTATTGCCCATCATTGACCTTTGTTACCATTGTTCAACCCTGTGTAGCATGGAGTTTTCTAAAACTGGAAATTCCAGCAGTGTAATTTTTATCTGCTCATGGAATCTAGGCATTTGTCTTTGATTTTTGTGATTTTTAAAGTTTTCTCTTGAGAGTTTGGCATGTAGCCTGGCTTTCCACATAATTCTTAATGGTAGGAAAATCAGGAAAGCCAAGTCTTTTACAAGGGAGGTAGCTGAGACTAAGCATTGGAATAGATCATGGTTCCTCCTTCCTTTACAATAAGTAGAATAGTGGTGAACTCATATTTCATATATAAAAGGAACCCTGTAGGATAGATAAAAGAATATTTAATTTCTTTTAATTAATCCTTTAATAAAAAGGATATTTAATTCCACAGAAACTGTTGTAACAAGTTTTTTCACGGCATCATGTCCTCTGCCTGCCACTCTATCAGGAGTGATTGAGTGTGCCAAGTCCTGCCACACTGAGGCTCATCATTTCTCCTTTGTAAGACTTCAGTTACCTGCTAACCTGGGAATTCTGAAGCTGGTGTACTGCTGTTGTGCTTGTTGAATGTTTAAGTGCAAGTATAGGTTTAAGTTAGATCATAATATTCTCACTCCGCTGCCCTTCTCACAGATTTTACACATTGGATTGGGAGTGACATTGAAGACATGAAATATCTTCTGTGGTTGTGATTTGTATTTAACCTATAACTTGAAGTTAACCTATAACTTCTGAGCATCTTCTGCCTAATAACAAACCTCAGAGAGTCATCCTGCTTTAACACTTACAGCCTTCCCTTGAAATCTGTCTGCAGCTGTGTTAAATAAGGTCTCTCATGTATGGGTATTAACTAATCTGACCAATCTTCTGAAATGTTTTTTTTTTGTGTGCCCATAGGTGAAGTCTGTTGGAGAGAGAGTTGTTCTCTATGTTCTAAATCGAATTATCTATCGAACCCAAGAAATGGAAGGATATGAGCTCCCATTTCTCTGTCATGGTAGCAGCCATTATGCTAAGATCATGTGGAAAAAAGGAGAAGCTATTGGGTTCTATTCTGTTAAACCTACAGGTAGAACATTTGAGGGTTGTGGGATTTGGGAAGTAAAGGGAAGGAGATAGTTTGTTTGAAAAATATTGTATTAGTAGGCTTTATAAGCCTTTCAGGCCTAATTGAATTGGTGTTTTCCTGTACTCATAAGACATCAGATGGCTGTTAAAATCTCTAGCTGAAATAATTACATGCTTTAGCAGTATAAGCTCTTCATAATTACAAATTCTATTTAAAACTAAGAAACTTGATATACCCGACAGCATTTTTTCTTCTCTAGCATGATTATTTACACTTGGATTGGACTTGAGTTAGCAAAATGGAAGGCTTGAGTTAGCATAAATGGAAGGCTTTTCTTTCAAAAAATTTTCAAAATTTCACCCGTGTTTGAGTGTGTGTTGTATTCTCCAAATGAGTAGCCTATGTATGTGGAAAAGACCACTCTGTAAACAGATGTTTTGAGGGGCGGTGGAGCTCTTCAAGCATCTGAGAGGGTACCGAAGTAATGTAACTTCTGTGCTCAAGTTTCTCTTGCTTGAAAAATGAAAATAATAATAGACTCACAGAATGTTTTTGGTGGGAATGGACCATTAAACACCATCTGGTTTCAACCCCCGCCGCCATGGGCAGAGACACCTTCCACTAGACCAGGACTCCATCCTGGAGCCTGGCATGAACATGGCGTGGGGCGTTCACAACTTCACCGTTTGAACACAGTTTGAACATCCCCTTTCAGGGATGGGGCATTCATACCAACTTTGAGCAACCTGTCTCAGAGCCTCACCACCCTTGTAGTAAAATATTTCTTTCTAGTACTCAATCTAAATCTACCCTCCTGTGGCTTAAGACCCTTTATCCTATCACTACATGACCTTTCAAAAAGCCCTTCTGCAGCTCTCTTGTAGGCTCCTTTTCACGTGCTGAAAGGCCACCATTAGGTCACCCCCAGAGTCTTCTCCAGGCTGAGCAGCCCCAGCTTTCCTTATGTGAGCAGTGCTCCAGCCCTCTGATTGTTTTCATGGCCCAAAAATAAGTATGTTCGTGGGTCCTAAAAAATACAAGGTTGAAAAGACTATCTAAAGGGTTGTATAGACAATTTTGTTTCTCCTTGGCCTTGTTAGAGAAGAGGGTAACTCTTTGCCATTTTTCACAGGTTCACTGAAGGGCCTGAAAACAGATTGACTATTAATGGACTGTTTAATGCCATTATAATGCCATCCTTTTCTCACTGCTGAGTTCATAGCTACCCTTGGAACCCTTTGATACTGAAGTACCTGTGTATTGTCACCATCTGTTCCATGTTTGTTTAATTTAGGATAAGATATTGTTTACAGGAGAATTTCAGTGTAAAATGTCCTAGAATTATTTTGTGTCTTCATTTGAAAAATTGGAATCACTGTTTCAGTCTTTAAGCAAGAACTGAATTACTTTTCAAATTTGTACTGAGAAGTCATGTAATCAGCATAAAAGTGTAGTTAAATAACTTTGTTTTCTCCTATTCCCTCCTCCATCTTTCAGCTCCATTTTTGCTAGTTTTCATATAGAACTCTATAGTGAGATTTCAAAGTGAGCCTTTCCTCTCTGTCTTGTCTATTCTTTTCTGGTGCTACAGACTTTTGCTGTTACATTATTGTATTGATGTATCTAGGAAACCTTATGAAGCTTGTTCAAAAAAGTTAATAAGTGACTATTAGAAATTACTTATTTTTAATAAAGTTATAAATTATTTTTATAACTTTACTTACTTATACTTACTATTATATAGTTTGGAATTTTTATAATTTATAAAAGTCTTTATTTAAATATGCTTAAATCCATGCTGCAGCCTGTCAGTCAGCATGCAGTTATGTCATCCATACTGATGGATATTTTTTCCCTCTGATTATTTCAGGAAGTGTTTGTACCTCTCTTCCTCATCAGAAGTATAAGTTGCCAGTGCTAGACACAATGTTTGTTAGAAAGAAACATCGTGGGAATTACTCTGGGTTAATCATGTTGGAAGACTTTGTGGATTCCTTTGCTGAAGAGTCTCTTGGCCTGCGATATCCACTGTCACCTTTCATGTATACAGGCAAGCTGTCTAATTTTTTCTCCTGATCTTATTTGTGATTTCTTTTCATGTCCAAATGAGTATTGTCATTCAATTATATTGCCACTCCATATTTGTGGCCTTATCCTCAGGTTCTTCATTAAATTTTCTGCACTTTGGTGGAGGCTAAAAATCCTGATTTGTGTAAGATGAAGTAGTTTCTGATTCAATTTTTTTATCCTCTATGTAAAAGTGAATTATTTGAACTCTGTTGGCTTTCTGCTGCTGTGAAGTTTACCACTGTCCCATTTCCCCCATCAAGCCTGTGGCATGGGCAGAGGTGTTTCTCTGTGGGATCTAATGTCTATCTGCCTTGTATCACCATTTACTTGCTCACACCTAAACCTCACGAGGTTGTTTAATTCATGTGTTCTCTGAACTTCTGGTGAAGAGGACATACTAGGCTCTGCTTTCACTTGTGTATCAGAAGGGACAGTTCTAAAACACAAGGAAAACACATATGGTTCTTCCATTAGCAACCTAAGAGAACTATGTCATGCAGGAAATTACATGGAAACTATGTTCTTGGGACTGTGTTCAGACAAGAGGCACCTTTCTTTTGCCCTGTTTCTCAAGGCATGCTCCTTCTTAGGCCATTTGCCAGTATTCCTTCTATGAACATTTTTGTCTGGCCTTCTTAACCGCTGGAAATTTTCTGTTGTTTGAACACCACAGTCTGTCACTGGATCTGATAAGACCTAGTTGTTAGGCTTCAATGAGAAAAATTACTTGAGCAGAATTTAATGACTAATTCATTTTTGTAGTCAAGAAATGACACAGTGGGGGTCTTGTGCTCTGAAATTGTGTATCAGTATTGAACCCGGTGAAAAATGGTAGCTTTTTCTAGCAAAGACCAAAGAATAGTGTCAAAGCATGCATGTCTCTTCCCTTGTATGTTTGATACAGGTATAGAGAGAAAAAAGATGGAAGGACAGCAGTGCAGAAAATGTTCTGGAAGTGAACAGTGACTAACCACTCAATGCTAACATATTAACACTCCCAGGGAGTGCTTGTCACAGATGCCTAGAGAGTGTGAGGGGACAAAAAAAACTTGATTACATCCTCTGCTTAAGAACCCTTCTGTCCTGAGTTTGGTTTTGTAGTTGGCAGGAACAGTAACTAGTGAGGTTTCAAAAATCTCAAGTGGGTACTAGGAAAAGAAGAAAATCCCATTCATCTTTGTTTGCAGATTAAGGTAATAATGGAAAGTATTTAAATTTATATTCAGAAAGGGTTAATTAGGAGAGATGTGTAGGGTAAAGCAGAGTTTATTTCAGACTTGACTGTTTTGTTAAAAAGTTCTTTCTATTGTTGTTTGTGTATAATGGTAGATTGCAAAATAATTTTATTTCAGATGAACTTTAAATCTGAGATATAGCTGAGTATATGGTAGCTATAATACAGTGTTTTTTCTTGTGTTTGCTCAGCTTGTAGGCAGTACCTTGAGAAGTACCCTGAGGATACAAACCTTCTGTGGCAAGTGGAGGGAGGAGGAGATTGGTTCCAGAAAAAGTCTATTATGTCTATAATGCAAAAGGAAGGTCTCAAAATTGCAGGTATGGATGCTTTGTTTTGTTGTTTTCTGACACTATGTAAAAGTTGAACAAATACTTTACAAGAGTGATTTCTGTGAACACTGTGTAGAAACTAGCAGAAAGATTTCTATTTGTCCTGAAACCGTTGAGATCATATTTGGAATGGTGTCGTATTTTAACCCCAGCTGGAAGCTAAGTACCATGCAGATGCTTCTTCACCCTCTCCTCCCCGAGGAGGATGGGAAGGAGAGTCTGGGAAAAAAAAAAGTAAAACCTCTGGGTTGAGATAAGAACAGTTTAAGAATTTAAATAAGATAAAATATAATAATGGAGAGGGAGACAAAACCAGATAAATAAAACTGAAGACAGAAAAGTGTTGCACAGGGCAGTTGCTCACTACCTGCTGACAGATGCTGAGGCAGTCACCAAGCAGCCCTTTCTAGCCAAGTGTCCCCTGTTTATGTACTGACTGTGATGTTCTGTGGTGTGGAATATCCCTGTGGCCACTTCAGGTCAGCTGTTCTAGCTATGGTCCCTCCCATCTTCTTGTGCACCTGTTCACTGGCAAAGCATGGGAAACCGAAAAGTCCTTCAGAAAGGTTAAACACCAGTCAGCAGCAATGAAAACAGTGTGGCATCATTATTCTTGTACTGAATTCACAATGCAGCACTGTGTCAGCTACTAGGAACAGTAATAATTCTATCCCTTCTGAAAGTGGGATGATATCCACTCCTTATTTGCTGTATCTTTATGTCATACCCAGGTTCTGTTCTTTGCAGTTACCAGTTACTCTGACGCTGTTACCTTTTCTGTCTTCTGATATATACACATGCATCATGCATGTGTATCATTGCCTATGGGCCATCTCTCTAAAATGAGTTCCTTTAGTCCATGACTTTGAGTTCTATCTGTTGTAACAGTCTTCCAGAGCAGAAAAGATTTTGCATCAAGTTGGATTGTTGCATGCTGGAGCCAGTTCTGCTTCTGTCACCACTGCACTTGTTTGCCTTTGCAAAGTTAATTCTTCATTGGTCTGGGTGATTTTTACTGTAATACCCTTGATATGGCAATTGAATGGGAATCAGGTTCTGATCCCCAAATTCAGAATGGTGAAAACAGGTGCTGTGAGGTACCCAATTGAGTGATAGGTGTATAACCATGAAACAGACAGTATAAAGTGTTACATGGCAATTAGCATCATACAATTTAATTTATTGGCTACTCACACCCAAAATCAAATCCCCATAAGGAATGCAAGGGACTTCCCCATCTTCCTGTATTACCTGCTAAGTGGAGCCAAGTGCTTGAGCAAACTCAGTTCCACAAATTGTTTTGTCTTTTCCTGAAGCAGGAATAACCCAGACTATTTCCCTCAGCACACCACAGGAAATTTACCTCTTTCTACAATGTGTAAAAGTTTGGACTGTGGTGTGTCAGACTGACTGTCAGATTCCCCAGTGTTTACTTAACAGGTGGCTTCTGCTAAATGTGTGTCCCAATGTTTGAAGGTCCTGCCACACACTGTTCCAGGATAAATGGATTATTGTATCATTTCATTTTTCTGGAGGGTGGTACATGACAGAGAATGTGATATCTCCAGTCAATGCCATGGTCTTTGGCCCAGTTGTCTATGATGTTGTTTAGAAAATTAGTTGCACTACCTCATTCTGGAATTTCTGTCATCTTCTTAAGGTTTCCTTCTTAAGGCCCACTGTTCCTGGTGGGGGCATGGGGTTCAGGCTATGTTTCCTCCTCTCTAAGTGTTGCTTCCACCATTATAAGGACATGACATTTTTCCCTGGAGTTTTGAGGGAGTGTGATATAGTCTATGTGCCCAGTCTCCCCATATTTCTATTTCAGTTGTCATTCTCCATACTAGAGAGGTTTTAACCACTTGGCTTCTTTAATTGCATGTTTCACATTTATGAATAATCTGTGCAATTGTGTCCATGGTCAAGTCCACCCCTGGATCATGTGTCCACCTATAATTTGCATCTCATCCTTGATTATCTGAGGTGTCACAGGTGTGCACCAAGCTAGAAATAATTTTCCCTTTTATTGACAATTCTGATCCACCTAAGTTGCTTCAATCTTAGCAGCCTGATGCACTTTCTGGTTGTTCAGATGTTCCTCTGTGGCCCATTTCTTGGGTGTATCAGTTGCTACATAAGGTACTTTCACAACCAAGTTCTCCACCTAGACAGAATTATCTTGTCACAATGTGGCAGCTCAGATGGCTTTACCTTTTTGCTGCCATCACTGCAACCACCCCACAGGGCATTTGCCACTACACAAGTCAGTATAGAACTAAAATATTGGTCATTTTTCTTATTCAGCAATGTCTAAAGCCAGCTGGATGGCCTTCACCTCTGCAAACTCACTTGAGTAACCTTCTCCTTCAGCAATTTTTTGAAGGAGACTTGATCTCTGATCCTTTCCTACAATGTGGCAGAACAATCAATAAATAAGGCATATTTCTTCTCATTTTCTGGTAATTTATTACACAGTGAGTCCTTTTCAGTATGGGTCACCTCCTCTAGTGATATTCAAAAATCTTTTCAGGCCAGTCCTTGATTACTTTAAAAATTCCTGGACAATCTAGTTGGTGCAGTATTTCTGCTGGTGCACCATTGTGGTAGTGACTGGCACCTGTTATTCTTCAAGAGCCCCACAACAGAAGGGTCCTCTGAGAGAAAAAGCCAGCCAGACAGATGCTTAATTTCCTGTCTACAAGGCAGCTGTAGTGAAAGCCCAATGCTACCCTTTTGGGTCCATGAATTGTCCTCTTTTGAAATGGTCTTTGCCAAAGGTGCACAGAGTCTCTGGGACAGTCACAGTGACATGCTTTTGCCAGTCAGGCTAGTTTCAGCCTCGATTATAGTCAGCTGTTGGGACCTCCCTGTCACTCCAGAACTACATTGGGTTACTGTCCTCTCTAGCAGAATGGCATTATGGCACACTGTGCACTAATGTCTATTAGACCATTATACTCTTGTGGGTTTGACATTCTAGGCTACTGAATCCTCACATTCCTGTGAACTGAACTGATCATCATCTCCCACTGAAAGGAGGCAGGGCCCTCTAGTACTGAACATAGAATTCTCCACCCACTTTTTGTGAACAAGGATTAGAATTCTTTACCATAGAATCAGGGTAAGATTAGCCATTCCTTTCTGTCTGGGAAGTTGCGTGCTAGAGACTGGAGCAACAATTTTCCTGGAAGAATCCACATTTGTGACTGTTTTTCCTTACAGTTCATGCCTCTAGGGTGGAGGTGGATTTCCCATATAATTTTTACATATCCTTTCTGTGGTCCCACAGGATTTTAAAAGCCATGGTGTGTACCCTTTTTTGAGCAAAAAAATGCTCTCTTAATAGCTGAGATACTTGTCTATACAGGTGGGGAGTAGAACCTATCTTCTTTTTGTTGCTGTAACTCCTGGACCTGTTTTTCATACCTTTTGAACAGATTTTTTCACAACTGAGAGGCAAGACCATAGCTAGGAAGAGAGACTTTCTATGTATTCCCAGAATTAGCAAACCACTTAATCCACTGCAGATATTCCTTCATCTCTCTAGGTCATGAATGCCAGTGAATTGAGATGATGGTGTGCTACATATACAAATATCTACCATGTGGGTTATGTGCATTGGGCTTTGCCTAAATCTGTGTGTGACTGCACATTCTTTGGCTCATAACAAATCATCTCTAGCACAGCTAGCTCCCTTAGGTACTAGACATCTCTCTGTCCGTGGTGTCCACTTGCCCGTGGTGTCCACTTGCCTGGCTGATATGGAATGTCTTCCTTGAAGGCCTTTCCTTCACACTCGACAAGCAACTAAGTGCCACATATCTGCTTGTTCCCCCCTTGGTGGAGTGGGGAGGAGAATCTGAAAAAAATGCAAAACCACTGTATTGAGACAAGAACAGTTTAACAATTGAAATAAAATTAAACAGAAGCATAATGTAACAATAATCATAATGAGAAGAGAGACAACAAAATGAGAAAAATGAAACACGAGAGAGAGAACTGATACACAATGCAGTTGCAGTGATTAGCCCCTCCCAGTTTATGTACTGGGATTAACAAATGTGGTATGGAATATTTCTTTTGTCAGTTGTCCTGGCTGTGTCTTGTTCCCAGCTTCTTGTGCAACTGCTCACTCAGCATAAGAAAGTGAAAAGTCCTTGAATTAGAGTAAACCTTATTTAGCACAACTAAAACATCAATGTGTTATCTTACTCTAAATTCAAGACAGAGCACTGTATAAGCTATTAGGAAGAAAAGTAACTCTATCCCATGATAGAAAAGTAACTCTATCCACGTACAATGTCCTGAAAGCAGGACAAACAGTTGTTATATAAAGGTACTAATTTTCTCTTGTGCCTGTTTTCTCTTTAAAATCTTCACAGCAGGGATCTCAAAGAAGGCAAATAACAGTTTCCAAGCAGAGGACAATTCTTGTCAATCTGCAGTATCTGAAGCAGTTGGAACCAGGACTGAGGCAGAAACACAACTAAATGTAGGTACACAGTCTGTTACCTCTTTTTTTTAGTGTATTGTTATTGGAAAAACAGTTATGAGAAATTATTTTTGCTTACGTTTGCTTACTTGTTACTTTCTGTGTGGATGTAATGCTTCCCAGTGATGTAATGCTAATGTCTAAGATGCGTTGGTGGTTTTTTGTTTTGGATTTGTTTTGTTTGTTTTTTGCTTTGTTTGGTTTTGGTTGGGTTCTTGGTTTTTGCTTTTTTATTGGTATTTTTTGTGGACAGGTGGGGTTTCCCCATGCATGTAGAGTCTGTGCTGCAGCTGTCAGGGTCTGCAATTTGAGCCTTTTACCAGCAGATTACATAAACGAGAGTATTTCAACTATCTCTGAGATTGAACTGTTTAGAGAGTTTTTAGAGGTACGTGTCCATGTCACAGTTCAGTACAATGGCTGATGTTAAGTTTGCATGAAGAGTTAAACATTGTCTGTACAAAAAGATTGCAGCTTTCTTTGTATGTATTTTATACAGCAACCAGATTACAGCTGCTCGTGGACATGTGCTTATGAATATGTTTGGGTCATTAAATGTTATGAAGCTCTTCCTTTATTTCATTTGTATTCTGAATGCACACAGAATCTGCTTGACAATAATTCATAGCTCCAAATACCATGAGCATGGATTCGCATGCTTTAAGAAATGTCTGTGTTACTGACAGGCTTTCATAGAAGTCACTGCTTTAATTAAAAATGGGAAATAATGGCTAAATCAATACTCTCAGATACTAACGTTTAAACTTTAGATTTGGAATTTAAGTCAAGTTTTCCCAATTGAGAAATTAGTATTTCCCAAAGCAAAATTAACAGGAAAAATAGTGATGTTTTAAATCTCTCAATGACAGGAAGCAATAACTCTTAGTTGCCTTTCATTTGTAACAGTGTCTCTAGTCTCATCTCTGTGTTTTAGATAGATTCCAGTTATGATCATATCAGCAAAATTATCTAAAAACTTACACGTTTTGGTTATAGAGCTATATGGACATACCCGGAGAAAATAGAAGAGTGACAGTAGTTCTTTTGATTTTTGTTGCTGTGAGTTAAGAAATCGAGCCCTGCCTCTTGCCCTTTTCCAGAGGAAAAGACAGTAGATACCAAAGTGCTCCAGCTCCTCATAGCTTGGTAAAACTGCTGGCAGCTCTAAAATTGGCATCTGCAGTATCTATAAGCAGTTCTGCAACAGTTTGAAAATTGTTGGACCACCTAAGAAAGTAAAATACCCCACCTTCCCCCAAACCATGAAAAAACCATCTCCCAACTTTAATTTTCACCTTTCCATTTGTGCTTCCCATTTTGTGCATTTTAATTCTAGAAGAATTTGTTGTTCGTTTACAAATTTTAATGTATTTAGTACTCACTTGACACTACTTGTCTTGGTTTGAAAAGACAGGTGTCTGCTAAGGAAGGCAGGAGCCTCCCTTGAACTGGAAACTGTAAACCCCCTCCCTCTCAACTGTTATAAATTTAAAATTAAGGGGTTCTCAGGCAAAGATATGGGAGCAGGAATAACAGTTCTCCATTTGTTTTTTGGAAGAGATAAACTTCCCACTTAATAGAAGATAACTGCCACACCTCTCACTGATGGCTAATAGAATACACATTGTTTTGCAATCTAGGACACTACTTCAAATAGCGGAATGTAGACATGGACACTTTTTGCCAGCCTTCTTCCACAGTATTGGAAGTTAGACTAGAAAAGTGGACCAGGATGCTGGTAATTGCTGTTCCAGATTATTACTAGCAGCTAAGAAAAAACAATGTACATAATTTTATTTTAATGTGTCCAGCTTGTACTCACTTTACTGTATCAAGTGCTGAATCCTCAGCTAACTTGCAGAAAAAAATTGAGGTATTTAAGGGCTGATGTGGAGAAACAGGATACAAAAAATGCTCTTGGGAGAGGGAGCTAAGCAGCTTCCCTCTGAGGCAGTGCTGACTGTGCATGTAAGCTACATTACTGATGAATCACCAAGCTCTGGCTTTTCTTATTTTCTACATGGGTTGCCATATTCTGTTGGGTGTCATGATAAAAATAAAACTATAGAATAGCATAAAAGTATAAAAATAAGACTTTGCAAATAAATTTTGCCAACCACTACAGTGTAGTCCCTTGGGTTTATACAGAAAGGGGAAACAAACAGAAAGAGACTCCTTGTCATGGTTTGACCTGGAAACAGGATTTCTGGGATGCTGTAGATAGGGCCAATGAGTGCTCAGATTTGAATGTTGCCATCTGGCCCAACCACTGGGCATTGGATCCACCTCTGAGAACACAGGGTAAAAGCAGGGCTCTCCCCTGGCAGTTTCTCTTTGGATTTCCGGCGGGAAGGAGTTGGGTCTCTCCCCCGGCCCAGTTGCTGGCTGGGCGGGGGCAGGGGAAAAGCCATGCGGCCTGGCCCGGGAGAGGTAGGCATGGCCCCCCCAAGGGTGGAAGGAAGAAGTACAGAAATGCCGGGAAGCAATGGGCAGCCTGTTCCCCCACCTTGGAGACAGACAGAGAGAGTGCAGCCTGTGTTTGTGGCTGTTACCTTGAAATTTAGTAAACATGTGCTGGCAGCAGGCAGCCCGGCTGAGGAGATTGGGGGGGGGTGCAGCCAGGAGTCCAGCCGCCTGGAGGAGTTTTTAACCCTTCTTGGACAATGAAAACTTCACAGAACATTAACCCTTCCTAGAGGAGTGATGAAGGTCTGGACCAGAGAGAGAGAGAGAGTGAGAGATGTTGGAAGAATGGAGAAGATGGAGTGGCATTTTATGCTGGACTCTTTTGTGTAGCCATGGACAGAGCCATGTTTCCGTGTGATACAGAGACTGAGTCCAGGGGGAGAAATGTCCTAGAGCCAAGGAAGATTCAGTGTGGGTACTCCTCGGCCCCAGGGGGTATATAAAATATGGGGGGGGATAGATGTCCCAAAGGTGAGATACTGTGCTTTTCTGGAACTGGACAAAGCATCCTTAAAAAGACAACCCTGGAAGCAGCCCTGATTCTTGTTCGGTGGTGAGAGCACCGGAACAAGGACGGAAAAGGCCACCACGACACATGGAAGGACTCCCTCTCCTCTTGAGGAACTGAAAGTTGAGCATTCTAAAGGGATGGTGCTGGACCCAGAATTGGTGATTTTGGAAGACATATTGTATTGGGAATTTAGGGGGGAGGAGGAGGAGAGTGTTTTTGTGAGGTTTTCATTTTCCTTGTGTTTTCTTTTGTGTGTAGTTCAGTAATTGTTTTTGTAGTTTAGTTAATAAATTTTTCTTTTTTTCAAGTGGGAGCCTGCTTTGTTTATTCCTGGTCAAAATCTCACAGCAGACACCAGAGAAAGTGTATTTTCGTGGGGGCATTTGGCCTTGTGCCAGTGTCAAAACTTTGACACTCCTATAATTGAATTGTGTGGACACTTATAATAAGTAGAACTGTTAGGAAAAAATCTTGGTAGTATTGTTGACAGGTCACTTTGAAATCGTATCTTCTACATTGAGGCCAGAAGTAAAACACAGAAAAACTAGTCATCCATGACATAAAGATAACTTTTAAAAAAGATAAAATTTGCTGTGATGACACAGAAGACTTACTTAGCTACAAATTAAGAATTATTTCAGCAGCTGTTTTATAGAATCATTACTATGAGTGCTTTAGAAAGGTGCAACCATAGGTAGGATGATGAAGGTATTTTAATAAATTCAGAAAATTTTAGAATAACATTAGCTTTGCTTTTGTTCCACAGGCTGACTCTCAAAAAGGTAAAGAATCAACAGATGTTCATGCAAGCACATCTGAAGGTAAAAACTTTGATTATCAGTATTGCAATTACTCTAGATGGATAGTTTTGCAGGCTATTTCACAGCTTTTCATTTTACTTCATTCATCTGTAAAATGGATATAAAAACATGCTTTCCTCCAAGGTGCTGAGATTCAACTCCTATACCTTTTAGAGGAATTCAGATAAAATTATGAGTCTTGGTAAAGATACTATTCAGATAAAAAGTACCACAACGAAATGCTGTTTGTGGCACTCAATTTCTTTCATGAACTATTTTGGGTGGGGAGGTCATATGTAGATCTTAGTCTGAATTTGTTCGCTTAAATTTTTTTTGTATTGTTCTCCTAAGACCCTAATGCAACTCATGCTCCCTTCTGGATACGAAGCAGTCCTTTAAAACGTCAGAGGCTAAATAGAAGTAGACAGCAACCTGGACTTGAAACTTCCCAACGAGATGAGGGAAATGTTCTTCGAATGTCCAAAAGCAGGTACCAGGAGCCCATTTTTACTGATTTCTTATTTTGTTGCTTGGGCAGCCATGAACTACATTAGTGTCACAGCATGTGCAACTGGTATTTCTTCTCCTTTCTCCCTACTTTACTTGCTTGATTTTAAGATTACTAAAAGTAAAGTCTAACGCAAGATGGGAAGTTAGAAAAGTGAGACATCATTTAAAGAGTGATTGCATCAAAATGTAGTACCCGTGAAAGCTCAGTAGATACTAGAAATAGGAAAAGAGTGAAGGCTGAGAGTGTCCTTTTGTAACTGAATCTGTACAATAGTAAAAATATTTGTATTTGCAGCACAGTTTCTAGAGATAATATATCTGGACTTACATCCATAATACTCTGTGTGGTCTTTGAGGAAGTATCCCTTCCCCACTTCTTGTTACAGTCTTGTTTCTTCTTTATTGCAGTAAAATATGGTGTGACTGTTCAGCTGAGCAGCTGGTTACTGCTTGTCAGCTAATAACAAGTGTTATAGGGGGCCATGTCTTCAAAGGGAAGCCCTTTGCTCAGATAATATTTTAAACCATCATATCTGATCTAGCATCCTGAAAAGAACCCAAAACTATTTCCAGTTTAAATGATGTTAGCCTGTGTAACAATCATCAGATGTGGATGTGAAGAGTAGTGTAACTTGTGTGCCATAACAGTTCTTACAGAACAGGGCTTGGAGTAATAATTTGTACTGGCTTTCCATTCAGAATATCTATTTTAAGTAAATAAGTAGCCCCTTCCTCCCTCATAGACACACTGTGCCCACCCCACCCTGCTCCATGTGTATGTCTTCCTCTCATTCTCTTCCAAAGAAATCCACTTCAACCCCTTAAAGCCTCTTCAGACCAACTTGATTATCTTATAGGATAACTTGATTACCTTATAGGAAATCACTCAAGCTTGTGACATGAGGCTTCTTTAAACAGAATTTGTTGTGGGGGTTTTCTTTGTGTGGCTGAAGCCTTGCACAAGGCAGTGCCTAATTTTTGTTTAAATTGCTCTGTGAAATTACAGATATTTTATTGCTGTGCTGCACTGTGAGTGCATTGCCCTAAGCTGGTTCAAATAGGTCAAGCAACACATTTGATGCTGCCACAGCTTAAGAAATGCTGTTACTACTAATAATTGGCTAATTTGTATGTGAGAGGACTAACCTGATATGATTGGTTAGTAAACTAACCTAATTTGAATGTCAAATTTTGGGCCTTGCAAAATTAAGGCAATGAGGTAGCAGCAAAATGTTGCTGTTACACAAGATGTGTTACATGGTATTTTTAAGCAGGGCTAAGAGGAACACTAAAATGAAGGCGCCAGAACAGCGTATGATCTTGGTACTTTCCATGCACACCAACAAATTAATCAGGGTCTTCTGTTGTGCACTTTCCTATTGAGTCCTACTTTCATCTCAAGACTGGCATGTAGGATAAAACCCTCCAGTACTGCCTTTACTATGAGATCACAAAGTAGACTCCTGTGAATTTATTACATGCACTTTTTTCTTTGCTTGTATGTAATAATTTCAGTTCATCTAAACTTTATCATCTTGAAAATGAGAACTGAATATTTGAGTTACTGTTACTACCCTGCAGTAGTGGCAGTGCACCAGCACTTCATCTTTAGATATTTGCTAATGTAACCTCTAGCTGATGGTAACTTATTAATTCATGATGTGTTTATTGCCTTGAGTTACTTTCCAGTCATAGTCTTTGCAATATCTGTATTTTCAGTGATTGTACAAATACAGTTGTTTTCATAATTCCATTATTTGAAACTGTTTCTACAGTAGGGATGAGGGGAAAAAGAAGTTGCTGCTTTTCTTAACCCTTTCTAGCTTTCAAATATGTAATACATGACTACTTTCTAAATTTAAAATAACAAACTTCAAGAAATTTCAGATTTCTTTCCCATAAAATGGAAGTGAGACAGATATAAATTCATAATTGCCAAAGTAGTTTTCCTAGTTATTATTTTTTTCCTAGTGAGGAGTTAGCCATTTTTAGATGCATTTAGTTTTCTAGATTTGTATTTCTTATGGCAAGCGTGTACTACATAATTGGTCATGAAAGAATTTCCCTGCTGAGATCACCAAAATCATGTATTTATCTAAAATATATATCTTAATACCTACAGGCCACCACTTCTTTCCCCCATATCTGAAAGCCCTGAAGACTTAGTAGAAGTGCCTAAGGTGGATACTATTGAGAAGGATGAGGAAATAATTGTTGAAAATGAGGACCAGTCTGTATTAGAAGTGGAAATGCATGTATCACCCTCTGAGAAACAAAGTGAGATGGAGGTGAGCTGGATGGGATAGCAATAGCAGATGGGTTTGGAATACAGCAACAGTTCCTGTTAAATGTGGTCCTTGCTACCTTGCTCCATGTGATTCTCAGCTCTTTGGTTTTTTGCACCAGTGCTTCATTAAGAGGTGCATCTTAGAAGTTAAGGCTAGTACAGAATTAGTTTCAGAGAATATTTCACTGTACGTATTTTGAGCAATAAAGTTTATAGGATCTTCAGTAAGATGAATTTCTAGTTTGTCTACCATCCTAATTTTCTTCATTGATTTCTCCTAATAAGAAATTCCAGAGAATTGGGATAAGATCAAGATCTGATCCAGTATCTCTAATCTTAAAAAAAAAGTTTTTTCAAGACATCAGTACCTGGTATGCTTCAGTGACTTCTATTGGTTCTTTTTACTTCTCTACTTAAAAATTGCCTGTTGGATTTAAACATCAACTTTAAATCCAGCTTTTAGCTTCATCTGCATGCTAATAACTTGAATTTAAATTTCTGAATATTCTTTATGCCTAGCAGTGCCTCAGGGTTTTTTGTTCTTACTGATGGAAGAGAAAGTGGACTTTATGTATGTTAGTTTCAAGGAATGATTGCAGGAGGCATGACAGGTGCATTGAAAACTTCTTGTCTTGGCTCCTAATTGTAGGCTGTGGTCATATATTTAGTACAGGTGACAGTAACAAACTAATAGTCTGGCTAAGTTAGCCAATCTGCATTAAGTTCTGTCTTCTTAGTACACAATTCTAGATATCTCAGCTATCTGCTTCTCACATTCAGCTACAAATTTAGATCACATGTACATCCATTAGTGCTGGGGAACAATAGCTGGCCATAATTTTGACTAACAAATATGACCTTTATTTTTTTTAGGAAATGCCATCAGAACCTCTTAATGGTGAGGTAGCAGAAGAAACTGGTAAGACCTCACTCATGGCTGAAGGGGAGATGGTAAATGAAGTTCCAAGTGGTGAATCAAAATTGCTGTCTGAGAATCAAGGAAAAGAACCTGTAATGCCATTAGTTCCATTAACCCTTGATGCTCCAGCAAAACCCCCAGAAGACACTGAATCAGAGAAGGTGAGAGAACTGAAACAAAATTTGAAGTCATTTTTACTTCAAAGTGTATTTATCTTGCATGGATTTTTTTTCTTTTGTTAAGTAACAGAAAGTAGCCCCTGACATTGTATGAAATTACTGGGAGAAGCATTATTAGGCCAGATGATGTAAATCCATAGGGAGAATACACTAACATTTCTGTTTCAATGTGCAGAAGTGGGATCTATATGCATGTGATACCCAAAAGAAAGATATGTTTGCAGTAGTTTTCCTTGATAGTCACGAAACTGCTGTATCTCACTAAAATACTGGTTTGGTGAGAGTGAAAAGCCACATACTTGTTTTGTCTAGCAATTTGTGCCTGATGAGGTGTACAAATAATTAACTACTGCTAAAATGCCTTTGGTTTCAGAACCCAGGTTTTATTGTTTTCTTGTTTATAGTGCAAAAGCAGATTATTATATGCTAGCAAAACAATAGTTGTATTTGTCTAAATTAATTTTTTTCCCTTGGGATTAATATCAGAGTGTTTTTTCTGTACCTCAAATTATTCAACTCTTTTGAACAATTAGAAAATCAGAGAGCAACTCTGGATATGAAATGCAGGTCACAAAATAGTCTTGTGCAAAAAGGAGGACTGTTTTTTCAAGTTATGTATGTAGAATTAAAAACCTACTGAATGCCAAACTGTCCTCTGATGTTAATTACTAGAGGCAGTAGTTGTTTAGTGTCTTTTACCTTCAACTGATTGTCTTTTTAATTGTTTTCCTCCACCCACAGGTTTTAAATGAAAATGATTCAGAAATGCTGGCTGAAGAAGTTACATCAGTAGAGAAGGATGGCACCGAAGAACAGCAAGAATCTGAAAAGGCCAGCACTGAAAATGCAGCTGCTGTGGCATCAAAGGAAGAGCCCTCTGACAATGGCCCGCCCAACTCTGTGGTAACTGAAGCAGCAGAAGAATCTGTTTCTGAAAACCTGCCTTCGTCATTAGAAGATCAAAATGAGGAAGCCGGGCACAACTCACAGGAGGCCCCTGCTGCCTTGAATCAGAGCTCCTTGGTAATGGTTGAACTTGAGGGTGTTTCTTTTCAGCAGCCTTCTGGTCAGGAAGCACAGAAGAACCAGTTGGAAGAGCCCCCAGAAGAGTCTGCAGAGCAGCCAGATCACGACACGCAGACAGTGGCAGAGCGGGCTGCAGACAGCAGCTCTGAGGAAGCAGAAATTGAGGTACCCGTTGTAGATCGGAGAAACTTGCGAAGAAAGGCTAAAGGCTACAAAGGTCCACCCAAGAAAAAAGGGAAGCCAGCTTAAAAATCAAATAGTGATAATTTATCTATTTATAACAAGGCTATATTGTGTAAAATGTTAAGGTGTAACTGCACCATATCTGGCACAGGACACATGTGCTTAAAATTCTGTGTTGGATTTCCTCTTGGGTTCATCACCTTTCCTCAAGTTTTGATTTGTTTGTTTTTTAAATTTAACCACTAGAAATTGAGCTTCTTCATAGTATGAAAGTAAATAGCCAGTCTCCTCCCTTCATAAAGGATACATGATGAATAAATACAGTCGTGCTTTCAAAGGGAATAGTTTGTATATTTGAAGTGGTAGTCATGGAAGAAAAATGCAGTGTAAAATTCTGGCCCTGTCAAGGTCCCTTAAATTGCTATAGACATCCTTGTCACTGGACATGACTTGAGATAATTTTTTTTTAATAGCTTTGTGTTCTCCACTGTGGAGAAAAGCAGAACAAGAAAAATCCTTCATTGTTTCTTGTTCCCTTCCCACAGGCTTAAGATATTAAAAGAATGTAAGATTCTTCATTCTAGGTCTCAAAATGTACAAGGAAGTGTAGCTCAGAAGATCAATGCAACGTGAGCAGCACTTGTCTTTCATGAGAATCACTTGAAACAGCTGAGTCGGTAGAGTGCAGTGCAGTGTCTGCCACAGCACTTCCTGATAGTGGATTTCTTGAGCAAAGATTAAGAGATGCCTACGCAGCAAACTATTTGTAGCTTCCAAAGCAAGCATTTCGGTAAACCCAAGTTTTTCCAGAGTATATTGAATGGAGCCTCCATATGGAATCATTTGAACTGCCTTCCTAACGACTTGCATGTGTTAAGTGGATAGTTGCTTCCTTGTTGGGTTACAGGAAAAGGATATGACTACTCTTGACCTTGTTTTGGTCTGAATGGAAGTGGTTCTTTGTGTTTTCCAAATACTTGGCTGGTGCTGTGGGGTAACTACTAAAATGTTATGTCTTCCAGGTGTGTGACTCCTGTGAGCACTGACATTTCAGGTGGTTGTGGATATTCATTAGTGTATTAGTGGGTATTTCAGCAAATGCTTGCTTGCCAAACTTGTATGCCTTTAGGAGTTAGTGGGTGATACCTTGCAAATACTTCTAATTCCCACATTTGTTTTCTAACTTGAGTGTAATTTCTGGGATGATAGCTTCCCAGTTGATGACTTTTCTTAAAAGCAACAACCAAAATTCACTGTATGCCAACAGGAATAAACCCAGACTATTCATGCTCATTTCCCTTCTGAGGTTCTCTTGGCAAACTGTGTATTTAACTTGTCACACATACCTAAGCTGGCCTTAGTTTGCTGTGTGTTTCTTTCCAATAAATGCAGATCTTTTTGTAATAGGCTAAAAACTCAGAAATAAAAGAACAGTGATTCTGAGAACAGAAAATTACACCTTTTGTCCTGCATATGCCTTTTCCAAGATGTGTGAACTAGTCTTTTGCAGTGTTGCAAAAACAGAGGTACAAGGTTCACTTGAGTAGTTGCAATGCTGTCTTAACTTTTATCCCTTTATGAAGTTAATGTAAGAATCTGGTTTTGGATTTTATGCTTATAAAGTTTAACTCTATTTATATGATATTTTAACTATTTAAGATACATTCATTCACTTTTTATTTTTCAGGTGATGAACTGAAGTACTATGCTCCTTTTTAATCTGTTAAGAGCAACTTACAGGAAAAAAAAGGTGGCTAAAAAATGTGTTACCTTAACTTTAGATTCAGGGTACGTGAGATTACTGAGTTAAGTATGAATTTCTTGAACTATTGCATGTAGCTGTAGTATCTCATCAATATACATATACAGGTACTCATTATGAACCCCATGATTGATAAATATTCAAGAGCTTTCCTGATTGTGTGTAAACATATTCAAGTGAACCTTAAGCATTTCTAAAACTCATAAAGCTTTTTATATAAAGCATTATAAGACAAAACTTTTGATATTTTCTGTATGATTTCTCTTTTACTGCTGAGTTTAATTGTTTTAAAAAAACAAGTGGCTAGAAAACACATCTATTACATTGCTAAGAATTGGGGATTTTTGAGGACTGGTGGTCCTCAAAAAAAGAGTGGTTGTATACAATACACTGCAACTCATCTTCCATTTTTAGGACAAGCTTTACTGAAGATTCATCTTCTGAGTCTTTCAATGATACAAATGTATCCACTTTGAAAAAGTTAAGTACTCTTTTACTTCTGAGACCCAGAAATTTCAATTTCTTCTAGGTGGATTTTTGGTATGTATGTTTATCACTTATATTCCTGGTGAGGTTGGAACACTGTTCATAACAAGGTAATTTCACTCATCCAGCTTTTACTTTCATGGTTAAGTTGGAATTATTTCAATTAGTACCTTTCTTTTGAGACATTTGCAGAGTAAATACATAAATATTATGAGATTATGATATTAGGATAGTTTTAATTTCTATTGAGAATGATAAAATCTCTGATTTCATTTAGGTGAGTCAGTTTTAAATACTGAGCTTAAATTCACATGTTAAAAGTACACCCTTGAGTAGGTATCTTTATAAATCTGGGGTGCCTGGGATAATAGCTGATGAGCAGACTTTTACAAACAGAATGTGGCCAGTTGTGGTGCAATTAGCAATTCCAATAACCAGTACAGTCATGAAAGATGGACACTGTTCTAGCAGTGATCACAGCAGTACTTTGCACCAAATAACACGTTTTATTTCTACAACTTCTTTGGCATCAAATTTTCCCCAGTAAACACAGAGTAGCAAAATTAAAATACTGACTTTAAGTAATAGTTTGTATTGCTGTACTGATTGTCCCACAGGAACAGTAATTCAATACCTTATTAATTCTGTTACACTTATATAAGGGGACGTGTTTGACAACTATATTGACTGGAGTGCTTTACCTTGGGGACTATTAACTGTCTTATTAATATCAACTCTTAAACAATTTTAAAGATCCTATTGCACCAGCAACAAAAGATTAAAAGATCAACTTTATACAAGTTTGTACCAAATGTTATTACAACATGCTGTGGAACTATGTGTGTACAGTGAAAGCAGGCAGTATTATTTTTGAGCTTTATTTAGTCTAGGAATAGAGTTTAAAGAGCATTAATTTGTAACTTCAGCCTTGCACTTAAATGGTAAATGGTTTTGTACTTGAATCCAATATTTGTTCAAATGTCTGTCTTGTACTGCTTCTCCCATATTCTCTCTTGGTCCATTTTAATTTAATGCAGAAGTCTTTGCTGTTCTCCTGTTTCAGAGTCCTTCGCATGATGTCTGACCTTGCTGCTTTTTTGTACCATTTCTTTTGTAAATGTCAGTAAACAAATTGATCATTTACAATGTCATTGACACTATTAGCAACAAATTGGCCTACGTTCCAGCTTCCTTGCTTCTAAGTGACTGTTCTAAAATATTACTATGGGGATACACTTTAAATTTATTTCCACAAATGTGGTGTTAGATGTTTTCTAAACTGGTGATACCCTGTTTATAAATCTTATGAAAGATGTATTGCTATTGCATAGTATTGTACCTGAGTCTTGTTACTGTGTTAATTTTTCCTTTTTTTTTTTTAGTACTGTCTTGGCTGCTTTTGGAATGTTTTGAAGTAGTAATAAACTTATTTTGTGATTATTTTTTGTTTGGTTCTTAATATTTGAGTCCTTTTCTTCTATATAGGAAGCACATTTTAAAGTGGTTCAATGCACTGGAACATGAATTTTGCCACCTGTCTTCTACAAAGAAGTTTTTAAGAAATCACAAATTATTAATTAAAAACCCTTGTATCAATGAAAATAATTTTCTTTAGCTTTTGCATCAGATTTTATTTTTAAAAAAGCAGCAGAATCAGCTCTTCTGAGCATTATGGCATGCATTCTGCTGTTTATGTCTGTTCTGCAACATGATTAAAATGTCTTAAGTGCAGTTGTGATATTCAGCCAACAAGTTATGTATTTATAGCACTAAATATAGTAAAGGTTTTCAAGACAGCTGTAGGAAATTAAAATATTCTCTTCATGTTGTTAATGTTCAGCAAAGACTAAAGCAACAAGAACTTTGCTTTATAGAAATAAATGGAGATTAATCTATTCTGACAAAATGCCCTCTCTCCAAGCAAGTAACTTGCTGGTTTGTTACCCTCTCTTACTTTCAAATACTTGTAAGTTAGTAAGTCTAGAGTGGGGCAGTGTGTTACACTAATGAAATAGTGACAGGTTGTGGTTACAGTTAGTGTGTTTGTAGGATCCTACAAGAGAAGTTATGAAGATGGTACAAAAGCAGCTACCTTGACTTCCTGTCTGAGTTCCAGATCTGAAACCTGACAGGAGAAGTGTCTGTGATAGAACAGATCTCGTCTCTGGAGAAGAGAAAGCTCAGGAGGGTCTTAACCTTGTGTACACATACCTGGTGGAAGGGAAGTGTATGTCACAAGTAGTTTAAGTTGCTTAATGAACCACTGTCAAAGGTATTAGCAAAAGCAGGTTTAATATAAATTTGCAAATCATTACTTTAAAAAGTTTGATGGCAAGATTCGCTCTATTACTTACTAGAGAGATGAAGCATACAAAGAAAAATTGAATTAGAATCCATCTGAAATTATTCACAGAGATAGGGAATGCAAAAAGATTAGGGAGACCTCCTGCTGAGTCATGACATTCAGAGGACCCCCTTACTTTTGTAGAAGCATAGAAGATAAGGTTTGTTGGTAATTACACAGTGAGCAAGAGCAGGACATGGACTGAGATGGGTACATACTAAGGTAGGGCAGCACTTTTTCAGGACAAACATCCTTGTTCTGGCTTCTCGAAATAAAGCACAACATGGTACAGTGCAGGAATGGGGCTGAGGTATCCCCGTGACTCCATGAAGTTCAGGTGCACATGTGCCCCAGGACCTGGGCACCCCATCAGCTGGATTTTCCTTTCCCTTTTCCCCCTCCCTCATCTCTCTTCCTTTTCACCCTACCCTTTATCCAAACTCCACTGGTGAGTCTAGGAGATCAAGGACTAACATACCAATTTCCATGCTAAGTATGGAATTTTGAGGATCCTCTGACTTTTATCATTCTGTTCAACCACAAGCACATATGAATTTTGGATGCTTCCTTTTCCTTACAGATGGGATGCCACAGCTTTCCAAACTGCTGATAGAGCACGATTGAGAACAGTCACAGTTCTGGACTTCGTCAGTCGTTTATCTGTAAAGGACTTGGCAACACTCAATCATTGACTAGTTTAACATTTACGAAGAGATTCAATAGGATTTACTCAACAATATAACATAATTATAGATCTGAGATGGCAATGCTTATAGTGTACTTGCTATAGTGTGTTTAAATCAACTCACAGATATGTGTGTATATGTGCATATGTACAAAGATAAAGATACCTACTAAATTTCCCCTTAAGTTCAGTGAAATACTCATATTGAATGCCTTTGCATTTCTGAAGGAGTGAGGGTTGAGCCTTAAGCAGTATGGGGAGCTATCAGTTCAGGTCCCATCTTTAGCTTTTGACATGGATCCTCTGAGTATTGCAAACTCTTGAGTTGGTGAGCTGTGGGAAGTGTTTCACTCAGAGGAGCCTGCTGTGGCCCAGGAGGGTTAGAAGGGCTTCACTTAGGACCATTGTTTATAGGATTGCAGGTTGACTGACTTAAGACATCAATTAATCATCATCCTGGCTGTAAGCAATTACTGGAATTCTTCCAAAGTCCAGTAATAATAATATCGTTCCACTGGCTATGGTTCAGGTAAGTAATGTTCGAATACTATTGGGGATGAGCAATCATCTCCTGTGCCCCTTCTTGGTTAGGCATCAGAAGTTCCTGTTTATGGAATGTTTCTGATAAGCTCAAGGGAAGTTAAACTGTGCAGGAATCATTAATCAAGGCAAAAGCCTAATGAGATCTATGGAGGAGGCAGAGGCTATGTATCACTGCAGGATATAAAGATGGATTAAGACTCTGTGATGCCCCGTTGGGGAAAAACTGGAATATAGGAAATTCTATTTAAATAAAAACTAGCTTAAACTAGAAGTGGTCAAATGCTGTATCAGGTTACTCAGAGGTGGTGGAATCTCCCCACCTGGATATACTCAAATCTGCTGTAGGTGACTACTGCCTGTATAAACTGGAAGAAATTTATTAGGATTTGACTTTTAATTTGTCCTAAAAACTCTTTGGCTAGAAGTGAAGTACTATTTAAGAGTAAGAATATAAAGTAGTGATTGTGGATATTTATAGTGATAAAATATTTCTGTTTGCCACTAAATCCATGACTGGAAGATTACCAATTCAGTTGTAACATTGCTGAAAGCTTCCAGTTTAGAAGTAGCCTTTGATTTTTTTTTTTTTGTTTTTTTTTTTTTTTTATTTTTATTTTATTATTTCAAGAATGCAAGCTAAATATATATTGATCAGCTAAAGCTTGTGACCTTTAGCTTCTCTTCAGTATTTCTTAAAGCCACCAAAATTGCTACAAATAATTGTAGTATCAAGACTGTCAAACCATTTTCAAAGTTCACATATTTAAGCCCTTTTAAATTCATACATATTAACTTCTGAAACTGTTCTCTTGCTTGAAATTAAGGTGCTACACTCTCCTAGATTAATTCATTCCATTAATGCAGTCGTGGAAAGAAAGGAGAGAAAGGCAGGAGGTAAGGAGGCAGGTAGAGAGTAGCTGCCCTTGTGGTTATCTTTCACCCTGCTCTGTGGTAGTGCATCCCCTGCTCCTTTTCCAGGCACCACAGTGATATGACAAAAGCCTGCTGGGCCTCAGCCATGACTGAACAGCATCAGGGCTCAGCTCCTCCTCATCAGGGCTCATCAGGAACACTGCCCGCTCCCAGAAACAGCTGACAACAAGCTCCTGTTTTCATAATGAAGAGCCTTGAAAACAGTTTCTCTTGCCTGACTGCCCTAACATCTTTGCTCTAACACTTTCAAATAAAGTGGCTGACCAAAACTATGGCCAGGATGAAACATTGTTATGACTGAAATCCGCTCTCTCGGGCCCACAAACAGAGGTCAAAAATAACATCTCCTGAGCTGCAGCAGGCTGCAAATAGCAACTTCTAAGTGGGGCCTCTCAGAGCCAGCTAACCCTTGTTTGTTGTATACACAGGATTGCTGAACAAGAATACCCTCACTCCTTGAGGCCCAACCCTTTGGCTGCTGAGGACATCAAAAGCATCCAGACTGAGTATTTCACTACCTTTGAGGACAATGTTTCACAGATACCTTAGGCACTAGTTCTCTGTGTGCATGCATGTGCACATATGTTGCAGAAAATCTAGGAGAAATTCTGCTTTCTTAGATGTTTAAGTATCTTAGGTATCTAACTTAGGCCTGTAAGGTAAAGACGTAAGCTAAATGTTATCAAGTGTTGCTCTTTTGCTAAGTTGTTAGCCTACAATTTAGGTTAAGTCCTGTTAAATGTTATTCCTCTGTTAAATTGTTGAAGCTGTTATAAGTTCAGTTATGAGTGAAGTTTAAGCTATAAGTTACACATGGTTACGTTTGACTGCTGCTGGGCTTTTAGGCTGTTTTCTTTTTTATCCCTGCCCTTTCTATCCTTTTGTTACACACACACAGACACATATACCCTTGATAGTTCTTGGTTAATTTCTGTTTTGATTTACTAGATTTTGTTTTTTGGTTTGTTGTGTCTTTTTTCCCTTAGTGTGCCTTAATTGTCTCATAGAAGTAGAGCAAATCTTGCCAATCAACTTCGTTGTGCTGTTGCTTAATATCAAATCTGTTTCTTTCAGGTGCTCTTGCCAGTGATTTTTTAAGCAATCTCAAACACTCATTTGTCACACACACCCCCATTGCTGCTCACATGTTCCCAAGCCCATGATTCTGCAGGGGCAGGTATCAAACTTGGTGCTTAGTTTCTAATGTCAGTCTGCAGTAACATTCCAGCTGCAGCCTCCCAGGTCTTCTTTCCCAGAAGATCTGTACCTTCTTCTGTACCTTTAGTTGTTACAGCAGGACATTGTGTGAGATAGAGGCTGTATTTCCCATATGGGAGATTTCCCCTATGGGAATGTGACCTGAATTAGGTACAACATACTTAAGCAAGGAAACTGCTATTGTAAAAACACCAAGAAGGTTTAGATCAAATACATACCACGCGAGGAAATAAAAATTAAATCTCTTTATTTGGACAATGTTCAACTGAGCAAACATAAATATAAAAATGTGAGCAGTTGTTTCTGGCTGAAGTTCCTCATCAGCTTGTCAGGGTCACTCTTCTGGAATGGCTGAAGGTTCCAAAGATTTTGTAAATTTGGGTAAAGTCCACTTATTTTGTAGGTGTCCACATCCAATACTTGGTATCCAATTTAAACAAGTAGAATTGCATTAATACAGCCATCATTTTCTGGATTATTAGTTACTTGGGCGTATTTCCCTAGAGAGAAAAGGGAATTACATGTGTACAAAACCTGGAAGTAGTTCTTACAGATTAGATCTTTCTATGTTTGCAAATTCAATCAACAAGTCTCTACAGCACAGGGACTCAAATGCATATCTAAATCTACCTTCTACTGAGCTGTAAACTTATGTTCTCAAAACATTATACTAAGGCTCTTTTTTAATAAATGGATCATTTAGAGTTCTGAGATTAAAAAAAAAAAAAATCTTCGGTTTCCTACTGTCCAAGTGAACTCCTCTGTTAAATGAAGTCTGTCTGATCCTATGAAGATCACAGAATATGCTAAGTTGAAAGCGATCCACCAGGATCATTGAGTCTAACTTCTGGCCGTTAGACTGTCCTGGCACAGGACACCCCCAAGAATCACAGCATGTGCCTGAAAACACTGTTCAAATGCCTCTTGAAATCAGTCAGGCTGGTGCTGTGATCTCTTCCCTGGGGAGCCGGTTCCATTGCTCAGCCACAGCCTAGGTGAAGAACCTTTTTCCTGATACCAATTTAAACCTCCCTTGACTCAGCTTGGTGCTATTACCTGAAATCCTGTCACCTTACACCACTGTCACTGGTCATAAGAGTGAAGAGATCAGGACCTGCCCCTCAGCTTCCTCTTGTGACGACACTGAAGACCACAGTGACATCTCCCTTAGTCTCCTCTGCTCCAGGCGGAACAAACCAAATGACCTCAGCCCCTCTTCAAACACCTCCCCCTCCAGACCCTGCATCATGTTTGTGGCCCTCCTTTGGACACTCCCCTATAGTTTTGTATCTCTCTTACACTGTGGCACCCAGAGCAGCCCCCAGCACTCGAGGTGAGGCTGCCCCAGAGCACAGCAGGACAATCCCCTCCACTGCCTGGCTGATGCCCCCCAAGGACACGGGTGGCCCTCCTGGCTGCCAGGGCACTGCTGGCCATGTTCAACTTGCCATCAACCAGGACCTCCATGTTCCTTTCCATGGCACTGCTTTCCAGCCTACTGTTCCCCAGTCCATACATACAACCATGGATGCCCCATCCCAGGTGCAGAATCTGTTAATTAGGCACCTACACAGAACTTCCACTGCAAGTGTAATTCAACTGCTCATGGTTCACATGGTAACAGATTTGTGGTATTGCTCAATATGATATACAAGCAAGTAAGCTGAGTCTTTGCTCTGAACTTTATCCAATTTGATTTTGCAAGTGTGAATGGAAAGCGGGAGATTAACACTTAAAGCATGTATTTTTAGAGTTGCTATTGGTTGCTTCTGCTACAGCCCAAACCTAACTTTTAACAATCCATCAACTATGACTAGAGGATAGAGATCTTGACAACACATGATGCAATGAAGATCAAAAACTTTAAAAAGTAGTTCAGCAGTATAACTAGTTAAATTTACTCACCCCAGATAACTTTGCCCCCTTGTGTCACAAGGCCAAGCTCGCTCACGTTCACCTCAATGACAGTACCCTTAGTAATTACTCCCAGCTGTGTATACAAAGGAGATGATGGATTCTTTTTCACACCAAGGATAGGCAGGCAAAAAGTAGCTTTAAGTTCAGGATGTGTCACATGTGCCTTCTTGAAACGTAAGCCCTGTTGCATAAAGAGTGTTAGAATGAGTTAATATTTGCTTTAAACTCTCACAACTGATCTAGTTAAACACTGGGAATTATGTCCTCATCTCTATATATTTAGAAAGACTAGGAAGAATGAAACAACTTAGAATACAGAATGCCATCTGCCTATTGTAGACTGACAGACTTATTTTAAAATCTAGTTAATAAAAAGATAAAGCTTTCCATGTACGTTTTCAGGATGTCAATTTTTAGTAGCAGCTCAACAATAATACTTGTTGCCTTGGACAATTTCTGTTCCATGAAGAAGTATGACAAAATATGAAATACCCATCTCCTAGAGCAGTTTTTATCTAGTGACCTGCACTTCATAGAGGGTACTTTACCATTATGTACCATAAATTTTTCTGTGTCAAAAAAATCTTTCCAAGGCTGGTGTGTAAGACCATCAAACTAGCAGTTAAGTACAATTCAACGGGCAGCCTGCACAGTGACTGTTGAGTCCTGGAAGGGAACAGGAATGGCTCTTTATATAAAACCAACACTATCTCACTGAATCCAGCTCTTCTGCCTGTGTGCTGCCAGGCTGATAGAACCCAGGCACTGCTCCTGCAGCTGAGTAAGTAAAGGCTGGACAGGAGGCACAGCTCTTCCCTTCACAGTCACAACTGTGCTTCAAGCTTATTTAAGCCAAAAGGAGGGAATTCTGAAATCCTATAACAGAGTGGGCTTCTGCAGTTCGGAGAATCAGTGCAGTTTGAAAAAGACACTGTCATCTTTAAAATATATGCAAAGTATTTTTGAAAAAGATTTTCCTATGCTAATGCAAAAGCTAATAGCTTTAACTTACTAGCATCATCTGAGTTATAGGAAAAAAAGCAGGAATTTCAACATAGACTGGGACTCTAGAGGCATCTCCCCACCCGCCATGCTATTAGAGGTTTATATTTTGGCAAGGAAACCAACAGGAATGTTCTACATGAATAATGATCAAGTGCATAATCACACAAGAAAGTTTCTTTAACACAGAAAATCAAAGCAGTAACTCAAAAGAATTATTACTTAAATGTTCTTTAGGCTCTAAAACATTACCATTGGTCGAATGAATCGCTCGTACTTAGGAGGCTTCCTAGTAAAGCCATCTCCAACGAAACAAACTTTTGTAACCATCCTCTTCCATGCCTTCTTCTTTCTCTTTCCTGTACGAATCACCTTTAAAACTTCTGTTTCTCCTTGTGCACGAACTTTTGGCACAGGCACCTCCCACTTCCCCTGGAAGGAGGGTAAAAAAAAAAAAAAAAACAAAAGGTCAATATTCTTACCTGTCACATATTTAAATGAAAGGGGAAAAACCAAAGCATAAAATCAAATTTCTGGAAAGCAAAGGGTTAGACCATAGTTGTTATGCAACTCATAGCCACTTATTTAAATAGCACTTTAAAGTTCCAAAAACCAAGATACTGCATTTGCTCACATTGTCCTAAACTGTTCAGTCACTCAAGATTTCATGTTTTAATCAGTCTTTGCTTGAAGGCTGTTACATAACCTTGGCATCAGCAATATAAAGTGGTTGTTGTTATTTTAGGTATCTGAACTTTGATACATTTACTTACAGCTTTTTCCTTTCTTTTTTGTTTGATCATGTTAGAGAGGACCTTGGCCCGGGACTGGCCCTCTCTGTCCAGCAGGTATGCTGGTACAGCTCCTTTGGGTGTTTTTTCATCACTCTTCTGCTTTGTATTTCTCTTCTCATGCATTTTAATGCTGCAAAGAAAGAAAACCAATATTAACAACACAAGGAAAAAGACTTATTTTTAGATATACCATTTTAACTTAGCCTGTGCCTGCTCAAAGTTTTCTTTAAGAGGTATTTGTGAAGTATTATATATTAATATTTAAGGAAATATATATATATATATATATATATATATATATATGGAATAATACTAAATAATTTTCAAGTAAAACTACTAATTTCATTTAATCTTGTCATTTCCTACCAGGACAGGAACACAAGAAAGACATGCACCTCTTTAAGGAATTTCTGTGCGACCCGAAGCAAACAGCCAAGCACTTTGAGAGAGGGTAGCCTTCCTCTCTGCTGACAAAAAAACCCCATTCTATGCCTCTTCTGAGATTTGATGGCAATGCTTACACATGTGAGGAATGTGTGTTTGTAAGAGGAGCCAAGTTTTGTTAATTTTGAGGCTGTTTACTGGGGGGGAAGAAAAGACCCACAAACTAATAAAGGGTTAATAAACCCATCACCTCTAAAAGTAGCAGGAAAGCAGCTATCTACACTTTGAAACCAGCAAAAACTACACGGTGGATAGGTATGAAGTTCATTAGCAATTAATGAGAATGTTAATGATGCCGAGGCAACAAGATAATGCTTGAGCTATGCAAAAAGCTGCAGCTATGCAAAAAGAAGTAGTTACTTTGTAGCAGGGTATGTGAATGATGCATGTTTTAATAACCTGTAAATTTAGCACAACAAGCTAACTGCAGAAAGCTAACCACTGCCTACTGGAGCAGACAATCTTACAGAGCACCTGCAGGAACTGGGGTGAAAAGTTCAAGGCTGAGGAAGACCAAGGAGCCTTCACCAAAAACAACCACCAGGAGGCTGGCAACCACCTACTGCGGAAACCATGCATGTGCTACAAGGGCTCACGTAATCATGCAGTTAGAAACTATGTCTCAAAATGAAGGCTACAAAAGTGTAATGTGTGCATTAAGTAAAAAAAGCAGACAAGCTTTTCTCTGTAAAAAGAACGGACAGGTGAGTTTGTGGTGCTGCTATCCCCCTCACTTCCAGCATCGAATAAACAAAGACCTGCTCTACAGGCTTTACACTATGGAGTACTACTTTCTTGCCTAGTTTTCAGGCATCATTAACAGCTTTGATTTCAAGTTTTCAAAATTTACAGAAAAATGCTTTTATCATCTATTATTGACACTGCTGTTTATCCTTGCAGACAGGCCTCATCTTCTGCTTAAATACTTCGTATGGTACTGTACATTTGCTATTAACCACTAAAAAATACCGCCTCGTTACACTAACACAGCAGCTGATATAAAAGCTCCTAAGAATTGCATTCACTTTTTTCGTCATGATTACATTAGTCGCGGTTACTGCCCATCAACACTTGTCTCAGGAAGTACTTCTAGAAGCTAAATTGTTAACATTCATTTAAAAGAGAGGGACACTGAAATGTGTCTGCTGCGGCAAAGCCCCCTTCCTTCTACAGCCCGATCGCTATTTAAGACCATAACATGCGACTCAAGCAATAATGAGCTCTTTGTAACAATATCAACGTCTCATCTCATCCTTCAAGCGTCAAGATGACGGCACGGTATCAGAGAGGAGGCGGACACTCACGTCTTTTTCATCTGTATCTTCTCGGCATGCCGCTGCTTATGATACAGCTTCGCCTTCAGCCCGATCATCTTCTTGGCCTTGCGGGACCGCTCGTGCGCCTCCCGGCCCTCCTTCTTCCTCCGCTTCTCGTGGTAGTCCAGCCGGTAGCCATAGCGCTTGCGGTGGAGCTCGATGTGCTCGTTCTGCGGCTGTGGGCACACAGGCAGCGCGGTCAGCGGGCACGGCCGCCCGCGGGCCGGCGACGGCTCCTCCGCCGCACGCGGGGAGGCCGCGGCCCGACGGCGGTACCCTCACTGCGGGCCCCACCCGGCCTCCCGCAGTCTCCCATCCCTCCCCTGCACCGCCGTTTGCATCCCGCCGCCCGACCCCGCGCCCCGCGCCCGCGGCTGCCGCATCCCCCCGCGCCGGCTCCCACCATGTCGGCAGCCCCGCGGCCTCCTCCGCGGCGAAAAGGGCGGGCCTCCTGGGAAGTGGCGCCGAGTGGAAACGCTTCCGTGCGCCTCTTTGGTTCCTCTCCGTGGAGAGGCTGCGGTCCGCGTCCCCCGAGGGGTCCGCGCCGGACTTGACGAGGCCAGGGAGAGGGGGAGAAACAGAGCGAGAGAGGTCCAAGAGGCGCTTTTTGCTGCCTGGTCTGTCAGGTTGTGGAGGGAGAGCGGAACGCGGGAGGGAGGTGAGGTAGCGGGGGAAGGCAGAAGTAGGTTGCCTTCCGGCGGCTGCGCTGCCGGGGCAGGTCCGGCGCAGTCCCGGGCCGGGCCGAGGGAGAGGTCCGGGAGTAGAAGGTGACCCGGAGCCGGCGCACGAAACGCCCCGGGGGTTCGGAACGCGGCCGGAAGGCGGTGTCGCTTTGCAGAGAGCCTCCGGGGGTCGGCGTCTGGCGGGACTCGGCTGGGCTCGGCTTGCGGAGTCGTCACGGACAACGTGAAGGCAGCGCGCCCTTCCCGCTCCCCCGGTCAGCAAACTGCGCCGGCACCATCGGGAGGCGTGTGCGAATCGCAAGATGAGGGAGTGGAGGTGAGCGTGTGCGCTGAGCCCTTACTCTGCGTTGTGAAACTACTCCGAAACAGAAAGTCACGGGAGCTGGACAGTGATGTCTCCTCGAATAACCGGCAGCCATTTAGGAATGCTTTTGACGCTGCTGTACTTAATATTTTCTACTGTTTCTGACCTAAATAGGTACTTTGCCCTGCCATCCTTCGTTCTTCAAGACTAGAAAAGCTATTTGCACTTTGCTCGCCAGCTCTGGAACTTATCTGAGAGTGAGTGTAAATTCTCTAATTTTCGTTATTCTGCTTTAATTTTTCCGTGAGAAATATATTTAGTGTTTGTGGGCATGCTTTTATGCTGCATTTTTAAGACTTAATAATATTATTATTACAGATCTGACACTGATTTAACTTGCAAAGCAATAACCTGAAAAATATTAACCTGATTTCCCATGAAAAAGAATGAAGTTTTGTGATTGAGTTATGTCAGAGGAACATGGTTAGCCTATTTCCTGTCAGAAACATTTTATACAATGTTTACTTACCTTGCCAGGGAACAGCTTTAGAGACGGGAGGCAAAATGTTGAGAATTATGGGGAAATTTTCAGTGAATGCATTGAAGCCATCAAGTTTGTGCAATAAGGTAAGCTTTCCCCCTGGTTTTGATAGTTCCTCTGTGAGCAGGGGAAACACTTGTGTTATTCTGAGTAAGCTTTTTTAATTGATGTGTTGGTTTTTGTTTGGGTTTTTTTGTCTTTAATGGTTGGCCTCTGGACAATCCATACTTTCATTTTGGAATGGGACAGTATTGGGAACTGAATTTGTAAATTTTGTGTAAATTTTTTGACTGCTTAACTCTTGTAATTGTTAAATTATTGACGAAAGTAATTAGATGTATTTAAAAATTTTTGGCAATTGAAAAATATTTTGATGCTGCCATAAATTTTTACTGATTATCCCAAATACTATTTGGATCAACTTTGGTTTAAACCTCAGTTTAAACTTGGTTTAAACCTCAGTGGACATCAACTTCAAGCATCTGATTTTAAATAGTTGGTTTTTTGACCTTGTATAAATACCCAGCAACAATATCTGTTCCTGTAGATTTTTTTTTTGAGATTATTTTTCTACAGCTGCCAGAAACGTGGCTGCAAAGTAGCTAGTCATAACAATTAATGTTCTGTATAATTATTTTTTCTTTCAAGTACATGTATTTCAGAAATACAAAAACGAGAGTCATGGGTGTGACACAGCGAAGCTGCAGTCTGAGAAACTACAGTTCTCCACCAGGTATAAGTTTATGTGGTTTTCTTTGTAGTAAGGATTAATTTAAAAGTGAATAAAAATAAGAAATTCTTTCTATTTCTGTACAGTTTCTGTTTTGTATTCTTTTGGTCATTTTTTATAGAATTTAATGCATGAAACATAAATAGAGCACTTAGCTCAAGGACTGAAGAGTTTTGTGTTGCTGCTCTTTTCTCAATATATTCACAGTATAAAGCCTTTAGAAAGCAATAATAAGCAAAGGTACATGTAATAAGAAGTCAGGTGAGTTGTGAAGTGTGCTGGGACCTCTCATTAAGGGTTCCTGTAAGATGCTGCTTCGGTGTGTTTCTGATGGGACTGATGATCTGTAGGTGGTAAAAGAATGTTGGCTTAAATATAGTTGAATTCTGTGTGGCCTGTCAAGGATGAACTATACTACTTTTTTCCTGAAACACAACTTCAGTAGCTTGAAGAACTGAATTTGGGTTAGTTTCATAAAAAATTACCTTGACAACTTATTTCATAGTTAAGCTGTGTGAGAAAAAACGTATCTTGCAAGAAAATAGCTTTTAAAACTTCCCAGTCCCATATTTTCTCAGCACAGTTTAGCTTGCCTTTTGTCCCTGAGAATTATGCTGTATAGCTTTAAGGCTTAAAGAGGAAATAACTTTTCAAATTAATTATCTAATCACCAGTTCAGATGAATGTCTGCATTACAGTTGTCTTGAACTGAGGTATGCTTCTGCAGAGTAAGATGATGATACTTTCCTCTGTTGCCTTTTTTCTGTTATTTCTAAATTACAGCTGTTTTCTCAACCATTTCTCTTTTTTTGAGATGGGGAGAGGTTTATTTAAAATTAGGTTCATATCTTTAAAAAATTGAGGTGGTAGAGATTACAGATTGTCATGACTTGTGGCTCTGAATCTTTTTTTTAAATAAGGTTTTTAGAAGTTTTCTTAAATATATTTCTACATTGGATTCTGTCTGAAAAGTTTTTTCTTTCTTTTCTTTTTTTTTTTTTTTTTTTTTTTTTTGTTTCCAGGAGATGTTAAGTCTCTGCATTCTGTCATTAATCCTCATATATCCAGGTACATCAAGCTAGTTTATTGTTGGGATGTAACTTCAGTCAGAACAGTTGATGTGATAAAGCATTGTAGGTTGTTGCCATGCCTGTCTGATGTGCATGTTTAATATAAAGTTAGTACTTGCTTACCTTTACCCTTGTGGCATTCTAATAGAGAGTGCTTGCTCGTGGCACAAATGTCCTGTGTTGTGCCTTGCTTGCACCATCCTAACCAAAACCAGGCTGTTAGGGAAGCTCCCAATCCATGGTATTGCTGGGAGGTGGAGAAGGGGGAAGGATGTCTTGGTAGCTAGAGGGCAGTGGGTGGGCAGGGCTGTGCGCTTTGTTTTCATGGCACGTTTGATGAGGACAAGGCAGTTAGGGGCTAAGCTGCCAAAGAAGTGCCTTAGGGATGAAGTTCCCTTGGAAGTGTACCTGAGGGTGAGGTCAAGGTCATTAGTGGTGAACATGGGGCTGATCACAAGCTGTGCTGTGCAAAACAAGCAAAGCAGTTTTGGAAGCTACTGGTGAAGTACTTCAGGAAGGAAGAGTAGGCTGAACGGGATCAAGGACAGCTTCATGGGAACTTGGGTGTGCTGTATTTGGGGTGTAAAGCGTATCTATGCAATAGGTTGTTTAGAGCACCAGGTGTCAGGGATTAGGATGGATAAGAGAGAGGAGGGGCTGTTTCTGTTTGTCGGGAGGGCAGATGGGTGAGCATGATCCCCAGAGGGGGTTTTCCATGAAGTGGAGCTTGGAAACCTGTTGCAACACTGTTCAGTACTATTGATTTGAAGAAAATCCACCATATCAATACTGACATTTTTCAGTGTTGGAATGTACACTATATCAGATATGCAGCAGAGAAGCAATGCTATTAATCTGGTGTGCTGTTCTTGGGGAATATTAATTATACAAATAAGAATTATCACAGGCTTAAAAAATTACTGCACTAACCACAATGTTTTCACTTAATGCAGAATCCGAAACATTGGCATTATGGCCCACATTGATGCAGGCAAAACTACAACAACAGAGAGAATGCTGTATTATTCTGGATATATAAGAACACTTGGAGGTTAGAAATGCTTTTTGTATTTCAGTAGGTTTAAGAAATTTATAGTGTACCATTACATGCAGTACAGTTGCTGATGGAATATCTCATGTAGGAGACAGTTGTTCCAAAGTTGTGTTGCAGTTTAATTGAATTTTAATGCATGTTCCTTTTTGCACTAAGGCAGTTTTGATTTTAGATATCATAGGTTGATATTTTTCTTTTACTTTCAGCATGTTATGTTTTATTTAACATTTAATTACAGAATCTCCTTATTTTGCTGGTTGCTAATTGGCTATTCTGGTAAAGCAGTTTGTTGAGTTCTCTTTTGACCTGTGAAGAGGGCAGAGTAAGAAAAAATATCCATTTCTTTTGAAAGCCATGACACAGAAAGACTTCTTTGCTACAGCAAGTTCAATAGAATTCTTCAAGATTGAAATGCTCACAGCAGCCTCTGTTTGGGTTTCGTTTTGACATTTTAAGTTTTATACCCTGTTCTCAACTGTATATGACTGATACTAATTTAAAAATGTGAGCTGCTTCTCTTGTTATTAAAAAGTAAGCAAAGCCCAGCCTCTTACTTGGTGGTTTGTTTGTTTGTACTTTACTTTTGATTTAATTACCTTTTGATTACCAAATTTCAAAATGTCAGTCACATTCCATACAGTGAGTGCAGCCAGGTTTTTTAAAGTTGTAGTTTGTTCATGATTTTGGACTTTGTTTAGTTTTTAAGGTGCTCATGGTGCTACTGGGATTGAGAACAACAAAAAAGTTGTTGGAATAGCTTGTCTTTCACTTGCAGGGCATTTATTCCTAGGAAAGGGAGCTTGGGTAAATTACCCAGCATTGTAATGTTTTCAAAAAGGCTAATTTTCATAGCTTACACACACACACACACACACACATATGTGTCTGTGTATATATATATATATATACACACATGTAAAAGAGACTATTTCCAACTCTCTCTTGACATCTGTATTCAAAGACAATTTCAGATTTTGAGTTGATTACCTACCCAGTCGTGGTTTCTGTTTGCAGATGTTGATGATGGAGACACAGTGACAGATTTTATGGCACAAGAGCGAGAACGTGGTATTACCATTCAGTCTGCTGCTGTTACATTTGACTGGAAGGACTACAGAATCAATCTGATTGACACCCCAGGTACTGTTCTTTAGTCGCACTCATGTATTAAGGGAGAGAGGGTGAGGTGGAGTGTCACAGAGTGTCTTTGTCTTAAATGTGGTGCAAAATTTAATTGGTGTAATTGCATCCATAAAAACACCTACACTAAGCTCTGTTCAGCTTTGGATAATTATTACTTGCTGACTCCTAGCTTATATAAAATGAGCTCAGATGTTTCCACATTAAATCGTTCTCAGTTCTAGGTATGCATTATAATAATCTTGTTTATTTCAAAGACTGATAGGTGTATTTCTCTGCAAGTAAAGAAAAAGTTGTTTTGACTTTATTTGAAAGAAAAAGAAAATGTTTAAATGTGTAATGACCTATTGATGGTGTCTGTTTGAATTATGATGGTATAAAAGGAAGATTGTTTTTTAGGCCATGTGGACTTTACAGTGGAAGTTGAGCGTTGTTTGAGAGTCCTAGATGGAGCAATAGCAGTATTTGATGCTTCAGCTGGTGTTGAGGTAAAATCAACTGTTATAATTTGTGTGTGTGTAGTCTGTCATGGTAAAGAGATTTTCTCAAACCCTTTGTGTTTGATTAGTCTTTCAGTTCCCCAGGAAAGGTTAAATCCTTGTGCCCAACTCAGTCTCTCAGTGTTCTGTTATGGAGACCCAGGGACCCTTCACTGAACAATCCACTGGATCGGAGCAGGGTTCAACTACCTTGTTCAGGGTCGTATGCAGACAGAAAGACATGCTCCTAAGGGGTCGTTAATTGGTCTGTTGGTGCCTCAGGAAAGATCCAGGGAGACATGCCAACAGGTTAAGAGAGACCCTGGGCCTTCACAGTGCTGTATGTTACCTGCTACCAGCAACTGTTAGCACCCTTAAAGGACTAAGACTTAACAGTTTATACAGTTTATGGAATAGCACTCCTCATTAATGTAATTGAAAACTGTTACAGGTTAAGGTTTGAAGACTTCTGGTGATAGCATTTGGCTGCAAAAGTGTCTTGAAAGCAATATGCTAACCAGCTCTAATCCCTAACCAAAACTAGCTTGAGTTAGTCATTCAGCATGGATAGAGTGCAGTTTTTACCCAATAGATGTCGCTATTGGAATGAAGACAAGTTCAGCCTGTTGTCTGATCCCAGAAGTTCCCAGGAGCCAACTTCTCCCCATTTTTAATTTACTTTAATACTATTTTTGTGTCTAGGTGGAGCTTCAGTGACTGTAGTCATGCATCATGTTCAATGGGAGTGGTCATACCTTCTAGCTGGGTAATATTAGTGTTACATCTAAGGTCACCTTTTTCTCCCTTGGTTGGCAGCTCCTATGTGGCTTGCCAGCTACAATGTACCACTGAGTCCCCTCTCTTGCAAGGATTTAAACAGAACCTGGACACAGTGTCTTCACTCTGCTCAGCATGTATTGTGTGGGAAGTCAGGCATGCTGACCACATCCTATCTGGGGAATAGCAACTGCATCTCACTGTGTAGTTTCCACAGTTACAAATTCTCTTAGAGGGTGAATGCGCCTTCCCAATTTTCTCTGATTTTATCTCCAGTGACTCGTAGTTAAACTCTCCTGCAGTGTTTAATGACTTTAATCAGGCGGAAATAATGTACAGAGATTTTTCTCTGTATTCTCTCAATGCTTTTATAAAAATTCAGCTTCAGGAAGCTGAGATTCAATTTTAAATCAGGTAGTGCACACGAATTTCCATGGTAATGAACAGCAAGTGTGATTATCATTATAAGTTTGGAATGGTTTTGTTATTTTGTTGCTGTCTTTTACAACTATTGATTGAAGTGAATGCTTCTGACTAGCTCCACAAATGGAATGAATATAGGCCAATTTCTCATTTTCACATTTCATGTAGAAAATAGATAATTTTCAGGCACGTTTTCTGCTTCCCCAGTGTCCTTTTTAACAGAGCGCAGAAAAGGTGGAGGCAAGCTAGAACTGGACTTTCTACAGCATGAGATGTTTCAGTAGTTCAATCCTGTAGAAAAGTTACATGTGAAGTCCCTCTTGCACGGGACATAGATTTTTCCTGGATGAGGGAACTCCTAATCACTGTAAGTCACATTATTTAACTTCTTACTGGAAAACATGTAGGTGCCACTAAATATGAACCTGAACTGAGTAATAGCCTCCATCCTCAAAAACAAAGCAATTAGATCTTCTTGTTTTTTTCTAAAACACTGTAGCAAGTTCTTACATTATTCCTTGTAGTGGTAAGAGACTATTAATGAATCGGAACTGATTTCTCTATATACCTGCTTTAATTTTCAAATAAAAATACATATGATAAATGGCTCAGCCGTGCACAAATTACTGTTAAAACCTCAGTAGTTTTTAGTGTTGTATGTGTTGCCACAGAAATGCTTGCCTCTGTGTGTGCCTAAGTAATTTGGCAATAAAGCATAAAGTCACTACATTACAGAGTTTTCCCCATATATGCCCCCCATAATGCTTAGTTTCTCTTCACATTCCCTTGCCACTATGCCTGTATGCCCTTAGTGCAGAAAAGAAAATGACAACAGCTGAGAGACAAGCTAAGACAAAGCTGCCTTTGGAGTTCATCTGTGATGCTAGAAATGGGATTCTCACAATGCACAACACAGTTCCCTTCTCTACTCTCAACTCAGACCTTCAGTGGTGTTGGGGAGCATGTAGTGCAGCTGTTGACCCTAATGTTTCCATTTTGTGTTTTGCTTTAGGCACAAACTCTGACAGTCTGGAGACAAGCGGACAAACACCAGATACCACGAATTTGCTTTTTAAACAAGATGGACAAAAACAGGGCAAGGTATTCAGGCAGTTATTTTAATCATTGTTAAGAAGCTTATAAGGGAATGTCTAGCATTTTCCATTAAGCATAGAGCAGCCCAATTATGTTAATACTATATACTTCTTTGGTTATGGAAATGCATATTTTTGTATAAATCTAGGAGTAATTTTTGAGTAAGTAGGGAATGGTGAGCCTATCATAGTAATATCATGAAGTTTTGTTTAACTTAGTATGTTTTCTGTAGTTTTACATATGCTGTTGAGAGCATCAAACAAAAGTTGAAGACAAAACCTTTACTGTTACAGGTAAGCTTAGAAATTAAATGCTCATTTCGTTTCTTTTGAATGGAACTACTTTCTTAATTTTTTTCCATCAGTCTAAAGTCTCAGTTTGATTTGCAGTTGCCTATTGGGGAAGCCAAGACCTTCAGAGGACTGGTTGATGTTGTGACTAAGGAGCGAATAATTTGGAAACCTACTTCTGATGTGGATGATGGAAAAAATTTTGAGCGAAAACTGCTGCTGGAGACTGATGATCCAAACCTGTTCCAAGAGGTCCAGGATGCAAGAAATACCTTAATAGAACAAGTAAAGTTCTAAAGTAAATACATAATATATTTAAACCCATTACTCAGAGCAGTAGGAAAAGTAGGCTGAAAGAGACCTCTGGAGGTGTCTGGTTAAGTGATCTGCTTAAAGCATTAGGTTGACTTGTTCAGGCTTGTTCAGTTTTCAAGTCAAGGGATGATGATTCTCTGTAGGCAGCCTTTCCCAGTGCTTGACCATAATTTCTTTATGTCCAGTGGGATTTTACTGTGGTGCAAGCTGGAACTGCCAGGCTGGTGCTTTCCTTGTGTACCTCTGAGGAGAATCTGATTCTGTTTTCCCTGAAGCAGGGCCACTACCACTAGTTTAAATAGTAAGATACAGTATTTGCATCCCGATTTAGCTTCTCCAAGCCAGACAAACCTATCTCTCTGGGCCTCCAGCCCCATTAGTGGTTTTCCAATGGAATTCCTACAATTTGTCTGTCTCTTTTGTGCTGGGGAAGCTAAAAGCAGATGGTGTTTGTACTGTCTTAGATGCCAAAATATATTTGGTACATTTACATGAAACATGACAAATGTGACTTGAAACCTGCAGGGTATCCATACTCTTTTGAAATGACAGCTAAAAGCTGGATGGGATGTTGCAGCCTGGTCAAAATGACACTAAATGCTGTATTAGAAGCAGCTCAATAGATCCTTAAATAAATCAATCCTTTTGTTGGAAGGGCTGCCATCCACACAACTTTGAATATTGTGCAAGTGCATAAACAGATTATGGTAGCTCTGTTTCCTTTGAAATTGGAGATATCTATTTTATATTGCTCTGACTTCATAGAACATATACACAATCTGGTTTTCAAACTTAGTAGGTTTTGAAATGGCAGTGTTAATACCCAGCCTTTTTTCTTAAGAAATGTGTTGTGAGGTAGAAAGGTCTGTAAGAATAGTATTGGTTTTTTCCCCTTTGTTTTCTGGGCCCTTCCTGAAGGAGGAAGGGCTGTACCAGTAGTGTGATAATTGAGATAACCTTGTATTTGCAAAACATTTTTTGAAATGCTTTCTATGCTGTTTATATTCCTTATCAAAACCCTGTAAACTGCAGCATTTTGAATACTGGCCATTTTGCACACGTTACTTTCACTTAATTAAACGAACTATTTCCTGTATCTTTCATGTTTTAACTGTTAACTTGATAAGACTTCTAATTGCTTATCAAGGGTTTATTTCAGAATTTGGCCAATTGGTGTGTAGCCAATAGAGAGAGCAAAGTGCTTTCCTGTGCTTGGGTGTCCTGAACCTGTGACAGTGCAGTATGTTAGATGTTTAAGGAGTTAAGTTACATGTCAAGCTAACTGGTACAATTTGAAAACAGAGACATGCTCTTGGACCTACAAACCCTTGACATGAAGAAGGCCAAAATGCCATGATGCTTGTCTGTTTCTTCTAGCTCAGTGTTTGTTGGCTTGTAAAGGTTGCTTGCTGCTTACTTCAGGCTTCCCCGGGTTTTTTCCCTCCATCCTTTCTTGAAGCCTTCATTTCCATAATTTTATATTATCTGAATTTATAATTGCTGATGTCTTTAAAGACTTTGTTTCTGCTCTGTTTGGCTATATATTTTAAGTAAGTTAGATATGTAACTTTTCTGTGAAACTGCTGTATGCCAAATAATAAAGAACTATTCTGTTGAAGGTTGCAGATCTGGATGATGAATTTGCTGAACTGGTTCTAGGAGAAAATAGTGAAAATTTTGACTTAATTCCAGCTGACAAGGTATTTTTTAATATTTGCAAGTGTTTACTAGTGCTTATTGCAAGGGTTTGGGTTATTCTTCCATTGACACATGCAGATTATGATTTTGCAGATTTTTCAATAAAATGAGATCACACCATTTAAGCAGTAAATTAACAGTAGTGTGGATGTAGAACATATTCAGAGTTAGTAGGAATTTTATAAAGATATGCCATGATTCTTAGGCATGCTAGGTTTTATTTTAAAAGTTGGGTACATTTATTTAGGAAGGTGGGGTTTTCTTTTTTTTGAAAGTTAGACTGCCACAAAAGAATTTAGGGAAAGGTGAATGGAACTTGCAGATAGACTCAGTGCAGCTTGTGACTGAGCTGCTGATTCTCACTAACAAAAATAGCATCTCAGCTACTTTGGAATGGTTGGATCTTTAGACACTGCATGTTGAAAGCAGTGAGTTACAACATACTGAATTCAAAGGATTGTTATAACAAGAACAGCAGCAGATTTGTGTGAAATGTTTAGAAATCTTAAAACCAGTGTCTTCTGTTTTAGCATCTAAATGTTTGGGTTTATGGTTTGGAGCTTGCTAAAAGCAGTGAAAGGGTTTTGGATGAGTGATGCATTTACAAACATACTTTTTAGCTTTTTGGAGATTGGTTAGCAGTATCTAATAGCTGGAGTGCGACTAAATTGTAGATCGTGTATTAACAGAAGATAATTGTTTTTTTGCAGCTGCAGTCTGCCATCCGCAGAATCACGCTAGCTCAGAAGGCTGTCCCTGTGCTCTGTGGCAGTGCGCTGAAGAACAAAGGGGTGCAGCCTTTACTGGATGCTATTACTTTGTACCTGCCTGCACCTAATGAGCGTTCATATGAGTTTCTGTAAGTACAGGTAGAAAAGAAGATTCAGAAAAAAAGAAGGAAAGATAAGTAGGAAAACACAAAAGCAGAAAATGAAATATATTAACAAAGCATTCATATTTTTAAAAAATATTTACTGTCTTTAGGTATTAAGTAATAGTAGAGATGTGTGGACAGAAAAATAGACTTGAGTACTGAACCTGCTTTGTTCAGTTCTGCTGGAATTGGATGCATTTATCTCCAAATGTCAAACTAATCTGAGGACATTGTCATTTCACAAAAACATGATCTAGGAATCCTGTTTAGTATTGTCTGAATCACATAACATCTTACATAACATGTCCTATTGGAGGTGGAACTGCTTAGATTATTATTTTTTGATACAAATTACAGTTTTTGAAAATCTGCCTCCACTAACATTGCAGTAAGAAGCATATCACCTCTTAAATGAGTGAAAGTTTAGATAAACATGCGTGTGAGTGGATTAATCCTACAAGTATGCTTTTTGTTGTGCTTTTTATTTTGCAGACAGTGGTACAAGGATGATCTGTGTGCCCTGGCATTCAAAGTTCTTCATGATAAATGTCGTGGACCACTAGTTTTTGTTCGTGTTTACTCAGGTTCATTGAAACCTCAGTCAGCTGTATATAACATTAACAAAAGTTGCACGTGAGTAAAATAGAGGTGTGGTTCTATGTAGTATTGGAATGCCTGTTGAAGTCCTGAGTAACAGAGAATTTAATTTTCAGAGAGAGAATGAGCCGGCTGCTCCTGCCTTTTGCTGATCAGCAGATTGAAATACCATCACTAATGCCTGGCAACATTGCTCTGACTGTTGGGTTAAAACAGGTAATGAAGAATACGGATACTGTAAAGGAGCTTGTTTCACTAGTGTGCTTTCTACTTCTATGATATCATATCTCTGATGTTCTTGATTATGGTGACGTATGTAAACTTGCTTTATTTGAAGTACGTTTAGATGTACTTCCTCCTAAATTTAAATACCACAGTCTACAAATATCAGTAATTGACCTGGAAACTGCAGTGCTGATTGGAAAGGACTGAAAGCTGAAGGTGTATTTTGTTAGGGTTGGGCTTGTATTAATACTGTAACTCTTAAAATACAGTGTAATATCACAAGAGACCTCCTGTGGGGAAGGGGAACGATGGTCTGAATCAGTTACCCAAAAGGAACAGTTTCAAGTTCAAAGAAATGTGTTTTGTGCTTGCTTCTATTAGTTTAATAATTTCTTACTATCTGAATAGGCTGCATGAATCTCATTTACACAGATTTTCTAAAATATAACCAGCTTTAGCATACATTTTGAGTTTGGCGTTGTTTTTTTTTTCACATCACTTCCTTTGTTGATCTCTAGAGTGCCACTGGAGATACCATAGTGTCATCAAAGGCTTCAGCTGTTGCTGCAGCACGCCGAGCTGGAAGGGATGCTGGGGAAAAGAAGAGGTCTGGTAGTGGTGTAGACAGTCTTCTGCTGGCAGGTGTTGAGGTGCCTGAGCCTGTCTTCTTCTGTACCATTGAACCGCCTTCAATGGCCAGACAACAAGGTACAGTGCAGCCACCTAACTGGATGACTTAACAGACTTAACAACCCAGTGATCTAGTATGGTTCTTTCTGGTGTTTTTGTACTGAGGGTATACTTCAGATCATGATTGTCCATATCCTTTGTTACAACTGCATCAAGCAGTAGTGGTACTACTACTTTTCTAGTTTTTGTGTCTAGAAGAGTAGTAGTTCTTCATTTAGAAATAGAAGGGATACTTATTCTGAGTTTTGCTGCAGTTACAGTGGGGGGCTGTACATAGTGTCCGGAGTACAAATAGCCTTGAAATGGGTTTTTTTTTCAGCTGGCACTCTCAGTTTTACTCTATAAATTCTTTATATACCAAGAATTCTCTGTTTCTAGTTAGGGTTCATCTTTGCATCCTTACAGTCCTGTAATCATACTGTCTTTCTCAACAGTAGATGGCTTGGTGATATGACTCTTTTTGGAAATGCCCTTTAAATTCTGTATCTTTGTTCTAACAAAGCTGAGCTTGTTTGGGGGTGAAGAGGAGGAGGGGAAGTACCAGTGTACTGTGACAGAATGGAGTGAGGTAGAAAACAGATTTGGAGCAACATGTCTGCAGGCTGAGCCACTGGGTTATAGGGTGTTACTGATTTTGTGGTGTTTGGATGTTTTAGTTTGCTTTTGTTTGTTTACTTTTGTAGCTTTTCCCCCCAAAGACTGTAAGGTATGATGGATGCAGTCTTGGCTCTTGATTCATCATGCTGCTGCTTTCCTCAGCAGTTAAGATAATGGGGAATCAGAAAAAAACCCCAAAACCATGTATAAAAATGATTTACATTTTCATTTGGACCATTTCATGTTATCTTGAAGTTCTTAGGTATATCATGTAACAGTTGACATTTATCAGTTATTTACTGGCTTCATTAATAATTTGTAGGTTCCAGTCTGTCTTCATAGAAACACAAAATACCACTCTGAAAATAGCATGTATAATAATTAAATTCAAGCACTTTGTAGCACAGTTAATTTGTGGGATAAAATCAGGAATTGCTGGCTACTTGTAATTTGACCTGAATTTTTTGTCAAAATCTATGCTCCTCTAGGATTCTTTTTGCTTGTTTTGAGGAAAGTGATATTTAGACACTTACTCTGATCTTTCAAATAAAATGTTTGATATTTCTGTACAGACTTGGATAATGCATTGAGCTGCCTTCAGCGTGAAGACCCAAGTTTAAAAGTGAAGCCAGATCCTGACACAGGACAAGTAAGATGAATCTTCTATTGCTCATCTTATAACATTATTTTAGAATATTAAGACCACGCTTTAGTTAGTTCATTTGCATATTGAGGTGTTCTTGATTAGAAAGGACTCTCTGAATGTTCCTATGATATGTGTATGAAACTAAAATAGTCTTTGGCACTTGTGCTTTACACAACAGAGGAAGTCAGCCCATGTTCTGCATGTTTTTGACAATTCTGTATTTAAAAAGGTTTGAATTACATAGTCTTTAAGATTAGGTAAGATTATCTTTTTTATGATGAGCACAGTACTGGTAACAACACTCTCACTTAAATGGTGTTTATGTTACATGATTTAGAACAATGTCTAGGGTCCTTAGAATTTGAAGTATTATGGCCATTTGAATTAGAAGCATTTTTAAGAGACAGTTTGAAGCATGCAGGTCATTGCTTAAAGAATTTGTATTAAAACCTGAGTTTTGCATGTTTTTCCACTTCTCTCTTAATTATCATCTCACCAGACTATCCTCTGTGGCATGGGAGAGCTGCACATAGAAATTATTCATGACCGAATCAAACGTGAATATGGAATTGAGACTTACTTGGGACCTCTTCAAATAGCATACAGAGAAACCATCTTAAATGCTGCCCAAGCTACAGGTAAAATGAGTGAATGGAAGGCACATCTTGTTTCTGGTTGTGTAGCTTGATTTACTTTAAATGATATATGAGTAGCTTTCAGATGAATTTTATGTACTATTTTTTTCCTCCCCCTGCAGATATATTGGACAAAACAGTAGGTGATAAACGACACTGTGTAACTGCAGAGATAGAGGTGAGGCCCACGTCAGGAGAAGGGGCAGCAACAAAACCCATCATCAGCTATGCTGAGAATGTCAGTGAAGTACTGCCCAAAGAACTCCAAGGAGCTATAGAAAATGGAATCACAAATTCCTGCATTCAAGGTAAAGGAAATGTTATGATAGCTATACTGGTCTAATATTTTTGTAAGATTCCATTTTCTGGAAGGAAAAACTGCTTGGTAGCTTGAAAAAAAGATAGTGCATATAATGTACAACTAATGTATATGTAAGGTACAAAGGAAAATTACAAAAACTACAAAAAATTCTACTACAAAATTTGCCAAACGTCTTTTTCTCTTTGCCTGGAATGCAAATCAGCATGCCTTTGGTTTGCTTTTAAGGTTGTTGTCTTCTCAGTCACTTAACAGTGAGCTTGGAGTTCTTTTGGTTTATTTTTTAATGTGGTATAAGAGATAAGACATTTACTTCATGACATCATGTAAACCATAGTGATATAACTGAAATGGTTTCATAGGCCAGCATGTATTACACTTCTATTACGGTTACAATACTAATGCATTTTTTAAAATTTCAAATATGCTAAATCCATGAGTTTTCAGTAAAAACTTCACGTAATTGGAAAGTCTGTGTTTTCTAAAGGATTAAAGTGCCCTTGAATAAATTAAAAGTGTCTCTGACTTTTAATTAAAAATAGGAAGTCTTATGTAACTTGTGGACAAAAAACTGCCTTACAGTATTATCAGTAGGTTGTGGATTAACAAAGGAGATTTTAACTACCAGCATGAATTGATTTTTCATATTTGTTCTGTGGAATTCGAAAGCATCTCCCATCTTTGGCTGTAGAATGTCTTAACCATGTGCTTTCTTTATGCTTCTTGAAGAAACTTCAGAACTCTGCTGTCTCCAGCCTGAAATTGATGCCATTAAGTGCTTTAAAAAATAAAAATACCTGGCCATTACTGTTAAAAAAAAGTAATATTTCTTTTCTCAGATGTGGTTCAGGCCTCATATGTAGTCTAAGACAGTTTGGTCTAGTTGAGAGTCCTGGGTTGGAGGTAATCTGCCTTAGGACAGTAGTTTATGAAATTGAATTACCCCTGGAGTTTTGGTTGTGTGTTAGTATCAGGCATTGGGGAAAATACAGAAAATATTCTGTCTTCTGGTTAAAGAAAAGTTTTTCTTGCTTTCTCAAATGATGTCTTGTTAAAGAGACTTGTTTTAGAAAATAAACTGCATTTAAAAATAACTTTTTGGTAATGGTTTTCTGGATGAGTATATATCAGGAGGTTCTGAAAATTATCTGTGCTTTTGGTAAAGAGAGTTAAGAAAAGTATGAGGCTGCATTCCTTTGTCTCTTTTGGTAAAGTTAGTAATGACAAAACCTCTAAATGAGGAACATGACCAGTAGCCACACCCCTGGGGAGAGGACAGGAAAGGAAAGAGCAAAGAGGAAAGTGAGAAACTTCCAGTTAATTCTGAAAAATTTTTGCACACGTCTTAATATTCTGAAAACAAATGGGCTTGGTGGGTTTTTTTTCCCATTTATCTCTTCTTCATGGCCCTACCCAGGACCTCTCCTTGGATTCCCAGTTCAAGATATAGATGTGACAGTGCAATCACTGACAGTGCACCCAGACACGTCGCACACAATGGTATCAGCCTGTGTCTCCCGTTGCTTGCAAAAGGTACAGTGAAACTGTAAGCTTCTCTGAACACAGTAGCATGATCTACTGCTGGGAGAATACATGTGTATCAATGTCTGGTCACTGTTCCTCTTTGCATGCTCTCCTAATGCCCTTGCTGGGGAATTTACAGCTTTTGCAAGTAGAGAGTTTGAGTCAGCTTCAGTGATACAAGTATTTATGTCAATTTTATTTAAAAAAGCCCATAGGAGTACATCAGTATAACTTCCTTCCTTTCCACGTAGGCTTTGAAAAAAGCTGGTATACAAATACTGGAGCCCCTGATGAACCTAGAAATCACAGTAAGTGAAGATCATCTCAGTGCAGCACTTGCTGATCTTGCACAGCGGAGAGGTAATATTCAGGAAATCCAGTCTCGTCAAGACAACAGAGTTGTGGTCGCTGCTGTTCCACTAGCAGAAATGATGGTATGTGATTACCTTAGCAATGATAAAACTGATCTTTTTTATAAGCTTTAAGATATTTGGCTTCAGTTTACTTTTCTTTAGTTATGGATAAGTAAATTTAGAATGGATTTTTTAAATTGTATTTTAATTATTGAAGGTCAGAAGGAAGTGTCCTCAAATTGAGTAGCTTTTTTTAATGCCAAATTCAGATTGCTAAACCAGCTTTAAGCTAGAGAACTAATAAATACTACAAAAACAGTATTATGGAGAACAGTTTTTAAAAAAGATTATTATTGACTCATGCACGTGTTGCAATTCTAATACAGTAATATTGGAAAGTTAACTTACTAGTACACTGCAGTATTTTATTATCTGATACTTTTTTTTCTCTCTCTGTGGTCTAAGCAGCTTCCTGTGCTAACTTATCGTCCCCTTATCCTAACCTAAGTGATGTGTATTCTCCATTTTGTCCAGGGCTACTCAACAGTTTTGCGTTCTCTAACATCGGGCTCAGCAACCTTCACATTGGAGCTTGCCAGTTATCAAGCCCTGAGCAGTCAAGAGCAAAGTGCACTTCTTCAGAGGAGGATGGGGTTGGTGTGATCTTTACCCTCTAGGAACAGTGTTTTCTGTCCTCCTGTTAAATATTTTCGTATGTATGCCTGTGTGTTCATCTGGGACCTACTGGTGATGGCAAATAATGAGTTAGCAGCTGTATGAACTGTCTGAGACTGCTTTTAACTGTCCAGGGAGGGAGGTTCAAGAGACTGCTCTGCTGGCAGAACCTCATGACTGCAAAGCAGTGATGCAACCAAATTTGCTGCTCTGCAAATTCTTATCTTGTGGACATTTGTAATGAGAAGTGATGCACATCGTCTTCACAGAAATGAGCACTAAGTCCACCTTAATGTGCCACTGGGACTGTGTTCCTGATCTAGTAAATAAAATTTGTGGAAGTTTTGTTTATCACTAAAATAACTTTACAGTTTTGGCACTCTGTATTTTGATTTGTTTTCAGCTGTACAAAGGATATGGTTAATAAGCACTTCACATTGTACAACTTACAGGTATTACTTCTACTGGTAGAAACCACTTATGAACCAGAGTTCAGGACTGGGTGTAATTTTTACCTAAGTTTATCAAGTAAGAAATGGATGCTTCTGCAAATCAAGTAAGATCTGTGAAAAAAAAAAATAAGAAAGGCAGTTTTTCCAGGACTAATTCCTACCTACCATCCTGCAGTATGTTAAGAACAGATTTGTTTGTTTACCTTTTTGAATTAGTAAATTAAGCTGTAATGGTTCTGATTTGCTATGGGTTGCAATTGTCTGGTTACCTAGAAAAGGGGCAAGTGATACTTTGAAATAAAAAAGATAGTTTGCTCCAAATTTAAATAATGTCTTAGCTTTATTTTCTTCAACTTTAGAGTGTACGGAATTAGTAACTCTATGGTATCAAGTTTCATGATTTCACACTGAAGAATCCCTACTTTTGAAAGGTTAAAAATGATAATTTTTACTCCAACAAGGCTGTCAAATAATTTTATTTTAAAAGTGAAAATTTTAAGTCTTGATTCAGATATGAAACCACACATACATATCCCCAGAGGCACTTCAGGCTGTTGACAAGAAGTCTTTGCAGCAGTTATGGCCTTCTTGCTTCGTGGGCACAGTATCCAACAAACACCGGTTCGGCTGCTATGCCACGGCTGTTAAAATAAAGCAGAATGGGAATGACTATAATCAAACAACTGGCTGTTTGTGTAGGCAGGAAGAGAGATACTGGCAATCTATTTTAATAACTATATAAACAAAACTACTCCTAGAAAACAACAGATGAGCTATTTAGGGAGTGAAAAAGGGCCCTATTCTACTTTTCACTGAACCTCTGTTTCAATCAGAGGCACAACATATCAGGGCAATCAGGACAACATATCTTTTTATTAAGGTAGTTACTTTCTAACAGGAATTATTCATCCTAAGTCAGCAAAATAGTTTTTCCTTGGACTACTTTCTGTTGCTAAACGTGTGTAACAAGTACAGGGAGTAGTCCTTAGTCTGCCCCTGCATTCTGCATCGCTTATGCCAGCATTAGGAGAGCAGCTGCTGTTATCTGGACCAGCTCCCTTTACAGCAATACAAGTACCAGTGGTAAGGAAGACGATGCAGATGCAGCAGTGGAGTCAACCAGGTCCAGGAACAGCATAGCTTAGTTCACTGTAAAACCCTAATCCTAGTGGTACAGCCACTGTACACTTAACTGCTCAGTAGCAGTGTTTTCCTAGACCCCATCAAGAGATGCACCACTCTGCTAAGTAACAGGACATAAGTTTTGAAATCCCCTTAATATGGTTTTTAACATGTATTTGTCAATTCTCTCTTAACGTATCTATTTTTCTCATGACTGAGGGAGATAGCACAACTTACATACAGCTATTTTCCTCACATGATTATTTTAAGCCAGTTTGAAATAACCCAGTCAAGTCAAAACTTCCAAGTCCTTCAATCACTCTTGATTAAAGAGTGACAGCAAGCTAAACATATACTATATATTCTAAATTAAAGTGCTGTGTCCAGCTCTGGGCCCTCAGTTTGGGAAGGACCTTGAGACGCTTGAGCGCATCCAGAGGAGGCAACGAGGCTGGAGAGGGGCTGGGAACACAAACCCTGTGAGGAACGGCTGAGGGAGCTGGGGGTGTTCAGCCTGGAGAAAAGGAGACTCAGGGGTGCCCTTATCACTCTCTACAACTCCCTGAAAGGTAGCTGCAGTCAGGGGGGGTTGGTCTCTTTCTCCAGGCAGCAACTGACAGAACCAGAGGTCACAGTCTCAAGCTGCACCAAGGGAAATACAGGTTGGATATTAGGGAAAAGTTTTTTACAGAAAGAGTGATAAAGTTCTGGAATGGCCTGCCCGGGGAGGTGGTGCAGTCACCGTCCCTGGATGTGTTTAAGAAAAGACTGGATGTGGCACTCAGTGCCATGGTTTAGTTGAAATGTTAGGGCTGGGTTGGACTCGATGATCTTTAAGGTCTCTTCCAACCTAGTGATTCTGTGATTCCAACAGATAATTATGCTAAGACATCTTCATGAACATGAGTAGAGAGCTTGAGTTTCAAGTGCTGACTATAACTGCTGTTGTATCCTGTTCTTTAAAGAAATTATTTGTATCTAACTTTGAACTACTACCACACAGAGTGGACATTTTCTGTGAGTTGTCATAAATTTATGTAGAGAAATAAAATGATATGTTTCATGCTTGTTGCAGTTCAACTATTCAGCTCTCTGACTGTATACCTCAAAAGTGGAGTCAAACTTGGACTTAAAACCTAGAAATCACTCATAGCTGCTGCTGTGAATGTACAAAAACAACATTAGCAATAAACAACCAGTAACTTGTTTAGGTACTTTCTAGGAAAAGAACTGGGAGAAGAATGTGTTATGACTACTGTAAACAAATCAGTACATACATGAATTAAAATTTGTCATGGACTGCTTATCTACCCCTTTCAGCCCCTAAAGTAAGGCAATACCTGAAAGGATAGCTTGCCCAAGCTCAACTCTCATGCAAACAGCCCCAATTGATTACCTGCTGCAGGTCTTTAATTATTATTTATAACAAATAAGTAACCACCTTTTTTTTTTTCAGAAGTCTGCTCTTCCTTCTGTCAGTGTACTCCTCTCACATACACTCTTTAATATAATTTTTGTCTGAAAGAAGTTAATCATGGTGTTCATTTTTCCTTTACAGGAAAGAGAAACACAGAAGAGTCTTAGTATTTCAGTGAAAAAAGTGAGTTCTGAAAATTTTAGTTGCAAAACTGTCCAGAGCTCCTGTCTTAATGTGTCTGTCTTCCTCTTCTGTCGATACAAAATCAAATGGGATTGCCTTTACAGTCAGGTTAAACTGCTAGCTCTCTTCCCTTCATCTCCAGGCCAGCAGTTTATGCCTGTACCTTTATTCTATTTGTTATAAAACCAAGATACACAGTACCTACTAAATCTTACCGGAGCATGCGGCATCGGTGATTAGTTAGCCTATTGTAGGCATCCTGCAAGTTGGTCACATTGCTGCTGCTCCAGAGTCTTTCCCCAACAGCACTTGCTCGAGGCCTGCAAAGGTATACTAAGTTTTAGAGTAGGTATGATCTATAACCAAGAATGGATAATTTTTTTTTTAATACCAGGTCTAATACCTCAATATCCAGAAGCATTATTTTTCATAGCTGCTTAGGTCCAGCACAAAGCACTGTTAGCAATAGCATACAGTCCTGTGGGATTAATTAATGCTTCTTATAGCTGGTTTCTTAAAATCTAAAGATAAAGCAGTCCATACCATAATCTTGGTGTCAGGTTAGTTGCATCCACGAATTCTCCCCACAGGCAAGCTTCTCCACCTATTAAAAGTTTCTTCTGTTCTTCAGATCCTGAATTCAAACCAGAAAGTGAACATTCTTCTCTGTCCAGAAGATGGGCATATATCAACAATTAGATAGGACTGATGTTCAGTTGTTTTCATATAAAATACCTGAGCTATACTGAGCATTCACTTACATTTTGGCAGTCTTGTTACTGAATGGGAGAACCACCAAGCCATTTGCCCAGAGAAGCTATTTCTCTGCTCTGTCAGAAAGGATTTTACCTTTTATGCTCTGAAGAGATTCCTTAGCTTTTTAACATTCCTCAGAGATTTAAAACGTGATGGAAACTGTTCATTCTATCACATGGAGAACATTCCTTGAAAAAATTATTTAGTCAGGTATTGAGCTCTAAAAGTCTGAGAGCTCCCTTGCACAAAATGAAAGCCCCATGGAAAGCATAAGACATTTGTATCAACTTTAGATACAAAGTTTAAGGGAAGAGAACGTCTTTTTCTAGACTAGTTTAACAATCAAGTAAATAACAACAAATTCAGTGTCAATCTATGAACAGCCATTTTGCACAACTCTGCTCCTAAAGCATCTGCCCACCTAGTCCAGCATTCTATCTTATGCAAAACACGAGTATCAGATGCTTGAAGAAGGTAATACCTTTCCCTGTGCGAAGTGCAAAGTTCCTTTTTTTTAAAAGTGTTTTTCAGAGTTCTAGCTAACCATAATTCCTTTGATGGTACTATAATCACAGTGATGGAATGGCCACTCTAAACAGCCCTATTCTTTGCATTCACACTGTATATAAACCAAGGAGTTTCACGCACAGAACACACGTATAAAAAAATGACAAACCAGGGAAGTTAAGTGGTTCAACACTGTAGTATTTCTTCCAGTCTTGCCCATAACTAATGTAGTCTAAGTACCACGGTGCTGACAGAACAGCAGTGAACCCAGCTCCTGTGACCCTACTCAGTTCACGAGCGTAGTTATTTGCCATCCACACTTGAACTACGGTGTCCGGTTTCAGCTAAAAGAGGAAAAGACAAACTAACCAACTTAACCAAAACTACTAATGGCAATCCTAATTGCATTGCTGTTATCAAGGAAAAGGACCATGACTTTCAAAATTCTCTATTTTGTTTCAAAGAGGAACATTTTGGAAACTACTTCTTGTCATCCCTCCCCCCTCCCTCCCGGTCTAAAGCTGATTAGCTTTTTGCTGGTTTTAAACACTCAGCTAGAGTGAAGCCTAGGTTATGCTATAGACAGTTAATGCTCTAAGAGGATTCTAACAAGCACCACGTATCTGACCAGCTGTTAAATGCTGAGTATTTGGTGTTACTAGACCAGACACATAGTTACATGAGACAAAAAAAAAAAAAAACCAAAAAACCAAAACAACAACAACAAAAAAAACTCATAGAAACTTCTCCACCCTTTACTCAGATGTTTTAAACCTATTAACTGTGTTCACCTTTAAAGAGCACTTCAATGCTGGTGTTCCTGTTTCACCTATTACATATTCAACAAATGATGATTTCAAGGGATTGAAATTACCCACAGCTGGGGAGACTTGCTAATGTCAGCAGACTCTGCTTTAACCCATAAGAGACAAAGCCAGATCTACTTAATAGTCTGCTCTGGAAGCCTCATTGTGGTGTTATGCAAGAGTACCTTACTAATTTTCCCATCTTACTTGTGCTTTGTGATCAAAGACTTCTTGCCAGACCATTTGTCCTTTTTTGTAGGAGGAAACAATGTCCAAAATGCTAGAATTTAGAAATAAGATCAGGTTTGTTAACTTCAATGAGATAAGTAGAAGCACTCAAAGTAGCAACATTTTCTACCCCAAGGCATATCAGACCTTTCCCACCACTGCACAGGGGACCACGAAAAAGCAGGTTGTTCTGGTTTCAGAATCATGCTTGCAGAGCATGTTCTACCACGTAGAACAATGGGCACATGCATTAACACAAACCAGCAATTCATACAGTGACTAAGTGATGGGTGACTAAGTCCCCGTTATTTAAGGAGAGAAAGAAGTGTCTGCAAAAACTTCCTCCCCACCCTTGTGCTGACACTACTGCAGATACCTATTTCAAGACACCCAATACTAGCTTACATATCCATGCTGTGTCCAACATTTTAAAGCCATGAACTTCAGACCTGGTATTTTAAAATAAAGTAGATAGTTCCAAATATGTGGCAATTTTTCAAAATAATATGATAGATACTAAGTCAGCTTCCATATCTGCACCCCAAAGCTACCCTCTAATAATGGCTGTGAAAAACTGAAGCAAGAATTAAAAAGTCAACATACTTCTGAACATAGTAAGATTCCAGTTTAGCATAGTCAATGCCAAAACCTTGCTTCTTCATGAACTCTTTCACCTCAGGGTTAGATTTCCTAAAATAATAACAAGAAAAAATGTTTAAAAAAAGATTATTTTTTTATGTCTTAAATCAGATTTCCCAATAATTTCTACCTATACACAGCACACTAACTGGTGCCTTAGCATGCCACAGCCTGGAACACATTGCAGAGCAGAAGCAGCAGGTTAACATGACTTAGATATTTTGAGAGTTTCATCCAGATTTGAAATAAAGCCAGCAGACCTAATCTCAGGTAAATCTGGAGGAGTCCCTGTTCTGAAGCGGTCTGTGGCAGGCTGCCTCCTAAGAGCTTTGGGGTTCCTACCATCTCAGCTACTTTGTGCCAACGTTATCAGCAGTCTGAGAACTCAACAATTTTGTGTTTCTACCACAAAAAGCAAACCAACATTTCTGTGCTACAGCATTTGCCAGTTTTTCTTCTCTATAAAAATTAAATAATGTCCTGAGTGTTTGGATTTGATCTTTAAAGATAATGTAGCAATACTAACTAGATCAATTTGAATACTCATCAAAATGCTCCAAATCCGTTATTATTAGTTAGTCTTTCCATAAGAAAGACTCCAAAATATTCAACATCCACAACTGAATTAAGAACACCATTAATACATGCTATACTTCTAATACAAACACATATGAATCTGTTTGGTAATTCTTACTGTTACCTGATTTTCTGGTGGGCAGAACTCAATATAAACACCTACTTTAACACAAACAATTTAAATTATAATTTTCTTATCTAATATTTTTCTAACATACTAGTCCTCTGTCCCGCCAGGGTAGGAGGACTAGTATTCTAAATCCTTTAGAATACCTGAATATTTATGGAACTACAAGTCAAAGCAAAATTCTGCACATCGGTTGCTTTTTGAGGATCACAAATGATCTGCCTGTAAATTGTTACAGAGGTAGGAGTGAAGATCTTTTGGTTATGCTGTGAAAACTATCTTATGCAACTGAGTTGCAGATGGACAGGTTTAGGAGGCACTAGGTATTTGTTCCTTGAATTGTCACCATACCAACAACTGAAGTCCACTTCATCTCCTCCCAAATGAATGAATTCATCTGGAAATACACTGCTGATCTCCTTAAAAAACTTAGTCATGAAGTTGTAAGTTGTATTCCAAACAGGATTTACAGGTCCAAAGGACCCAGTTGGCTGTCCTCCATTGTAACAAGGAGTGAGAAGATCTTTTTGACCTAATAAAAACAATTAATAGATGATACTCAGTTTCATATTGCTATGCTAACTTTGCTAGCAGGGAGAAGCAGTTAGTCACATTAAAAAGGTAAATATTCATTACCTAAATGCTCACCTATTTTAAATATAACCATATAGAGGCAGGATGAAATAAAACAACTTGTAAAAGGCTGAAAAACCCTCTAACTGGCAGTCAGGATTCTGACTTTCAGATCTATGATTTCACACAACCTTACATATGTAACACGTCACAATACCTGGAAAACAGCATTTGGATAACTACTTCAACAAAAGAAAAGCCTTTAATACACATCAGAAGAAAGCCAGTTAGAAGAAAGCCAAACATAATGAATATGCTTCAGAGGCTTCTCTTTTTATTACTCTGGGTTTTTAACACCTAAGTCAGTGTGAGGTACATAGCTCAAGGTAGAATGATGTCTGAAGCAGAATCTGTACCCTTGCACACACATCTAGCATAGAACATGTTTCTTCATTCATTTTATTTCCTGTAACCTGTAAAGGTCATGACATCACTTAATGCCTCTTCCTTACCTCTTATCAAGGACCTTCCAAAGCACTTTATTGGTTAGGCTTTAAAAAATTAATTTTTTTGCTACTACTTACCACAGTTTCTTAACAATTAATACTTTCTTGGGCATACCTTTTCCCCAAGACTGTGTGTGTCCTGGTGTATCAAACTCCGGGATAACTCTGATGCCTCTTAACCGGGCATACTCAATCACCAGACGGACATCAGTAGGAGTATAGATGAGATTAGAGGAGTATGCCCCCTGTAAAATATTCAAATTTTGAGACAACACACTATACCAGCAGATCACAACATTTGAACGGAAGTATTTTAACTTAGACTGAAGAGCAGTTTTACAAGTCGGCTGTGGTTTATCAACTGCACAGACATAACTTTTCACTTAACTTGTGGAGAGGAAAAAAACCCCACCAAAACAACAAACTCAAAACACTAAGACAGATTGCCTTAAGGAGACCTTCCTTTCCTCCTTAGCTTGCAGTTACTGAAGAACGCAGAAAAGCTAGTTTCTTTTCCTTCAGAATTTTGAAAGATATGGTTCTCAATTCTTCTGTACAGAGGCAAGTTATTTTTGCCCATTAGCTCTGAAATATAGGGCCCTCACTACATAACATACAAGACTAATGGAAAAATTCTGCCAAGTCAGAAAGAACTCCCAGCACCTCTGCTTCTTGGTTTTGTGTGTGACTAATTTAGCATCAGGATGTGTTTCTTTCGTGACACTAAATTTGAGTGTAATTGCACTCCCACACAGCCAACAAATGTGACAATGACCCAGATTACTACATTTTGGTGAAACAGATACCTGCCAAAGATGCTCTTCATGATTAATAGCACCTTAAGCTTTTGCTTATCTGAAAATGGTTTCCACAGCTGAGTTACTCTATAAAGGAAACAGTAGACAATAAGCCTTTCAAAGAGAAGCTTGTTGAGACAAAGACCATCTCCCTCTCTCTAGCTGTCAGTGGGATATATGACAGAACTCTAGTAGAGTTTGCTTTTACCACAAAAAATAATCTGACTGCACTATGCAACATCTACAATTTTTGAATTATAAAATTCTTCACAGCATCTACTCTAGCACTGCCAACATAATTTTCATGAGAGTCAGATTCTAGCAGGCCTTTTTAAACAGAATCACAAATCTTGGACTTAGGCTTAGTCTACTTAACTATTCTTAACTACATTTGATTTGGCTCCTATTGTACTGTGACTGAGCAAGAACCTAATGGTGGCTCTCACTAATGTAACAAAGCTTACTATGTGTCTAGAAATAAAGAGACACATTCCACTGTATTCACTTCAGGAAATAACCTTGCACTTTTGGATCTCTTACAGACATGATGTGTTTTGTAAGGATAATATTACTATTGTAGTGGTGCTAAGAGCTGGCAGGAAAATATCTCACATTTGTTTGAGTGGCAGAAGCCAACCAATTTAAAGAAATCCAACAACAGAAATCCAAGCAGTGTTCACTACTTATTTGCTTATTAGTGTTCACTACTTATACCATTAGTGTTTGAAGGCCTGCAAACACTGAGGATCATTCAGAAAATTTGCACAGAAGAGTAAAGGCAGTAATTTACCCTGTATCCAAAAGAAGACTTAAAAATGGTCCACATAGAAACTCAGGCAGGATCCTAAATATGGACTTGCTGGTTACTGGTGCCATGGTACTGTTTCACAGTCAGCCAGAGCAGATGCACTCAAGCATTGGTTAACTCTGCATGTTATTTCCACTAAATATGTGCCAGATTTCTGTTATTCTATACTGCTCCAATGATGTTCACTCACCTTATCACTTAATTCAGGGAAATAAATGCTCTGGTAAGGGAAGGACTGATCATCTACTATATGCCAGTGGAGAACATTGAACTTATTAAAAGCCATGGCATCCTGTAAGAAATAACACAATAGAGACTGGTTAAACACTTCATTCTCACAGAAAATCAATGCAAAAAAGTGGTCTTGTCCCAGCATATCCCATATGCCTAGAGCAACAACTAAGAAAGAAAAAAACCTCAACCAAACCAAACCACTCAAGAAACCAACCAAAAGTCACCAACCCCCCACCCAACGAACCAAAAAAGTATTCTATGTTTCATTTAGTAGCACATACCTCTACTACTCCACCCCTCTGTAATCTATTTTCACCACTGCTGTCAACAAACTCTTCATTTGACCCCCATTCTACCAGCCTGTGTAGTATGAACTGCCATGAACACTTAGGAATTTTTTCCACTTCAGAACACGTACCCTGGGATTAGCTCAGTGTTTACAGCACTCTGCTACACCAAGGTCACAGATTTGACCCTCATGGATCATTCATTTAAAAGTTGGACTTGATGATCCTTCTGGGTTCCTTCCAACACAGATGTTCTGTGGGTTATTTTCTATGCACCATCAACTATTTCAGCTTACAGAAAAGCTTATACATTTATAACTTAATACTATGGATTTGAAAACAGAACAGCATGAGAGTTTCCTACTACATCGTACATCCCTTCTCACTAGTGACGTCTGCAGAATCTTTTTCAAATGCATACAAATAAACTAAGCGTTTTCCCTGCAAAAGACAGTGCTTCTTTTATGCTTTCATTCATAACAGTGTCAGTACTTCCTTTTTTTCACCTTGAAGATGATCAAGATCAATGTTTACACACTTATTTTAGAATTATGACTCCAATTGGACAGTTACACACATACCTTGAGTTATGCTGGCTTGTTAGTCACTCGCAGGGTGTGCTGTGAGCAGACCAAATAAGTATTTACATCGTTCATGACTGACAGCAACACAGCTGCTCCCAAGCCCTTGCTACACTACAGTTGTTTTTCCCACCCATTCCTCTCATTTTTTCACCTAGGTGTATTTAAGGAGGTGATAAAATCTCTTCAGGAACTCCCACCAAATACAAAGGAAGATTTATATCTTGTCTATTCCCTAGATTTATTTTATCTGTTTCATTACACTGCAGAAGTTTTAATTGCCATGTCTTCATGCATTTCTAACCAAGACCATCCTTCAACATAAAAAATTACATCTCTGGACCTTCAATCCACCGACCCCTTCCTCAAGAACAATGCTGTTTCTAGAAATACAGTACAGTTGAACACAAACAAGAAATCAACTTGAACTGCTGCCCTAAGTATCTAATCACCACATGTCAGAGAAGACATTACTGATGCTTTTTATTAATTGAGATTCAAGCAGGCACAGAGCTGGGAAGAAAAGCATACTTCTTAAACCACCAAACATCATGAAACATAGGTCTAATAATGTATTAGAGACAGACAGGCAATTTAAGGAAAGAAAGCAGAAAAGCAGCAGTTACAGAAACACAAAAATAGTTAGAAATGCAAGTCTCTTTGGACATCTCTTTTAGACAAGACGAAAAATATCGACACAAATATTTGAGGCTTTGAAGCACCCTCTGTTGCAAATGTAACACTACACAAGCATTACTTGCTGAACAGGCGTTGACCTTGAATGTGAAAACAAGGTGGTAAATACCTAAAGGACAAGTTCTGAGCATAGCTCGAGAATGACCTCAGAAATTAAAGACTGTTTTTACCTGCACTCTTTCTGCCTATCCTATACCTATTTTTCAAAGTTCTGCAACATGGAGGGGAAATTTCAAGTATTATTTCATCTTGGAGAAGCAAGACAGAGACAAGACAGGAAACTGCCTGTTCCTTCACTTCAATCAACTAAATAATCCCTCCTACAAGGACTTCAACAAAAAAAAAGGGGGAGTGCAAAACAGTAAAAACCCCATCTTTGGCTGCTAAGCTTATACAAATACATCACCTTTCCATCAGGGCTGGAGTACATTAATTCTTAATGCGCTTGCTTAAGCTTTTTGGAAGAAGTTTTGTTTGGTTTTATTGGTTAGTCTTGGCTTATTATTCAGTAGCTTCCCATGAACATTTCAAATTTCCTCCCTTGCTCTGTAATACTTAATTACTGGTTTGCACTTACCAGCCTAAGAAAGGATTACCTAAGCCTGCTGCTGGACTACCAAAGTCTGCTCCAAAAGACTGGAGTTCTCCTGAAATCACTGGCACTGAAGCAAGGTGTCCCTTGTATTGCTTGATGACAGTCAGACATTTCAAAACATGCTTCCAAGATATCATGAATAAGCGGGTTTAGGCATCAGAAAATACAGAGAATCTGAGGCACCACAAATACCAGTCCCCGTCAGAGAGACAATAATCACCGTGTCTGCCCACTTGACTCCTCTCCAGTCTATGTTCAGACCTTTGCTTAGCAAAGTTCACTCTGTCCTTTTACAGTCAGACACAAGAGATAGGTTCTTCTTTTATACCATCTCCAGTTGCTACCTCCTTCAGGAGCCAAAACACAACAAAAAGCCTTTATTATTAATGATATAAAACTGCCTACTTACCAGGTTTGTAAGAATAGATTTCAATGGTAAATAATGCCTTGAAGTATCTAATAGGACTCCTCTATGAGCAAATCTTGGGAAGTCATTGATTTCAGATTCATTGACAAGAAACTATGAGAACAAAATTTAAAAATTAGAATTTTATATTAATTTCATATTCATTTCAAACAGTAAGTACTTTTTCTTTTTCAGAAAATGATTCTTGGAAATATGTAATAAACTGAAATGTTGCTGAATGAAACTGATCTGCTCAGTCTAGAGAAGCACCCAGTTACCAGGACAGTGGATTTAGTTAATAGCCATACTTACACTTCCATAGTCATCTTCATGAACCAACTGGCTGAAGGTTTCCAAACCTGGACAAATACCCAAGAAAGGGATCTCAATTACAGCCCAGTAATTCCCCTTAAAATTTTAGTTACAAACAGCACAACTATGTACAGGCATTCATCTAGCTAGAAAGAATGCTTTGTAGTTGAGTTTCTCTCTCTTTAGCACAGTTCCCTTAATTGCTCAAGCATCACCATTTAAAAATTCTGGAGAGAACCATTCAAATTCTCTATTATGCAGATACTGAATACCTGTGCTACCGCTCAGCTGCAGCAGATTAATCCCTAAATAGTAAGAAAGTTACTGAGAGTAAGGTGGGAATCTCTGGTCCTGTTGTACATCTATTCCTGTAATTTCTGGAACTGGTGAAATTTCTAATTCAGCATGAAAAATCTGTTGATTAATAGGTAACTAATATATAGACTTAACATTCCAGTAAAAACAGCAGACTAAAATGTCAGGATTGTTATTCTTTGTGATTGTGATGCGTTCAGCATCTCCACTTTATAGGTGTAGTCAGAAAATAATCTGTTCACACTATAGTTTAAAAAGCTTTTTGTTGGTCTGGCTTATTTCAGGTACAGCAAGCATATGCTTGCAGTGTGCCACTGGATCTGAGATGCTGAGCATCTGGACCAAGGGTCTAACTGATAAACATCTGAGTATCCTTCCGGCCCTCATTCATTACTTCCAATGAAGTAATGAATGAGGTGAGGGCAAGGCCCAGTGATCAGCTGGTTCTTGGTCTGCCATGAAGTTTGTATAAACCCTAAACAAATAGCTCAATGTGAAAAGCATCAGCTTACCTCTTAAAGCACCCCATACCTCAGGAGCTTTCAGTATAGCCACAGGTTCAGTTACAGTTAAATGATCTAAAGAAAAGAAAAAAAACAAAACCCGCTTACTCTTTAAAAAATAATGAATTGCAAGGACAATGCCAAAAGGCATTAAAAAGATTCTTCAAGTGCAACATCTCCCTTTGTGTATTAAATTCCAATCAATCCTGCTTTTAATGGTGATAGCATGCAATTATTTTTCATCTCTGTTTTCCTGTGAATCAAGCTGTTGCACTGTTCAGACAGTCAACAGCTCATCAGAAAGAAGGTAAAAGAAGTAAGGTGCTTAGTAAGAGCAATGCTAAAATATTGTACATGAGCCAGAATTCCAGCAAAGTTTAACCCAATTGACTTAAAACTTAACACACTATATTTTTGCATTTAAGACATGCGTGATAAAGGCTGGGTGCCTAAGCCAAACTTCTCATAATTATGAAAAGTTTACTTCTCCTTTTACCTCCTTTCATATAGTTAATGGTTTCATATTTTTTTAAGATAAAAGTTGTCATATAATAATATTGTCAGGTGCTTACTATTATTAAAAAAAAATTACTAATCAAAATATAGAATCACAGAGTATGCTGAGTTGGAAGGGATGCATCAAGATCATTGAGTCCAACTTCTGGCCGTGCACAGGACACCCCCAAGAATCACAGCATGTGCCTGAAAACACTGTTCAAATGCCTCTTGAAATCAGTCAGGCTGGTGCTGTGATCACTTCCCTGGGGAGCCTGTTCCACTGCTCAGCCACAGCCTAGGTGAAGAACCTTTTCCCTGATATCCAGCCTAAAGCTCCCCTCCTCAGCTTTCTGCTGTTACCTCAAGTCCTGTCACTGGTTATGAGAATGAAGGGATCGGGACCTTCCCTTCAACCTCCCCTTGTGAGGACCACAATGAGGTTTCCTCTCAGTCTCCTTCAGGCTGAACAGAACAAGTGACCTCAGCTGCTCCTCACACAGATTACTCTCAAGCCCCCTCACCATGTTTGTGGCCCTCCTTTGGACACTCCCCCATAGTTTTGTATCTCTCTTACACTGTGGCACCCAGAGCAGCCCCCAGCACTCGAGGTGAGGCTGCCCCAGAGCACAGCAGGACAATCCCCTCCACTGCCTGGCTGGCCATGCTGTCCCTGATGCACCTAAAGGGTGCCATGTCACCCTCTTGACCTGAGCACCGGTATCGAGGCAGTAAGATGAAGCACGGTAAGTAAAATGAAGAATGGTACTTGAAGGAATCCATAAGACTCTTCCCTGAAGTTGAGTACTGCAGTACAGTACAAAGTACTAATGAAAAAAGAAAGCTAAAATAAGTTTGGTTTCAAATTTAAGGTGATTTAGTAGATTTTTGAGAAGAAACAAATATATTTTAAGTATTTTTAAAAATCATATACATATATATGCATAAAAATATACTACATCTATAGATTTATATTATTATTCAAAATCAAAGCAATAATTGCACATCTGAAAGAGCAGAGAAAAAAATCAAGAGGTTGAATTACTGTAAAATGATTTACATAATCTGTGCCAGTATGAAAGAATGGTTGGCTACAATTTACACAGTTCAAACATTTATCTAAACTACCAGAGAAAAGCCATTTAGCGACATGAAGAAAGTACCTCAAGCGTCCATATTAACCTAAGAACTGATTACACGTACTGGATGTTTGGGGTAAGAAAGAAAATTTAGAAGACTACTGCAATCTCCACAGGTAAACTGTAGGGAAAATGTTTGTTTACCCTAAATAAAATAAATAAATTGTCAAGGATTTATTTCCAACACAGCAGGTTTGTTTGGGTTTTGTTTTTTTTCCCTGAACAAGTATCATACCTTAGAGGAACTTGGAAAGTGTTATAATACTCGAAACATTTTGCACAAACAGGTAAGCAGGCAGGAGGGGAGATAACCTGTACTCTGATTACATATCCAATACTCTTGCCACAGGACAGGGACTAACTGGTCCATACTATCTTTATTGATAAGCCAGACCACCAAATAACCAGTAACAGCATTTTTCAGAATCTGTATCCTCAAAAAGCCCATTAAAAACCAGGAAATTAAAACTTACTGAAGCCTGGAATGCTCGGCGTATTATATGAAGAAAACACGTTATTTGTAACAGAAAACTTATTTCTTAAACCACTAGTAAAAAAACTGCTTGCTCTAAAGAATGCAACCTGAAAATCACATGGTCTGACAGATTCCATGATAAGAACCAGCTTTGATTAAAATCTTAACTTCACAAACAAGCTCAAAGTTCAAATAATAATAAAGCAGCACAATAACCTGTCAGAACAATGTCAAGAGCATTAGCATTTTTGCTCTTATGTCTAATTTGCATTGAAAGATATTATAAGTTTGCACATAAAAACCAAAGTCTTTGGCTATATGTTCCAAAAGGATTGAGTAAATTTAATATCAGTACATTCTTTCACAACTCAGGTAGAATTAATCCTGCTGCAGGATGTATGACTTGAGATTAAAAGGATCTTTTTTCTAAGGATCTGTATCCTGGATACCAAACAACAGAAGATTATCTTAAAACAGGTCTAGATTAACTGAATATGTTGACTTTTGTGTTAGCCTGTCCAGACAAAAAGCAATATTACTGCTCAATCTTATTTCTGTTAAGGAAATTGTCTGGTGATTAATACATTAATACTTAGAGTACTTCTCCACTCTGGACTTTAGTCACAGAACTAAAGAAGCACAGAAAAATAAGTCCAATATAAACATCATGTTTTTAAATCCTTTCTTGCATCTACACATAGAAAGGAAATGGATTTATAGGACTGCAAGATGAATAACAAGTTCAACAAACACTTTCTGGTTTTCCTGGAAAAACAGGAAATACCATGTACATATCTCAGTGTAAGTAGCTTCAATTTAAATGCAGTCACTTCTTAGGAGATGGTAAGCAGTGACAGCCTTCTCTCAATAAATACCCTGTACTGAAAGGGATCATCTCCTGACTATGCACAAATCTCACCAAAGATAACCGGCTACTGCATACTGTAGTATCTCTGATTCCTAATGACAGCTGCTAGAAAAAAATAGTAGCAGTTAAGTGATCTGTACGATAGCTGAACTGCAAAAATCACAGGCGAGCTGCACCATTCACTATGGGCTGAGATTGCCCACAGTATCAAGAGCAAGAATTATCTTCTGGTGTCCACTGTTGTGAAATGTTTTTGCAGGCTTCCGAGAGCCTTTGCTTCCCAGTTCCTTAAAAAAACCACCCCAAAACCGGCTGACTTCTACAGCGGACACGTGATAGGAAAGCAAGCGCGTAACGGTGCCGCCGAAGCCGGGGAAGGAGGGGCGCGGTGAGCGGCGAGCGGGTACTCACAGGCCTCGCTGGAGGCGAGCTGCGGGTGCCTGTCACAGCCAGGGTCCCCCGCCTCGATCACCACCTGCAGCTGGAACAGCTCGGGCTCCGCTCGAGCAGCCAGCGGCCTGCGGCCCCACGTCCGCCGCCGGGAATGCCCGAATATGTACTCATAGTACCTGCCGGGGAAGCAGAGGCGCCGGCGGGGCCCTGAGGCAGCTGCTCCCGTTCCTGGGCCGCCGTTGCAGCACCCCGGCCCCGCCGTCGCTCACCTGCGGAAGGCGTCCTGCAGCAGCCCGCAGCTCGGTCCTGCCGAGGAGCCGGCGCCATGCACCAGCTGGAAGCGGCTGGGCGCTAGTTGCAGCTGGAGAGGATACGTGCGGACCCACTGCGGCAGCGGCCACAGCGAGTTCTCGGGGACGGCGTCTGCCGCCAGCTCCCAGCCGGACGGCTCCGGCTCGGCCTCGTTCCACGGGACGCCGTGGCGGAGGCTGGTGCTCACCAGCACGGCGGGGACCACGACGAGCCCCAGCAGCAGCCCAGCCAACCCCATGGCTCTGCCCATAGTGAGGCACCTGCCTCAGCCCGCCCGCTCCCCTGACAGGACAGCCCGACTCCGCCTCTGGCGCCACGGGGCGGTCAGGGCGGGCTCTGGAGCCTCAGTCCCGCCCGCGATACCGCCCGCCCTGCGGCCCCTCGGAGGGAACGCGGCCAGGGAAGGGGCCCGAGTGGCCCTCTGGAGTGAGGACGTCCTTCCTGCTTCTCTGAGGGGTTTTCCCACATAAAACCCATTGACTATTAGCGTCCAAAGGAGAGCCACGAAGATGGTGAAGGGTCTGGGTGAGAAGATGTATGATGACCGGCTGAGGTCACTTGGTCGGTCCAAGTCTTGGAGGAGACTGAGGGGAGACATCATTGTAGTTTTCAACATCCTGGTGAGGGGAAAAAGAGGGGCAGGTCCCTATCTCTTCACTCGGGTAACTAGTGACAGGATTTGAGGTAACAGTATGCACCTGAGTTATGAGAAGTTCACATTATTACCAGGAAAATGTTCTTCACACAGGGTGGTTGGGCACTGGAACAGGCTCCCCAGGGAAGTGGTCACAGCACCAGCCTGACAGTGTTCAAGAGGCATTTGAACAATGCTTTCAGGCACGTGGTGTGATTCATGGGACTATCCTGTTCAGAGCTATGAGTTGGACTTCAATGATCCTGATGGGTCCCTTCCAGCTCAGCATATTCCATGAGTTTCCATCAGCCAGCACCATAATGTCCTGCACATGGCATCGCTCTACAGAATAAGAGAGTGTGGAAGGGCCAGCTTAATTTCTGTATGGAAAGGGTGTGATGCAGACCACACTTCTATGAAGCAAAGATTCTGCATCTCATGTACTGCTACAAAACAATTTCAGTCTCAGCAGAAAATAGTTTTTCACAGGCTTTCAGCAGAATGTGCTATAAGCTATATGTGAACAAGCCAGAGTCTGAGTTGCAGTGAAGTGTTTTAGCCTTTACCCAAACAAACCCAGTGTTCTGGCCAATCTTGATGCGAACCTGGGGACATTGTTCTGAAGTGTTTGTGAAGAAGGCAAATCAAGCATTTCAAGACTTGAAGTCAAAGTGGGGAGGAATTCAGGCTTCATGCCTCTTCTAATTGAATGCTTAATGTAAACACTGGAGTGTCATGATTGCCGCTTTGGCTGATGCACCAGTTAAGCCCACAGCAATGCTGGGGAGCTGATATCTGCAGTCTGCTCCTGCAGAGTAATGGAGGAGCTGGTCAGCAATCCTCAAGGTCATGGATCACAAAACATGCTAGTTTTGCCATTTGCTGTCCCTGACCATGCAAGTGGAGTGGAAAGGCTTAATGGAAAGTGTTTGATGCAGGCTATCCATAGCAGAATGTTATTTAATCTTGTAATGCTATAAGTAAAAGGAATTCTTTAATAGGTGATTTCAAAGAGCCACAATAGGACATGACACCTGCAAACCTACCCTCCTGCCCCTGCATGCCAGGAGACACATGGAAATGACAGTTCTGTCTTTTCTGGTGCTCTCAAAGGCAATTATAATGCTCTTCAAGCTGTGGCTGAGGTTTCTAGCTGCCTGTTAAATATACCTTATATAGCTTTCCTTTGCCTGGTGTGATTGTCTCCTCAACTGTGTTGATTCAACTGTTCCTGCTGCCTACCTCTGTTCATCTTTTTAGACATACTTAGAAATTATGGGTTATTTCATAGTTTCCTTTAACATACCTTGATCAGTAAGCTCTCAGGGAAGGAGAGATAATTAGGTGCAGTTGAAGTGAGCCTGTAAGATACTAAACTAAATCTTCTGTTAACCAGCTTGGCCATCACTAATGTAATTCTCAGACACGCTGAGTATTTTTTCTTTCAGTTGTTTTCAGTGGCTGTATTTTCTATAGAGCAAGTCTGTTTTATACCAATGAAGTGCACCTATTCATTAGTCATCTAATAAATATTCACCTAATAATTTATCATAATCACACCTTAAAATACTTATTCTGTGCACAAAATAATAATTTAATGAAGTTTGCTTTTTAGTCTTCTCTGGGTAGATTTTCTGATAATGAATAAAGAGATCAGATAGTCTTTCCTTGTGTAAGTCCATGAGTATAGTTTCTTTCTTTTACCCACAGGTATACTGGACAAAATTGTAGAAACTTGGTATCTAGGCCTCTGGCATTTAACAATTGCTGGGTGGAGTACTCAGACATAAACATGCTATCTTCATTTTCTGAGGAAACCTTGCTGTAGTGACTTTGGTTACCACAAACAATCTAAGTCTGCATTGACATTTTCAGATACTTAGGTTTGAAGTGTTATGATGTAACTCAGTTTTATGTTGCATCTTAGGACTGATTCTAAGCTCATAGTAGAGGATAAGCAGGATGTAAAGAATTGAAAAGTATATTACTGCAGGCTACAGCTGTTCTCTTCAGGGACCAGGTGATTTCAGAGGGATTTCCACTGAACACAGCAGAACAATGAAACTGCACAGCTAGGACAGTAATCGTTTCCAGCATTGTGTGCAAGCAAAGAAGACCTCAGTGTGCTTCATGCTCTTAAAAAAAAAAACAAACAACAACAACAAAAAAAAGAGCTCCAGTATCAACTCAAAATCCTGAATGTGAAAATCCACCAGACTGTATTATTAGCCTGTTCTGTAAGTTTTATGTTGTGCTTCTGAGAGGAATGAATTTTGATCTTTATTGTTGATGTTTTGCCTGTATTGTAAACTGTTAGAATGGAAATGTACTCTTATCTAGGCTTGAAAAGACTTATATGGTTTTATAGGTTACACATACCCATTGAATGAGTACTAAAGTACTATTTTGCATTTTTGTAGAAAAATTGGAAAGTGTCATCATGAGTTATTCTGATAATGAACTTTAAACTCCTGGTTCCATCAGAGATGTGTTTTCCATTCCCCAAGGTAAAAGTTATGTATTGTTTAGTTGCAGAATAATCCTCTCTAAAGGAGAAGAAAATTGCTGCAGTAAAAAAACATGGTAAATGTAGCCAAGCTTGACTCCTACACAGAACTGTGCAGATTCTTTCATACACATTCCTGTGTTAAATAGGAATTAAAAAAACAAAAACAAAAACAAAACCAAAAAAGGGCTGCACACCAGTAGCTTTTACAGGACGAAGGTCTTCCATTTGTGTAGCTCAGTCCTTGCAGTTATTCTGTGACTACAGCAGTCACTACAAAGTGGCAGGAAATCTCTCAGCAGTGTTTCCTGGTGTGCCAAGAAATGTTCCATATAGTTTTGCTGTTGACTCCACAAAAGAAATGTACCATATAGTCTCTGCTGTTGATTTCTTATTTGAGAAATAGCAAGGCAGCATAGAGGAAACGGTGACTTACTGCCACTGAGTAATATTTTGTGGCCACTGTAGTCTGGTCAACATATGGGAATGTTACTACCCAGTAGACTAGAGTGTGAATGGAGACCTGACTGGGGATTACACATCAGTGTCGCACAAAGACATTTTTGGACTATGTTAAAGGTTCATCCATTAAAATTTAAAAGACATTCACCACTGATAGTGAAAAGTATGATTTCCCCATTATTTGGAAACCAGGTGATATTTTATTTGCTGCATTGCCAAGCTAAGGTAAATTCTTAAGTTACCTGAAACTGACAGATCACAAGGAAGTGTTTTTTACTGTGATTGTAGTAAGTTCTGCTGTTCCACTATCTGGATAGTGGAGCATATGAGTAGTAAGTAGTACATAGCTTGTGCAGATGGGACTGAATCTTTCCATTCAGCTGATTACTTGCTAGGTACATAACATAGGGTATCTTATATGAAGGTCTTGCATACAAGGGGGTGTTGTGACTGAATAAAGCAAGAAGATAATTTCATATTACATATAGCTGCTGACAAAAATTTTGTATAGGCAAAGATTGTGAAGATTCTGCAGTTTGGAAATGAAATAAACTTTTGTTGGGGGCTGCAGTTTCGAAATGTAATGAACTTCTAGAAGGGAGTCGCTGCACTATAAGTTCCTAACCTAACTTGCGCACAGTTTTCTGTATGGTTATTGTATGTCCACATTTTTCCAAATATATGTTCTTTTTCATCCTGGCCACTTTGTATAGATATCTTTTTATGGATGTCTTTTATAATACCAGGAGTATCCAGGCACTAATTACATCTAGAAGGCTGGAAACCCTGACAAGCCTAGTGATCCTGTGTGTGACCAATAAGGGCTTGAATGATGGGTTTAGAACTGTCTGACTTTATGTATGTTTGTTGGCTGAAGAGAGTTTCCAAATGGATCATAATACATGAGCTGTCTGTGAGCTACATGCTGGGAATGTTGGTATTGATGTTGACATACATAATTAGGGATAAGAACTAATGAAAACAGGATGTTTAAATGATGTAACTTCAAGGAAACACACAGGCTGAAAATATTTCAAACAATAGCAAGGGCAGTTTGTGAATGGATGTGCATGCCAGATGTATGATTAGTGTGAGTAGGTGAACCAACTAGAAAGAAACTGTGGACAGATATATGTAATACACACACTTTTTTTTGTAAAGGGAATTGTGGTTTAGGCTGCCAGCCTCATTGTGTGCTACTCTCTGACTACTCTTAGTCTTTGTTATGTTGTTTGGATAGAAAGAAATTGGAATGAATCTAGTACTGGGTCAGGTCTGTGGCTTCAATGCCTAAGCGCCTAGAAACTGTGAAAAACATGCTGGGAGAAAGTGCTAATGTATGCCAGATGCAGAAAGGTTCTAGGCTACTGGGTGGCTATAAAACTCCTCATGGTCTTTTGTTGATTTGTCTTTTTTGTTTCACAGCTGTCTGGGAATTCTGTGAAAGTGAGGTCTAGAGTAGTGCTGCCTCTGGGCTTGGGGACTTCAGACTCATAGAGCCTCCTATTCTGATAGAGATCCACTGGTCACAATCACTGGTCTTTAGTTTCATCAGCACTTTTTCTTTGGTCTGCAGCAATTGCAATGAGATATCAGAGGGAGAAAAAGGCTGAATAAAGCCTTTTGTACAGTCCTTTTTGAGTAATGATTTGTGCCTGTTCATTAACTGCTGATTTCTCAAAGTGCTTTGGTCCTCATGGCACAGTTTGTCAAGTAGGACATAATAGAGCTGTTCTGGATTAGAAGTGTGTGGAAAAATTCACAACACCAGAGATTTATGTCCAGAAAGGAAACAGGGGAGTTCAGTAACTTTATTCACTTTATAGAACTTTATATAAAGGGAGAGACCATGGGGCATTCCCCTGGGATATTGTTAGGGGACACAGCCCCATATTTATCCTGAGTTCCTGGTCACGTCACTCTTTTCATTTCCCCATTGGCTGAGGTTCTTGGAAGATACCGACTACCTGAAACCTACCCTATGCCTCATTTTAGTATATACTCAGGTTTTTTGGTTGGTGTTTTTTTTCTTTCTTTTGTAACAGAACACTAGAAGTGTCCACCACAATATCTGAGGTGCAGAGCCCTTGCAAGTTTTAAATGTTGGAGATTTCTTTAATAATCAAAGAGGATAAAGTCTATACAGAGAGGATTGATTGATTGATTGATTGATTGATTGATTGATCTCTAACTATTATGGGGAAAGATGACAAAATCCTTTCCTCTCTTCTGAAGCCATGTATTCACCAGCAGATGGTGCTAAGCTCTCGCTGCACCGATGTCTCTCGCTCCTGGGGCCTTCACCCTGAGAGTGCAACTACAGGCGTGATAGCAACAACAATTGGTCTCTTCTGTGCATCTCGTTAGCTGATTACAAATCATCCCAGGATTCCATGCGCATAGTTTTTTGCGGAGTTTCTCCATGCTGTGCTTATACGGCAAAATAAATATTGCTGCATTTTGTCACTGAAGAAATCCATGCAAATCAGATGCCTGCTTAACAACTATATTTATTCTGTGTATTTAACATTCAAATACAGTGATTACAGATTACAGGAAAATAGGAACCCTTATTTTCCTGTACCCCCTGTGTACAGGGATAAGTCTGTCCCATTTTTAGGGACACTAGAAGAACTTTCCAGTGGCAAAAAAAAAAAAAAAAAAAAAAAAAAAAAAAAAAGTGAAATCAGCTATATTTAGAAAGGCAAGAAATAAAATTATTATTTCTCAGGACCAGAGCAGATTTTGTTTTGTTTCTGCTTCCTTCCTTGCTGTCACTGAAAATGTTAAATTTAGAATGAGTTTAACTGTTGTGGCCTTGGAAAAGTTTTCATCTTTTTCTCCTAATTTTACTCTGAAAACTACGTTTCTGAAAACTAAGAAAACTAAATAAACACAGACAGTGTTTTCAAGTGGAGACCTGTTGGTCTGCTGTGATGAAATATCCAACTTATGGACAGTACAGTTCAGTCAGAAAGGGTGACATGCCTGCAGGTACAACTTCAGAGAGATCTTGAGAAAGTTAAGGGTTGGACTAACAGAAAGCTAATTAACTTCAGTGCCCTGCGCATCGGAACAGGCTCGTTGGCAACTTCCTCAGTGCAGCACTGAAACAAGCTCTCTGGAGAGGCAGTGGTGTTTCATCCATAGGACATTTGAGCTTGGCCGGGTAAGACTGACCTCATGTGGTGTTGCTGTTAATCCATTCTGTGCAGAAGCCCTTTCCTGCTAGTACCCCTTCAGCTGTGTTACTTTGGCTTAGTGCCAGCTGCAGTAGGTCTATGCTACACACTATACTTAAATTAAGAATATGCACTGATTAGTGTGGGAAATTTGTATGACATAAAAGATTCTAGGAACAGTAACCTAATCATATTGTCTTCTGTTCACTTTGGGTATTTGAAGCAATGTTCATCTGCTCTATGTCACATGGCCATGCTGTGCCTCTCTCTGCTGCATGGGAACAGAGGGACCCTACAGCTTCACTGTTGTGTGCTGGGGTAAGGTAGGGTTTACTAAAGCTTATCTGGACATGGAACACAGCTATGGCTGCAGTTGTGTTGTCCTGAAAGAGAAGTAAGTTTTGTAGGAGAGCAAAAGAGAAGAACAAAAAAGAGTGCATGTGTTACTCAGTGCTCCAAAGTTTCTATTGAGATAAAGTCCCATACATCAAACTCTGGCTCAAGGGCAGTGAGATCACCTAGCAAGAAAAGGGTTAGTAAAAGGTAAAAGGAAGAGGTGCTCCAAGAACGAGGAGCTTGTGTAGCTCCTTCTGTTGTAAAGGACTCTGTCCTATATGACCTTTGTCTCTAAACTGGGGAGAAATGGATTGGATGGGTGGGTCACTTGATGGATTAAGAATTGGCTGGATGGTCATACTCAAAGGGTTGCAGTTCAATGTCCAAGTCCAGTGATGTGTGGAATTCCTCGGGGATTTGTATTGTGACTCTCCCTGTTTAAAATATTTGTTGGTGACACGGACAGTGGGATTGAGTGCAATCTCAGCAAGGGTTTCAACTGCACCAAGCTTTCTGTGTGGTGCAGTTCATGTATTGCAGGGCAGGGATGCCGTCCAGAGAGAGCTTGTTAGTGTTGAAAGCTGGGTCCATGTAAATCTTATGAAGTTCAACAAGGTCAAATACAAGGTCCTACATCTCGTAATCCCAAGCACAAGTTACCAGGGGAGAGGAGGAAATGATGTAGAGAATGGATTGATAATAGATTTGAGTCAAAAGACTTGGGGGTGCTGGTGGCTGAGAGGCTGGACATGCCCCAGCCACGGGCACTGCCAGCCCAGAGAGCCACACGTGTCCTGGGCTGCATCCAGAGCAGGGTGGGCAGCAGGGCAGGGAGGGGATTCTGCCCCTCTGCTCTGCTCTGCTGAGACCCCACCTGGAGCACTGGGGCCTCCAGTATAAAAAATGCATGGCCTTGTTGGAGTTAGTCCAGATGAGGGCCATGGAGATGATCACAAAGCAGGAACAACTCTCCTCTGTAAGACAAACTGAGAGAGTTAGGGTTGTTTGGCCTGGAAAAGAGAAGGCTCTTGGGATATCTTAGAACACCATCCAGTACATAAAGGGGGCTCGCAAGAGTATAAAGAGGGACTTTTTACAAGGGCATGTAGTGATAGGACAAGAGGGAATAGATGTAAGATGAGAGAGGGTAGGTTTAGATTAGACATTAGAAATAAATCCTTTACTATAAGGGTGCTGAGACAATAGAACATGTTGTCTGGACAAGTTGTGGACACCGCATCCTTGGAAGTGTTCAAGGCCAGGTTGGATGGAGCTCTGGGCAACCTGGTCTAGTTGTAGGTGTCCCTTCCTGTGGCAGAGGATGTGGAACTAAATGATCTTTGAGGCCCCTTCCAGCCCAAACTCTTCTTTGATCCTGTGATTTGGGATTTTTACGTCCAAAAGGTCAGACATTGTTGCTGACCAGTAGGGTGAACTAGTATGTTGCCAAACTAGATCTGGTGTATTGTTCACTGCTGGCAACTTGTTACTGATTTTTTAAAATTATTTTCATACAGCATTATGATCCCAGAGCAGCAAGCTGCATGCAGTCTGTCAAGAAGAAAATAATCCAACACTTTTTTTTTTGCAGTGTCAAGTACACTATTCTTTGCAGATGGCATGGATGGGGAAATATGGAGGCAGGAGATATAAATTATCCTCCTTAGGCTAATTTAATTTTTAACACGAACTTTGATTACAGCAGAGTCATGCTTTATGGAGCAGTAAAGAAGTCAGTGCATACAAACTCTTCCACTGGTCCTTATAAAATGAAACAAGAGCATGTGTTAGGATTACAGCATGTATGCAAACAGGACCCAGAGTACATAGAAGGAAGATGCATTTTCTAGACCAGTAAATCAAATATATATGTATATCTTTTTTTCCTTGGACTTCATGAGAACTGTGAAAGGAATATTCTATGTTTTAGACTGTAATATAGGTAACAGTATTTTAAAAATCTCCAGAAAGGAACACTTTGAGGGTACTGGTTTGTTTTTAACAACACTTGTTTTTCTCCTGGACAATAGTGTTGCAGTGAGAGCTTGCAGATGCTTTCAATAAAAACTGATAGTAGATACAGGTGAATGCATTACTCTAAAGGGTGAGGATGAGGCTAATTCTACCTGCCATAAATTTTGCATCTGTTATAATTTAGCTTGTGATAGTTCTGTCTCTGACTTAGTGTGGTTTTGGGTAGCATGTTACGTTTAGAAAGCATTGTCCCCTTTGTGAAGTGTTTGGAGACCTCCTAACAAACAGTACTAGTAGTATTTAATATCTTTGTGTTCTTAGCTTTGAAGAAAAAAATAATTTGAGCATAAATGTGTAACATAAATGTGTGTAACAAGCTGCTTGTTTTGAATTTTTTCTGTTATGTGTTTGTACTGCTGTAATCAGTCAATTTTAATTTCTTTCTGTTGGATACATTATAGACATATTCTAAGTGACATATTTGATCCCTACAGGTGTCAGGATATTTAGCAGTGCAGATAGTCTGTGTAGTTTTTATTTTCAATAGCAGGAGTCATGCAAAATCTCAAGATTGATTTAACCAGGCCTTCTTTGTGGGATCCAAAAAGGAATAATTAATTTATGTTTCCAACTCAGAAACATTACAGGGAATGTACAGGTTATTTCCTTCCAGTATTGCACAAGTGCATTGTTGCTCTCTTCTTGCTGGTGTTCATACACAGAATATTTCTGTGTACTCTGTCTTCCTTGAGCAATCCATTGTACAAGCAGTATCAGGTGTACTCTTGGTCCAGATTGCTTTCTCTTTACAATAAAAGAACAAAGAGTTTCTAAGAGAAATGCTTGGCAATTCAGCTAATACATACAGTGAGAAATATTAATTACCTTCTTAGTATTGTCACAGCTATCTCAATCATTATACACAAACCTTTAGACATGGGATGTAAGTAGTCTTTGGTCTGAAAACCCATTCAGATGGCTATTCACAGCAAGGCAAGTGAATAGCCAGCTTTGTGTTTACCAAGGATAATCTTATGTGCTGTGCTACTCAATCTGTAATTCTAAATGTCCTTGTCTGTAGTTGGCAGTTTTCTGACTGGTTTAGGGGGCCTGCTAATGCACAATACCCAGAATGCTAACCAATCAGAAAGTCACTGGAGCTGTCCTTGGAGAATAAAACTGATGGCTGCAGCAGGATAGGCCTTAACTTGAGAAGTAGAGTAAGTTATTGATCATCATCTTAGCTCAACTACTGACAAATTATCAGTGATGGTGGATCCATAATATTTTTTATAGGCAGAATGATGAATGTTTTCCCATCTTTTAGCGCTGTCTAAAACCTTGGGACATCTTTGTAGTCTTTGTTAGGTTTCAGGAAAAAACAACTCACAAGGTATTCACAGGACTGAAATGAATTATACCCTCCCAGCCATTACGTATTTCAGAAAAAATGGGGGGTTTATGTTTTTTGTGGATATAGTTATAACCCTGTTTTAAATATTGGTATTTAGTAAATTTGAAGAGAGGTAAACAAATTAATTATTAACTATGAAGTCCACCCTAGACTGTAGCCTCCAGGTTTTCCTGAGACCCTATAAGGTCTGCCTCCCTTCACCTGAAATGTCTGGGGGTTTTTTTAATGGCTGTGCTCCTGCTTAGGACTTAAAAAAAAAAAAAGAAGGCTTGACGTGAGAAGTAGTGGGTAATTTGAAACAGGACTCACAATGAATTGAGCAGAGGAACTTTGAGGTTTTCAGTGCCAGTATAGGAAATATTATAGGACAGAAAAGACCCTGGGGTTAATGTTCCTTTTTAGAAAAGAGAAGTTAGGAGATCTGTACATTTTGAATAGGATTGTGACGTATATTCTCTGTAGTCATTCTAAGATTGTTGGTTTTTTGTTTGTTTTCAAGAATGAAATCAAAAGTGTCACACTGATACATCAATTATTCTAAAACTGTGTGTTTTCACTTGGTAACCTTCATATCTTTGTATATCTTGTATTTCATTAAACCAAGCCCTGCATTTAATAAAATGTACTTTCATTACAAGGAAACTAGTGGTTACTGCCCAACCCCTATGTTAGTAACTCTTTTTTAGTGGCATTCTTACAGTTCTTCATTTCCACTTTGCTGTGCTTAAAGTCTTTTGTGTCCTGTGTGTTCAGACATCTTGGTGAAACAACATTTTTATGACATAGTGTCTGCTGCTTTTCTTTATATGCTCACCTACATGCCTTTTCACCCCCTTCCCTACCTCATACTTTAACTATTGCACTAGAAACCTGGCTTTTGTGAAGGACTCAAACAAACTTTTCAGATGCCATATGGTTCTTTGAGAACTGTCACCCTAATACATTACCAAATATATTTCCTAATGTATTTCTGTTCTTTAGAGATTAAAAAAACTCCCACAAATGAACACCCTCCCCAACCCAAGAAGAATCCCACAGCCCAATTTTAAATTGGAGGAATTAAAAGATACTAGTTTTCAATGTCTTCAAAATTTTTAGTTAACTGCTTGATATGTTGTTGGATATGGTTACAGTTACCAGCAATTTTTGTACTAATGGTTTCCATTTCATTTTTATTAGTTTCTTGCTCTGTTTTTTGTAAATATTACCTACAATTATGTGCCATTTACTGCTGGAAGAATAAGTAAGTACATATTTAAAATGCAGTCGAGTGAAATCTTAGTCTGAAATTGAGTTTTTTAAGTGCATTTCTTTAAACATGATAGCGCTGATAATTTAGTCACATGATTTGCCATTAACTGTATCACAAACATTTCCTGTAGCTTAACTTGCTAGCCCTGTCCCTTGCCCTCTTGAAATAAATGGACTTCGAACAATAGATTTGACAATACTCTTGTCTACAAATAACAAAACATCTGGAAATTAGGCTAGATGGATAAAACAGTTCCATGTAATAATACGTATCTGGCATTCATACAACCTTTGTATAATGCATGTTTTTTATGGGCCAGATGTGGTATTTATGTGTTATGAGGAACAGAGGCATGCTCAGTCATGCTTTTTATTGCATTTAAATGCAAGGTATATTTTAATAACTCTCAAAGGGAATTGTCTCCTATTGATTAGAAACTGTCAGTGTGTTAGACATAAACCTCAAAAAGCAAATGAATCTGTCAGAAAACTGTAGATGTAATTTAAGTTGACACTAAACTGTATACTTATTGTGAGCTGGCTTCAAAAAAAAAAAAAAAGGAAAAGAAAGCAACTAATAAATTTTTACTTGTTCCTCCAGTGAAGGTGATCTATGAAGTCTTTGATCCAAGAGTTGTTTATTTCTTCTCTAGGACTGTGTTCTGTTAGATTTGCAGGTCTATGAAATTATTGTTCAACCTTTCACATTTTCTCATTAGGACAACAGCTTTGCATAAAAGCCAGCTGGAAAGTCTCCATTTTACAGTCTTGCATGACATTTTCAAGTAAGGTGAACTGAACTCCTATCAAGTGGAAAAGAGATTCCACTGAATCATGCCCACCTTGCTTTTGCCATTGTTAATTTCCAAACAACTCTGAAAAGCAGGTAACTAAGCAGTTCTCCTCTACACCTTTTCTTTGTCTAAGGCTTTACTATTTTCACAAGATATTTACTAAATATCTAGGCTTTTTCAAAATGCTACTTTGAGCTTTCTTTCATTTACCATTGCCATATCTGTTGAGCACATTGAGCTTTGTTTACCTGGCATTCTACATTTCTTATAATCCTTTGTTCCATGCCTTTTTAACACATTTATTATCTGTAGAAGAGCTGTCAACGTCAATCTCCTACAGTTTCTTTAGTTTGCTTTTGGTTTTTTTTTTCTTTTAACTCCGCAGAATCTCCTCAAACAAATAAATCCCCTACATGTGTATTCCCAAATATGTTACAGATTGTTTAAAAGCAAGTGCATTAAGGTCAGCCTTGACAGGTGTCAGTACCAGAACCCTATCAGAACCCCTACTTCCATTAACTTTTATTAAAAGGGAGCAGAAGTCTGTAGGGATGATGGTTTGGCAGCAATGAAATATGTTTTGTTTTTTTGAACTTTGTAAGAAGACTGCAACTATTGCAATCATTTGCTTAATTATTTTCTGCAGTAGTGAAGACAGGAAATCTTGAAGCCATCCTTGAGTCTGACATGATTTCTAAACCTTCTATCCTCCTTACAGTTTGCTTGTGTGTCACTGACCTTTCCCAATCCCTACAGCACTGCCAGGCTTCTTCCTTCATTCAGCTCTGGCTCTACTGAAATTATTATTCATTCTTGAATCATTTCCCTCTCAACTTTTCCCAGCTCTTCTTTTTTTATATTTCTTCTAAATCCCTATAATTAGACTAAATCCCTATAATAGACTTCAGGAGACACAGAATTCTGTGCTTAAATTACTTTTTCATGTATATTCTCCTCCAGTCAAGCATCCTTGAATTCAGGTTCAACATTAAGCTCCTGCTTTTTAGAATTCTCACTGGATTTGTATCTCATTTTCCACTTTTCAGTCTGTGATGAACAGAATGGGTATATGTGCTTCATTCAGTAACAAGATTGATGAAGGCAAAAGAAAACCATGGTGTAGAGAAAAAGGCCTGACATTCAAGTGCAAGATCCAGTGTTCCTGTTAACCCTTTCATTACAGTAACTGTCACATATGGATTTATTCATAGTCTAAAGCCCTGACAGAGAGGGATAGCATGTCTCAGTCTTAATGTATAGTTCAGATATGAGAGACATGGAGTGGTTTCACCAGGAAAAAATAATTCTAAGCCAAAATATTATAATGCTCCAAAGTCCAAATTGGAACTTTTTTTTTTTTTTTAATTTGTCGATCACTGTAGACACAACCGGCTTTGACTCAATCTTTATTGGCCACTGATATTGCACCAATATTCAAGACACGCAGCGGGCACCACAGGAAACCAGCGTGGTCAAACAGAGATCATGCGGCTGAGCTCAAACACAAGAAAGGAGTGTATGAAAAGCAGAAGATGGGACGTACTGCCAAGAGTAGAAACACCATATGGGGATGGAAGGATGAAATTAGCAATACCAAAGTTTGGCTGGTATTGCAAGGCATGTGAAGTTCAACAAGAAGGGCTTCTGCCATTATATTGCAGCAAAAAGAAAACCAGGGAAATCACAGACCTGGTGGTGAATCAGGTAGGTGATCTACTAGTGAAGGGCATGAAAGATGCTGACATTTCTAATGCTTTACTTATTTCAGTCCTTACTAGCAGGATCTCCTGCTAAGCCTTCCAGGTTCTGCCAATTCTGTTTGATCTTTTTGTCAGTGATCTGGATGCAGGAGATGAATGCACCATTATTATGTTGATGATACTAAACTGGGAGGCGCTTTTGACTCTCTTGAGGGATGAGAGGCCTTGCAGAGGGATCCAAATAGAGCATTAGGCAATCATCAGGTCATGGAATTCAGGAACAAATGCTGGGTTCCATATGTGGGACAGGATAAGATTGAACACAAGTACAAATTGGAAAAGGAGTGGCAGGAGAGCAGTCCTGCAGAGAGAGATGTGGGATGCTGTTTGGCAGGAGATCAGCGTGAGTCAGCAGTGAGCCCTGGCAGCCTGGCAGGCAAACAGCATCCCAAGATGCATCAAACACTGCAATGCCAGTGCAAGAGAGGTGATTATCACTGTATTCAGCACTGGTGCAGCCTCTTCTAGAATGTTGAGTGCAGTTCTGGGCCCTGTGATTTAAAAAACATAGAATCAGAGAAGAAGGATGTGGCAGTACTTGAATGTGTCTCGAGGAGGGTAACAAAGCTGGTGAAAGTTCTGAGAGATGTCATTAAGGACTTTGGACTTCTTTAGTTTGGAGAAAAGGAGGCTGAGGGGTGACCTCATTGCTCTGCACAGGTTCCTGAGCACAGGGAGTGAGAGGAGATGTCTCCATTTCTTCTCCCTGGGACCCAGTAATGGAATGTGTGGGAATGGTACAAAGCTGTGCCAGCAGAGGGTCAAACTGGACATTAGGAAGCATTTCTTTATGGACAGGGCAATCAAACACTGGAATGGGCTTCCTGGAGAGGTGGTCAATGCCCTAAGCCTGTCACAGTGTTTAAGATGCATTTGAACAATGCCCTTAACAACATACTTTCACTTCTGGTTGGCCTCAGTCAGGCAGTTGGACTGGATGATCACTGTAGTCCCCTTTCAACAGAACTGGTCTATTCTATAGTGTTCTGTTGTATATTATTGTAATTGCTCAAAGGAGGGTCGAGTTAAACGAGCTGAAGATATACGAACCCATGGAACTTTGCAACCATGGAATAAGCAGGAACAAGTTCAACAAGTGTAAAGGCTGCACTTGAGGCAGAAAACCTCCATGCACTGTTACAAGCTGGGTACTGGCTGTCACAAGACCAACTTTGCAGAAAAGGACTGGGCCTCTTGGTGAACCTGATCAGCAGCATGACCTCACAGCAATAATGGTGAATGGCATCCTGGGTGGTACAAGCAACTCCACCAGGGGGTGAATAGAAATCAATATTCTCCATTGTTGAAGATTTTTCAAAATTTGTCTGGAGATTTTCAAAAGGGCCATAGGCAACCTGATTTAACTGCAAAAATAACCCTCCTTTGAGCGAGAGGTTAGACTAGAGGCCTTGAAGACCTTTTCCAGCCAATAATTTATGATTTTGCCATAATACAGAAAATAATCTGATATAACTTAGTCATGATAGGAATCTCAGCTCTTAAAATTATCTTTAATTAAGCACTTAATGGGTAAGTGCAAAGTAAATTTGATGAAATGGATGGAGTTTAAGTGCTTTGTTTATATGAAAGACTTTAGATTTGAATTATTTTAAATTTTCTATGCATAATTGAATCTTTAATATATGATCAATATAATTGCTAATATGCACACCTCCCCAAGCCCCTTATCTTTACTGTGAATATTTAATTTATTATGACAGCATTTTAGGAATACAGTGTAGAGTCTGGAAGTCTCAAAGAAAATATATTAAACACTGATTTACAATCCAAAGAGCTACCGCAATGTAACTAAAAGGCTTCTGTAAGCAATATTGCTCAGTATACTTAGACCTGTTGAAAAGAATTTCAAGATTTATTAGGAAATTTTTTGCAGAAAAGCATTTTTAAGCGATAAAGAAAACCTTACAAAGTATCAAGTTTCAAAAAAAAAAAAACCCCCAACAATACATTTAAATTGAACTGTGGATTTTAAGAGCTACAGAATGGTTTTGATTGCTGTTAAATAGTAATATTTTCTTTCTATAGACACCGGTAACAGATGTTGCTGCTTTTTTTTTGGCAATCCACAAGTAATCTCTTTTGTTCAATGAGCTCTAAGGTTTGCATATTGTGTTTGCAGTTTATTTTGCCAGAAGTGGTCATATCCTTTTATTTATCTCCTGCTTCTTTTGGTCCTTAGTATTTGTATGACTTGGATGCTTTGTGTAAATGTTCCTCTTAGGACTGCTATGAATAAGTGGTATCAAAACTGGACTGTACTAATCTAAAATGTCTTTTATTATTTATTTCAGCACTTTGTTTGGTCAGCTGAAGAGTGCTTAGAAAGCCAGCTTTGTTCAAGTCAACAGTGTAAACAGGGGGAATGTGCAGTCAAATGGCACATGGCGCTTAGAGCTGCCGCGACTGATGCTGACAGTGCAAAATGGCTTTAAAGCAACCCCCTGGGTGGAGGAGACTTGTGTTACTCCCATTTTGTGTTCCTTAGGTAGTGCTTGTGTACTGCCATATTTCTGCTTTCCCTCCCCAAGGGCTATTGAATGTTTAAAGAATCTTGGGGGTGGCTTCTTGCCTTGACTGTAGCTGGAAGAGGAAAAAAGGAAACAAAGAAAGGAAGACAATTTAAGCCATATCTGTCTGCTGCTTTCAGTTCTTGCAAGAGCTGCTATGCTAACATGCCAATATTTTAAGAAGATTGCCCAATATTGTTAGGCATATGTTTTGTTATATGTAGACACTGTTTTTAAGAATAATCACACAAAGAGATACTTCAGTCAAAAATAAACACCTCTAGATAAAGAATCTGAAGTCATAATTACACATTTTATAAAGCTCAAGTTGATTTTCTGATGAAAAACAAGATTTATATCTATATGTTATGTTTCCTTGACTCTTTGTTCTAGTTGTGCAAAACTGTATCACTTTGAATCTTCCAATGTCTATTTTATAGTCTTTACTATTTAGAAAGAAATAGGAAAACACTTAGGTTCTGAGAGAGAGGAAAAATGTCAGGCAATAGGCTTGCAGATATGAGCTTGATACTATATATATATATGATAGTATAATGTTTTGGGTTTTTTTCCTTTCATAAGGCAGAATGGTTTGAAGTTTAGAGTTGTGTCTTCCAAGAAAAGAAACATGTAGAGAATGTGGTGGTTTGCTGAAGGCGCCCAATTCTGTAGCCAGCAAAGGCAAACGGTAACTTGTCTCTACTTCATGAAAGCATGATTGGATGCCTAATAAAATGACTGTGTAATACGGTATGATTGGCAGTTCCTGCTTAGGAAGCCAAAGGATAAAATAGCAGAGGTGTTGACGTTCACTGGCAAATTCCCTCTGACTTCACAGGAGCTGGGTTTGAGTCCTAAATAAATAATGTTGAAAAAAATGTGCTTCAGAAACTTTGGGTAAATCTGTTGGTAGAGTGGATAACTATGCCTGCAGGAATGAACAGGTCAGGCCTATCTTTTCATGGTTGTGGGATTCATTCAAATAAGTGGATCAGATAGGGCATGTGGTACCAAAACCTATCAGGGTGGAATCTGTGCAATCCTTCCAGAATCTGTCCATTCCCAGGGTGTGACTGAGTATATTTTGGCTGTGCAATTGGCAGGCTTCTCTCTCTGCAGCTCCTTTTACCTTTATGGACAAATACTGCTAAGCTAGGAGGGCAGCTAAGAAAAACGTATGTTTTTAACAGTTAAGGCACATGATTGCACTGTGCAAAGACAAAGCAAAACAGGAACTGTGCAAAGAAGGATATATGCAGAAAAGAAAGGAAAAATGCCATCATAATGAGTTCCTTAGGAATGTGTTTATCTATAAAAAATAAGTAATTCTACCATAAGTAATAAAAAAGGGGAAAGGAATGTATTTAAAGAGGGAAGGGTGGAGATTGTTTTACATTAGTGAGCCTAGGTAATATAAATGCATGTCCGTTTCACTAAGTGTTATTGCCTAACTCTATAATAATTAGGGAGACATAACCACATCTCCAATCATCCATATACTATCTTCCACAAAGCCAGGATGTACTCATTCCTTTTTCAGATGTCTAAGTTTGTTCATGGTAATGGATTGACTAAATAGTGAGTTTAACATCCCTTCTCCTGAGCTTTGGGCAGCCTCGTGCCTTGCCTGGTGCCATATAGTTGTTTCCAAGTCAGGCAGGGAGGATGTTCCTGTCCTGCCCTGCCTGTGGAGGTGCTGACTTGGACAGGCCACCTCACCACAGGGAGAGTGGGGAGAGATGGCTGCAGAACTCAGCCCAGATTTTACAACTATCACAGTTTAAAAAGTGGGGTCTAAATCATTATACCTAACAAGTATACGGCGGAAGATGATGTTAATTCAATGGTAGTAAGTGCTGTAACTAACAGTGGAAGAAGAATGAAAGTTTAAAAAGATTCCCTCCTTTTATAATCCTTGTTGAAGTAATACATGATTGAAGTTTCTTTTTCTTTTGGTTCCTTAAACAATGGACTGGATTTTTTTATTTTTTAGCTAATTTCTCAGACAGGAATATATTGGGACAGGTTGAAATATAAAAACATTTAGACTATAATAAAAGGAAAAATTTGACAAGATGTCTAAAGATTGCTTCTTGTTTACATTTTTTCTAAAGATCATGGACAAAATTTTATGCTTTGTATTTGGATGGGCTGGGAGTCCTGTGTTTTAAAGGTATTTTCATTTCTAAAGTCTGTTTATTGAGGTGCATTAGCATGAAAAAGCTAAATCACATCACATTACTTGCCGCATGTTCTAGAAGTTCACACATTAATGCTATTTGGTGGAAAATGAGATGAAGGAAGTCTAGAAAATTTAAAACTGTTTTGCTCTCAGGCGACACAACTCTTTTGCAGAAACACATCTTCACTACACTGCTCAGAAAAGCAATATAAAAGAATGATATTTATTAATTTTATTAGAAACTAAATTAAATCTGCTGTGTCAATCATAAAGGAGAATTCTAAGTTGTTGCAAGTTTTTTTTGTTTGTTTTTTAATCTGTTTTTTTCTTTTGATCTGCCTATGATCTGGGGTGAACAATGGCATCTAATGAAACCATTCAAGATTTTTTTTCAGACATTTTGTACCTCTAAGATTTTTCCCCATTTAATGGAATGGAATCTCAAAGACCCTCAGCAAATAGAAAGCTTCTTTAAAAGTACTTGAGCAGAAGAGAAATAGAGGCTTTTTCCGAACTATCTTAGTCACAGAAGCTCAGGTGATACTCAAGCTAAATCTTAGGATTCTGTTTGCATATGAATGCAGCTTTCATTTGCATTAACATCTGGTTGTTCTGTTAATGCTTGTTGAGTTTTTCAGTTATTTTTAATCTTCATTTGAGCAATGATCATGCAAAATTTGTTCGAGATAATTTTGATGTTAGATTTCCAAATCTGGTGAATTTTCATGTAATTGATAATCCATAGATTCCTGTTTTTAAAGTTGTTTCTAAATAAGAAAATGTACAAACACAAGTTCTGGCTGGGCTTGTGCATACAATAGTTTCTATGTATGTGTGCATGTGTATCATAAATGTAGTGGCATTTGACAAGCTACTGAGATAGCTATTGAGCACTAGAAATATCTCCCTAGATACTTTAATTAACTATTACTTTTGAACTACTAAATCCATTTACAAGTATTTGGCCACTGCTGTGTGTGTACCACAGTTTCAAGGCTGTCAGCCTCTACTCCCATCTGCTTATTGTGATATGACAAAGCTTCCACATATTTTTCTATCCAGAATACTTATGGATATGTGTGGTTTATCACAATAAGCAATGAATTTCAGAGATGTCTAGAGAATATAAGACTGGAAATCTATTCTTCAAGCCTATTCTATCACAGCATAAGATTGTTTCCCCAGCTTAATCTACATTCAGCCTTTGAGGAAAATCCAAGATTCTTCCAATCAACTATTTTTCTGTGGTGAGTCACTAGGTTTTGTTATTCTATTTAGAGCAAAATTCTAAGTTCACATGTAGATGAAAGCAAATTCTGAAAAGTAAAATTGCTTGTTAACTGAAACCTTAAATAGTTTTCTTTAAGAAAGCACAAGTGATCAGTCAGCTATCTTCCAACTATGCACTTCAACTTCTTTCTAATGTAATGTATTACCTCTTTTACATCTTAGCAAGACTTGTTACAGAAGACAGAAGCTGTCTTTTGTATTTCCAAACTACTGTCTTTTCTTTAAGCCAAAATATACATATGTTGACGTGCCAAGTGGCTCTTCTAGTAAGGAAGTAAAAACATGTTCAGACATGTCCAGGAGATTGGGAAAAACGCCAGAAAATGTTTAGCTCAAGTAAAGCATCAACAGCTTCATTTTTACAACTTTCAGCAGCAATCAGATGTCTAATTAAATTCCATTAGCCTAAAATAAGGCAGAGCTTTGAAGACACAAATCAATAACCAGAGTAAATGCCACACTGACTGTGTTAAGAGGCTTTTGAAGCTTTGCCCACACTAAACATTCTTCCAAGTTTAAGCCCCCTGACTTAACTTGGCCATAACTGAATCATCCAAATGAACATTTAGAGAAGAGAAGTAACGGGCCTTTTTGGAATACTGTTCACCTGAGAAATCTTGTTTCCTCATCCTGTTGAACATGTAACTTGCAAGGCTTTGCCTGTTATATGACATTTCTTCACTCAAAAGCTCACTTTTATTTTTAGGAAAAGGTTTTGCTGCAGACCTAAATTAATTACACTGCACCAACAGTGAATTAATCTTCTACCAAGGCTTGGCCATGAAAAAGATAAAATAATTCAAATCACAACTATGAAGGATTTAAAACCTTTTTATAACATATGGGCTCTGTGGCAGAATCAAATTCACTGGTTTCCTTTGTACACAAGAACAATGAAGGGTCAAAGTACATAAACAAGTCTTTTAAAACGGACAAATGTGTCCTTTTAAGTCCTTCTCATTAAACAGGATACTGAGGCTATTTGTGCATTTAGTGCCTGAGAAACAACCCCTGCTGTAGGCAACATGTTCAAAAGTTTGATCCAAACCACAGAAATACCAACTCCATAGGACACATTTCATTTTGTTAAAGAGTTTGGAATCAGATTACTTAGTCCTCACAACCATCAAACTTCCCAGATTAAAACTAGGTGAGTGAGACTGTTTTAACCTTCTCATGTTCTGCCAAGAGCCTTCTAAAGTGTTCCTTTCTTAAGTGTTGTGAAGCATCTGCAAAAATGCTATTTAAGAACATCCAGAATTAATGCGGCCTCAAAACTACTAATAATGCTGTTCCAGATGTTTGTGGTGAATTGCTGAGCAGGAAAATTAATAAAGTCATACTTACACAAACAAGCTTGCTTTAAAATACTTGTCTGGATCTGTCCTAAACCCACTAAAATCAGAGAATTCTGTACTCTCCTTCTCCCTAAAGCAGTGGTCTCCAACAAATCATGTTAAGCTTTCTAATTTCTCATGTGTTCTTACAATCAAAATTTTAAATTTCAAACAATATACACTTTACAGTTTTCTTTGGTTCTGTGGACCACTTCCCATAACCTCATGGCCTGAAAACTTAGATTTAGGTATATGATAATGGAAAGCATGACTACAGGAGGTTTGTTTGCTGTCACTTTAATTTGGTACAGTGGATGATAATAGCATTGAGGCATAGACTACTGACAGGTGAGCAACAATCTGGACTTATAAAGTCCATATAAAAAGAAAGAGCAAAAGAAGTATTTCTCTCATGTTTACTCTTATTCACCTGAATACATCTGATAAGCTCTCTCAGCTAAGTATGAGACAGAGTGAGGGCATTTCAGTCCCAATGCATTACCTTCTTTTTCTCTGGCACCTGTCTATGTATGGCTTGTCTTCTTCAGCAAGCCTGAAGAAGTCAAAAGCTTGTTCCATCCTGACTTGAGGGCAAAATACCATCTAATGAGTGAAACAGTGAAACAAGTCCTTAGGTAAAATGTTTTGGGGTTTTTTTGTGTTTTGAGACATACATACATACTGTGTTTGCAGACTTCAGTGACTCAAAGTTGCAGCTCCAAAACAGTATATGTATTCCATCTAAAATCCTTGTCAGAAATCCTTGTCCTTAAATATCTTGTAATGCTTGTCAGCAATGTAAAAATAGCTATTTAGATGTGCATTACCGTCCTTAAAATGCCAAAGCAATTGTTTGAATTAATACATTTTTGTCTTCCTGCTTTAAATACTAACATAAAAGATGAAGACAAGAAAAATGCCTCCATCATTTAGGGGTCTCTCTAGATGATATGTGTACTATTTAAGCGATATAGTTCCTTCTTAAATACTGAACATCTTAGAGAATAATATGATACATACCTCTATTCTCAAAGTCTCATCAGTGTTGGTCAGTTCGGGGGTGAGGCAGGGGAAAGGAGTGGTCAGAAGAAACTGGCCCGTGGTCCCTGCAGAAGTGAAAGATGTGGGAAACTCCGAAATCCTTATGCCAAGGTTGCTACAGGACGGAGGCTTTTCAGTGCAGCGTGGTAAAACCTGAAATAAGGAGCCAGCTTAGCTGTCACCACTGGGGGCCACTGCTACTTAGCAAGAGAGAAAAGGAAGCTGCTGCATGGCCTGCAGTCTGCACTACTGGAGATAGCTCCTGCAGAAAGGCAAGAAAATGACCCAGTATGGAGTCGCTTAAGAGATGGGAATAGCTAGCAAAGGTATGCACAGGAAATCTCCTGACAATGAACACATGACTTTTGCCAAACGTCATCATGAGTGATGGCAGAAGTGGCAGCAACCACTCACCTTTTGCAGTGGAACTCCCGGTCCTGTGCCGATCCATATATCTTTGGGAAGGGCTTGCATATCAGTAATAATTGGGACCCCTTACGAACCAAACCTGCTCAAGAATGGGTCATCATTGTCTTCTATAAGCAGGAATTACTTTTCTTGTTAAGAAGGAGAACAGACTATGGAATAGTCTGCCATAAAAATGCTTTTATCGCAGAGACTTTGCAGAGCAATTAGAGAGCAAGACAAAATGGAAAAAGATAAAATAGACAGAGGAATTACATGCAAAAGAGAAGTGAGTGGCTTCTCCTTAAAGTCTTGAGACATTTTTTTGTCTCCATATTACTTCTCTTTGTAAGTACATACTGCTGAAATATGGATTCTGGACTAGAATCCATAGACTAGGCTTTACAAGGGTTTCTCCTAAGAATCAAGAAATTTCAAAAGGAAATCTTTCTCACTCCAGACATTATTCACATTTATTATGTTATTTACACCCAAAATCGTTTGTACAAAACATATTTATGGAATGGAAACCAAGGCCTGATTTTTCCTGTCTCTTTCCTATAATATGAAGGCATAACTGACCAACTTCAAACAGTTCATATACTTTATAAGTGGCAAGGGACTCACACATAACAATTTATCACACGGATATTTTGGAGAGAAGCAGTTATGTGTCACATACCACAATATTTGCCCCATCATGCTGCTGATTTAGATAGCAGCAGGTATTTAGACCGAAGCTCCTTTTGGTCTGAGCTGTCATGACATGAAGGAATGACATCTAAGGGCCAGCCTAACTGAATGTAATCCTTTTGAAAACAAAAGCACACACAGAGAAAGGCAGAACTGGGCAAACTGGGATTTCTCACCCCTGGAACTGGTGGACAAACTGGTGTAATTGCTGCTAAGAAATACTGAACGTTGACCTCCCCAAACACTTTTAGTATGTCTCTAGGACTAAACAAGCACTATAATGCATTGTGCTGTATCCACACAAATCTCTGTTTGCAGGCCAGCCTGGAGAAGCACATCAAAGGCAAATGATAAGAAAAGCAGGTGTGGGTCACTGAGGGGTGTTCCAGGCTCCATCCCCCTGGGAGAGCTCTGGCACTGGTACTGCTATTGTACATTGTTAATTAAATCATTCTAATTAATTCATTCAAAGTGTAAATTAGGAAGGAAAGAAGATAAATTACACTAATACATTTAACCCCATGCTGTTTATTTAGCAGTTGAACAAAATAATGTGGTTAAAAAGAATCTAACAAGTCAAAAGCCCAAGACACAGCTGCTTAATAGTATTAAAAATGAGATCTCAGACTGTGCTGCAGGCACATACTGCCTGCTTGCATTTAAAAGCTTGCCAAGATAGCTGTACAGACAAACCCTACTAGTTTAGATGCAGCTGATACTAACAAAACAAAACAAAATACATATTTCCATCTCCTAAGTGAAATAATCTGCTCTGGTAAGTGGATTATTTTACCAGTATGGCTCTGCCAGTGTTAGAACTCTTGCTGGTGCTACTCGGGTAATCTGTGAGATCTTTTAGCTACATAGGTATGACTGCAAAACATTTAAGTGTCAATAAAGCCATATGATAAAGTTTGCCATACATTCAAGGTTCCAAGAACTTGTCTAAACACAGAAGACGAACCAATTTAAATAAAGAGCAAGGTGAAATAATTTAGTTAAAACAGCAGTGTTCTTTACATAGCAAGCAAGCTGGATTTGAGTTGAATGAAGATTTTCCTGCCCCAGTGTTTTCAGAGTCAAATGTGGCACTTAATTCTTGAGATTAAAATGAAAATATTTAGGGGTTTATACTGACATACTCATATTTCAGACTTCTTATTAAAACAAACAAACAAACAACAAAACCAACCCTAAGAGATTATCAAGTTCACATGACTCTAGAAACTGAGGCTTTGAGAAAAGGGCCAATTATCTTTTGATTTGTGATAAAATCATGATATTTAGCAACACTGCCAAGATCCTATCTATCCTGGCATACTAATATTTGGAGAAACATGTTTCAACTAGTTCAGCGGGCATGTTAAATTATGTCCTGGAATAGGCTAGGCCAGCTTTGTTTTCAGCAGTGTCAAAATACAGATTGGCCCATCTACAAAACTGGCTGAACCAGAATAGTGCTTAACTGTGATCTGACTTAGTTCTCAGACCAATGTAAACCAGGCCAAAGATTTGCTAGGACCAAGTTAATTTCTTGTGTGTTTTTCCCATGCTAGCAAAACAAGCATTCTTATTCTAAATATGCTATAAGCCGTATTCAGACAAACCTATCTACTTCTAACTCTGGTGCAGAAAGGAAAAGAACACTTCAGGTGTTTTGTCACTTGAGCATAAATGAGACCTCATTTGAGCATATGCAAAAGAACAACTGCTGTGGTTTGTAAGCATGGATTGTGGCATTCCTTTTTCTCTCATTTTCTCCCTGCTCTCACCAGTACCACTGCTTTACACACACAGAACGATCTGTCTGGTTGTGTACTTGCTTCCCCAACAGATGACTTAAAGCTTCATCCAATCATTCTGCCCTGATTAACTTCAACAGGTTCCTCATTTCGTTAAATAAAAGGAAGATCAGTACTTCATCTGGTCATTTGCTTACAGGATTATTGCCCCATTTTTTTCATGGAGGGTGCCGCCCAAATGTGCATGCTGTGGGCATCCATGTAAATGCTGTACGTTGTCCTGTGTGTGGATCTCATTTTTCACTGACCATTCCTTACAGATGTAGTTTAGATGTTGCTAAGCAATAGATAGGTAACATTATTCTATCATTTTAGTTTACCACCCATAGTGATAACTATGCCTGTTCAAAGTTTATCCTAACACTGTATGAAGTAATGTGTCCTGGTGTTTTCAGTTGCATAGAATGAGGTTTAGGGCAAATTTTGGAGAAAACCTCTTAATTGGGGTCCCTCTAGAAAGCAAATCCAAGTGGCCCCTCCCCCAGTCAGTTTGGGAAAAGATTTCCTTGGAGAAAAGTGGAAAAAAACCTGATTTTTTAACAGGCAAAGCATTCACAGCATAAAAACTGAACAATTTAAACAATAAAACCTCTTGCCAATGTGAAGAGATGACAGACTCAGAAAGTCTCCTTGGTGGGCTGTAGCTTGGCTCACTCAGTCTCTTACCAGTCCCTCTGGTGCTGGAAATGCCTCAGCCCAGGCCTGGCCCAGTGGCCACAGGTACGAGCTGCCCCTGCTCCGCTGGGTGCTCAGTCCAGAGCAGGTCTGAACAGTTCCAATAAAAAGAGAAACCACAGTCTAGGGAACTTCTCTGCCTCAGCTAGCTAAAAACTAACTAAAAAGCAGAGGAGACCTCTGTCCTGCTGTCTGTCTGTCCGTGCTGCAGACAACACAGTCCAGGAGCACGATGCGGGGGAGCAGGGGCAGGTTCTGGTCACAAACTGCGTGCTTCTTCTCTCTCCCTCTTCGATCTTGGAACCAGCCTTAAAGGTGCAAAACTCATTTCTGGGCTAAACAGACAAATGGGGATACAAGTATCATAAAGTCACCCCAGGACATTGAGATAATCTGATTTACTGACACCAGATTGTGGAAGAGTCACCATAATGGACAGGATTTGGGTGGAATCTCTTCAGAGTTACTTGGGGGGAAATGTGGGAAAATAGGATCAAGGCATTTTATGGTTATGTTACAATGAAAGGAAAAACCTGGACTCATAATGTGGACAATACAATGTGCAAAAATGTTGAACATTCAGAGTCTAATCGAAAATCCTCTACAGGTACATGACTCAAGTGAACATTGGTGTCCATGAATATCCCTTGTGCAAGGCTGTTTACAATTTACAACAGCTTCTCACACCTAAGCAACTCTGAAACATTCTTTATTACATACAGATGTGCAACATTTTGAGACCATGCAACCTGCAGCCTTCATGTTGTAAGAAAACAATATTGTAACAAGAAATAATCTATGAAACAAATTACTCTTTAATCTGCTCCCTGTTCAGCTCTGCTCTCCAGGTTTGCGTATGCCCACAGGATGTCTAGAATTACAGATGTGTCCTGCTGTACACTAAATGTGTGCTAATCTGCAGAGACTGGAGTCCAGCAACACAAATATAAATAACGCTCTGCATGTTAGCAAATTGCTTGCAGGGCATTCTTTATTTCAGCAGGAGACATTTTATTATGAAGAATGGTCAAATTCTCCAAACAACTATATTCAAAAAGAAGCTTGCTGCTGGCGCAATTGTTCTTATCTTCGTTAAAGCCTCTTTAGACTAATACCATTGCTTTAAGTGATATTAACAAATCGTAAACTAACAATATGGGCAATGTTTAGCACGGTACCTTATGTTTTTCTTATACAGAACCACACAATACCATTATGTAAACACTGTTGTTTTGTCTAGAAAATGTTTATTGTTGAAATCGGCCTTTTGCACAAATGCGTTTTTCACATACTTTGTTAACTGGGAAATAACTAAAGCCAGGCTTCCCTTTGTGCTGAGGGAGCATTGCACTGGGCAGCTATGAAAGGGCAGCTCTGCCAAGGCCTCCCGAGCGCGCTCGGCCCGCGGTGGCTCCGCGGCACGGCCCGGGGACGAGCAGGGCCCGGCGACGGGCTCGGGGCTTGCGGTGCCCGGGCTCCTCCGCGCCCTCCCGGCCGCTCCCGGGGCGCCCAGGAGGAGTTTCCCACCGTCTGCCCTGCTCGGTCTTCGCCACCCGACGGGACACGCCACGAGGACCGGCACCCCTCCCGGCCGCGCGGCGTTTTCGCTGCCTGCTCGGCGGGGCGCACCCCTTGCACACCCGGAGCAGGAGCTCCTACAGCGAGTGCCTGCTCCGCCCGGCCCCGCGGGGCCCCCACAGGCAGGGTGGGCAAGGCAGGAAGCAGAGGCCATCCCGCAGCCCCGTCCGCGGCGACACGAGACGCCCGCCGCACCTTCCGCGCCGCCGGCCGGGACAGCAACTGCGAGCGCGCTGCCCTCGCCCTGCCGTCCCTCCCCTGCCTGTCACTCACAGGTTGTGCATAAAGCCTCCCCCCGCCCCCCAGCCCATATACCCCTTCTCCGCTCCGCCGCCGCGACAGAGCTGCGGTCGGCGTGCCAGCAGTAGCTGGAGCCGCTCTTTCCCTTTCTTCCGTCCCTCTTCCCTACCTCCCGCCCTCCTTCCGCGACCCGCCTCCCGCCGGCGGCACCAGCTCCGCCCGGCGCTGCTGCTCGCCCGCCGCGTCTCCGCGGCCCCGCCGGACCGGCACAGCCCAGCTCCTCTCCCATGCGCGGCGCTGCGTCGCCCACGGACCTCCGCGCTCGCTCGGGAGCCGCTGCTGTAAGTTGGTGCCGCCGGCCCGGAGCAGCGTCCGGCACGGAGGGGAGGCGGGGAGGCAGAGGCTGCGGGGCAGAGCTTGCGGGGCAGAGCTTGGGGGACAGAGCTTGCGGGGCAGAGCTTGCGGGGCAGAGCTGTGGGACAGAGCTGTGGGGCAGAGCTTGGGGGACAGAGCTGGGGGCAGAGCTTGCGGGGCAGAGCTGGGGGCAGAGCTGTGGGGCAGAGCTTGGGGGACAGAGCTGGGGGCAGAGCTGGGGGCAGAGCTGGGGGCCGAGCTTGCGGGGCAGAGCTTGCGGGGCAGAGCTGGGGGGCAGAGCTGCCGCCGCGCTGCCGGCGGTGCTTCTCCGGCTGGAGCCGGGCTGCCTTGTTGGTCCCCGGCACAGGCGCAGGCTGGCCCTCCTCCGCCCTATCCGGAACGCCAGGTACCAGCGGGCACTGGTGGGTAGACATTCGCGGTGATTTGCTATCTCCTGTACTCGGCTGCCCTCGGAAAGCGTGGGCTCCTATTACGGAGGTTGCTAGCCTCCCTGTTGGGCTTCAGCTTCCTGCCTGGGGCCCCGAGCGGTCCCGAGCATCCCTCCCTCAGCGGGCGTGAGGCAGGGCAGGGAATGAGCCAGCGCCTCGCTGCTCCCGAGCGGGCTGCGGCGCTGCTCTCCCTGCGCCGGTACAGAAACTTTTGCACGTGGTTGTTGCTCTATAAAGCAAACTAAATGCATTTTAGCTTCTCACACAGGTTTTTATATCAGTCTGGGAAGAAGCTCTTTGAGTTTCTTCTCAGAGACGGAGTTATTTAGGTGTTTTGATGGGGCGAACTGAGGGGAATTTAGAGTCGCGTTTCTTTGTTTGCATGTGGTGAGCTGTAGTGCATTCCTAGCAGGAGCAGCGTGTTCTGCTTTCTGTCTCGCTGCAGGTTCTAGGCAGCCACTGATTTTGAAGACTTTAGGCAGTGTCACGGTTTGCCTCTGCCACACTGATAGCATCGGTGCAGATTTAGCCATGGAAAGCGGTGTTAGTTACATCGACGGGATGATCAGCAGATTTCCTCTCTTTCGGTTGTTTCACTGATTCTAAAGAAAAACGCAACCACTAGTGTGTAATTACACAGTCATATTTAAATTAGCGTGCATCAGGGATGTGTCAGTAATTTGAAAATACTTGATTTTTCTTTTGACTTAGGCTGAGATCTGCATGCTATAAAACTGTTAAGGAGGACAAGGAGCCTGTTGTTTAGTCTTAAAGTAGTGTTTACTACTGGGCTGCTGTGACAAGTAGCCTGTTGAAGTGTAAATATAAATCAGACTTGGTTCAACCTCTGTTCCTAGATAAAATCTATATCTGTAATTTACTGACCACTTCTTGTCTTTTACATACAAATACTTTTTCTAAGGAAAGAAATGCCTGAAGGGAATTGGCTAATATTATTCAAGATGAACACTTGATCACTGACAGTAAATTACCTCTGCTGAAGTATTTGAGGCGTGCATAATTTCCAACACTAAGCAGAGAAATTGGAGATGTCATTTTTGCATTTTAGTATTCTTCTAGATTCTGGATTGACCTAATTTACAGAAACACTGCCTGTTAGTGAATGATGGTACTTGCTTCTAAGGGTGTTTGTTCAGCTAGTCTATGTGCAAACGCATCTCAGCACCACACTGGAGGAAAAAGATGTGTATAGATATATATCTTTGTTCTGTTTGGGGAAATATGTTAGCTTATCTTAATTGTGAATTGGCATATTTTGAATTCCTCTCAATAGATGCCATTGTGATGATAAAAGCAATCTTACAGGAACAGTTCAAGACCAGCATATGTGAAATCTACTTCTCACCAAGAGACTAAGGCTTCTGTAATAGTAGGGTGAAATGCTGAGTGCCTTATTCAGTAGCTGTTTGGGAGGGGTCTTTATACAATTTTTTTTTTTTTTTTTACAGTGGTATTTGTTACTATGGCTGTGGGTGGGCTTTGGGTAACAGACAATGATCTGTTCCTCCCCTCTGCATGTGGTCTGTAGTTCACTAGCCTGCACGGTATGCATAACTGCAGGGTGGTTTTTTTATGTTTGCCTCTATTTTGTTGTGGTTATGGGCTCATTCTGAATGGTGCTGAACAAGCGTTGCTCATGGGAGTACAGAGCCTGGTGAAAGATCTAAGTCCCTGCATCTGCAGCCTCTGATATGAACTTTACCTGCCCTATTCCTGAACCCTGTGTGCATGACGAAAGAAAGTTTTCAGTAAACTCTGAATTCCCTTAATATGTGGGGTCAAAGAAGAGAACCTGTGTTTTCATAGAGATCCTGACATGCCTAGACTGTGATGTCTACACTCACATTCGCCTAACTGGAATGGAGTGTGGGGGGCAGTGGCCATGTTCACATACTGGTTGTTCAGTTGTCTCTGATCAGTGGGGTGTTTAGCTCCAATCCTGCTCCCTGGTGAGGAACCTTCAAAGAGTAAGTCCTCAGTGTGAGGAAAACCTGCCTGTAGAGATTCAGCGAATACTGTGCCTTGCATCATAACAGCATTTAAGACAGTAAAGTGCCTGGAAAAGTTTGAAAAATATGACAGTAAAGTGTTCAGCTTCTGATTTGTGTCATCAAGCTGCTTGTATACTAGTATTCCAGGCCTTGACCTTTCTGTAATCCTTCAGTTCCAGGAGATTTCAACTTGTAAATGGTCAGTATCTTATTTTTGGCTATAGGTTAAGTGGGTTATTTTAGTCTGAGATTAGTGCTCAAGATCCTCAAATGACATCTGGGTATTTTTTTGCCAGACAATACAACTTCATTAAAGGTCATATGATTTTCCTTGTAAAAGAGTTTGTGTTTTGAAGACTTTTGAAGCTGACTTAAGTTGTTCTGTGCTTAGTGCGTTTAATAGGTTGGCCTAGGGAGCACTGGTGTGATCCCTTACTAAGCTTTTGCTTAGGCAGAGTGAGACAGATACTCTGCCTTGTAGCTCTGATGTGTAGGACTCCTCTCTGTTTTGGAGGAATTTGGATTGTGCACCATATATTGGGTAGTGTTGCTTGCTATTTTCAATCCCAGTTAAATTTCATAGGGCAAATTGTGTTTCCTATTAAAGGAAGTGGGCTATGGTAGTTTTACAGGAAGGTGTCTCTCTATTCTTTACTTTAAGTTGGGTTTAAGGTTTTTTTTTGTAACGGAAGGGAAAGGTGTAACACAGACTTGCTGTTGTTCAATATGGTGAATCAATTGTATTAGCACAGAGTGTGGAGGATGGTACTGGTTGTGCTGCAGTTAGACTGCAGGTGTTGCATGTTCCATATACACAGATTGCTTGTTCTGAAATGGAGTCTGCTGTTCAAATTGAATGTGTGGTTTTGAGTTTCTCAATATTTCTGGTCATATGAATCAAGGAAAATACATCTATTAAAAATGCTGGTTTTGAGACTTGTAAAGCTCATGTATTATCTTGAAGCATGAAGTGTGGGAATGAAATTCTGCAATTCAGTACCGCTTAAAGATGCTCTAGTATATGGAAATGTCTGTGTGAGAGCAAAGTGTATCCACATTAAAAACCTTCACAAGTGGCCCCAGGTGCTCTGACTTAGGACATTGCATGCTTTCCAGGTAGACCTTTTAGCTAGTTCTTTATTTGAAAGTGCAGTAAGAGGTACTCTGGACATGCAAATAGCTTAGTAATTAGTCAGGTTTTGTTCTTGGCTTTTGCTGAGGTTTTTCTGCAGTTTGGAGAGAGAGAAGTGAGATATTTCAGTACCAGTCACAGCCACAGCTTGCCCTGAGTTCTTTATGTTTCATCTCCCACTATTTGCACTGTGGCTTTCTGGCCATTACCTTTATATCGCTGTCAATATTCCTCCCTTACCCTATACTCCATACCATTCTGACTTGACTCTTAGTTAAATCTGGAAACTTGCTGTAATTATACATAGGCCTGCACATCATGGCGTGTAACGGTAACATTCACCTCTAAACAGATCTGAGTAGGGTTTTGTTTTTTAGGAATAGGGCAGGATGGAATAGTTTTATGCCTCTTCAGAAGTTCAGAATGAGCAATGGCTTAAGCTCTGAGGACCTGACGCTCCAGGTGGCTTCAGAGGCAGTGTCTCAGTGACTGGTGGTGAAAACATGTTTTTCTGCGACACTGCCTAAGTATATGCTAAATCACTATAACAAACAGATGCTGAATTCTATGAAATAAAGGTGGAATCTGTGGATTTTACTAATCTTATTTTTTTTTACAGTTACACAAGTCTAAATGTATGATACCAGGGTTTTATTTTAAAGTTTGTGGGTTTTTTGTTTTCATTTTGTGTTGTTGCATATGGAATCACTATACCAAAGGGAAGCTTCCTAATGGGATTAGTAGGTTTTTGTTCTCTATGCAGCTTTTGACATTCCTTAGGTATTCTGTCTGGTAGCTCTTCCTGCTATGATTCAGTACAGGAGAATGTTTCAAGCGTGTGCATGTGTATGTATATAATGAATCAGCTGGTCTAGGTTGGGGATGGGTGAGAAAATCAGTCCAGGTTCATTTTCTTTCTCCAACTTACTTGCTTACTGTATTGCTATGAAAGTTGGAGATCAGGTTTCCCAAGATAAACCTGCTCTTGGGCAACAAATTTAGAGTATGTAATTTATGAATCTCAGCTTACAAAAAAAAAAATGCATGCCAAAGGGAGATGTAATTCTCTGTCCGCTCAGCTGTAAATTAAGGCTTTTTCTTCCCCATCCTGTAGTGAATAATAGACACATTTTTTGATATGTAAAACTAAAAATGGTTTTGACTTTTATTTATTTTAAATTTTTTCTTTGCTTATAGGTGTGAAAGAAAATGTCAGTCAGCATGCATGAAAATCGCAAGTCCAGGGCCAGTACTGGCTCCATAAACATATACTTGTTCCACAAGTCATCCTATGCTGATAGTGTCCTTACTCACCTAAACCTTCTGCGTCAGCAGCGTCTCTTTACAGATGTACTTCTCCATGCTGGAAACAGGTCATTCCCCTGCCACAGAGCAGTTCTAGCTGCTTGTAGCCGCTATTTTGAAGCAATGTTCAGCGGAGGACTGAAAGAGAGCCAGGACAGTGAAGTCAACTTTCACAACTCTATTCACCCAGAAGTCCTGGAGCTTCTTCTGGACTATGCCTATTCCTCCAGAGTTATCATCAATGAGGAAAATGCAGAGTCACTGCTGGAGGCTGGTGACATGCTGGAGTTTCAGGACATTCGGGATGCTTGTGCAGAGTTTCTGGAGAAAAACCTTCATCCCACCAACTGTCTTGGGATGCTGCTGCTGTCAGATGCTCATCAGTGTACCAAGCTGTATGAGCTCTCTTGGAGGATGTGCCTTAGCAACTTCCAGAGTATCAGTAAAAGCGAAGACTTCCTCCAGCTGCCAAAAGACATGGTAGTGCAGCTCCTTTCCAGTGAAGAATTAGAAACTGAAGATGAAAGGCTGGTATATGAATCGGCTATTAACTGGGTCAACTATGACCTGAGTAAGCGTCACTGTTACCTGCCAGAGCTACTGCAGACAGTGAGACTGGCCCTCCTGCCAGCCATATACCTTATGGAGAATGTGGCCATGGAAGAACTTATCACCAAGCAAAGGAAAAGCAACGAGATTGTAGAAGAATCAATAAGATGCAAGTTGAAGATCTTACAGAATGATGGAGTGGTCACCAGCTTGTGTGCCAGACCCCGAAAAACTGGCCATTCACTTTTTCTTTTAGGTGGCCAAACCTTTATGTGTGACAAGCTGTACTTGGTGGATCAAAAGGCAAAGGCGATCATTCCAAAGGCTGATATTCCAAGCCCACGGAAAGAGTTCAGTGCCTGTGCCATAGGCTGCAAGGTGTATATCACTGGGGGACGAGGATCAGAAAATGGGGTCTCCAAAGACGTGTGGGTGTATGACACCCTTCATGAGGAGTGGTCGAAGGCTGCTCCCATGCTGGTGGCTAGGTTTGGCCATGGCTCTGCCGAACTTAAGCACTGTTTGTATGTAGTAGGGGGGCACACTGCAGCAACTGGTTGCCTTCCAGCTTCCCCTTCAGTATCCCTGAAGCAAGTAGAACAGTACGACCCTGTGACCAACAAATGGACCATGGTTGCCCCACTGCGAGAGGGAGTGAGCAATGCAGCTGTTGTCAGTGCGAAGCTGAAGCTGTTTGCTTTTGGTGGTACCAGTGTTAGCCATGACAAGCTGCCCAAAGTCCAGTGCTATGATCAGTGTGAAAACAGATGGACTGTACCAGCCACCTGCCCCCAGCCCTGGCGCTACACAGCTGCAGCTGTTCTGGGAAACCAGATTTTTATTATGGGTGGAGATACTGAATTCTCTGCATGCTCTGCTTATAAATTCAATAGTGAGGCATACCAGTGGACTAAGGTGGGAGATGTGACAGCGAAGCGAATGAGCTGCCATGCAGTGGCTTCTGGAAACAAATTGTATGCGGTTGGAGGCTACTTTGGCATTCAGCGGTGCAAGACATTGCACTGCTACGATCCCACGTTAGATGCGTGGAACAGCATAACAACTGTGCCCTATTCATTAATTCCCGCGGCATTTGTCAGCACATGGAAGCACCTCCCCTCCTAATTGTGTATTTGTTGGCAATTACAAGTTATCAGGTAAGAAATAACACCTTTGAATTTCACTGTAATAATGCTTTTCAAAAAACATTTCAGCAGCAGCTCTGAGGAGGGGTGAGTATGTTTGATGCAGTTTTACATCTGGATCACCTGAGACACATATGTTCATGGGCTGTTGAAAGCCAGGCACCACATCTATGACAATACCAGATCCTGGAAGTAGTTTGCCACATATTGTGCACCAGCCTTTACAAGGCCTTTTCCTCTATGATTTAGATGTAAAGGACTAAGCAAAAATAGCATTTTCAACTTGTGTGGAAATGCAGATAATCTTTTTAAAATTGTCTCTGGCTCTTAAGTACTAAATGCGTGATAAACAAAGGTTCCACTGCCAGTTGTCTGATGACGGAGACTAGGTCACTTTGCATCCAGTAGCAGTACCCAAAAAAGATACAGAAAATTTTGATCTGAAGCCTCATACTGAATTCACTTGACTTTTCATGCAGACAGCCTTCAGAGAAAGCTGCTGTCTTATGATAGGTGTTTTACAGGGACTTCAGGCCTAATTTTCAATCTCAGCTAGACAACGTGGTTGCATCTTCATGGACTCAGGTTGCATTTTCTCCATTGTAACACTTTAAAATACAGACTTTTAAAAATACTTATGCTTATATATGTTGAACTAGGTATAGTGTCAGGAAGATATGTAATTAATATTGCGGCCTGAAATAATTACTAGTCTATAGCACACACTGTTCCAAAACAATTTAATTATACATAATGGGCCAGGTTCTTACCAGATGCAACTTCAGCATTGTATCTTCTTACAAGCAAGTCTGAATTTGGTCTTGCTTGATGGGTTGTTGTGCATTTCTTATTTTTGGGCAGAGGGGAGAAGATTTTTGCTATTCATCTGTGTATTTTGCAACAAACCTGGTAGACTCCCATTTGTGTTGCGTTGCTTTTATTCCCTATTTCCTCTTTGTGGCTTTAGTGCAAAATTAGTTACTCCCAGTAACTATAACTGATAAAAATAGTGATGTCCTTGATCCTAAATAATCAGTGCCCTGTGAATGGTAGTTTCTTTTTGCATATGAGCAGTGTATATTGTACCCATGAAGACAGGCAGGTGATACGAAAAAGGCAAACAAATACAGTTGCAGTAATTAAACAAGCTATTCATGTGCCTCTGGGTTACTGAAAAGTTCAGACTGAAGAGGTTGTCCAGAATATAGGAAGAAGTTGTTGTGCGTAAAGACTTTTCTAGGTTCTTCTGTTTGGGACAGATCATTGGGGAAGGTTTTTTGGTATTCTTTGCAGCAGTAGATATTTGCCTGACTCTTGCAGTAAATGCAAGCCCCAAAGGCCTTTGAAGCCGTGTAGATAGGGCAGACAGTTACTTCTGTAGTTGTCTTTCAGTTGACTGGGACTTTTGATTGAGTAAAGAATACAAGGTTGGGCCCATGCAAAGCAGCAGCTCAGCTTTGAAATCTATGGTGAAATTGGGCAGTGTTGTGCCATGATGCTCTGCTCTCAGGTGATTGTTTGCCTTGAAAACACTCTGCCCTCTGCCTTCTCCCCACTTTGTTTTTCCAGACTTTTCTTTGGAAAGCAGATTAAACTCTAGAGACTTACCAGGTCGTGGTCACTGACTGTAATTGCCCCCCAAAAGCAAATGGAAGTCCTCATTTCTGTGTGTCAGCTTCCTCCCTAGCTGAGAACTACATCTCGATATCTTAATTTGTATTATTACTGCAGAATTTATGCAGTTCTCAGTGTTATCAGAATGGCAGTATTGAATGCCTGGACTCAGGTCTGTGCCAAGAAAAATATTGACTTACTCTTCTGAGTCTCACTTAATTGTTCTGGAGTTTACAGTGCATGAGGGAATGTTTTATTTTGAAAAAGAGTTCTCTGAATATAACGGTGCAAAAAGCTTTCCTGTACTCTGCAGTATCTTGTTAAAAGCCATTATTTTATCTTCACTAACACACAAGATATCTGGCTTAACTAGCGCACAAGATAAGTGAATGTAGCTGTAGTCTGAAATCTATCCAGTGCTGTGTGCTCATCCAGTAAGTAGGTTGCTTTTTTTCCTTCTGACTCCTGCTGCTTTGTCAGTGGGTGGGAGGGCCAAAAAGGAAATTACTTGTGATTACTCTGTTTTCATGGTGCTGTGTGGCCCCAGTCTGACAGCTTTCAGGAAGACTTCAGTCTGCTTTGTCGTGTTCCTTAAACTTGGGAGTTTTGGGTTGGGTTTTTTCCCCTCTGTTTTGGAATTATTTATGACTTTTTTTAAAGTTCAGCCCATGACAAGAAACACTGTTTTGACTTCCATGTTGATAGTCTGTTTTGATGGGAAGAATGTCATGCTATACTGAAGAATACCTAGAGAAGACTAATCAATACTGAGTGGACCCTTTTTTTAGACGTAAAAAAAATAGCCCACACTGGCAAAAACACTATGGACTGTTATGGAGGCTGGGTTGTTTCCTGTGAATGTTCCCTGTTGTTCTTAGACATCACGGCCTGAGAGAGATGTGGTGTGTTCAAAGGGTCTGTGAGTGCACTAGAGCTCATTTGCATTATAATGAAGTAGGATTTGCCTTCTAAAATTGTAGCAGCGCTGTCAGAATTATTGTGATAAACTGATGATGGTTTGGAAGCTGGGATTTTGATACAGCTTCAGAGTGAAAAAGCAAAGCACAATCTCAGCATCCAAAGGCTGAGTTTCTTATTGAATAATTGATTTTATAAAGGACTCCAGGATGGATTTATTGGTGGATGGTATACTGCTGTTTGAAAAGAAATTAGGCAGACTTTTTCTGAAAATAAGAGTAGATGTATTTTAAGCAAGGGAATTCTATGGCCCTCTCTGTTGTGAGTAAATTAAACTCAGAATTTGTGAAGGTGAACAGAGGTATTGGGACAAGACACTTTCAGCTTCTCTTCTGCTTTGCTCCAACCAGGTTGGTTTTGGCTGAGATATAGAAAAAACTCTGCACTGAGTGTTCATGTGTTTTTTTGTGAAAGAGAAGTTACGAAAGGTTGTTTATTTATAACAGGTCCACAAACGTAAGATTTTAGGGGAACATAAAAATGTAGAAGTATGCAGGATACAGAGTCTTATCAGTTTAAAGTGTATCAGGGCACTTTGATTTAGGTTTCAAGTGACTGAATTTATACCCAAAACATTAGTTAGTCTTTTTGCCGTCAATAGGAAAGTTTGCAGAGTAGTGTTAGCAGAATAATAACATCAGAATCTGTCCCTAAATAATTATGTTCTTGACTCATTTATGTATTAGTAGTTGGTTATTGCACAAGAACCTTGAGGTTCAGGGTGGGCAGGGAAGCCCATCAACTGGGTTGTATCCTAAGCCTAGCTTTTAGATTTTCTTTGACATCTAACAAAAAACCTTATGGTATATTGTTGCAGCAAAACCTTTTAAGTAATTTCTCCTTTCCTTCCACCTCTTCCCATGCTTTCAGTTTACTCCTTTATTTGGAGAAGATAATTGGAACCTCAGATCTGGAGAAGTTTTTATGAAGAAAAATCATTCAGCGTTTCTTGCATTTGAAGAAAATCATCTGCACCTTGTAAATTATCCAACCCAGACATGAAGGAATGGGAGAAGAAACCCCTGTCTTTAGTGCTTCAACACGTGGTTTAAATATGAATGGACAAACCTTGTGCTAGTAATTGTGGATTAATGCCCATGTTAATCAGTCCTTCAAAGATGAAAAAAACAGAGACAGAACGTCTCTTAGCTGTGCACCACACATCACTTGATTTCCATGGACCCCACTGTTTTTATGTGAAATTTGAAATGGTTGTCACCTCTCTTTGTAATGGTTTGAAGTGCCAGCGCCAGCTGCAGGGGCAGCAGGCCAGGTCTGAAACAGCAAGATGCTGCTGTGAATGAAGATACAACAGCATTGCTGCTGAGCTCTGCTGACTGGAGTGTGCTTGCCTGTGGGCAGTGCCCACAGCATCTGTTACACCCTGTGTTGCATTGTCCCGTGTGCAGTAAGTGACCTTCTGTTCATAAGGACCAGTCCAGTGGTGAAATGTTTTTGCAGCAGTGGGGAACAAACATTACAGCCCCAAAATGCTCATTGTTCCGGTTCTTTCCTGTATTTATAATTCAGTCTGTCCCTTTCCTATTGTATTAGTTGTTGTAGATATAGTTATTTATTGTTCAATGCTTGCATGCTGAAACAATGCCTGCAATTGTCTTCATGTTGCAAGGGCTTGTGTGAATTGTATGTTTTGCACATATTGTGATTGCTGACTTGCTCTGCTGCACAAAGAAAGAAAACTGTTGGGTAACAGTTGGAGGTGGGAGGGAGGAGTGGCTTCCCAGTCGGAAATGGAAGGATTACAAGACAGGATTTAAAGTTACACGTGTACTAAAGGAAGAAGCCATGGAGGTCACTTTCTCAGGCCACCAGCTCCCCAGGTTGCATGTGGTGTGTCTTGTAGATGGTGTCCTTGCAACATTTCATTTGTTGGTCATGCCTTTCAATTTCTAACCTGGAAATAGCCAAAGTCTCTTGCAACACTCGCTTTGTGCAGCTTCCTGATTGCAATGCAAATACTGTGGAAGAGCTTCTGGATACCAAGCCCAGATGAAGTCATTGTCCAAACTTATTTATTTATTTATTGGGTTGGAGGAGGGTTACCTACAATATAGCCACATTGTCCTGAAGGAGTGGAGAATGGTGATTCAAGAATAAAAACAAAAAAGAAAACCTCAGCATAGGTTAATGATGAAGTCTTAAAAAAAAAAGAAGAAGAAAGAGCAGCAATTTTGCACTGACTGGATTGCCTCATCCATCTGGATTTCAGATCATCTGAGTGGCCAGATGTCAAAGACCCAAGTGCTCTAGAAAAATTCTTATGGGGATAGAAAATGAATTTCAAACCTCTTATCTTAAAAAGAAAAAAAAAAGCCCTCAAACTCTGCTGCTTTTTATTTTTGTTATCCAGGTGTGTCTTTAATCACTTGGTTGCTCAGAAGCCTCAGATAATCCTGAGAAACCAAACTTTGATTTTTAAATAAAATTGTTTCTTATTATTCTGGTCTTTGGACAGAGATGAAGCTACTCTTTTCTTAGGAATTTCAGAAGCTTGTGTTTCACAGGTACTTTCTTTGCCAGATCCTGTAATGAAGCTTGTATTGTATTGTGTTTTTTCTTAAATGTTTCTGGAGCCCACTTAAACCGGCACATTCAGTAACATGGTTGGTGTGTGCTGTGGTATAAGTAAACAGCTGCATGTGTGCATGCAAAACAAAAATAGTCACATTTGTGATGCTTGCCTTTCTCTGTGTGAAAGTGATGTATTGGTGAAAGTTTTGTCATCTGAAAGTGTTTACATTGGTCACTGGAAGTTTCTCTGCGCTGCCTTATGTTTGATTTGCTGTTTGGAGTAGACTCTTTACATTTCAGAAATAAAGTATTTGGAGTTCTGTTAATACCGAGAAAACATTGATTAATAAGCAGTCATTTGCAGTTTTTAAAAGGGTGGGTTCCAGCTAGATGTGATAAAATTGTAGTTCCACTGATTAAACTGATTCCTAAAGTGGTAGATTAAAAAAGTATTTAAACCCACAGCCTGTCTAACCTTGCCCCCACTTAGACAACCTTTAGCAATAGGAAAACAGATTAGGATAGGTCTTCTTTCTATATCCCTGTACCTGCACAGGTTGCCATGTTGAAGCAAACAGCCTTGAATTTTTGTTGGTCTTTCATCTTGTGGATCACTCTCAGGAGTGAAGGGAGCCATAAAATCAGACTTCCTGTATTTTGCATGTCCTCTCCCCAGGCACTAGCAACTACATAAGGTACCAGGAAGTAAAGAACTCGGTCCCCAGGGGCCCCTGTGTTTGAATAAGGACATGTAGCTTTGAGGTATGTGTTCTCTGTCAAGCCGATCACAATCCAGAGGTGAAGCTGCCTTGCATCTGACTGTTTAGCTTATGAAATCTGTTTTGTAGCACCATTCAGCTTCCAAAAGTGGGATGAATTTTCTGCAGCTGTTTCCAAACTTGTGGTCTGCTTTCAAGTCCTCAATTAATTCCTGTGTGTAGGCTGAAGGAAACTGAAGTCAGGGTGGGCCTCCGGCTCTGCAGGGACTACAAGAGGCTCTTGCTCTATGAATTGTTGCGGGAATCCTGGCTGACTGTTTGACCATTTCAGCCCTGCGAAACACCCCAGACTTAGATAGAAGCAGTTCACAGCAGAGTGCGCACAAAAACCTTGGCATAAGATGGGAAGGTTCCTCTTATTTTGCAGGCTGGTTACTGTAGAAACATGTAACAAAGGACAGCCTTCCTCTTCTGGTGTAATTGTGCAGCCCCTTTTCTATATGTCTGACATCTGTCTGAGTAAGAGTGATTAGAACAGAATAATCTTCCCATTCCTGGCCATTGAAGATGTGGTTATTGTGCTAAAAGCAAACTGCAAGTGAAGAAGTAAAATTGTCTATGTTGTTTGCTACTATGTCTTAAGATTTTGTAAAACTCACATTTTTTCACAATGTGAAACTGAAGCTCAATAAATTATTAGATATTTCCTCTCCATGGAATGTTTATTTTAAGTGTTGTGTGTTCCTCCCCTCTTTCCTCACCACTAAATGCTTTGAATCCTTTATAATGCCCTTTTTTATGTCCTCTTAAAAGAAGCACATCAGCAACATGCAATTAAATGCTTTGGTTTAAGCTGCTGCTTCAGCTGCGCTTTCCTTTCCTTTGTTCTCTACTGCTGCTCTTACTATGATCTCTATCTCAAAGTTCAGCAGTTAAAACTCAGCCTCAAAACGTTTAAGAACAGGAAATGCAAGTATGTTAGACCTTGCATTACAGTTTAGTTAGTGCCTGATACCACTTGGAAGTGGAATTAGGCATCTTGAATCCTTTCTGATTAGTCTCAAGTCAGAAAATCCTGGCTGCATGTAAAACATTCCAATTGTTTTATATACATGTATAGTCAAACTCTTTGACCTTTTCATCTTACTTATATTTTTGTGTGTACATTCTTAGCTTTGGGTTGGTTTTTTTGTTTGGTTGGTTGTTTGCTTAAATACCTTTTTAATGCTATTGATTTTCTACATTGGCTTAGCACCTGTCTGGCCTGAAAGAGTTTGCTGAACACTGTCCAGATATAAAGTAGCAAGTTTTCTGACATCTTCTAAATTACCTCTTTTAAAACTCTTGCAGCTGCCCTGTGAAAAGCCACAGGTTTCTTTCGGTCTTTCTTTGCTCCAAAGAGTTTGGCCCATAGTATTAAGTGACTTTCTGGCTTTGGCATGGCTTGTTTAAGCTGTGTTTGAGATATATGCCATCAGTTTTGGCTGATGGAGTAGGACACTTGGAGAATCTTTAAATATGAAGAATAACAGAAGAAATCAGCCTTTCCACAGAGCCAGGTAAGGTTAAATTAGTTTCTGTGATTATTGCAAGCTCTTTGCTGGACAATAACCTGGGTTGGTTTACTTTATTTGGATTTCACCAGGGCATGGGATGCTTACAGCAGCACTGGGCATGAACAAACTGCGGTAGAGTTATTCAGTTAATGTCATTTTAGGGTTACTTACTCTATCTGGTCATGGATTCAAACTCCTTTGCTGGGAAGTTTTCTCATACTGGAGGTTCTGATATCTATGGTGAGAGTGTAAAAAAATAATTACCTTTAAGTTTTAAACAAGGGATGATCTTTACAAGACATCTGCAAGACATTTGCTTTATTCATAGTAAGTGTAGAAACTAAATGCCTTGAATGATTAAAAAAAAATAAGCTTATTAGCATTGACTACAGCTTCATCAAGCATCCTGGGGTGATCAGCCCTGACCTGTGAAAGTCTCAAAGGCCCTGTTTATGCTAGTAAATTGAATATGCCTGGGGATGATCTGGCCAGCTGGCAGGAAACAGCCTTGAGCCCTTTGGGCAGCCTCTTGTCCTGGCAAGACAGGGTGGCTGCATGCAAACTGCTTGGAGTGGCTGCTGGAGTGCTCTGGCTCCTGAACCCTACCCAGGAACACTCCTGAGGAGTGCACGTTTGCATGGGCCAAAACCACACTGGGGCTCTCAAGTGACTGAGCAGAACTGACAGTCTGTTCTATGCCTGGGAACACAACCAAATACAGTTTGGTATAGTGCCATTGTCCCAGCCAGAGCAGTGAGCAACATCACCTTTAGGTCCTTGGTGGCTAGCTGGGCAGACTGATAACTGGTTGTATGATCCAGCTGCATCATGACCTAAATGCTGGTGAAGGTGGAGGGAGGGAGGAATGCTGTCTGAGTGACACAGACCTTGGTAAGTGGGAAAGCTGGGTCCTGAAGAGATGGAATCATGCAGCTTCTTCAGATGCAACGACACCTTTGGAAGTGCAGAGAGAAGAGGGTAGGAGTGTCTGTACTGTAGGTGAAAAATGTTTGGTGTGCCCAAAGCCTTCCCCATGACAGGGCCTGTGGGCTTTGCAGGAGGTGCATGGTGTCTCCTGGTCTCAAAAAAAAGAAAAAAAAAAGGAGCAGAATTCCATCAGAGCTACAGCACAAGTGTGTACATGGGAACACATACATGTGCCCATAACCCTGGCTGGCAAACATCACACAAGTCACTTTTGTTATAAAGTATAATTAGTCCCCAGTTTTACCCAGCGTGGCCTCATTTTTGGCCCTTACATGCAAAATTTACTCCTCTCTACAGTGTGAAAGGCTGTGAAATGGTCTGTCATCTGGGTGTGTGTATGCATGTAAACCATACCGAAACATAAATACTATAGAAAAGTCATATGTTTATTCAAATTTTTATGTTTGTGTGTGACATGAAGCCAAATACAAACTCACTCAGTAGTAGTATATGCACATACACAATACACAAAAACCATCTATCTTCTGTGTGTTCTTAATAATGGTCTGAATTTTTAAGTTTCACTATTTGTTAGAAACTCTACATTTAAATATGATAATTACCCTTAAAACAAAACATGGTACATAAGGCGTGACTGTGAATTAAAATAAGTGGCTAAATAAATTACAGATCTCTTTCATAATTATGTTAGGCAATGCTTCTGGCCTGACAATGCTCTGACACTCTCAGGAAACCAAACTAGACAATGTGTCCTTTTTTGTGTGTGTGTGTGTGTGTCTAGTTACCCTAGAAACCATAATCTGTATCTCTGAAGCAATGGGGAGCTATGAAGGAGGCAAAGCCACAGGAGTTTCTTCCAATACCCCTCCTAATCCTTCTCTTTATATTATCAGACATTCAGTAAACTACTTAGCTCTTGGTAGTAGATGAAGTTCATTAGATATTTTGTAATCACTCTGGAATTTGTGGGTCATAGTCCATGCTCTGATTCAAAGGTAAACTTTATGGCTGTGTTACTTAATTGTAATTACATATTTATATGAGCCAAAGCCACAAATACAAGCTAAGATTTTACAAACCTGCAACCCTTTCTAGGAGATTTTAACATACCTCATCACTTTTCATCCCAACAACAGGTTCCTTAAGGAGCAAGAACGCTTAGTCCCAGCCTCAGGCTGAGAAGCTGGTGCATGGGGGATTGAAGGGTGCAACAGAAGTACAGGCAGAGCCTCCTCAGTTCTCCCAGCACCTCCTCCTGAACGCATGAGGTGTCCTGCACCAATCAACAAGATGTCAGGCTGCTTTGTGGGACTGGCTGTGAAAACTTGTAATCTCATTAATATTGTTAATTGGCTTGAGAAGGGTTAAACTACTTACAGAGGTATTGTCTCCCGAAACTAACAGATCTAGGTCTAAAATAAATAGGAAGGACTTGCCATCAGATAAACACAAGCAACCTGGCTTTTTACACAGCAGTGAGGAACAATAATTCTTTCAGGCAGATGGTTACTCTTTACCTAAAGAGCACTGATAGGAAGCAGACAAGTTTAGGGAACTGCTGGTAGCAGAGTATTTACACAGACTTAAAATGTTATCCTGCTCCTTGGCATCCCTCCCAGTATGGAGAGGTACTGAGCAAAAGAGAGATGCAGATCAGACCTTTTATCTTATCTAGAGGCAATAGGCTTTCTTTCCCATTCCATGAACAGAAACATCTTGTCTTAAAACACTTGGAAAGAGTGTTTTAAAGCCTGGGGGTCCTATAAAGGGACTCAATCAATGTGGACTTCCTCCAAGGGTGATTGGCTGGCTGGAGTAGCCTGGTTCAAGGTTTGGGAAGCATCTGTGAGAGGAGACTAGTGGAAGTGTCCTTGAGTATACAGGATAGTGGTCCAGCTTTCATTTTCATGTGGACATACCCTTTACTTTCCCTCACTCCATCTTTGCCCTGTAAATTCCTCATGGGGCTGTTGCCCCAGCCCTTATAGTTAAACAGGGAGCAGCGAATGTTGCAGAATTAGGAGGAAGGGAGGTAAAAAGCTTTTGAAGGCATTTGCTTTCATATTGCCACTGAATATGGTCCAGGAGCTATATACCATGGCCGGATAATCCTGTGGCGTATGTGCATTTATCCTGCTCTACCTCTATGTCTCAGCCACACGGCTTGTAGCCAATAGCTGTTTGCAGCCTGTGTGGCACTGGCCTGAGCTTAGCTGTTCCTGGTTAACTTGTCGAAAACTCTGGAAGTAGTTTTGTCATAAGGTAATTCCTGATGTGATGTGTTAGCCAGGGCTTTGTTGGCTATAAATGGGTTAGTCATCAGTGCTGATTACTCTGAATGTCCTCTTCTGGCTGAAGCATGCCTTTCCTGTTTGATCCTGCAAATGGGTTTCTGGAACAGCTGGGTGGATGCAGATGCTCTCACAAGGGACTGCCTCACCTTGCTCGTGAGTCTCCAGACACTTTCCCGATTACTGGGGGTATTTTATGTCTTGATTTATTGGCTACTTTACATTTTTAGCAAAACAATTTGAGTTGATACAAGCAATTCCCTTTCCTCCACCTCCTACACTGGTGAAAACACCTCCCTTTTGGCAGCAGTGAATCTGTCTTTCATCACCCAGTGGTTTTTTGCAGATTTATTTTCCAATCTTCTTGTGACGGACATTCAGTTTACTTGATTTTCTATACAAAGGTGACATGTGACTTGGCAGTGGTTGGCAAACCCCTCTGTGTCCTCCTGGCCACAGCATTGCAGGGTACTGGGGGATGAAGGGACATCTTCTTGGCTTAAAAGCAGCTTCTTGTGGGAGATGCTTTGGTTCTGCCCAGGGATGGAGGTGTTTTAATAAAAGGGTTGAGAGTGGCACCTTGAGAAACATAGGAACTTTCCTCCAGTTGGATAAGACCTAATAGCCTCCAAGATGCTAGAGGGAGTTTCAAAGGAACCTAGAAAAGATTTTCTGGGGTTTCTTCAGTGCTCACAGTTGCTGGACTTGGGCAAGACTGGATAGGGAAAAAAAAAAGAATTTTTCTGTCATGCACTTTTCCTCCACAAAAACATGACATTTGTGGTCAAGCAACTCTACTTGGTTAACCTCACATAGTGCATTTGGGTTTCTACTTTAAGATATTTTATCTGTCAAATAAATATCTACAGTAGCATAAATGGATATCTGCAGTAGTATATTAACTTGATCAGAGCCCATAGACATCTATGGTCCATCTTGCTGTCATGAAAAGGTAGAACACACTCACCTCAAGCTTCATGCAGGGTCATGTTGGGCTGCTGCTTGGTGTTTCTTAAGTGAGACCACAGGCAGCAAACAGGGAAAATGACTGGAGCTGTTTGCAACCCCAGAAATTGGGGATGTGGACCTGGATCCTGACTCTACACTGAGGCTCAACTTCAGATAATTACAGGTGAAGCTGCCAATAAGCTAAGGCACATTTTCTCACTCTTTGCAGCCATTTTGGGCCTTAGAAGTACAAGTAATTTCTTTTTCCTGCTTTAGTTAATTTCCAAGTTACAAGAATTAAGCTACTGCTGTAGTTAATTTCAAAGTTACAAGCATGAAAATAGTATTTGTGGTAAAAACTAAAAACTCCTCCAAACCATTAAAAAATGTGGTATGGGTTTTATAAACTCAGAGACAAACTAACTGGCTGTTTAGACAATTGTACAGTCAAGGCCTCATAATAAGAATATTTAAATAAAAAGACATAACAGTAATATTAAACTTTGTTGGAAAGGAAAAGAATGGATTTATTTTGATCTCTAAAATAGACAAAACCTTTTTCCCCCCTCAATGTTTGTTAAGCTAATCTGGTTAAAAGCTGGCCTATAAAATGCCTTAGCTTTCCCTCTGTCATCTCAAATACAGTCTTTACCCTGAAAGCATGTCTGTGTGTGCTTAACTTCACACAGCCTGAGTATTCCTTTTGAGTTCAGTGGATTAATTCAGAGACCACAATGTTAGCATGCATCACTTGCAGGATTGAGGCACACGCTAACAAGAAACAATTTTGTGATGGAGCACTGCAGACTAGTAAAATGAAGTATTGAGAAAGAGCCAAACTGTGTCTTTTTTTCTGGAGGCCATCAAAAAGATTGGTTCACGGACAAAGAGATTTTATTTTCACTTAAGGGTGCTTGAGCAACACAATATGCAGAAATCAACTACAATGACTTGGAAAAGCCTATCTAAACAGAACAATTTTAATACTTTCAGATTGTCACTGTCAGAATTCATCCAGCATTATTTTCTCATTACACTCTATTAGTTTCTTTAATATGCTTTATTAGTTTCATAAAATGCAGAAACATAAGTGTTCACTGAATATTACCCTGTCTAGACAGTGATGTGTGCATTAAAAAAAATTATGAAATACTTTCCAGCAGTTTGCCAAGAACTGTATCGGAAGAGAGGGAGATGATGTTTCTTTTTTATTCTCTGAGTAAATAGGAGGAGACTAACTGCTTGATGATCTTGATAGCCCAGTCTGAGAATTCACAATATTTGTGAAGAATTAGATACAAAAATCCCAAATTTATTTCCTTCTGATCTTATGGTGTTGAGAACTAGTTATCCACCCATTTTCTGCTGCTGTTGGACACCACCAATGCCTCTGATGGAGATGTGCTCAGTGAATGTGCTGTTACTAGTGAGCATATCCTGGAATCAAATGCTTGGGCTAGGGCTACAGTCAGGCTGGGGCAGACAATTGTCACTCTAGCTCAGCATCCTGCATGGATCAATCACCTGATAAAATGCATCAGAGCAGTTGTGAGAAACTCTACAGCAGGAACCTGTGACGCAGCTAACCTTCCTGAGGAGGTTCTTTTTGCTTTCCTGGGTATGAGAGAGTTTCCTTGAAGTCATTGAGACTGTGTGCTGCCTCTCCCAGAGGCCTCTGTGACCAGTGTCAGAGTTAGTATGCCTGCCAGCAGCCACGGCTCAGGGAAATGCTCTTTCACCATCTCATTTTTCACCTGAGCCTGCAGTAAGGGTCAGAAGATCTTGAACTGGAAAGTGGTGCACATAAAAATTCTGTAGTTTTATTGGTATGAGGACTGAAAATGAATGCCTATCCAGCATGTTCAAGCATCACACAATCATTGTATCCCAGGAGGGCTGAGATTGGAAAAGGCCTCTGGAAATGAGGCAATCAAACCTCCACCCCAGCTTTCAGCGGGGTCACTCATAGCAGGTTGCTCAGGGCAATGTCCAGTCAGGTTTGTGCGTTTCCAAGAATGGATATGCTACAACTTTTCTGGGCAACATGTACCAGCATTTTACTACTCTCACAGTAAAATATTTTTGCTTATGTGGAAGTGGAATTGGTTATGTTTCAGTTTGTGACCATTGTTTCTTGTTCTTGCACTGGGCTCTGCTCTGGAGTCTGCATATGTATCCACCCTCACCCATCAGGTTGTATACCTCTTCAGTTTAGCTATGTTTTAAATATATACAGATGTTTTTCTTTTTAAAATTATCTGCTGAAATGGCACAATAGTAGAAAGGCTGTTTTAGTGCAGTTTGCAATGAACGTGTATGGTTTAAGTAACCTAGTAGAGGTTACCTCTGACCTATATAACCAAGATTTGGTACTAAATTAAGAACTACGTATTATCACGTACCTGCTGAATTTAGTCTCTTGTGGAGTGGGCAGTATCTATCAAATCACAAACTCCATATATTGTGTCTTCTTAATGGTTGGACTTAGTGATTTGAGAAGTCTTTTCCGACCTTAATCATTCTATGATTCTTTCACAAGGACTTTCACTCTATGAGGCCTGAATACATTGATCATTTATACAAGATATAGTCCGCTGCCCAACCACATGCACGTTTGTATTTTCATGGTACAATAAAGAAAGGATCAATGTTTTTCTGATAAGACACCTAAAAATCACTGTTATTTTATAGACAGGCTGTATCTTTCCAAAGGACAAAGTAGATAATCTCTGGGATGGGGGATGGTTAATTAACAAATATTTTGAAATCTGTAAGGTTTGGAAGGAAAGTATTTCCTGCTGTTATTCAGTAAGTGACACTTTGTGCCTGTAGCTGGGTCTTGATTCTGAATCTTTTTGGTAACATAGTGCTCACAAAGAAATTAGTAGGAAAGGGGTGTGTGAAACAGAGCATGACTTATGCAGACGTGTAGTCAACAAAGTACAAATCTTGCTAATAGTGCATTCTTTTGGCACTGATATATTGTAGGCAGAGAAGGTATTGTTGAAAATGCTCAAATTGCAGTATGAGAGGCTTTTTTAGGAGGTAAAAAAGTGCCTTGACTGCTGCCATTGCCCACAAGCCTTCTCTCAAACAGATGTATGTGGATAAAAAATATCTCCAGAACAAGGAGAGTTTTGTAAGGAAGAGCCCTTGCACATTCAACTCTTAGATTTATATTGTTTGCCTTTTCTGTGAATTTCAGCTACAGTGTTTCACCTATTGTTTTTGGACCATGACAGTTTAAAAAAACATATTTTCAACCAAAAAATGGAATGTTATTTTTTCAAGATATTTTCTATTAAGAAAAATGCTTAAAATAGTTAAAATTTTCACTTCTTTCTCTTTGCATTAAAGAAATGTGATCATAGTCCTACAGGCCTGAGCTACAACGTGTTTCATGAGCTGTAAGACTATCAAATCAGTGCTGAATATCTATACATGAATTTCAGTTTCAAGCCTCCCTCAGGTATTATTTAGTGTGATTCAGATATTCATATCTAATCCTGTTTCATCTAATCATACATAATCTCTCTGCAGCCTTCTTAACAGCATGCCTTTTGTTAATAAGGCTGCTAGAAGTGTTCAGGAACTGAAATCTCTCTGCCTCCAATGGAAAAAATCTCAAACTTCCTGGCAACATTGACTTTGGCATTTACATTAATGTAAATTGGTATTTATTGGCTTGAGAAATTAAAAAAAATCTCTGATGCTGCTATGTCTACCAAAAATATATATGTTTTTAAATCTACAGGAATATCTGTACACTGTGAAAATGTACCATTATATAAACCCATGTTCTGCAAAGCCAATGCGATTCAAGTCTAACTGTTATTGCTAAGAATCTTACAGGAACATCTGCTTGAATAATCAAGTGAAAACTTCAATTTTGGTTTTGTAGAATGAGTGGAAGCAACAGGTTGTTCTACCACATAATGTATGAAGAATAGGAAATTGTGTCTCCCATCTGGAGGCAATCTTCCTAAATGCTGACTGTGACATGCTTTGAATAGCCTTGAGTTTTGGATCCAGTTCATAACAAAGAATTGAAGAGTTTGGCTCAGAGCTGTGTACTCATGACTGTCCCTGCTGTCAGCAAGGAAGAGATTGGGCTGCATGTGGCTGCTGCTGAGGACATTGCACAGAGGGCATGCTCTGTAACCGCTCCGTGCTCCTCCCTGTGAATACTGGAAGGGTGAGGTTTCATAACTCTTTAATCACCAGAAGGTGATGGGGAACTGTGATGTGCTCTAAGGGAACTTCATTAGGCACTGCTGGGAAATGTACTCTTTTGGAGAATTTGGGAGCAAAGCAAAAAAGCTTCTTTTTTTCCCAGGGAGGAAACAAAGGGCTGAGAAAATGGTGGGATGTGGAAATGCTCATGAAAGGTGGCCTTTGTCAGCAACTTTCACCTCTTGATTGATGCTGGGCGTTGGAGTTACACAAACATAACAAGCTGCATGGCATAGCACTTTGCTGACTTTAACCACAGCAGGTTTTTCCTTTTGCATGTTGTGATCAGTTTTTGATCAGTGAATTCAGACAGACCACTCCCATTGAAAAGCATGCAATGAGGAGCTAAAAATATCCCGTTACAAGGACAGAATCTACTACTCAATCAGTAATATCTTTAAGTCAGTAAATTTAGGAGAATGTAAATTTGCCCAGGCAGAAAGGATGCCTAGACCTGTTGTAACTGTTAAGCACAACAGATTAGTGGTTTAATTTACTGGCAAACGTGTAGCCCATGGGTTCTAGTTTGCTCAGCTGTGGGAAAAGCCTTGGTTGTCAGTTCTTCTTCTTGCCAGGGCAGCAGTGATGACAGCTGAAGATTTATTTGTCTGTCACACTTCCCTCCTATGAATGAGGAAGGAGTCCAAAGGGATGATTAAATAAGCAGAATTACTTAGAGGAGATACGTGAAAGGACAGAAGAAACTGAGGTAGAGCTTTGCAAAAGCTAACCTAACTGGTGGAGAAAGAAACTTCCCAACTACACAGAGACCAGGGAGCAGAGACAGAAGACTACTCCTGCTGGAAATGCAAATCACTGTGAGATAGCAAGAACTAGGAACAAGGCAGACAGCTCTCAGAAGACCAGGAGTGTAGTTTTCAGCTGAATTAAGGACTGTGAACACAATAGAGGGAGCACCACCACACAACTTGTCTCCTGAGGTTTTTTATGCAGCCTCTATTCCAAAATACTCAGCCAGATTTTGCTATATGCAAAAAAAAGGCACCTGTTTTCACATCTATCTGCTAAGGTATTACAGCTATTGCCGTTGTTGAAGGCTTTCTTTGTTGAGTTGCATCATGGTGTGTGACTCTTGCATAGTGTTCTGTCAGCTCGCTGAGCATTGCAGGTACCTGGCTGGAGTCTGCTTCCCAAGCCCTCCCACAGGAAGGTTAAGACTACACAGGCAGGAAATGGGACTTTTCTGGGAAGGGAGAGTGGGTCTGCAAGAGGAAATAGGTAAGAACAGGCTCTTTAGAATACCCTGAAATTAACCTCCTTTGAATCAAAGACCTAATAAATTGCACTTTTGCTCACATTCAATTGACTTATCTAAATCAAAGCTTACCAGCATGTATGTGTATATGCACACATATAAATACAGGTGTAAACATAGAAAGCACCCTTGCCCTCATACTCAGCTGTCCCATGTGTGCTCAGCACCCATGTGTGTTCAGCACACTGCCTGAATTGACTCATTTTTATGCTGATAAGGATGGAGTAAGAAGTCATATGGGGCAGAAGAGACATCTGTATTTGACTTGAATAAATCTTTCAAATCCAGGCTGTGAGCTAGAGAAGTATTATCAAATTAAATATTTTATTATGCAGTTAAGTACTGCAAATGTTCAGAGTAGTACATTTAAGAGGAGGAATGCAGCACAGGTTTTTAAACAACAAACTGAACAAAATTTACAGTTAGTGCTATATTCTATGGTTAGACCATCAGTTTTTCTGTTCATGGCCTGGACTGACAGAAAGTTGTGTGGGGATAGATAACACTATTTCAAATCTGAGGAATTAAGCCTTGTAGAGGATCAGACTATATTAGCTGAAGCACTAGCAACTTGTTGACTGTACTCATCTGAGCTCAGCGCTACTTGTTGGCTTGGGCCAGGGAGACAATTCTGCCTGACTGAATGACACCCAGCACACAGCTCAGCACTGAATCTGAGAGAACTCTCCACAACTGATTAGGTGCCTTACCAAAATGCATTTAAAATCATGCCTTTGGGAAGTCTGATTTTGCAGTTTAACATTAGGATCAAAGAACAGCCCAAACATGCTCCCCTAACTGATATATATCTATTTTGTGCCCACTGGCACAGATGGTTTCTGATGTGTTTGCTCTTACAACAAATCCGCAGTGGAAAGCTTCATGCTACACATTGGCAAAGAGGGACAGAATCTTGTGTGGGTGATTTTACTGAGCAATCACTTGAGTAGAAGGAGTCACAGGGATATAACTGTGTAAACTGCAATTTTTACTGGTTTACGCTCTGATAACAAGGGGTTAAAAGAGAAGTTTGTGATGTGGGACAAAAACAAGTTCTGATTTTCTGGAGCCTTAAATAGCATGCAGACTTCTGGACCACCTTACTCTGAAAAATAATGAGCTAGATGGCTAGAACAAAACACAAGAAAATTTGTTCTAAGGGAGATATCTTAACATGCAAAGATACAACAACATACTTTTTCCCTGATCAGTTTGACAGTCATAAAGTTGTGCTAATATTGTACCACTGCTAATCAGTCCCTTACTGCCCTTCTACCTCTCTTGTACAGTACCAGCCTAGGAGTGCCCTGCAGCATTGATGACAGAGTGACCTGCCCTGCGGTGTGACCTGCCCGCACACACAAGAGAGAAGAGAACCCAGGTGTGCCACCACTGCTGGGGCTCTGGTAAGCTCTGTTGTGCCCCTGAAGCTGTGAGGACACATGCACCTTCCTTTTCAGCCTCAGCTCTATCAAGGGAAATAAGATGTTTCAAAAAGAGGCACACATGAGCAAGTGGATAAATGTAAAATCTCTTCTTTTGGTTAGAGCCTAACCAGTATTTTCAGCCCTGCATTCTCTCTCTTTCTTTCTTTCTTTCTTTCTTTCTTTCTTTCTTTCTTTCTTTCTTTCTTTCTTTCTTTCTTTCTTTCTTTCTTTCTTTCTTTCTTTCTTTCTTTCTTTCTTTCTTTCTTTCTTTCTTTCTTTCTTTCTTTCTTTCTTTCTTTCTTTCTTTCTTTCTTTCTTTCTTTCTTTCTTTCTTTCTTTCTTTCTTTCTTTCTTTCTTTCTCTCTTTCTCTCTTTCTCTCTTTCTCTCTTTCTCTCTTTCTCTCTTTCTCTCTTTCTCTCTTTCTCTCTTTCTCTCTTTCTTTCTTTCTTTCTTTCTTTCTTGTCTCTTCTGAAATTGCTTAAGAAAGAGTCTTTAATTAACCAGTAAATAGAGTGTCTTGGCACTAAGGAGTAGATTTAGAAGATCCCTCTAATTACTGGAACCAGATTGATTGCAAATACCAGTTTGCTCCTTGTTCAAGTGAAGTGAGGTTTTTGTAAAGTGTTACAAAAAGCCTTCATTTGCATCATCCCTCCGCTCCAACCAACATTGCTATTACATAAAGGGAGGACTTGTTTACATCCATATGCTCATGTAGTTCAGTTGTTTGAACTGGAAAGGCAGGAGAAATTGAATTCACATGACAGGTCATGAAATTTAAAGTGATATTCTCACATGATTTCTTGTCATGTGACTAATGTCTCACAGTGTGTCTTGACAGTCCAAGTGAACAAGAACTTGACCAAGAACCCTGTTATATTAAATGAATTCTCTAAGTCAAAGTTTATAAGTATTTTGGAGAACTTTCTTACTGACATTTTTCTAGAACTCCTACCTTGAGCTGATTTTCCTGTCTAACAGAATTACAGAATCATTTATATTAGTAAAGACCTCTGAGATCATTAAGTCCAACCTTGTCAACTAAACTACAACAGTAAGTGCCACATCCAGTCATTTCTTGAACATGAGTCTTCCAAGTAAGCACTGAAGGCTCTCAATGTATTGCTGTTTTCCTCCCGTGCTTTGTCCCCATTACTTAGGTATAAAAAATTAAGTTATTTTAACTTCTCTTAATGCCTGTTCTTTTTTGAATCGTCTGGTTTAAATTTTGCTTACCTGCTTAGTATGAAATGAGTGTTCTCTGCCTGACTGCATGAGGAAGTCACAAGTCATTAACAGCTTGTGTTAAACTACTCAGTGGGAATACACAATCTGCCTACAATGATATGTTTTGCTAAGGTGGGAAAAAATGTACTGAATACTAAACTAAGAATGGTGATTGATCTAGGGACATAGCTGAAGGACTTTGCCCTGTCCCAAAAATCATTTACAGTTTCCTGGAGAAAGTCCAAACTAATGTAAAATACTTCCATTTGAAACATCAGCTCCCCTCCAGCAGCAGCTTCACAGGAGCTGCTTGCTCTCAATGCCAGAAGGTGTTGCTAAAACAGGTTTGACCAGTTACTGCAATTCAGAGAACTCTTTAAATAGTTATATACTAGTGTTACTGGATTAATTTGTGTGAAAATACCCCTATTGCTTCAGTCTCTAGCCGGAGTATTCTAAGATGAACCTTTACCTCTGATCCAAGAATTACTGAGCACCGCTGGTGCCTGGGTTTAGCCCAAACACTGTGGCAGCAGCAGCACTAGTGTCCAAATTCCCAGCTCTACAGGCATGGGATTGAGAAGAACTAAGGGAGTGGGAAGAAAATGTTTAACTGAAACAGCTATGGAAAAATACAACGAGATCCTGTGGCTCTTTCTGCAGGAGACGCTCTCCTGCTCCTTCTCTCTCTATTGCTTCAGTGTGTGCATCAGTCAGCTCTGCTTTTGGATGTAATTTCAAAACAGCTAGTAAATATTGAGCTGTGGAGGAGAAAGCTTTCAGCTCTTAGTAATGACCAAATTATAGAAGGTAAGGACGCAGAGGATCAATGGCTATTGATTGGGAATAATTCACAGACAGGGAAGGGAACAGAGTGGAGCATTCAGTACTAGGTGGAGAAAACGTGAACAGAAAAGATCCAGGTCTGCTGGGGTTAACAGCTGCAGTATCTCTATTATTAAATACAACAAAAGCAAAGTGTAATCTGTTATTGTTGTAATACCATATGTCAATATATCTCACCTCACAGCATGCAGATGTTTCAACCTACACCCAGAACAAGATGTCCAGCCTAAGAAACACAAAAACAACAAGTGTTTTCAGATGTCAGAGCATAAGGAAACAGTGGAAAGATAAGTGGAGATACATTTTGGAGGCTCTGCTTTTATAGTGCTCTGGAGGAATTACAGACATCTGTCTATCACTATGGATTTTTAAGTGCTTATTGATGTCTACTGATATATTTCCGGCTCTTTTATTTCTCCTTACAGGAGAATATGAAGGAAATGTTCTATTTTCCTTCTTTCTCCAAAATCTGCTCAGAATCAAATAGACTGAAATCAGATCACTGGACACATCAGACTCTTATTTGGCTTACCAGCTGGGTATTGGCAATGATGTCTGTCACTGATTTTATCTCACAGATCTCTTCAACAAGCACTTGAGGTCCTTATATATTATTCCAGACTTCATATTGCAAATATTGATGTGCACTTTAGTCTCAAAGGAATTATAATCAAGTTTTCACTAGAGGAAGAAAAAGGCTAACAGCTGAAACTGATTTTTTTAGATAAAAAAATAGCAGGAAGGTTAGTGGCTTAGCCTCTGGGCTCATAAATCTCTAGTTAGAATTGACTGAATTCTTGTTTCTCATATGAGAACCGAAAATGGATTTCCCAGCAGTGTGGTGTTACTACAGCAGAACTGCTTGACAGTTCTGCAACAGTGGATGTGTGAAGACGTCACTGAAGATAACAGGCTCCTGTACACCCTCTGAGCTGCAGGTTCCCACGCCTGCTCCTCCTCCATGGTCAGGGTGAGCTAGTTTGAAATTGTGTGCCCTTTGATGAAAAATGGATGAACCAGTTTTCATTTGCCCTGTGATACTGTGAGATGAAAACATCCATAAAGGGGCAGTTACTGTGGGAAAAAATTGACTACTAGCTTACTATCCAATGGCTACATGTTATGTATTCTTCTCCACAGAATCATCCCCTGGAGCACAAAGCAGAGTTCAGAAAATATTAATGCCTATGGCAGCTGTGCTGTGTTGCATTTCTGCCTCATGTGCAGTGGTCCTTAGCAGTGGATAGTGCTTCAGATACATTCTCTCTTGACCAGTGGAAAAATGTGTACTTCTGGGGCTATTAACGCAGCTGACTTTGAGGAGATCACAAGAACAGCAGCCACCACAATGCTTGCTCTGTCTCATTTAGTATGTTGGCTGCCAATGGTCTTTAAGCATATACTCCAAAGAAAGGAAAGCACAAAGAATTCGTCAGCTCTTTGAATCTTTTAAAATACTGCAACTATTTCCATCTTATGAATTTTTTCTTGCTTAGTCCTATCCTAATTGTGATCAGGCTGGCTAGATAAGCTATTGGCCTTTCATCTATATAATATGCTTTTGGCCTGAGGCAAAACTAGAGTTGCTCAGTAATGTCAGAGGAACCAAACTAAAATAAACATCCACTTCTGATGTAATTTCTCCAAGTCTTTCCTTTGTGTGTAAAATATTCAATCTAGATGAAAGCTGCGGTAACTTCTTCAGGCAGTGGCTTTTGCTTTCCTTTAGAAGAAGACTATTACAAGGATTATCAGTTGAAGTGACAAGGTGCTTATTCTGCTCTCATTTCCACCAGCCTGGATCAGGACTAATTCTATTGACTTCAAGGATTTAGTTGCTGTGAGTTGAAAAGGTGCTCATAAAGCTGCAGCAGCATTTTGATGCTGATTAGCACTGTTAAGCACTAGCAATCTGCTGTTGCCAGCCAGCAGCTTTCTAGAATTAGCGAGAGTGCTCTGAGCACACCAGCAATCAAGAGTTCACTTGCATGAGGGCAGTGCTTTTAAAGGGGTATTTGATAAAATGTGCACCAGAGTAATTCCCTCCATTTGTTTTGCCTTTTGAAAATCCACTTCTTCTGTACTGTTTTGTTTATATGTTTCTCAAGCATTGATCTTTACAGTGGAGTTTAACATTTCACTTCCTATCTTACTTCCATCCTGTCAAATAAAGTTTCAAATAACTGGAACCACTTGTCTTTCATGATCAAAGTGATAGAGAGACTTGTGTTCTCAAGCATTCTTGGCAACATGTCAGGAACAAACCCTTCTTGTGCATAATATATAATAATATGGTTTGTTGCATGGATGTACTTGTTTGAAGAACTGGTAGCTGCATAGATTTTAGACGGACCATGAGAAAAATAATTTGAGAAATGTAATTTAAGAAACACAAGAAAAAGTAAAATCAGACATAGATGGACTTAGTTTTGTTATAGGAAAACAACTATGATTAATGGACTGTAAGATCAGATAGGACCTTATGATCTCTAATTTGACTGGCTGTATAATTTAGGCTAAAGAATGTTTTTTAGTATTTCTTGCAGTGGGATTAGTTGTGTCCTTCATAAGCTTTTCCAGTTAGTGATACTGATTAGTAATTTATTTAAACTCAATTGCAATAATAAAATGCAGAGTAAATTTACCAGATATTTTCCTGATTTTGTATGCTATGGAGTCAGTGACCTGCAAAACCTTTATGATCCCTGTGTTGTGAGAAGAACTCGAGGGCTGAAGTCATGGTGCCCTCTGAGTCTCAAGAAAATCTACAGGTCAATAACCTTTTATTTCTGACCTTTTAACTGGCTCTAGTGGGCCATGAACACCGAAATGCCAGTTCTTTCAGCTTCCTGGGAAGCTTCAAGCCTCTTGAATCTAATGCTCTCTGAGAGTTTTGCTTTCATATATCCAGGTCACTGATATTGCAAAAGCAACTTGCAGCCATGTGCAAGGAGGAAAATCTGGGGCATGCAGGGTTGGGTAGCTGGTGCTGCACAGCGAGCTCAAGGCAGTCGTGCAGCTCGGGAACCACTCTTCAGACTGAGAGTACTCAGTGCTTGGTCTCACCTAACCATGCCTTTCCAGGGAGAGGAGGGAGATGCAGATCCCTCATGTGTTTTATTTGGATGAGGCCAGTCAATTCACTGCTCTCAGAGTAGCTTCTCTCCCGCTCTGCTGTGCTCTCCACTATAAACTCCACTACTTCCATTTTAGTCATCTTTTCCTTTCTTTGTAAGAATTGCTTGTCTAACTATGCTAAAATCAGCTGTCTATTCTCCTAACTATTCTATTAATGTCTATTTTGCAGGCATTCAGACGTTATAAATTGTCTCTGGACTGTTTTGAAGACAATTTCAAGATATGTTGACTTTAAGAGATTGAGGGGTGAAACTCTAACTTTGTTCAACACCTCCAACATGCAACCACTCTACTGGTGGAGAGAAAGACCATTTTTTCCCGCTTTTTCTCTTCCTCCCCACCTGAAAATCATCTTGAAATCAAATATGATCCATGTTTTAGGATCACTTCCACTCCATCTAGGAGAATGAAAATCAGTGGTTGTAGCAAAGGTTGAAACCAGGAGCTGACCTCCTTGAGACTTATCTCTACAGGTGCATGCAGGATGTACACATACATCCATGCTGAATGGGGAAATACTGTCATGCAGAGTCATATTTTTTTAATCTGCTTTTCTTTCACTGTCAGTTGCAGAAACTGTCAATATTGTCATTTGCAGGGTGATGGTGTCCCTCCTGTCTCAGAAAGAAGTGAAGATCCCACAGAAATGGCAACACCAGCCTACATTGATTGCTCCCGAGCAAAAGTATGTAGTATGAAAGTCTTATTAGAGACCTCTCTCAAAACCCAATCCTCTCAGGCACTGAGGCCGAAACCTTGCTGATGCTGCAGCTGAAGGATGTTCTGCAGAGCACAGAGGGCCAATTCACTTATGTGCACTCAGGTGGATCACAGGTACTTTGTAAGTGCCTGCAGCAGCATTAGCAGGAATAGCATTCCAGAGTTATGGCTGTAATTTCAGAACAGATCAACGACTGACCTACACTCCTTTCTTGGCTGTTCTTTAAGGCTTCCTTCTTTTTCAATATAAACATGTGAAAAAGACTGTGCTGTCATACCTGTATCTATGAAGCTTTCCTTAAAACTGAGAAGTTGAACCCTATTTGCAATTTAAAAATTTATTTCCCCTTCATCTTCGTACTTTGAGATAACTGGAACATGTACTGACCTGAGTTGTGGAAGATTAGGAAAAGTTATTTTTGCCATTTAAGAGACTGTGGGATTCCTTGAGTGCTGGCCAGCCCTACGGTGCTCTGTGGGACACTGTGGGACTCTGTGCTCAATGCTGCTCTGGCAGCAGGTACATTCAGCATAGTTATTGCCTTCAGCACAGTCATTCCTGATGGCTCGTAAGGAAAAAGGCAGCCGGCTTCACTAGAGCTGTCAGGAGCCTGGGGTCAGAATTACTATACACATCCTCCAAAATTGCCTGCTGTGGCTGTTTGGGGACGATCATCGCAAGGCTCAAGCAGACCAAGTTTCTATAGTTGCAGTTCTGGGTTGTGGGTCACTGGAGAATGTTGTAAGGGTAATTAATGGATCTGCTCAAGTTTGGCTCTCTGGGTCACTGAAAACCGGTTCATTCCTAGGGAGTGTTTCAGTGCTAAGGAATCGTGAAACATCCATAGCCCTTTTCTGATGCACTAAATGCCTGGAGGAGTCTCATCTATGACAGATCAGCGCTATGTTTCCTTCCTGTTCTGAACCGTGGGCGTGCTGGAACAGTCTGGTGAGGGCAGCAGTCTGTCTGCTGTCCACACTTATGGTTGCAGTTCTTGGACCAACACTTTCCATCCCTATACACCACCTCCTTATGGGTACACGGAGCATCACAGTTCCACTGAGGAACAAATCTGTTTTGTTTTCAATGTTGTATCAAGAACAGGATCTTCTTTGGAATGCTCTTGAAATAATCTGGATCTCTTCAAGAGAGCCACACAATAGTTAAAGTAGGATAATCTCAAGGTATGACTTGGTTTTGAGTTCTAATATGCTGGGTTTTTTTTAATGGAGATAGGTATTCCTCGTACTGGCCCAGCCTTCTCTTTATGCAGATAGAGTCTAAACCAGAGCCTCCTGAGACATATCACAACTTTTCCATGGACTTTGGTGGGATGCCAGGAACATTGCTGCCTGAGACAAACAGCTACTACATAGCAAAAAGCCAAGGCTTAAACTTCAAGGACTTGTGCACAGTCAGGGAGACTATTTGCATGACAAGCTCAATGGTATGAGCAAAATGTAAGGATAAACTTCTTGTCTCCTTTGTAAGAGAAAATTCTTGAAAAGATTGAGTCGGAAAATTTTTCTATAATGAGAAACATTATCACAAAATTCTGATTTATTGAAAAGGAATCTTTCTTTATAAACATAGAAACTACACTGAAGACATAGCTAGCAAAAGCTTCTCACAAAGGATTGGAACTTCATGAGTGGGGCCAGAGAAAAGGCAGAGGAAGAAATAGAGAAGCATATATATCTGGCTCTACTGAATCAGATCAAAGAACCTATTTTTTTGTCAGGTTGAATCTAGATGCCGATGGAAAGAGGTTAAGAATGTAGAATACATATGGTGAGCCTTCTTTGCATATTCTGTGTTGAAGGGCAGTGTGAAGAGAGGGAAGATGAGCACATTCAAGTCAGATAGCAGCCCTGGGGTAGGGGGTCTGTCCATCAGGTCCTAAGCTTGGCCTCAGGTCAGGTATAACAAAGCTTCAGTCTGGGCTTCCCAGAAAGTGAGCTCCATGAAGAGTGTCACTGACAGTGTGCGTGTGCATCTTTAGCCTTTCATGAAACATTCATTGAGATTTGAAAAGAAAACGTTTTCCAAAACTGCTCAGTTCCCCAGGATGTAGCATTTGCATCATGTGGCCAGTTCTGGGCTTGTTCCGCCACAACTCTCCCATGCAATCATGCTAGAGACAGAAATACCTTTCCCACTCTGGTGGCAGGGAGCTTGGTACAGGAGCGCTGTCTGGATCACCTCCTTTGCTCTTCCCATCAGATCATCAGATAAATTTCTTCCTCATGCTCTTGGGTGTGGTGGTACTGTATCAAAGAAGTGCATTAGCACCTTTGATACAAAGGCAGTGCAGAAGTGTGATCTACATGGCTAAGAGAACAGTACCTATTAATAATGAGTAAATATTAAGTGCAACATCTGTCACAGTCTGAGCAAATGATTTGCACAGCTCTTTTACAAGTGGGAACATACAAGGACTGGGAAATCTGGATTTCTCCTGCAAGCTGTGAGGCACGTCCACTTGTGTTGCTATCTATTTTCACTGCTGGACTACCACCCTGTTTCTCACCTCAGAGCATGACCCCTTCCCCAGTGATTCAGGTAAGACATTTCATTGGCCTGAAGATATATGCTGAGTGTAACAGCAAGAAATCAAAGATTTTGGAACAAAGAATTCATATGAAATTATAGCAATATCATTTTACAATGGTGGGCTACTTTGATGATATCTTCAAGTATGTATTTTCCTCTATAATACTTTTTTGCTACATTTTATATAAGTAAAAGGCACAATAAGAAAATATGCATCCCTTTTTCCATTTTCCCCCCATGTAGCACTTTTTTTGGTGCTAATTTGCCTTAAGTTCTGATGTGTATTTAGCAGTAGAAAAACAGTTTGGAGTGCAAAACTAAAAAGTGATATGTTGCTAATCATGCAACAGCATGGATCTAAATGTCCTTAATTTCTAGCTGACTTTCTAATGACATTGTGAACCACAGTATTGTTGGGCCTACAGTTAATATATATAGTTTATAGTTAATATAGATTGACTATAAACAGTCCCCAAATGCAATGATTTTCCTGATTTCAAACAATATGATAGAGTACTGTAATGGGAAAGGTTGCAGTCAAAGGTATCCTTGATGTGTTTGTGTGCATTTATCTTCTTGGTAAAATACTTTCACTTCTAAGGAGACTTCTTCCTTGCTGCCCAACAGTAATACTCAGGTTTAACAGAAAGTGACAGGCAGAGTGTCCTGATGGAAACACATCATCAGGACAGGAAAAGCCATGAGGAATGCATGTTCTTATCTTAGAAGTCTCACGTGTGACGTACATGTCCACATTACATGGGTGACTTGTCAAAGCAATGCAGGCCTAGAGAAGGCAGAGGGGCAGAGGAGAGGTTAAAACAAGTTGGAGAGAGCTGCTGCCTGCGTGTGGTGCTTTGGTGGTTTATCATGACAAGGTCAGGAATTTAATACCAACTTAAGTCCTACAAACTAAGTTTGCCACTTTAGGTCCAAATGAGACTGGGAAAAGAATATGCATGGAAGGAGGTGATGTGAAGTAGCAGAAAAGAAAACTACTTGCTCAGGTTTCTGAGCAATGGTTCCTGCCTGCTCGGGCTGCAGTGGTTAAGCAGATTACTGTTCTTGCCTTTCCAGCCAACCTCTTGCCAAAGGGTACCACATTGCGCAGCCCTGCCCACTCATTTGAACTACTGTTGAATCATTTGTTGGGCTCAACTAGTTGGGCAATCTTTTTTGTGATTTTCTGCCTCTTTAAAAGTGATAAAATTTGAGTGAGGCTCATGGAGAATTGAAGTTTCATTCCATCCTAACCACAGCCATTGAAACCAACAGGAAATAAAAATAAAAGCCAAGAACCTTAGTTTTTGAAACTATCAAAAACTTAAAGCTTCCACTTTTCTAATTAAAAAAAAAAAAAAAAAAAAAAAAAAGAAAAAAAAAAAAAAAGACCAGGACAGCATAATTTTCCTCATAGCACTGAGTAATCAACATTGGCACCCAGGAGGTCAACACATTTCTGAACTGTTTTATTCTGCATGGGTAAACTTGAGAAATTCAAGCCAAATTACTTACTGACAGACTCTCCTGCAAGACTTACACTGTAGAGTCATCAGAAGTGACTTTGAATGACCAATTATTTCTGTTGTTCTTGTGAAAAGCCAGTATTTTACACAGCTTGCCATTCTTCCAGATTGCCTAGTATTGTTTAATGTCACTCTGAAAACTTACTTTTTGTAGCAAAGGTAGTATCTTGTTATTATTGGTGGATTGCAGGAGTGCAATGACTAGTCCTTTAGTCAGTTATTCCCCTGCACATTCTGTAAATCTGTAACAATTTCACATAATGTAATTCTTACCAGGACAAATGTGGCTGAGAGATAAGCTTTGGGAAGCAGGTAAAGTGGCTGAACAATTTTGAATGAACAGACGAACCCATACACGCTGCCACTTACTCACAGTTTTTCTGATTCGTATATTGAAATTTATATATTAGATCCCATTTCCTTAAGACATGAGAAATTAAAGAAATGAAAAAGTCATTTGTTCCCTATACTCATGAGTTACATACTTTTAAGTGGGTACTGCTGCTCAGTGAAACCAGTTTTCTTTGACAGATTGCTCTGCTACTGTATTCGATTTAATTTCCCACAGAATAGCAACAAGTGAAATCTGTTACGGTTAACTTGGAACATGACTTTTCCAGCACTGTCCTCACATCAAGCATCTTGAGCCTTTTTCTCCTTTTTTAGATAAATGTTTAAAAATAAAATGAATACAGGGCCAATATTTACACAGGTCAAACCCAAGCAAGTGCCCTTCTGCCCTCCATAAGCAACAAGAGGAAATGGAAACTAAGCATTATAACAATTCCAGCATAGGGATCCAACTTTTTTTGTGTATGGTAGAGGTACCCTGCTTGATCCCAGAGAAAACTTAGTGAATCCTCTGATGGCAATTATCTCATTGTAACTGATGTCCTGAGGTCATCCTACATTTAAAGGAGAAACCTATATCTGGAGGAACTTGTAGATTGCTGGACTTTTTGCTCATTCTCTTCCAACTTGCATCAGTAGGGAGGAAGGGAATCCAACGTGCATCAGTAGGGAGGAAGTTCAGATAACTTTTTACTTGTAGGAAGCAGCAGGAAACTATCTCCATCTCTGAGAACCCAAGCTACTAGTAGGGCTCATTTTCTCTCAGACCCAGAGGGGCAGAAGTGAGTGATCACATGAGGATCGTCTTGGCTGATGCCTGCTTTGTTTCACTGATAAATGGATAGGATAGGATAAATGGATAGGAATGGATGGGAGAGATCTGGGAGGTGAGTGTGGTGGAGCCACCCTTGCAGACTTCCTCAGGGTGCAGGATGAGAACAAAACTAGAAGGAAACACATAAATATGTAGTCACCAGATGACACAGTGAAAAAATGTCAATCAAAATTTCAGGGTAAGGAATATGATATTTTTCTGAGCTCAGATGAGCTCTTTATTGCTGCAGTTCACCAAGATAACCCTGGGAAGAAACATCCCACAACTAACATGATGCCTCTCTGCTGGTCCTCTGATTTCTGGTGGCCAGACTGGGCTTTCTTCTCTCCTGGGCTATGTAAGAAGTGCTTATGAATGTTCTCATGCTCATATTAGTAGATATCTTCCCTGAGAGAAGGAAATATCTCTTTAAATGGGTATACAAATGCAGAGGGCTCTAGAGGTAGGGTTTTCTCATATCCTGGGTCAATATTGTTGCAGTTGTGCTAGTCATTTGACATTTCATTGGACAGTATTTAGACTTCCAAAATTTGACCCAAAGTAAGTTCACAAGCTTACTGAAGCAAATTATTAAATATATCTTGTTATTTGGTGGCAATCACACTGATGATCTGGTTTTTTTCTTATGGTAGAACACTTTACGATTTCAAAGTCTCTTAAAAAGATAAGGCAGAACAAAAGACCATTAGTGCTTTGGTTGTGGGTTTGTTTTGGGTTTTTTAAGGGATTTTGCCCCCCATTTTTCCTCAACCTTTTCCTATGATGGACTTTGAAACTATTTGTCTACGAGACACTGTAAAGCTACTACTGGGACCTTTAAAAATGTTCCCCTCAAGTGGTGTTTCTCCTCAGCAGTCATTACCTTCAGCCATGGTTTGTTTCTTTAGTCTTTCCATCGTCATATATTTTTATTTTACTGTACTTTGCCTGTCCATTGTTGGTATAATGGTTACTTACTTTGGAAGGGACTGCTGGCTATATTGTATTTAGAATGAGTTAATATAAAACTTATGTTCCACAGTTCTTTTGTTCCTCTTCTGGCCATGTCTCTTCATTGTCATGTTTTTTTCCTGAATATTTGTTTCATCCACATAGTTGCTTTCCCTGAAACTTTGTTGAAAGAACTTGTTCAGTCTATCCTTCTTTTTTTTTATCCTGCAGTTTTATAATTTAAATGAGAGTACCTTTCTTTCTTGTATTGATCTTGTAAATGTCTTGTATCTTGAGATATGCCTTTTCTCACTTGTGCAATTTGTGTGCAAGCAGGCACATTCATTCATTAATTCATAATAATCTTGGTTCTACAAAAAGCTAATTGAGAGTCAAAGGTTTATAACAATTGTGCTCTCACTGTGCTACTTCAGCTCCTTTTGATGTCTAACAGATCTGTTGAAATGTCCCCATAAATTCCTGCTACAATAGAAGAGCCTTACTGGGCATTTTTCACATCATGAATGGTGTTTTTGTTGTTCTGGGGTTTTTTTTGGTTTTGATTTTCAATGCAGCCTTTTTGTACTTACATATTCTCCATCAGTAAGCATGTGATTTGGCAGGATTATAGGTTATGCAAGTAAAAGAAGAGTAAGTTTATGCTAATAAAATAATAATTTTCTTCTGTTTTTCTGATATATAAGTTATGTATATAAGTTCTGTAATCCATGGTTTGTGTGCACAGAAAAAACACTAAATCTTTGAGAATTATTAAATTTACAATGCTATTCTGTTTTATTCTGTTCTATCCTTAGATTGTTTGTCCCACCATATTTTTATCACATAATATTTGGTCAAAACAGAGTCTAAAGAAGACCAAACTGGTCTGGATTATTGGATTGCATCTGGGCTCCATTAGAATAAACAGGAGCTTGGCCACTAGAATTAACAGAGCTGTCTACTCAATGGTAATGTAGCTGATCAAAATATAACTGTTTTCCTGTATCATTTCTTCCTGAAGGATGACAAAATAAATTTTATTCTCTTCCTACATGTTTTGCTTTCTCCAGTAATCAGATCAAGAGATCACAGTACTTAGAAAACAATACTAGATCATGTCAACTCTGCCACCCCCACATTCTCTTGCTGGCCCATGTTTGTAACTTGGCATCGTTCCTTCTTCTAGAAAACATGAAACTACCTGCAAACAACCAGACTAGAAGAATGAATCAATGCCCATGACTAGAAGAATGAATAGTTGTGGTCAAACAGAGGCAGCACATTGTGTGGTTGCACTGAAGCTGAACAGTTTGTGCCTTTCGACTGGTTTTTCTTTAGCAGTGGATGGGGCTGGGAGAAAGCTGGGGCAGAGGCATTTTCACGTGATCCATATTTCTGTGTAATAGCTCCAGGTAGGGACACTGGGACACCTGAATGTGCCATTGGTATTGCACACACTCTGCACAATTGGTTAATGCAAGCACAGTGAATTTAATTTGTTTAGGCAGTGGGAACTATGCACATACCCAAATGTACTGCACAACACATCTGCTAGAGTCCCAGTGGGTTCTGGATGTGCTGGAGAGTCTTATGTATATAAACTGCATATTCAAATAGACTTTGATGTGGGACTTTGGGGCATGGGCTGAGGAATGTGTAGTGATTCTGGTCAGAGGCACTGTACCTGTTCTTCAACCTGGTTTAGGTGGCCACTAGCTGATTCTGAATTAATCTGGTGATAGCACCGAAGTGGGTTCTGTTGTGTTGGTACAATTTCTTTGTGCAGAACACCACTGATGTATCATCAGGGTGTGACTTTAGAATACAGTTTGAAAGTAGGTGCAAAAGCTCTCTGTCTCAAAAAGTCAGTGTTCAAATTACATGCTCAGCAATGTTACTCTGGAGAAGCTGTATAATCTCCCTTCTTACCAAACAGATTTCCTAAGAACCTATCTGATCTAAGGCTTCTCACAGCAGCTAAACTGATTATTCTGTGATATCTTACATGTTTGTGTAGCTGTGCTGGCTCATGTTATGGATATGGGAGGGATGATAATTGGCAGGAGGACACATTAGAAAAATCTTTTCCATCTGAGGATGTCATTCCATGGTTTCTTCAACAACAAAGTCAGCTTGGGAAATCTCTCTTCGTCCTCAGCTCTTCATTCAGTCATTCTTTCCCACCCTCCTTCGCAGCCACCACCCTTCCAGTGGTGGTGATAGAGGTGCTTGTGGAACACACTGCAAACCAGGTTGCAGACAGTACTGCATAGCATTACCAAGGGCATGCAAGGCTGGGGCATGGCAAAGAAAAATGCAGCTCTTGGAGGAACTGGAGCTTCTAAACCATCTTTGCCAAGAAAAGAAAATGTGTTGTGAACTGCATCCTTCAACACTGCTAATATAGCCTTTCTCACATGTACTTGACCGCATGAGCCATGAAAACAGTAGCCTGAAAAGTGCACAGTATACAAGAGAGATATTTTGAATGTACAACAGAACAAAGCAATATGCACGTGGCCTTGGAGAATGTGGCAAGGCAGAGCATTGGTTAGTTCTGTTTGTTTGGTATGGCTACAGCTTGGGATTTATGTGTGGGAAAAAAGGAGGACTTGTGAATCACTTGATTAATTAGAAATCCATTTTTGGTGTCTTGCCTATACTTAGGCACCAGGATTGAAAGGACTCACTGAATTGGCATGATAGGAGGGATAAGAGAGCTGTTCTGGTCAATCAGGCAGCATTAATCAGTAGACATGTGACTTGCTATGAAACAGGTGCTGTACTGAAAACCATCAAGATCCTAAAATATTTGCATGATAAGATGCAAGATCCAATGCAGATGTGGTGGGTTACAGACAGTCTCAAGGGTGACAAATATAAAGAGAACTGTGCACTGATGGCTAACCCAATAACAAAGTATTTACCCTAATGAATTCACTTTAAATACCTCCTCTTCAGAGTTCACATGCAAGCCTCTGAGGTGTGTGCTGCTTGTCCCTCCCTGTTAGAGCTAAATTGGGCAATAGGTTCTCCAGCTTACTGTTTGGCAGGTAATCTTTTCTCATGGGTACCTGAACTACTTTTAGGTAATGCAGCTGGCACCTTTCTAAGGGTCTGATAATGGCTTAGGATGCTGATCTCAAGCATGTGCATTCATTCCTTCTTCAAGGCAAGCAAAGCTGTCAGGGATCAGCAAGGAGATTTATGAGCCTTGATGGAAGCAGTGGGTTTTCCTGGCATTGCATTCAGGAGCAGTGGGTGTAGAAAGGGACATGCCCTCTTCTTACATGAGCCCTGTGGGGAAAACTTTTTCAGATGGTGACTATGGGAACCAGTTCTTTAGTTCTTGCTTGGCAAGAAAATATTAAATATCCCTCTGGAATGTACCTGCAGACTGTTCCTGGGGATTTAGAAGTGTATAAAACGGTAACAGGAAATAAAAGAAGCCATCTCATTTTGTCAAGAACTGAATTCACCTTTGTGAAGACAAAAGGGTTTCTCCACATGCCAATTGGAAGCTTTGAACCAAGACTATTTGTCAATAGCTGGAAAAAGGGCTCACTCCCCAATGTCATCAAATGGCCTTTCTTCATTGTAAGCAATTCTCCCAAAGGAAGAGCAAATTTTCAGTTGAACTTATGACAGTAAAGCCTCTTCTTTCTAATTTCAGGTATTTTGTTTGTAAACAAAATGTCTGGTAAGACTTTGCTGGATTGCTAATGACCCTCTTTTGGTCACTGTGATCCTGGGCAGGAGAGCAGGATGTGTTTGATGCTGTACAGGATGAAAAGATAGTTGCTGTCCCCATAAAGCTTGAGCACTCTGGATGCTAGAGAGATAGCAGAGGCATGTAGGTAAGCAGACGGGCGCAGTGTCTTGTGGAAGAACATTCAGAATGACAGGGAACTCACGTTCCCTGCATCCCAACCCCCAGGCTCTGACTTTACTTTACATCCTGACAAGGAAGACTGTGGCTGCGGGCAGGCTACAGAAGACTTCTCTACAGGCACTGAGGAAGGAGCTCTGTGGCTGTGCTTGGTGTACCTTCCAAGGACAAGGGCACAGAGCAGAGCTGGGAGGTGCAGTCAGATTATAGGCATGCTATGCAAAGGTAACCTCACAGGAAAGGGAGGCTGGCACCCATTCTGTTCTTCTGGATCCAGTCCCACTTTCCATGCAAGCAGCTGGCAACACTCCTGGTGCACTGAATGGGGCCTGTCAGAAGCAGCAGAGCCTGGGATGCCATCCTTGGTGCCATCGGTTGCCTCTGCCAATCTGCCAGGTATCTGGTAGACGTTATGTCACACTGAGAGGAGCCAGGCTTGTTGGTGCACATGTCGTTCTCTGAATCCCTGGAATCCTGGGTGGTCAGGCCCATCGCCACATGCATACCAGCTAGTGCCTGGCTGGCTCCGCACCAACTGCGGTGCAGGCAGACTGCTCCCTGGCAAATATCAGTGCGCAGCTGAGGCTGGGCTTGTGGGATAGTGTGGAGGGATGTTGGAGATCCTGTAGGGAATAGAGGAGAGAGAGGGATGGCTGAGACTATCCCTGCAGGAGACTGGGGACATGGGGAAGAACTGAGGGGGTTTGTTGTGATCTAGCTAAGGAAACTGGGGGATCCTGGAATTCCTAATTGGCAATGTAGGTAAGGCAGATTAACTGCAGGCTGAGTGTGACCCATATTTGAGATCTGTGCTGTTGACTAGGAAAACTCCATAAAGCAAGGACATTGCAACAAAGTGGAAAGGGACATAAGCAAAATGTGTATAAAAAGGTGGGGAGGTGATGATGAATATGGATATGAGAACACTCTGGTGTGTAGGGGGGAAGGAGGGAAAAGCAAATTTTATGAAAGAATCACGTATTGGGTAACAATGCCCTTTTTGGCCTAATGTTTATTCTGAATTGTGAAATTGTTCAAACATTGTCCATACAGACTATATCCAGCCTTGTACCTTTTAAGGATACTGTCCTTAAAATAAAATAGGGTTTCTTTCCTTATTCTGAAATAGCAATATGCAGACTAATAGCCATATTATAAGCCACAGGCTTTCAGAGATTGGATGAAGCATGCCAGTCAGAACCAATCCAATAATAATTTAATTTTTAAAGATTTGTTTTAATTTACCATATGGTATAAATTACAGGGAATTTACATCTCTATCATTTTTCACTTGTCTTTTACCAGAAATGCTGAATTATATGATGGCACCTGGAAGTGCTAGGACACTTGAAAGAATACAGCCTGTCCTTACAGATTTTCAGTTGCAGATTTCTGGGCATAACTCTCTGAAAAGATAATTATTTTTTAATATTTTGTAATTTTAATTAGGTTAGTACTTTTAGAGGAAGTGTGGTTTGAGAGACTGAGTTTCTTCTTCAGCTGAGAAATTGAACAGTGACTAGAAGATGACAGAGGGATAATTTCCTGAGATATCTGCCATGCCTGTGACTGTGGTGTCTAAGTGACACATACTGCAACAGCACTACAAAAAATCTGAATGCATTATTAGTGGCTTTGCAACTGGTTATGCCTTTGTTTACTGCTCACTTTCACCAGATTTTTGCTCCAGATTGATTTAGGAGATATCAGCAATTAAAATGAAGGTGTTTGATTCTGAACAGACCACAAACAAGGACTGTTTTCTCAGAAACTTTGTGAGTGGCACTAAACTACTGTTTACTCTCTTTGAGCCTTTTTTCCCTGCCTCAGCCTCAAACTCCTACCTTTCTGTATGCCCTGGCAGGATGAACCTACTGAGGGCTGCCAGCAGCCATAAAACATATGGTTCCCTTGGATTGTTTTTATCAATTAGGGTAAATCAATCACAGTAGCTGAAGATGAAGTCTTACTACCAGAAGCCCTTTTCCTAAGCAAAGGAAGCTATCTGATTCTAAGCCTCAGACATGACTAAAATTCTTTGCTAACTTTGACTTTGACACAGTTAAAACAGCAAAAAAACTTGTCTCAGTCATTTTCATTCTTCTCCAGGTAATCATATAGTTTTAATTCCCCTCCTCGCATCTTCATGCTGTAATATGAGCTGTGGGCTTCAAACACATACCATGAAGTACCCAGATGAGGAAAAAGTGCTGTGATTGACTTTTGCAAACACATAATGTGCAAGAGGATGTTTATGTAAGATACAGTAGAGACCCATTTTCCCAGCTAAGAACTGCACTTTGAAAACAAAAGTTTTTAACTTCAGCTGGTCACCTGTCATAGCAAGAATTTTACTCTTTTTTACTGCCCAGACTCATTGCTAAACCTACATAATCCTGAAATGTAACTTTTAAGTGTGATTTATGGTTATGATTAGATTTGTAGTATCAAGTTGCTCTTGTAAACCCCCTTGTTTTCCTAGGAAGGTGGGGCTATAAATATCCTGGGAGCAGGACCACTGGGATGATATTTTATTCTAAAAGCTTTATTGTTGGCTTTTTTCCCTTTTAAAACACAAAACCCCCACCCCAAATCAAACTCTGAAACAAAAAGAAGTCCGAATCTAACAACTATCACACAATAAATTTACATGTAATGTTTAATTATTTAATGGGATTAGATTTAAAAATCCCCCCCAAAACCTAAACAAAAACATGGAAAAAGTAGTTGAGAACAAACCAGCCTGTAGGAGCTAGAAAACGAAGGCATAGATTCAAACTCTAACTATGAAGACAAAAACATGGTCAGAGCAACTGTCAGCTTCGCCAAGGGTAAAATGCAAAGGCTCTAAATTGTGACATCACTGGGAAATCAGACAGATTTTTTACCCTCCCCTCACTCACAGGGGCCATTGTGACAAAATGGAATACTGCATATATTTTGGAATATAAATTTATCAGTGCCTCAGACTGCAGCTTGCAGCTGCCAGGGGTCTGGATTGTATTCAGGAGAATCTAGAAAGTCATGCAAAACAAACATGAAAAAGAAAAACAAAGTTTTCTCTGACATAAACCCTTGTAGTGGTGTTTTCATTTCAGGACTGCCATTTCACTCTACCCTGGGTTAGCTGTTTGCAATGCATATGTTTAACAACTCACAAAGACCTTTACTGATAGAAAAGTATCAGTACCTGATCTTGGTTAGGATATATGAGATCATTGCTTGCAGCATAGCAAAAATAAATATTTCCTTTCCTTCAGCCTGGATCCTGTACATAGATCACCCTCTTCCCATCACGCTTGCTGAACACTGCTTCCTATCTCACAGCCAATATTCCCCTTCTGGATTCCCATGCTTGTGAGGCAGTTTGAAGTACGTCACGGTGATAAAATTTTTCGGCTCATCCACAGGCTTAGTGGGATTTTCCATGCAGCAGAGCACCGTGGAGGCATTGCACAGTATGGGACATCTACCAATTTGAGGAATTCAGGTGTATCTTGCTTCTATAGAGGAGAGAGAGGAAGGGCAGCCTTTGGCTGGGAGGAAGGGCTGTCACTGGGGACCAAACCCTCTCCACGTGGGCTGGGCACGGTGGACAGGCTCTCAGCAGGAAGGCTGTGCAGGTCTTCAGGAGTGAAGTGCTCTTGCAGGGATGTACCTTGACAGCAATTGTGCCACAGTAAATCTGCATCCCTATACACCAGGAGGAATTGGGAGTTCAGTCAGGGTTCAAGAGCTGTCCTCAGTGAGCCAGGGTTGGCTCTCCTGGTGTTTTCAGCAGGACTTTTGAAGTGTTTGACTCTGAAGTGCTGTAATCACAGGAAGAGGATGCAAGGAAAACTCAGCTCGGGAGAGCTGGTCAGTGGGAAGAGCTGGCTGAGCAGAAATTAGTAAAATTTTTTTAATTGCCTGTGAAAATACCAAATGAAAAAGTGGGAGGAAGAGGTGGCAGTTTCCTCCTCATTGAGACTGCAGAAATGTCCATAGGAAGTCAGAATAGCAAGATTGGACCCTGATGTCCTGCACCATTTCATGTTTATCTTACACTTAACCTTTTGATGAACAGCAGACTTGTGTGCACTCCACAAATATGCACTCTAAGCACTGAAGTTGCTGTTCCATCTGGTTCTTTTGTCATTCCATTGAGAACACTGAAGAAACAGGCTGAAGGCTCGAAAATATCCACTTTCAGTGTCTTCACTCAAATATGTCACTTTTTTCTTAAGAGAGACAGATGTATGTACCTGAATATGACCTAAATTCAGTGGTTACATTAAAAGTAAGTGACTTATTTGTGCAAGACAAAAAGAAAAAAAAAGTTTTGAAAATCTATTAGTGCAGTCCAGAATGATGAGCCACTTTCATTAATTTGAGTTATTGAAACATTTCCTTCGTGCTGAGCAGGAGAAGATAGATTCCAAAGTAAAGAATAATGCTCCTCCCCATGTCAATGATTTCTATATCAGGGCCAAAGTTTTGAATGTATTACACAGCTTTCATCTTATGCAGAGGCCTTATTATGCTTCAGAAATAGTTTTGGAGTTGTTCAAATTTTTACTTCTTCTAGACTAGGCAGTCTCCAATGGCTGACTCTGAAGCTACCAGTCTGTAGTGCCATCAGATTGGGCCAGAATTGCTCCTCTGACCCCGATATGTACTTGGGTTTTGCCCTAAATCGTAAGCTGAGAAGCCACAAGCTTGCCAGTGCACTTTTACTGGGATGAGGAGGAAATACAGTGGTGGTAAACAAATATAAGAACCTATTGTGACTTCGGCTTAGAATCACCAGGAGACCAATTAACACCTTTTTGTTAGGATTAGCTATTATGATGTTTTCAGCAAGAGCCCTAAATTGGTACTTTGTTGTAGTTCAAAGTGTGACTACACTGCAGTTACAAGGGAAGTGGAGATCAAAGCTCCCAGAACAAATAATTACTTGAAGGTAAATTCCATCTGATGTAGGAAACAGCAGAAGCCTCCAAAGAACAGCAAACAGCCTGGCCGGGAGCAGCCCATCGGGGTGTGAGACACAAAAGGCAGCTTTCAAAGGGAGAAACGCCTCTCGGGCTGGGCTGGGGATGGGGATGGGGATGGGGGCGAACCGGCCCCTCTGAAACCACACCGGTGTGCGGGGATGCTCTCTGCTGTGTCACCAGCTCCATCATGAAGCGTTTTCTTTTCTGGGGTTCATCACTCAGCTGAACCGGTGCTGATACATAGCACAGAAATCCTGTGTGAGGTCTGTGTGCTCGGCTGGGAATTTTAAGGGTAATTAAGGAGGAAAAAGCCCATTGTGCTATATTTGGTGACTAGTTTATTTTCTTGGTGTTGGTCCTGTGCCCAGAAGAGGTTGTGGGGTGGGAATAATGGAATTCCCCTTGTTGTCTCCATGTTCCTCTTGAGGTCTTTCAGTGGCAGCTTGCCAATGAAAAACTTGCATTTAAATAAATAACTCTGAAATTAATTAAGTCTGATCTTTGATGTAATCTGCACTTAGATGATACTGTCTCTAATGTAGACTTAGAGCCTAAAGTAGAGGGGACTTTCTTTTTCTTACCTAAAATACCAAAAGAAAAGGCACCAGACCATGAGTAAATGGTTAGAATATTTTAATGGAATTCTGAAGCAATCATTGGTTTATTTACTTTATTTTTTTGCTGAAAAGCACCAATGAAATATATAAATGACAGCTGAAGAAGTGAGTTTGCACTACTTAAAAGAATAACAGGTTATGTGAGGAGGAAGAAAACCCAACCAAAGAAAATATGGAAAATTCTGAAACATCCTAAGCTTTCCATTTTGTTGTTTTCAAAGTTGAGTATTTCTTTGTTATGTGTTTTTTTATCCCAGGTGGATTCAATAGAGGGTTAAAGTGAAGGAAAACATAGCACAAGGAATGAAAAAAAGTGTCCTGTTTTGGTTGGCATATGAATGAAAATTATACAGCACAAATATACTTGTCTTGAAAATGAAATAAATTACTAACATCCCTACAAATGACTCTGCAATTATTCTCCTTCTAATTAGAAGCTGAGAACTTTTAATTCCATAAGCAGTCTCGTCGTTCTTCTCCTGCATTATAAAATAAGTATTCCTTCAAAGACCAGGCATCATGGAATAATCAGCTAACACTTCAGCATGAGGCTGACTCACCTGTTTTCTCTCAGCTTGTGCTCAGCTGACCACCTGTATTTCTGTCAGCCTCCTGAGTCAGATAAAATACAAGTCATACAATTAAATATTTATTGTGACCTCAGGGTATGCTGTATGAGATCTGCACTTGGTTAGGAAATGGGTGTGCTTGCCAAACTGGTCCAAAAAGCTGCACCAACAGCCCAAGCACAGCTTGATTCAACCTCTTTTCAATTTAACTTGAACTGACAGGAATTAGTATCAATACAACTATGTACAGTGTGGTTTTAATTATATGAGGTATGAAGACATTTAATTAACCTAGTTTAAATCAATACTAGTTATGATACTGAAACTTTTTTTTTTCCCAAATGTGTTGCTTAAAAGAAAAAGATTTAGGCCAAGATATTTTTCCTCCCCTCTCCTGGGCAATTAGATTAGCTGCCACCTTCTTGATCTAGAAAAAATACCAGAGCCCCCTGATTTTACACATACAACTTCCATATGGGAACAAGAAAACTTGTTTCTACAAAACCAAAAATATTTCTAGGTAAGTTCCCATCCCCCTCAGTTTGTATTTTTGCCTACTGGGAAAATCTGCTACAATAATGACTGTCAAGTCAATATTCATCAAAGTAATTTAGCTTTTTGGACAAAATGAACATTTATCAGGCTGAACATTTATCACCCTTTTTCTGCCTCCCTGAGCTACTGGCACACTGCTGGAGCACTTTTGGGGCGAAGCTGGTGCCCCTAGTCAGCTAGGGACAGGCTTCCTGAGCCCTCAGGAATGCACAGAGCTGCTGCCGAGCACCAGGGATGGTGCGTTCCCAAGTGTCCTCTGCCAGGGAAGAAGAGGGTGTTCTGTCACTTGTGCTACACCAGGGTGTCTAGAGGGGTTGGTGTGCCTCATGCCAGCCCTGGCAGATGCTTTGGCCTGACAAGTCAATTTTCTCTTGGGCAACACAGCTGGCTCCTTCAACCCAGCCTGCACACCTGCCTTCCACCTGAAAAACCTTGTGATGCTCATGAGGTGAAGACAAAGAGAATTTTGGTATGCCCACAATTAATATCTCGATTTTTTTTTTTTTCTGTGAGGATAAACCAAACAAATGAAACTATTAACTACCCAGGGGACATCCCCAATGCATGTTCTGTGAGGTGCTCATCCTGGGAGTTGTTGGATCACCAACTTGGTGGGTTCATGCTCTCTTGTCCCTGGGGGCCAGGGCAGGCATTGTGGTCACGTGCCATCCCTCCCTGAATCCTGGGAAGAACAACAGGAAGCTAGGTGGGTGTGCCTTTCCCTCTTTCCTGCATGAAACACCCTTTTTCAACAGGCAAATCTAATGTTTGGGTCAGGTTGCTGTTTTGATATTCTGACAAAAGCCAGGAAATGCACACTGCGCACTCTCCCTTGGGCACCTTGCTAACTCCCACCTCTCTGTTTTCACAACAGCCCTAGCTAAGGGCTGGATTTAGCTTACAAATTTCCTGGCTTGTATCAGTTTGCCTTACAGCCATAACTCAGTTTTCAACGTATTTCTTTCTGTATTTAATATTAATGCTGGAAGTGCTATTTATAATAGCCATCTTCTAATGAGTGGGAAAGAGTACAAAGCCTTTCTTGAGGGAGATCATAAAGTGTTTGAAATTGGTAACAGGCACAGGGGCTGTTGGCAAAGGATCACTTGTAATAAATGATCTTCTTGTTTTTACTAAACAAGAGGTCAGTTCCATAAAAAAAAGAACACTTCCTACATTTCTAGATGCTCTTACTTCAGAAAGGGCTATTCTTTTATTTACTGCCTTGTAGTAATTAAGAAAGGGAATTATTTGTACCAAAGAATGATCAAAGAATGATTATGAAACATGTCCTACAAGACCATGTAAAAAGAAAGAATTCTTGTTGGGACATATAAAGGAGGAACTCTTGCTTATCTCACTGACGAATTTCACTGCAAGGGCTCTGAAAGCTTTTTTTTCTAACTCTTCTTTTTGCACTGATGTCTGAATACAAAAATTTTCAATCCTCTTGGAAGTCAACAGGAGGTTCCTTCTTACATGAATTGGGAAAAATTGATGTTTCCCTTGATTAGGGAATGGCATTGATCACTGGAGATGTCCCAGCAGTGCATTTTCACAGAACTCAAGCTGCATTTAGAACAGCATATTATAAGCAGTAATTGAGATTATATACCTCATTGTTTCTTCTGTAATTGTTCTCTTCCGTTACAAATATGGTTGTCCAGAAATTAAAGAAAATGTCATTAGAAAAATGCTAAAAGAAGACTTCTCTGGATGACTCTGAATTATGGTTCAGAGGAAGTCCTGAAAGGCACAGGTGCAGTGACTTCCCCAGGTATGGTTCTGAAAAAGGTCTTGGCATATTGTATCAACTGGGTACATTCAATTCCTAATGAGCTTTCCACTCATATGCAATGTGCCCATAGGGTGCAGGAGGGCTCATGTGTCAGAATTGCTCTCTCTGGAATTTCTCCACTTTGTGAGTGAGCTAGCTACTTTTTTTGTTTTTTCTCTTTTTCTTTTTCTGTTTTTTCTTTGGAAGAAAATTCCTCCTGGCCTTTGTGGAGACAGCTTTAATGGACCTGCACAGAAGTGATTTTTCCTCTCTCCTCCCAGTCAGTCAAGAGGAGTTGCCTAGAAAGATAAGAGTTCCCTGCAGCTGGCTTAGTTTCTGACACTAAATGACTTGCCTTAGTGCAGCCATCCTTGGTCTTCTCTGGGGCTGTAAGGCACAGTACAAATTCAAGTCATGTTCCCATCTGTTGCAGACCTTACCTCATTTTACAGTACAGTGACTATTAATGCAGAACATTAAATGGTAAACAGAGTCCACATGGCACGTACTCCACGCCTTGCCTTTGCCATTATTGGTACTGGATTGTTTCAGCACAGCCAAAATTTGCTGTTGTTTAGGCAGTCAGCCAGCCTCAGCGCTGTGGAGGGGTAGCACACCGGATGCCCTGGGCCAGGGAACATCAAGCCTGGGAGCTAGCTGAGCTGGTGTTCTGAAGAAGGAAGGTTTTATTCTCCCAGGCAGATATGATCTATTGTAGTAGGCTGCAAGGGCAGGGAACTGACACAGGGCTTGACTCTGCCTACAGAGATTGTTCTCAGACCCTAGAAATACAGAAATTGTCATTTACTTGTTAGTGTCCTGCTGGCAGGAGCCCTATTTCTCTTTGTTTTGAGCTAAAGGCTCCCTTTCCCTCTCTCAGCTCTTAAAGGTTTCTCCATAAGACCAAAATAAGGGGTTTCTCAGTAGAAGAAAAGAGATTTTGCACAATGGGTAGAGTTACAAAGGAGTGAGTGAATGACAGGCTTCCTCTGCCTGACAAGCAGCTGGAGCGAGGAGCATTTGAGGGTGCAAATAGAAATAATTGTGCTGGGTGTTTGTTGAGTCACTTATTCATTAGATCTCTTTTCACTAAGTTAATGAACTTATGCAGCCTGATCCTGTTTCTAATTCCTTTGGTGTCAGTCACAGTTCTGCAGAGTTTTGGACAGATCACTGGATCTCTAAACTAATCCCACACAGGCCACTGAATTTTACTTGCAGACTGGTGCATGGCTGGGGTGAATATCTTTCAGAGTTCACTTCAGAAAGACATTAAAATTTTATTCAAAAGCACAGGACAGGAGAGGCTATCTTTCACTAGGTAGCTTATTCCAGAATTCAGCAAATCACACTGTTAGGCTATTTTGAATATATCTGTTTTCCCCTTTTCCCTATTGCTTCTTGCCGTGTTTTTCCCAATTAGATAAAAATGTTTAGGAGCCAGCACTACTCACTCTGTTAGAGTTGTTCACAATTGTATTTTTTTCTTACTACTTTGTTGCCTGTTCTTCCATCTCCCAATGTCCCTTAAAAACAGTGTGTGCAGCACGGGTGTTGCAGCAGCCCTTCATGCCCAAGGAAAATTGATTCTTTTATTTTTTTTTAAAGAATCCCCTGTTTATATGATTACAGTGCATCAAGCAAGAAGATCAAAGTAAGTCTTCTTTTCTTCAGTTTCACAGAAAAATAAACTGCGTTTTGACATTCAGACGTTTTCATAGTGTTGAAACAATCTGGATATTTATATACCTCTCCACTAAAGACTTGTGTGATTGTAAAGTGCTGCTAGTTTTAAGAAGGCAAAATTTTTTATTGGTTTAATTTTTCTTAGTGTTCACCTAGGAGTTTCTACTAAATAACAAAAGAGAAAGCCATTAGATCATCTTAGGCTTTGTGCATGCTGGGAAGTATTAATGATTACACTGTGAAGCTTAAATTTCTGTTGTCATGTGGGTTTAAGAAGTAGTTCCCTCTGTCCAATAACTATTGATAGTATATTTCTAAAATAACATAAACAAAAACTAGAAAAAAGATGTTTGTATGAGAATAGGGTTAAATGGCAGTAGTAGTAAAAATCAGCATATATTGACAAAAACTTCCAGCATAGACAAGCCAATTGAGTTGCTTTACAAAAGCTCCTGGAAAACAATTGTCAAAGCTGATGATCATGTCTTTGTTCTAAACCCTTAATATTTCAGATATGGAGAAATGCAGCAAAATTTTAACCTTGCAATTAGAGGAAACACAAAAGTGTCTATAGAGGAAGGTTAATTGAAAGTATTGATGATAAGTGATTTGGATAATGTAGGGATATATGGTTTAATTATTTAATGGAAAAAAAAAGTCAAGATAAAAAAAAAAGAAAAAAGTCTCCCTGAAATAGCACAACAGTAATAATATAAATCTGATTTTGACAGCAACTGGCTCAGCACACTATGTATATACTTAGAACTAGAAATATCCAATTCCTGTACTTTCTAATAGCAATTGATCCATTGACTAAACAGAAAAGGTTTTGATTCCCATGGTTCCTAAGGGGAGTGATTATTAAGGGAGATGATAGAAGGGTTATAACATCTATTTTTGTGTGTGCAAAACCTGTGCTGGATGGGGAAGGGTCACCAAAAGACGGTACATGAGATGTGAAATGCAATCCAGCTGAGGGCAAACAGAGATGGGGGATAGGTCATCCTCTCACTGCTGGTGGGAGAAGTTGAGGTAGGCTGTGATTTATTATGATCTGTCTGTAGCAACACAGTTCTGAAGCACATGAATGACATTTGCAGGTGTTGTGTGATAGAGTTTCTAGCTGTAAAACACTCTAAAAGATACGGGGTCTGGGGGTAACTGGGCTGAAACCAAGAGTTATGGGTGGCCCAGTGTGGAAGTTACTTAAGGGGAAAGACTTCCTCCTCTTCATAACTATTGTGGTTATGTATTTCTTGTCTTCAATTTGTCTTTGGCCCTTTTGTCCTTGTGAGTTAGTTTAATTCACCTGTTCTGTGGAACATTAGCTTAGTCATCCTTCACATGCCTTAGAAAAAGAAAATAGTTTTCCACTGGGTTAGCAATATGAATCAGCTCAGGAAGGATTTTAATGTGTGCTGAGGGAGTGGGAACCAGCAAACAAAAGCAGGAGCAAGAGAAGGAAGGGGGAGAAAGAAAGTGGGGTGACAAAGGATGCTGACACTCACTTAACTGGATAGCTGCTTCATAATCCTGGTAAGTGCTTCTGAGAAGTGCATGTGTTGATCAAAATGACATGGTCCAGCTCTCTTCAACTGTATTTTATTTCAGAAGTCAGCCACTGAAAGTTCTCAACTAGAGACCTGCATCTGCTGACATGGTTGCTATTGGCTGTGAAGAAGAAAAAATGAGGTAAGGTGCCTAAAGCCATGGAAACAAAATGGGGCTTTGTAAAGGCTGAGCTTTTACATAGATACCTGAACTTTCTTACCTGCTTGACCTGCTTGATTCTCCAAGAGATGAGCTGATTAGTTCTGCTAAGCTCCTTGCATGTGGCTAACGCCTTCTTCTCTGTGGAGTTTTGATTTTGCCAAAAATCATACAGCCCCTTTTATCTAAATAATGAATACTGGCTGAGTAACTTTAAAGTATTTTAAACTGTAATTTATAGGATCACTCCTAACATCTAGGTATACTGAAATGTTTGGTGTTGAATATTCAGCATCCAAATTATGTGCATTTTGCGGATGATCTGTGTATATGCATATTTGTATATTACACTTTAAAGAAGCTCACGTCTGGTCCTGTGAGCTGAAAGACCACTGGAGATTTGGAGTATTAGCTGTACTCTCAGAGCCTATTCTCTGGTTTAGTTTCATCCAAAAGGATTTTGATTTTATTCTCTGAGATCACCTGCAGTGCAAATCCAAATACTGTTAATAGGGACTAATTGTGAAATTGGTCTCTCATCCAAAGTAAAATGCTAATATACGCCCTCTCTCCTTTTCTTGATGCTGATATGACTTTGATGTAACTATGAGCATTAAAATACATGGTTAGAATAAAACTCTCTTCCTGATGAGTTACAATTCCTTGTTTTGGAAACTGCCAGGACTCCTGGGTCTGTTTTGCAAAGTATGTAGATCATGGCAGTACAGGACTATTATTTGCTCCTACAAAGTTCAGGCAATATTTGGGATTTATTGAGGTTCATACTAACTAACCAGATGTAAGAAGATCTCTGGGTTTGGCTCTCTACAGATAAACTAGACTGAGCAGAGGCAAAATTGTGTTAAATCATCACTTTAAACAGAATGAAATGAAAGACATGTCTGAAAGTGCTTCTCTAAAGTCAGCTAGGAAGCCTGCAGCAGAGCTGACAAATTCTCTCAAGAATCTGGAGCAATTTTCCTGTTACTGTGCAACACTGTATATTTCTATAATTATACAATCCCTTACAGAACACACAGGGACAAGTTGCCAAGACTTGTATCAGAGTATGAATTGGCTAACAAGTTAGGAGTCAAAAGGATCCTTCTGTTGAAGGAATTCCAGTCAGAGAACATTGTTTATAGGGTTTTTTAGTAATTTTACAGTAATTTAAAGTAGCTACAAATAATTAGTCCCTTTCCTTTCAAAGTCCTTAAATATGAAAAAGAGGACATCACACAAGAATTTGATGTTACTACTCCTATTCTTGATTATATCTCTCTGGACTTCACTGCTTGTACAGCAGATGTTTTTGGAAAAGCAAACTTCAATATAAACCTCTTTTTTTTTTTTTTTTTTGTTTTGTTTTGTTTTGTCTAGGAAAATAATAGTACAATACAATGATTAAATCAGCTCACAATCTTGACATAAACAGTTAGCTTTCCAGGGTTTAGTTTTCCTGCAGTATGACATGCTATTGTCTTCAGGGTATCTTTGAATTCATCAAATCATTGGCATTAGAGCACCTAACTGAGCTTAATTTTTTTTATCTTCTGGTCTAATTTTAATGCTACATTGTTTTTTTTCTTTCCTCACAGGCTGACATTAATCACTTCAGGAAACATTTTGCCTTGTAACCGGAGGCTCTCAGTCTTGCAAATGTTCAGTCTGAAGTGATCTGATAAGCTCAGTGCCGAAAGTACTTTGCAAAAAGAGATTTCATTTATCTTGAATATTGGGTAACAAACTGTCAAAATTTCTCTTCCTTTTTAATACGTCAGTTCTGTACAATTTAGACATCAGACAGAACAAATATCCAGACCAGGAAAGTGAGAAAATGCACTTGAACGAAACACACTACTGTACTCTTAATATTTTTTGCCTGAAAAGGGCAATGAAAATTCTATATAATTAGGTTATCATGTCTGGCTCACACTATACAGTTTGTACATCAGATTGTCCAAACCACACATTGTTATGTCACTTCTTTAGTATGAAGTTCTATATTCCAGCATAGTGCTAGAACAAAACTCAGTTGTTAGTTGTGGTACCAAAGCAGGGATAAAGTTTGGTTATTAAAAAATAAAGAAAAAAAAAAGAAAAAAGAGACAACATTACTTGAATTCTAGCATGGCTTTAATTGAGATAAAACTAAAAAGGCCCAAGGAAAAATTAAACAGAAAACAGATTACAAAAAGACTAAAAAGCCAAGCATCCTTTGCCAAACACTCATATGAAAATCTATTAATTTTAATGAGTTGAATTTCCAGCTCATGGGGTTTCCAGTTGGGCTCACTCTTTGAGGTAGTGGCTACTTCTTTAAGGAATTCCAAAACAAACATGTGAAGCTTTGAATCTTTACATTTAAAGAACCGTTTTGTCTTTAAATTTAAAGACATCCCCTGTTTTGTTTTGTTTTGATTTCACTTTTACATTAAGTGTACTCATTGGATGATATCTGACTAATTTCTGGAGCCCTGTACTTAACCAACAGAACCTGTATTGGGTAGCAATGGAAGGGATGTTGTGTGACTCAACCTAGAGGCATGGGGAGCTCAGAGCTGTAATCCTGCCATAGTCAGAGGTGTTCCCATGAAGGGTGGTTTCATTAATTAACCAGACTACTCTTTAAATGGGATTAATTGCATGCGTCCAACTTGTAAAACGTGCAGAATGTGAGAAATAACAAAATGGGTTATGGGAAATGCATCAGTGGGGAATATAATAGGATATTTATGAACCTTTTTCTGGGTTGCATTGCAACACACAATATCTGAGAAATACTGACTGTTCAGCTCCTCTTGTGTCTTAGTTTATGAATAAATAGGCTGGCTTGTTCATATCTTTATTTTCTGCCTGGAGACTGAAATAATGTATTTGTGTATCAGTGGGAATATCAGAAAACATATTAATTGTGAAATCGGCTGGATTAAAGCAAATTAAGCTGGATTAAAGGTGAAAATAATGGGAAAGCAAATAAAAGACACAAAACGAGAGCTATATGGTATACTTTGAAAGCAAAGGCTCAGCTTAAGAACTGTGGAAGGGATTAATTTTGTGCACTTTGTACATCATTAACAGAAGTTATTCTACAAACATATTTTATGTTATTCTGGATTTTATTACTGGAAATTTCTATCAAAAAGCATTTAGGTAACTGGGCCATGTCATTAAGGAAAGTGTAAATCACAGTGTGCTAGTGAGTGTGTTTGGGGCGATTAACAACTCTGGTACCATTCTATCAGATTTAACTTGTTTTCTTGTACACACTTCCAGTATACAAGATCTATCCTTGACTTGCATTGTGGCAACATAGTGGTTGTTATTCTATTAGTATCACTTCCTGTTTTGACTATAACTAATGCATAAATTGTACATCAAGAGGACCATAAACCAAACAGCATGATAAACCTGACCATCACAGTCTTACTTAGTCTTTCTGCTGTAGGCTTAGTGCTGGTTGCAAGTGACAGTTGAAAGACAGTTGAAAGATACCAAAACTATCATCACTACACCTGTGAAGGGTGTAGTGATGATAGTTAGGCATGAGGCAACTAATAGAGTTTGTTCAGATTTTCCAAGCAAAATACTTGGGAATAGAATTTTTGTAGTGAGTAGTATGTCATTCTGATTCAATTTTAGTTCTGCAATCGCTATTGACATTGGGGAACTATATAGAAAACATAGAGGTAGTGTGAGAGTCTCAATATTTATTGATCTCTGCTTCTAGTACATCTTACAGTAAGTTGTGTGTATAGCGTAGATTCCAGATTATTCTTAAATTACCTTTCCTTCCCACGCATGAGAAAATGCAGTATTTAGACAAGGAGGCCCTATTCCCTAGATGGTACCTTTAAGTGTTACTGTATTACAAACAAACAATACCGCTGGGCATAGAGCTTGCAAATCTTTCTCCCAGCTGAGCCAGCTGAGGAATTACTTGCCTACTGATGCTGGAGGAGCTGTGTATTGCAGAGTCTTAAGAAAAGCTTTCTTCACTTTGTAAAGAAATCTGTGCAATTGGTTCATGATCTTGCAAAGCAGGCAACTGGCTGACAGTGTTTCATTGAGCTTTAATGGAGAAAAGCCAGGTCTGAAAAAAATTAGCCTCAAATGTTAGAAGCCTCAAGTGTTTTAACAAGATATAGACTTTCTGTGAGCTCAATCCTACTAAAACTTTTTTTAAACATAAATGTCAAAGAAAACACTCAACAGTCTGGGAAAAATCTCCTGAGTGAAGAAAGCTGTAGTCTTGTTTTAGTCTAAAGTCAAGTAAGTCATAGCTTAGGAAGATACTTACTGAGGACAAAGAGCCAAAATATGAAAGAATATGGAATATGCAGCTACTGCCAGTACTTTTTACTGATTTCTTTATGGGAATAAAAATGCATGTTCCACCAGTGAAAACAATCCATCAGCCTTTTGCAAGCCTACTGCCTTTGCAATAATTTAGTGCTACCATTTAGAAACCAGACTTTAAGGCATATGCTCTTCTTTTGAATTAATACAACCTGACCAGTCTTTGTTTGACTATCATTAAGCTGAAACTGAGCAATTATTCTTTACCTGTATTTATCTTGACATTTTACTGCTTCTGTTTCAGTCCAGAAAGACTATTTTTGTTTAATGTTTGTCTATTTTCTTCCACACAACAGCAGCTGTTAGGATAGTACATAATTGCTGCTTCATATAAATCTTGCTGGGCTATATTAGTAAATTATTTGATTTAGAAATATAAGATTATTCCAAAATCGAATTAAAAAGTTGTTTTTGAAATATTGTTTGGAAATAATATGCTTAGGTTTAATGTTCTCATTATTTTATTTGAACTACAGAAAATAGATTTGCTATAAAGCAAATCTTGCCTACCAAAGAAGCATTAGTTTTCAGTGAAAAGAGCACCATCCCCAAAATTTGAACATTGAGACCTACTTCATTGCCCTGAGGAAAGGTGCTTTTCTCAGAATTGCTGTGCTATGCTTTGTTTTTTTTCAGTGTGTATGAAAGGCATGAACAGATGGGTTGGACTATTTTTTAATTCAGGGGCTTAGCTGAACTGAAGTCTGGATATTTGAGTATATTTTGAGCCATTAGAAAACTTCTCTGCTTGCAAGTCAATGAAACCATGAATAAGTTCTGAGTGCTATGTCTTCCTGCAGATTTAACATCTATAATTTATCAATACAGCTTTTAGCTTTGAGCAAACCACTTTTCAGTTTAAGAAGGTATTTTTCTCACACTGCCTGGCACTGTTTGAGGCTGGTGATTTTCATGTCCCCTTGCAATGCTCAGATGAGGCAGCAGAGGCTCATTCCCTCTGGAAGGAAGGAAGGAAGGAAGGAAGGAAGGAAGGAAGGAAGGAAGGAAGGAAGGAAGGAAGGAAGGAAGGAAGGAAGGAAGGAAGGAAGGAAGGAAGGAAGGAAGGAAGGAAGGAAGGAAGGAAGGAAGGAAGGAAGGAAGGAAGGAAGGAAGGAAGGAAGGAAGGAAGGAAGGAAGGAAGGAAGGAAGGAAGGAAGGAAGGAAGGAAGGAAGGAAGGAAGGAAGGAAGGAAGGAAGGAAGGAAGGAAGGAAGGAAGGAAGTGTCGGAAGGAAGTGTCGGAAGGAAGTGTCGGAAGGAAGGAAGGAAGGAAGGAAGTGTCGGAAGGAAGGAAGGAAGGAAGGAAGTGTCGGAAGGAAGGAAGGAAGGAAGGAAGGAAGGAAGGAAGGAAGGAAGGAAGGAAGGAAGGAAGGAAGGAAGGAAGGAAGGAAGGAAGGAAGGAAGGAAGGAAGGAAGGAAGGAAGGAAGGGGCCAAAAGTGTGATGTGTTTGAAATCACTGGTCAGCAGAAAGAAAAACAGTGTTTGAAAGAACGATGGGAGGAATGAGTTTACTGTGAGCATGTTTATGGAACAGCACACATGTAAATTACAAGCTAGTTTAATTTCCTTGATCTGTTTACGTACTTTTCCTGGAGCTCAACTCTGCTTTGTTCTAGCTGAAGGCAGTGTGACGGACACCTCCCAGAATTACCCATCTTGGACAGGATTTCACTTCAGCTGTGGCTTTACAAAATTGGAAGATAATAGTAATTTCTAAATTATGTTATTATCAAACCTTGCAGCCCACAGTATTAAGGCTTTTGTTAGCAGTGATATTTGCAAGTATTTTTTGAAAGTGACCAGAACAACTTGGAGTCAGAATAGCCTTTGAACATGGATCAGATCATCTTGGTTTTAATGAGCTTCTGTCTTACATAACCTGTAGTTTTAACATGTACCTTTGTACTATAAAGTGCTGCATTTTATCCTATCTGTTTGAACCACAGAATATCCTGAACTGGAAGATATTCACAGAGATCATTAAGTCCAACTTCTCGCCTTGCTCAGCACGTCCCCCAGAGTCACACCATGTGCCTGAGAACAATGCCTCTTGAACTCTGTCAGGTTGGTGCTGTGACCACTTCCCTGGGGAGCCTGTTACAGTGCCTGGCCACCCTCTTTTTTCTAATGTCCAACCGTTTTCTAATGTCCAACCTGAACCTCCCCTGAAACAACTTCAGGCCATTCCCTCAGGTACTGTCACTCATTACCAGAGAGAAGAGATAAATAGTCTATTGATCCTTTTCCAGCAAAAATTTCATCATGGAAAATGTCAAAATGTGCAAACAACTTCCATTTCCTTTCTCATTTTATCTTTATATTTCTGTAGGATAGCAAGACACTTATGCTCCACATGCAGCCAAGGGGCAAGGAGTAAGAGACTTGTCCAAAGTCACCCATTATGATTTTAGGTAGTCAACCTGCACCTTCCAAAACTATTGCCTTTACTGCTGCTTTTTACCATTAACAGTAACTCAGCTCTGTTAGAATTGACTATTTTTGGCTTGTGATATAATCAAGAGAATAACTACTCCTTTTAATTCTCTGAACCAGTCCCTTTAATCCTTTAAACATATTCAAACTAGGTTTAATGCACAAAGTGCTAGGAAGAGCTCTGAGAGTCAGAAATATGCCTATGAGAATATGGGGGCCTTCTATACAACATTGAAATGGAAAATGGTCACTATGAACTCCGGATTAAGATGCTTCCCTTCTTATCCCCTCCCTTGATGCTTGTATTTACATTCTCAGAGTGAAGCCAGATATTAAGTGCTGTCATTTGTCCTGCCTGTGTGTATTAGGTTAAATCTTGATTTTATAGAATAAAGTTGACTGTGACTTCATTCTATTACTTATTTGTCTTGATTTTGGCTGGGATGGGATCAGTTTCCTTCCTATTAGCTAGTACAGTTCTAGGTTTAGATTTAGTGTGAGAATAATGTTGATAACACACTGATGTTTTAGTTGTTGCTGAGCAGGGCTTACACGAAGTCAAAGACTTTCCATCTTTTCATGTCCTGCCAGAGAGGAAGCTGGAGGGGAGGGAACCAGGACAGCTAACCCAGATTAGCCAAAGAGATGTTTCACACCATGTGGCATCATGCTGAACAATAAAACTGGGGGAGTAGGGTGGTAAGTGGGAACCTACTGCTCAGGGACAGGCTGGGCACTTCAGCAGGTGGTGAGCAGTTGCACTGTGCATCGCTTGTTCTGCATATTCTTTTTCTAATTATTATATTTCCTTCCTTACCTGTCCTATTAAACTGTCTTTATTTCAACCCATGAGTTTTACCTTTTTCCTGATTCTCTCCCCAGTCCCACTGTGAGTAAACGAGAGTGAGTATATGACTGCATGGTGTTCAGCTGCCTACTAAATTAAACCACAACACATGATGTTACAGGTAGTATTTTACAGTGAGTAGTCAGGATACTTCTTGGTCTTTTCAAACATCTCATCCCCTGAGCAGCATATCTCCCAGAAAAGCCCTTGCCCACAATGGCAAATAAGGAAGTAGCACAGAATGCAGAAGTGTAGAGAAGATCTTCTTTAATGAGACCATTTGGATTTTCAGCAGTATGTTTTCAGAATGCTGGAGTACAGTTCTATGGCACTGCTGAATGTAATTAGACTTCAACTAAATGCTGGCAGGCATGTATATCCTCTAACTGCAAATAAATACAGCTCCTTTTTAAAAAAACATTGAACTATGAGGCTATGCCACAGTTAGAAAACTTTAGTCAAGATGATGACGTTACTTTGAAAACGGAAATTGCAAAGTCTGGATCTAGGAAGAGCTTTTCCAAGGCTGCCAGCCGTAGTCTTACTGAAGAAAATGCAGAAATTATACCGATAGGACTTTGTCCAGATTACAGGAGACAACAGTATTTTGAATTATTCCAGTCATGCCAAGTAGAAGCAGCAAGCTTCTATGCTAATATTTAGCATTCCATAAAATGGTAGGTTATTTCCCATATTTTTCCTGACATTTTTTGACAGAGGTTACATGTATACCCAACTAAATATATTGAAAGAGAAAAGCATAAAACTCTCTTTGACAGGGGAGTTAAAGTGGAGGAAAGTGTTATTTTAAAGCTTAGTGAATATCTTAAAATTTGGTGGTGTGGATGTGATACAGAACTTCTTCAATATACATGAAAGCTCTCCTTCATAAAGCTGTGTAGAATAAGGCTGCTGGAGTGATGGACTTCTATGTACTTTCAAACCAGGCATAAATTTCTTTCAGATACTGCCATGATACTGTCCCCTGTATTCCTGGAGAAGATCCCACATTTCTTAGCAGTCTATAGGGCATTAGTAGTAGACTACTGATGGCACATAATGCTTGGCTGCTTTAGTGGCTGGCATTTGGATGAGCAAATTCTGATTAAAAAACTGGTTGTAACATCTACTCTGACTGAGGTCACTGGTGCTGCACACTTCATATGCAATGTGAGTCTAGAACTAGAATGACTGAGAGCCTACAATTTGTGAGAGAGATTTTTTAAGAATTCAGGCTCTGGAGATCCTGAATTCTTGCTAGTTTGTAAGACAATATTGACTTCCTGTTGCAGAGAATGGGACCCTGCTCACTATCAGCTCAGACATTTGAATGACCCAGTTACTTGTTTGCCTGTGTATTGTGAAAGCCCTCATTAAATTCTCGTCTGAGAGTGTCTTCTTTAATAAGCTAAGTCTGCTCAGATGTCTAGACCCAGATTATTTCCACAGGATGACATGACTTTGCTCTTTGATCAGTATTTCTGGTGTCACTTCTTTTCAATATGGCAGAATTAAACTGTATTTCTATTGCATCAGTGTACCACAAAGTGTGTGTTTTGCATTCCTCCCCACTGTCTCTGTTTATATGTGTCATACCACGATCCTTTGAAAAAGACAGCCTGATTTCCAGAGGAATTTGTGTTGTGTGTGACCTGCACACTACCAACCCTCTCTTTGTAACATCTCATCATGCATGACCATGATGCTGCTCTCTGAAGTGCCATTCTCCCACTCACTCCAGCACCTTCCCAGTTCCCCTCACAGTGTTCCACTCGAGTACAGGTGTACATTGCTATCACCTGAAAGATGGGTATGTGCAGATCAGTTGGACAGCAAGGGTGTACTTACAGACAATCCTGATGGAACTTCTCTGGTTTGATGAGGAAAAGGTGGTTTTTACTCACCCTTCAAAAGATAATTTTAGATTTGATCGTCTATGCAAACATGAATTTTCACAGCATTTACTGGAGACTTTTATTTCTGAGCCTTCAACCATATTTGACAGGCAGGTAAAATACGGACACAATTTTTGAAGAAACTGTTATAGGTAGAGAGACAGACATATTGACAATTTAAGGGGTTGAATATATCTCAGTTTCCCAAAAAACAGGGGAGTGAAGAAGCCAAGAGACAGATACTTGTATGTGTTCCTTGAACTATTTGTTACTGCAGGCCAAATTCAAGTTGCATGATGGCAGTGGGATGGGCCAGTGAAGCGTGGCTTCCTACTAGATCAAGCACTGTTCAAACGAGGAGTGCTTTATGATCTTGCCCGAGGATTTGGAAATCAAAGAGTGCTCCTCTCTGAGCCCACAGGTAGTGGATGCTGGCAGAAAGAGAGGTGGTGGAATGTTTCAAATAGTTCTTGGCTACTTTCTCTGATTTGCAACTTTTGTGTTGTTGGAGAAACTTGAGAACTGTATTTTTTCTGAGGTGAAATTTAAGAACCACGGCTTTAGACATAGTGCTGGGAATACACTGTTTTCTTCTCTGTGGTGACCAGTGACAGGATCCAAGGGAATGGCATGAAATCGTGTCAGGGGAGGCTTAAGTTGGTTTAAGGAACTTAAGGAAAAGTTTTTTCACAAGGAGGATCGTTAGGCACCAGAACAGATTCCTTAGAGAAGCGGTCACAACACCAGCCTGGCAGAGTTCAAGGAGCATTTGGACAATGCCCTCAGGGCCATGGTGTGACCCTTTGAGTGTCCTGAGCAGAGCCAGAAGCCGGACCTGATGATGCTCCCTTGTGGCTTCCTTCCAGTTCAAAATATTCTATGATTTTTAAAATTCCTTAAATTTTTTATTTGGCATCCATCTATCCCTGCCATCCCACCCTCTCCCTCCAAAGCTGCATTGTCAGCATAAGTAGTGGTTCAGTCTGCTCATTTAGTTTCTTGAAAGGATGCAACCTGAATGCCTGCATCCTAGGAACTCCATGGAAACAAACATATTGTCTACCTTTAGACTGTACTAAAATCTTGGCCTAATTTTGTAATAAAACATCATTCTGTACAAACTCTCTGTCAGGCTGCTTTTGAAGTACCTTTGAAACGCCTCCTGAGAGAAGCACTGGTCTTTACCTTGGTTTGTGTTTAAATGCAAGAAAAATGTCAGATAACTTCACAGGGAGCACTTGTATTCTTTAAGACAGTGACTTGTCAGATAAAATGATGTAACATCTGATATTAATACAGGTCTCAGCACTGCTTAGCATATCAGTGGCATTCTCACAATGGCTAATGTAATTTCAAACTCATGACATAAAATCTTTATTTTATAATATTTTTACATTTTATATATATATTATATATATATATAATTAGAATGTAGAAAATTAGAAAATAATTTTCTTCTCTTGAAATAAAGATATATACAAAATCCTGAATTTATTGTAGCCTGTAAGATTTAAAGCCTTTCACATTGGAAGCGCTGAAATTTCCCAAGGCTTTCCCTAAAAAGACATTTACTTTTTTCCTCTCAAAAAAAAAAAAAAAAACCAAACCAAAAAAAAAAAACCCCAAAAAAACCCCAAACCAAAACAGTAAAACCTAAAATGCTGAATGTCTCCCTAAGATGCATAACTTGTGCGAACAGTTGGATTTTTAAACATTGTGACTTATAGCACAATGAATTAAATTTTATAATTAATCTTTCAACACCTATATGAGTGTTAGATTAATAAACATTACTCCCATTGGTATAGCGCCTGTCTAGATCCAACAAGACCTAGTACAAAACCCTCACGATGTATCTCTTTTTTTCCCTGCCAAAAAAGGACCATTTTGTTAGCCTAGAAGACAGACAGAGTTGATATTAAGTTAATATTGTATGACCACTTACCTGAATCAGGTGAAGACACACCTTAGATTCTAAAGATAACAGTGTAACCTTAGATGGTAAAAAAAATAACAGACTCAGGGTTTGTTAAATTGCCAACTGTGTCTCAACAAAGACAGAGAGAGTTTATGTGAATTTCAGGGAAGCATCGTACTCTCTAGCTATAATCAATGCCCAGAGCAGCAAAGAATTGCACCACACAGCTAAAAACAAGTAATGGTGGCCTCTACAAATACTCCATGTTTACATTGTTCCATGAGAACCACAGGCTGTTACAGGCAAAACTGATGTCACAGTTGAGAGTCATCTCTGAAAAATGCTGTGCTGTCTTTATGTACCAGCAGCAGCCAGCACAGAGCTAAGCTTTACAGCACTACTCTTTACAAAGTGTAGCTGTAGTAGGTCTGCATGGCAAAGTTTTGGTTACAGGGGTGGCTTCTCTGAGAAGCTGCCAGGAGCTCTCCCTGTGTCCAACAGAGCCAGAGCCAGCTGGCTCCAAGACCAACCCACTGCTGCCCAAGGTCAAGCCTCAGTGACTATGGCAACACCTCTGGGATAAAGTATTTAAGAAGTGGGGGAAATTTATTGGCCAGAAGTAAATTAGAGCTAGAGAAGAGAGGGATGAGAATATGTGAGAGAAACAGCTCTGCACATCCCAAGGTCAGTGCAGAAGGAGACGGAGGAGGAGCTCCTGGTGCCAGATCAGAGATTCCCCTGCAGCCCCTGATGAATGCTGTGATGAGACTTCTGTGTCCCTATGGCCCATGTAGAATGACGATGGAGCCAATATCCACCTACAGATCATGGAAAACCCCATACCAGAGCACATGGATGTGTCAAAATGAGGTTTTGACCCCATGGATAGCCCACACTCCACTGGGACTGCTGGAGCATTGCATTCCTGAAGGACTGTGCTCCATGGAAGAGGCCCATGCTGGAGCAGTTTATGGAGAACTTCAGCCACTGGGAAGCACTGACACTGGGGAAGTTCTTGGAGGACTGTCTGCTGTGGGATCATGCTGAGGAATCCCATACTGAAGTAGGGAAAGTGTAGCAGGCATCCCCAATGTGGGGAATAAAGAACCTTGACTCCATGACTTCAGAAGGCTGAACAAATGTTTTATTGAGCTATCCTATATTATACTACATACTACACTAATACTATACTACTACTATACTAAAACCCAACTATACTAAAAAAGCCAACGCCCTTGCCAGGCAGTACGATACACACGTGGCTCCAACTGGTTTAAAATTAATCAAAGCACCATCACCAGTGTCCAATTAACAAATCCCTTTTGGGTAAACAATCTCCAGAACACATTCCACATGTGCCAAACAACAGATGTAGCAAGTAGAGATAAGAATTGTTTTTCTTCTTGTCTGAGCTTTCTCACTGCCTTCCCCAGGAAAAATCCTGGGGAAGTTGTGCCTGCTGCTTGCTGTGAAGAGAGCTGAGGCCACAGGGAAAGGACTCCTCCACCTCCTCCTGAGGAGGAAGGAGCAGCAGAAATGTGTGATGGACAATCCCCATTTCTCATTCCCCTTCAGTGCTATGGGGATGGAAGTAGAGAAACTGGAATAAAGTCAAACTCATGAAGGAGGGAGTGGTGGCAGTTTTTGAGACTTAGTTTTACTTCTCAATATTCTATTTTGGTTGAATTAGCAAGAAAATAAATTACTTCCTTCAAGCTGAGGTTTTTTTTGTTCATGATGGTTAATTGCTGAGTGTATCTCCCTGTCTTATCTCAACCAATCAGTTTTTTGTGACGTTATGTCTGTCCCGTTCAGCTGAGCAGGGGAGTGACAGAGCAGCATTGGTGGGGCATCCGTCATTCAGATGATCAAACCACCACAATCTTTTTGATGTCTAACATGAGATATGAGGAATTTGAGATAAGGATGGTAGTGGAGAGCAGTACTGGGCAAAACATGGACTGAACAATGCGTGACAGTGGAGTGATTGTAAAGAATGTCTGTTATAATTGTGATGAAGGAACAGGAGGTTAATTGTGTGTAAATTGTTTACTTTCATTCAGTGTTGTGATAAAAATTTTTATGTGGTTGGTTTGTTTGTTTGTTTGGGGTTTTTTTTGGAGTTCACTGTTGAGATGTCTCTTGTTATGAAAAGACAGGTGTTGGCTAAGGAAAGCAGGAGCCTTCCTTGAAATGGAAAATGTAAACCCTCTGCCTCTGAATTATTATAATTTTGAAATTAAGGGGCTCTCAGGCAGAGATATGAGAGTAGGAATAACAGTTCTTTATTAGGAAAAAAATAAAAATAAAAATGCAGTAATACATAACAACACTGACAAAGTCAGAACACAATCTGACACTCTGTGGGTCAGGGTGCTGGTAGCACTCCCATTCAAGTGTGGCTGCAGTGCTCCTGCAGTGATGGATGTGGTTCTCTTGAAACAGTGATTCTACAGCAGGGTGGAGTTTTCCTCTGAAGGTCCAGTGGTGGCAAAGATGGGTTTGGTCCTCCTCTAGGAAACCAGAGGAAAAGAAAGCTGCTCCTCTGGGAATCCAGTGGGAAAAAGCTGCTCTGGTGTTCTGAGTCTCAAATTACATCCAGGTAGGAATGGTTGGCTCCTCCCCATGGGCGGAGCATCTCCCAATGGGATGATGTAATTTTATCAGCCATGCAGTGACACTCAATGGCCCATTAACAGAAGATATTTCCCAGAGGGAGGATTGGTTGTGGAAGAGATAAAGAAAAACTGCCCAACCTGGTTTTAACAGGCGGCCCAATTAACAGAAGATAATTGCCCCACGTCTAACAGATGGCGACAGAATACACACCCCTGGCTGCATCTCACATTCACAGCCTATGACAGCGTGAGTGAAGATTATGTGATGAATGTGGATTTTCATGATCATTTTAAACTTGTGATTCACAGGGGTGGAAGGAGTAGTGCTCAGCTAGATATATGTTGCTTGCTGTGACCTGGACAAAGATTGTTGGTGGGGGAGGCTACCAAAAGCCCAGCAGGGTGTCAGCCTGGTATCCTGATGAGCTGCTGAGGATGGAGAACAGGACTGGGGAAATGCTGAGAGAGAAATACTTCAGAGAAGCTGAAAGCCCTTCACTAATATATTCACTCATTCACATTTCTATGGCTCCTATTCCCATAAGGCAACAGACAGTGCCACACACTCCTCTGAAGTTGGTGAAATGTGAGACCTTTTAAATACTAATATTTCTAGGGATCTCTGGGTAGGTTCGCCATCTGCTACCTCATATAGCTGCTGTCTAAAGCAATTTTAGTCACTTTTTCTATTTTAAAACCTTTTGCTGAACTCCTTGTCACAGATTGATTAAGCTACAAAGGATTGAGAACTTCAGCTTTCCCTTTGCAAGTGTTGTGAGCCCTAGGCTATACCAGTGGAAATACTTCATGTGTCCTCTATACAGCCCTAACCAGGACAGTTAAGCACAATGCATCTGCACAAGGGCAATGGGTTCCCAAACTGTGTTGCAGTGGCACACCTAATCTTCTTCTTTCTATCTGCTTTCAAGACACCCAGGTATCTCACAGTCAGTTTCTGTTTTTCACAAAGGCGAGGTAGTCTGGCAGCTCCCAAATTACAGAGAAGCTGGACACTAGCAAAGGGCAACCTGGGACTGAGTGTCTTGTATGAGTCTGTATAGTTCAATTCTGAGACGATTTGTCCCCTTGCAAAGGTTTCCTTTGAGTAATCTCCTGTTATAAAACAATGCCATGTGGGCATAATTTCCAAAACATGTCCGTTAGAAATTAAATACAATCAATACAATCCTTAATTTAACCAAGTCAAACACAAGCTGTTGCAGTAAACAGTTACATGACCCTGATATGTTCTTTTAGGTGTACCTGGAAGAAGTTTCTTTAAGATATAATTCCAGCCTAGCTTTGGTACTGGTTCTGCTATAAACCTAAAATTTGGAAAATAGACTTTCAATTCTATTTTTCCTCTGAGAAATGCTGTCCAGATATTTTAACTGTTGTTTCACATGCACACCTCAGCTTAATCATTGATAGGCTGTTAGTGGTGAGAACCGTGTAAGTGCCATTCACTGGGACTAAACCTGTATAATGAGCTAAATAGCACTGTCCAAAATGCAGAGGCATTTTGGAAGTCTGTTGCTTCCCCTGTATTTCTCAGCATAGGAAATTATTTACTGTTGGACACAGTTATCAGTTTGAAATGGCATCCTTGCTTCTCAAAATGTTACCATAAGGAGAGAGATTTTTCTTGGACATAAGCTTTTGGCATGCTGAAGATCCTATAAGAAAAGCAGAGCATTAAAGGGAAGTCCACAGACTTTTGCTCTTAAAAGATCAGGTAAATGCATGGTTATAAAAAATAGTTCTAGAAATTATGTGTGTGCAGCACAGCACAGTTTTGAAATACTGAGGGTGGTCCAAAGAGGCTCTCACCAATGCCTAATTTTCCTTCCATTTCACAGTGACTTATAGACAGCATTAACTGTGAGTTTCTAGTTAAAGACAGGCTTTGGTTCATACTGAAAGGTAAAAGTGCAAAACAGCTTATGGAAAGACCAATAAAAAGGACAAATAGCTACACTAACATCACTGTGCTCTATGAATGTCAGAAAACCCTGTGAAAGTGAATGTCAATGGAGCCTTTCAGAACACTATGTGAAATCACAGACAAGTCTTTCTAAAGCATCACAGATGGTTCTTCCCCAAAAAACCTCAGAAATCCTCACCTCTAGTACACTTTAGTCCCTTCAGTGAAAAAAACAAGCCAGCACACCTAATGCCACATCGCATTAACACCTTTTGATAAAATGCCTGCCAAAACTCCATGCAATATGGGGATTTAACACAATTAGTCAGAAGTATTTATTCATCATTCTGAATGCTGTCTCTGATTTTTTTGGGTAAGTGGTTTTACTGTGGCCTCAAGATGAGGTCCCAGTTAAGTAAATTGGGGGTATTGGGTGAGAACTCATAAATGAAACCATTGCTTTCTTTTATAGCATTTCACTGCTCTTTCTTTGTAGTAACTGTGAAGGTGTGTGCCTGGCAGTACAAAGCATTATTTGTTACTTCTTATGACGGCTTCAAATTGAAGTCTGAATATCCCTGCTTACTGGAACATAGTTTCCTAATGTAGGTTTGATACATCTTAACCATCAAATTATTGCTTTGCTTAACATAAGTAAACTCAAGGTATCTAATATTACTCAGGACAAAAATAATTGCATTTGTGAAAGATGGAAACCAATCCTCTGAGCTTAGTACCAAGCCTTCTCTAAAGGGACAAAGATACTGTGTGGGGTATTGGTGTTTGGTGGTTGTTGTTGGGTTTTTCTTTTTTTCCCTTCTATACAGTCTCTGTGCTTTGAGTTTATAAAAACAAATTAAAATGAAAATTTTGCTTTCAATTTACAGTTTTCAGCTCAAATGAAAGCAGCAGGGAAGAGAAGAAACTTAAGTTTCATAGTATTCTTGCAATGTCAGTTTAAGAATAACAAAATTACCCCCAAAATCCGGAATGTTTTGTAGTATAGTGTCAGTCAGAGTTTAATGGTAGACCAGAAATGCTGAGATATTTGGATTCAGATTCAACTCTTGATTGCAGGGGTATGTTCAGAGACATAGGTCTCAGTTACGGTCTTGTGTTTTGTATGCATAAAATAGAAATACAACCCTTTTATTCCTTTAGAAATTGTTTCAAGAGTTTTTTGCTTTACAATAGATTTTTTGTTATGCCATATAATGATAGAATAGTTTGTGTGGGAAGAGACCTTTAAACATAGTACAGTCCAGTTTTCCTGCAATGAGCAGTGACATGTTCAACTAGGTCAGGCTGCTCGAAGTCTTGTCCCCCTTGACAGGGACACTGAATGTTTCTAGGGATGGGGCACCCACCACCTCTCTGGGCAACCTGTCCCAGGGTTTCACCAACCTCACTTAATGACTTACCACCCTCATATCTTTTGCCATTAGAAGAAAAAAAATGTATTCTTGGACAGCCAGTTACATGGAAAAGATGATCTATCTAAATATAATTTGTTTGGATGTCTTCCAGGCACACTAAAATCTCTGTTCTTTCCATTACTTTTGACCTTCCGAGACAGTAGCACATGTTTATAGCCAAATGAGTCTAAGAACACCAGAGATAGCTAGACAAGACAAAAGCAATTAATGCATCTTTCATGTTCACAGGCAATTTTTCCTCAGAACTTCCTTAGGCAATGATCTGTTCTCCAAACTTCTGGATAAGAGCTGTATTTTAAGACTAAAGTGAGATATACAGTGAACAGTGGCAGAGTAGTAAACTGAAGCTATCTAATTGACACATAGGCTGTTTTCAGTTGATATCAATTGATACCTGTTTTCACCGCCAATTATCTATGTGTATAGTATCCATGTAAAGGTTAACTCTTCCAGAATGCTGAAGAGACCATCTACTCTACATTGAATTTAGGTGACATTTTTGCTTTAGTGGTTAATGCAGGTGATATAGCAAACAAGTCTCTGTGCCTTAGCTTTTTAAAATATTGAATGGTGGATGTAGGTGGCTGAGAAGGATGCATTTACTTTCCTGTGGCCTTGAATTAAGGTAAAGAGGCAAATTGAAAAGGTGTCAGAAAGTTTAACAAGGAGAAACCCTATACAATTTGAATAGTGTTCATAATAAAGCAGCGTGGCAAGGAATTCTCCTAATATTGTCTAATTCAAGAGATTATTTTAATAAAGACTCTACTCTTCCTATGAGTTGTCAAATAACATCACTCCTTATGAAAAATATGCTTAATCCTACTGCTTATGAGGATAGTACTTCAAAGATTGTTTTTGTCAGTTTGTTTCATCTATACAAATAAAAAAGCTATTTAAGCAGAACGGTTATAGGGAGTATTATATGTATTTTCTTTTCATAATTGAGTCATATTTTCATGCCCAGATATTAACAGCATTCAATGCCAAACAGCAGCAAAGCTATTAAAAAAAATCAGTGGTAGGATTTTTCCTGCTGCATCTCTGCAAAGCATCAACTGATCACCTAATCTGAGATGGCAGGAATTCAACAGCAGGATTAATAGTATTACTGACAGAAATTTTCACACTTACGCCTTTTATTAGATTTATTTTTGTTGGGGAAAAAGCCTTCGCTGTGAAAGGGAAGTAAACTGGAAACTGAAACTTGCAAAACTGAGGACTTTTAAACCTTTTTCCATGGCTGGCTGGAGTAATTGACACTTTCTGCAAAACAGAAAATTCAGATAAAGCTGAAATGGAACAAAGATATACAGTGAACTTCTGCTGTGTTATACAATGTGAGTGGTGTTCTGGGGTTCTATGTAGACATGAGAGGATGAGATTATTTCCTGGTTCCTGGTCACATTTTTATGCTAGGGTTTTTTTCCCCAACATGGTATGTGAGTGAAGCCCAGCATGCACCAGGATACGTCGGCATGCATCAGGGTGCAGGCTTCAGACACAGCGCACATCAGCATGCAGGCTCGTCCCACTCCTCCTGCCGTGGGGCTGCCGTAGGAGCATCTGGAGCGCTGCAGGCTGGAGTCTGACAGGCCCTGAAAGGGGACCCTCTCAGGACAGCCAAGGAAGCAGGGTGCCTGCCAACATGTGCTGTGGTGTCTGGGCAGAGAGGGCAGGTGCAGGCAGGGTCTCTGGGATGGAAGGCAGAGTGTGGTTCCCTCTTCACAGGACTGGCAGAGACCACCACTGCAATTGCGCATGGAGCAGGATGGGGAGGGCGGGGGTATCAGCGGCTGCTGATTTTGCAATTATATTTATGCAGGAGGACTAGAATAAGCAGACTCATAATGACAATTAGAAGGCATTATCCTGCTGTGCAGCAAGAGAGAATATTGAAAATGTTTTCAGAGGATGATTAATGTGGAAGGAAAAAAAGGCAATGGCAGAAATAAGTGTAGGTTAAGCTGTAGATATAGCAAAGCAGGCTGCTACCACCAGATTATTAACAGCCCACAGTGATGCTGAGGACACTTTAATGAACCCATTCAGGGAGGATTACTGCTATTAGGGATAATGATCAGTGGCAGCAATGTGTTTCATATGAATAATGGGGGCTATATCCTCCAGCAACAATCTCTGCTAGAGCTATTTTATATCTGCTGATATATATGACATTTTTCTTTGATCATAGCAAAATGGGTAGTTTGATACTTATATTTTCATCATTATAAAAAATCCAAAACCAGCCAATGAAATTATCAGAGCTCTGCCAATTAGTGTTACAGACAGGATGAACAAACATCCAAAGTCAGAAAACATTTGGGATGTGGTAGAATCTGCAAAGTTAGAGTACTAAAAAAGCTTTTTTTTTTTTTTTTTTCCGCTGACCTGCCTCTGTCTGCTCAGAATCATAGCCAAGAATTTCTGCACAAAATCTTTTCTGCTTTCCTATAAGGCATGACACATGAAAATTAGCTGAATTGCAATCTCTTTGCAGGCTCTCTGCAGGCACACTCTCAATGTGCTGCCTGAGGTCTATTGCAAAGCGACCTGAGGCTTGGGATTGTCCTAATGTCATGCAGAACTGCTTCAAATGATGGACTAGATTCCTTCTGTAAATGATAATTTGCAGTAGGTTCTCTACTTGAGATGGATGTTTCTATATAAGAAGAAACTTCTCTACTGGTTTAAGGTAGACATGGCTAGGGCACAGTTATGCTCTAGAGATTGGGAGATTTTTGCTGCTAATCCAATAAAGGGAAAGTCCTTTCTTCCCTATCAAAAGATGTTAACTACGAATCTAAAACTGTGTTTGACTGGCAGCTTAATCTGGGGCCGCTGAAGCTTATAAAAAAAGAACATATAAACAATTTTTGCAGAGTAGGTTCATATGTTAAGAAAAATTCTCAGAAAAAAACCCCAAACATTAGCATAAATGAAATAGAAAGTGAATGAAAATATGGGACAAAGGACAGGAAAAAATAGGGAACAATTCTCACCTCTCCTTCTTGTGGTGTGTCAGTTCTGAGAGGTATCATGTTCCAGCAGTTAAGCCTTTGGCTATCAAAACTTTCACACAGAAGTTTCCAGGCAAGATGAGAAGAGTGAACAAAACAACTTTGGATTTCATTTATATTCATTTGTATTTCACAGGTCTTTCTGCAGGATCACTTTTTCAATAAACCTACAAAAAGCCAGCTAACTATAAATAGTAAGAAGTAATTGGCCTCTGGTATTTTGCATTAATAGTGAGGATCTGGCTGTTTCTCAAAGAAAATATGCAAACCTGTCAATGCAAAACAGTGACAAAAGCTAAGCAGGCACTGTTTTGTGTCCAAAGGAGCGTCATGCACTTACAGACATTGGTAATTTTCATTTTCACTGAATCTCACTGACATAACTCTGCTGCCACTGGGAATTTTGCTTACTGATTTCAAAACCAGCCAAGTTAAGCCAGTGGTCTGGAAATCCCATTTCTGTCTCTGATAGAAATCTACTCTCTGCTTGCATGGAGAGAATGTTTCCTTTCTGAACCCTGTCAGAAGATAAGAGCCCTGCCACAACATCCAGTGGCACCCTGACTACCACGGACTTCAGAGTGGCAGCTGCTGCTACCTTCTGACAGAGATATTTTGGTTTTAAACCAGATATATGAAAGGCTTTACAGTGCAGTCACTATACTGAGGTCCTAACAGAACTGTTCCTGCCTCAAATCGACTTTTGTCATTACCGGACTTGCCATATCTGTAAAGCTAGAACCTAATCATCTGTGTGGGAAAATGGAAGTATGTGCTTGGACTACACTAGGACACAGGCATGTCAATGAAGAAACTGTGGGAACTAGATATCACATCAAGTTGCTTCTTGCTGGAAATGCAACTTCTCATCAGTGACTGTCTCTTTTCAACATTTTTTTGTGCTGTAGGAACGTGCTGTGACGTCTCCCAACTTGCCTTTGTCCTGCAAGTAAACATGCAACCCAGCTTCTAGAAATGAAATGTCATGAGCACTGGGGTACATTAGCTACCACAAGATCTGGTGTCTGTGCCTTGTAAGTATGTTCTAGTTCCATGAGAACTTGGGATTTGTTCAGAAATGTTGATATAAATGTAGTTTATTTTGCCTGATGATAATATTTTTCCACGCCTGTCACCACATGCTGTTGTTATGACCCCTGAGTCACTCATGTTTTGCTGTTCTTCGCGCACACTCTCTTACCACACCACCAGGGATATGGCTGTGTATGGAGATAATTTTAGGTACTTTGGTGGAGACTACGCACCTGAAATAACAGCAGGCAGATTGCCATGTCATCAAATAAACATAGGAAAGAAGCTTCTTTTTAAACAGAAGCTTATTTTATTTTAGAAATTATCTGGTCTGCTGATAGATTCCTTCTGCAATGTTTTCTGTGTTATCTGACATGATATCATGCAACTATTAACTCTACTTACCGTTTCACATTCAAAAATGTACTTAAATGGAAAATAATCCAGAGTTATAACTAATCAAAGCTCACTATAATCTTGTTTTTTACTTCTTTGAACAAGAAAATAGAAAATTTGATAAAGTGTAGCATTCTGGGTCATAACAGTGTCCCTCTTGTAACAGAAAATGAATGCCATTAGTTATGAGAAAAGATTATGACACAACGTTCCTTTGCATGCTCAATGAATCCTCCATTCAATACTTACTACACATTGCTGATGAGGAGTGCATTGGAATGGATTTTTTGGATGGAAGCATGCAAAACATGTCTGAGTAACTGGAGTCCATGGCTTATTACCATTGAAAGGCCCTTAGGAAACATTGTGTGCAGCAATCTGATATGAAAAGCCAGAAGTCACTTGGATAATTTGTTTAATAGCTTCTTACCTCTTCTGTCTCTGTCTGAAAAGATAGTGTTGATGATTTGGCAAAAGCTGGTATCTCAATTTCTCTAGTATTTTTTTCTGGGGTTATGGCAGTAAGGCCCTGACAGAGCAGCACCCTAAGTCACAGGATACATGGGACTGTCATTGCCAGGTCGATGTGCTGGAAGCTTAGCCTGTCACGGGAGTTTCAGCGTTACATGAAGTCACAGGCTACTGCCAAAAACTGCTAACGCTTGTCTGCCTAAGAGTCATTGTATGCTGAATGAATGTCTGCGTCTGGTACCCGAGAGGACATAAAGGAAACTGCATGAGAAAATGTGAAGGAAAAACACAGCACTTTGTGACTCAGAGCAAAACCAATCAAAAAAATCATGTGTGTTACCCCCTCCTTGCCCAGTGAGGATGGTTGGCTGATCTGATGTGACAACCAGCCCACCACAGCTGCTGATGTGCCTTCAGCCTCACTGAAGGGGGTGTGGTGCCTGTCTCGCTGCCACCCCGGCGCTACCATGTCCATTAAAATGCACATCATGCTGAGTTGCTTCATGCACTGAAGCTGCTGTAGGACACGGTTCAATCAGAAAAGATGGAGGGAGGTTTAGTCCCACAGTGAAATGTCCTGCCCATGTGTGTTAAACGGAGAGCCTGCTGGCTTTCACTGTGCCACACTCCGATAAATCCTACCCTTGATGAAATGAACGGGGGGAAAGGGAAAAGGAGAAAGGAATAAGAAAAATGAAAAGAAAAAAGACAAAAAGGAAAATGAAAAGAAAAAAGAAAAAAAGGAAAAAGAAAAATGAAAAATGAAAAGAAAAAGAAAAAGAAAAAGAGAAAGAAAAAGAAAAAGAAAAAGAAAAAGTAAAAGAAAAAGAAAAAGAAAAAGAAAAAGAAAAAGAAAAAGAAAAAGAAAAAGAAAAAAGAAAAAGAAAAAGGAAAAGAAAGGAAAAAGAAAAATGAAAAATGAGAAATTAAAAATGAAAAGAAAAAGAAAAAGAAAAAGAAAAAAAGAGAAAACCATCTTGGGACAGAGTACCTATCTTTGGCCACAATAGAAATGATGGCTGTAAATCACACTTGCTCTCTGTTGCTGCTGGCCAGGGACAGATAAGTCCTTGAAATAAATAAAACCAATGCCAAGTCAGTTCTTGGATTTGTCCCAGCTCTTCATGGCCTCAACCAGAGACCACTCAGTGTCCAAGCCTTTTCACTAGACTTAAAATACTGTAAGTTTCCATGGAGCCAGGATACCTTATTTTGTCCCTGTCTTTGGAAGAGTAAAACTCTTTTGTAGTGGCATTGACTGGGTTTTTTGAGGGAGCAGGCTAAGGTCTGAGACAGGGAATGAAGTTGAAGAGACTGTTACTGAAGAGGAGCAATGAAGAGGAATTAGTGGTGGCTTTTGAGGGGAGGGGGATGGTGATATCTCCTGTGTTTCTCTAACCAAGCCTTCCTTTATTTGAGCTAATCCTATAATGTGCAACTTTCGGACTTTTTCCACTCTTCTCTCCAAATTCTTTCCACTTTTCCCTTCACTTGCTGCAACTGGAACCTGCAAACTCTCCTGGGATCTGCAGATGAATGTAGTGAAATGGGTCTAGGACACAAAGACAGACTCATCATTTTTCCTATAATCCGTGCACAAGGACAGCAAGTGCCCTCAGGAACATCTCACTTTTTTTTGCCTGTGATTCTGCAGCAGTGGTCTCCAGCTCCCACCTTCCACTCTCAGCATATCTGACTCTCCATGGTCCTGGCAGGGACAGAATACTCAGTAGGATTCCTTCTGTCAGTGACTAGGATGCCTTGATTGCTCCAGTCCTTGTGTCTTCACTTCAAGTAGCTCTTACACAGTTTTCTTTCTTTGCCTGTGTGCTATGTGTGTGTGTGTGCGTGTGTGCACAGAAACACATGTACACCTTATCCCATAGAGTGGGGCACAGCCAAGAGGTAAACACGTAAATGAATATTTTGATGGATGTGCTGCATCATTTTCATGGCTCTTTAGTTTTGCCACTGATTTAACGTAGATAACAATGCAGGTCAGACAGAGAATCTCACTGTCTGTGGCATTCACATTCTCTGATAAAATCCCTTCCCCCAGGATTTTTCTCCTGGGAAGCTGAGAAGCCTCAGAGAAAAGGAAAACAATTCTTATCTCATTTGCTTCTCCTGTGTTTTGCTCGTCTGGAATGTGTTTGGAGATCGTTTACCCACAGGTGATTGTTTCATTGGATTCTGCTGGGAGTTGTTTTGACACTTGGTCAATTAGGGCCAATCCGTGTCGAGATTCTGGAAAGAGTCACGAGTTTTTATTATTATCTTTTTAGCATTTAGTAATTATCCTTTCTGTATTCCTTAGTTAGTATAGTATAGTATTCTATAATATAATAAACATAGTATCATATCATACCATATCATATCATATCATATCATATCGTAATAAATTAGCCTTCTGGGAAGATGGAGTCAGATTCATCATTCCTGCCTTTGTCAGAGCATTTCCCAGCAAGTACAATAACTGTTCTTACTCTAGCAGAGATGAGAAGGAATTATTCTCTTGGTGTTAGACAGACTTGTCGTATTCACAAAATGGATTTCCTGAGGGAGCTTGAAAACCTCAAATGAAAATACATGGAAGATCTTTGACCTCAAAACTCTGAATCTGAATTTGCCATATCTGCTGAGGCTGGAATATGCAGTATGGAAATTCCTCTGTAGAAGAAGGTGGTGTTTTGTTTCACGCATGTACCCAGGTTGTCCTGAGGCACAGGCATGTTTTCTTATAAAGACTGTGAGCATAAACCAGTTAAAGAAACACAGGTAAGGTGTACAACTCAGAACACTACCTGTAGAAAGTGTGTTCAGGGTTGGGTTTTATTGCAAATTTTAATATTGAAAAGAGCACCAACACTGTAGTTACAGACATGCAGACATGCAAAGTTGCCTTTTTTTTTCTTCACTTTCTACTAAGTATGCAAAGGGAAGGATTATGTATTATATTAAATTTGTGGGGTTTTTTTTTGCAGAGACATTTTAGGAAGCTAGCATTTATTTGCTTTCAAAAACAGTATACTGAGTCTGGAGTTAACCAGGTAGAGAAACATAGAGTCTCTGTCTTGCTAAACTTATGCTGATGAATTACCAGAACCAACAGTAACCTCAAAGAACTTTCTTTTCACAGAACTGAAAATGTATTGAAAGCTTGTAAAATGTGTGAAACAGCTTAAAGCACACATAAGCAAGGCTGGCTTGGACCCAGTGTTAGCATCTCATTATCAGAACCAGTGCTGGCTTTTAGTGTATATGACAAAGTGGGAAGGAAAACAAGGGAAAGACTGAACAGTGAAAGCATAAAAGGAGAACTAAGTGCCAAGGAGGATTGAATGTGCTGTGTATGCCTGGTGACACTGTTTTGTAGTCCCAAAGAGAGGGGAGAGACCTGATCTTGCAGACCTGCAGTGCTGCTGCTGAGGAGGCATCAGCTGCAAACCAAGCCAGTAATACCAGGCACATGCTCACATCCGTGCTGGCCAGCCTCTAACAGTGATGTCATGATGTCCTGCAGGTGGCTGGGAGAAAGGATGAAGGAACAAAGTAGTGATTCATTCCTTGCCCTCTAGAGGTATTCTCACAGTCTCATCCAAGTGGATGAATCAGAAGGACAAATACACACTGTATTTTCTGTCTGGAAATTCAGACAGAAGGTGTCTGTAAAACACTCCTCCACCACTCTGGAGAGTTACAATGGTGTCTAGCAACCATTTGCTAAATTCTGGTAAATTCCAGTTTCCTGTGTGACTTCAAGGGAGGTAGGTGCAGGGTGGGAAAGCTGTGCTATAAAGAATGGAAAGCAAATTCTGTGTCTAGGGTCTGCTTTGTTTGTGATCTCCTTCCTGCCATACCACTCTTGTGTCCTGACATAAAAAAAATCACAGATGGCCCTGGTTTTAAAACAGCTAGGAGCAAGTCTGAAATACCAACATTATCCACACTTTGAAAAAGCTTTTTAAAACTTGATCGGGCTTCTATGTCCTTATTTACTTACCTTGCTTCCTCAATAAATAGATGTCAGATAAAAAGAAATATAGTGGGAGTAAGTAATTCACAGTATTTAGGTAACTTTCATTGCTCATAAGAATTAATATTTCTATGGAGAAGGCTGGATCCAGTTAATGAGATACTCTGAAATGAAACTACATTACGGGTGTTTCTTCTGTCCTTAAATAAAATTTTTTAAGTTCAAATACACATTTTTTTTCTTATTTACATTGCAGAATAAACACATAAAGATTGGAACAGGACATGTGCAGCTAAGGAAATTATTTCCTATACCAAATGCTTCCATAAAATGACAGTGTCCATAAATTAATAATCTGCTTAGTTGAAAAAAAGGATTCTATAAAGTAGTCTAGCATGTAAGTAGAAGTACCACTTGTGTTTAGAAATAGGGTAGAACATATTTTGACCAATCAAAATATGGTGACTGAAGTTCTTGCACATTTAACTCCAAATTTTGCAACTGTCTTTCACTCTATTTTGCACTTATTGCTGGAACTGAACTAGTGCTTAATCTCATCCATATTCGCTGATTTTTTTTAAGAGAAAAAATTCCAGCTTTTGAATAAACAAAATATATGTTGGACCAAGATATATATGTATAATTCCAGAACATTATTTCAAGTTACTTGACTATTTTCTTTGTATTTGCACTATTCTCACTTTCTTGTTGCTTTTTTGCTTCATTATCTTCCAAGTGAAATCTCTACTTTGCTCACTTGCTCTACTTGAAGGTCTCTTCTGTCTGTACATGTCTTCAAACCTCTTGAAAGTCACTGAGTTGGGTTTATTCATGGTGGTGAGAACAAGGTAGACACAAGGAGTTGTTATGAGCAATCAGATTCCAGAGAAAGTCACTGAGGGTTTAGAGGGAGGATATGGAGTTGTGTCATCTGGGTTGTGTCCTTTGGTTGGCTAACTTCAGATTGTATGAAAATAACCTCCTCTAAATTACTGCTTTTTGGTTGGCTGTTTTCTATATTACCTTCAGGTGTTTTAATAGTATCTGAAGCTAGATGATGTTTTTTACTAAAGAGCAAGCCTGTGACAGAAGCCTAGTTTCTGACAATGATGCTGCTGAAAATATGGGCAGTTTTGAGCAAATGATTGAAAGAGTACTTCCACATTTTTAGTTTCTTAGGGGTGTAATTTCAGCAAGGAAAGTCATAACTAGGTTAAATTTCTCACTTTGTAATAAGGGGATAAAGGACCTGATATGAATCTATTGCTAAGTATATTTCTTGGCTATAGGCCCCAAACTCTGAAATTTGAGGACTTTTGACTTCTAGAAGTATTATAGAGCAGATGTCATGGTATTTATCACTACTGTCCTTGACTGGAGAAGACAGTTTTTATAAATCAATCATGTTAGTCTTAAATAATACTTTAAAATATATATTTTTACAGTTTCTTCTGTGGCTTCCAAACCCCTTGTGCATCTAGAAGGCTGGCCACACTCTTCTGTTTTGAGTGTCAATAGTTGTGTGGCACTGCACATTTGCTGAAAAACTGGGGGAAAAGCATCAGGATACGTAACATGACAGTCTATAGGAGGGCTTATAGTTTCTGACAGCTCCATTTTCTTCTGCCATCTGTGTCCTCAGTCTTTCTGGAAATTATGGTGCATCAGCAGTTTTGTTTTATTACCCAAAGCTAAATCAATTTAGAAGGATATTTGATATGGCAGCAATTTCTTGAGTTGCCATAGAAAAACTGGAATATTTAACACTCAAATGAAAGAAGTTGTACATTGTGGACTTGTAATTACTAGTGTGTGCATATTTAGTATCAGAAAATAATTTCCATATTTCTGAGCCTTCAGATCTTTTCCACAAATTATTCTGACCATCTACAGTGGCTTTTAGGCAAAAAAAAGCCCCCCAAAACGTAAACAAAACAAAAAACCAAACCAACCAAAAACCCCACACTCACATTTTATCTGTTTTATCTTCAGAGAAAAAAAAGCATAGAAACATGTGTAAACCTTCCAAAGTCCTGAAAAAATCCTCAGAATTCCTTGCAAATCCTGAGGGAGCAACCTTGACCCTGCTGTTTCCTGCTGTGGTGTGCCAACAGCACCTCCTGCTTTGGCACAGGTTTATCCCATCATTTGGCACCATGGATTTTCTACATGGCTCATGAGAAAATCTGCCTTGTGGGTAGGTCAGAAATAAATACAGCAGTATCTGTGGACAGTGCACTTTTACTGGGATATGTGTACCATTGTTTATTCAATATGCAAGCATTTGCAGTGTAGGGAACTTGAAACGCCTTTCATGGCTAAGTCCTATGTATAATAATGCAAGTTCTTGTGTAGCTGGTGCAGGGATTAAGTTTGGAGCAGGTCAGGATTTGTATGCATTAGAGGGAGAGTTTGTCACTGGTTTTAGTGGGGTCACTTTGAGCAAGCTGTAAACTGGAATTCTGTTTTAAAGACTCCTAATCTCTCTTCTAAAGGATATCTGTACTTGTTTCATGTTGATGGTTTTATAATATTCCCATTTACATCTTTCATTCTTCTCAAGTGATCAAGTGATCATGTTTTTTTCCAGTCATGGAGCTGAAAGGTGGAAAACTTGTCTCCTATTTCTATTCATTTAATTAAAACCATTATAAACCACAGAGAAATACTTCATGACCATTCCTCCCTTTGTTTCTGTTTACTGAATGCTTTTGTTTCATTGGTCAGTGTCAGGATCTTGAAAACATTCTGAAATGCAGCATTGGCGGTGGACTCTAACACTTAAAAAATGTGGAGAACAGATCCTTGGCCTTTATAAGTCAACAGTACTCCACTGACTTTCACTACCAGAAGAAATGAGTTAGGAATGCAAAGTTAACATTTAGAGATTTAAGTTGTTTGGAGAGGGTTTTGTTTTGTTGGTTTGTTTTGGTTTGGTTTTGGTTTGTTTGTTTGTTTTTTGTTTTGGTGGGGTTTTTTGGGGGTGTTTGGTTTTTGGGGGTTTTTTTTGTTTGTTTTGGTTTTGTTTTGTTTGGGGTGGGGGTTTTTGTTGTTTTTCTCCCCAGTTTATGAAATATAGTGAAACATAAATAAAAAAAATTCTCATTTGTGGCTCATATCCCCACGTGAATGGTTTTTATGTCTTTATGATTTTCATACAACTCTTAATCATAATGTGTATTTAATTTATTTCTAGGTACTGTAAATTTTTGTTAGACATACCCACCAAAGCTGTTTTAAAACTCATTGTATCCACATGAAATGAGAATAAACTCCTTTCACTTATTTACAAATTTTACATTTGCTTTCAAGTACAGCTAAAAACACATCCTTATGATAGAAGTGGGATGTAGTGGCACATATGTACCATCAGCCTAGCTCTGGTGATGGTACCACACGCTGAAACATACATCATATGTATGTCAGTACATATCATATGTACTGACATACATACGATATGCTGATATACATCTGTTTCTGTGGGTGATTTGGCTGTCCAGAAGATGTCTTTCTTAGCCCAGTGACACAGAGCTAGGTGTCAGAAAGCAAAGGTTAGAAGCTCTTCCTTAGATGAAAACTGGCCTGAGAGAGTCTGGAAAGATCTTACAGATTTTATGAGGCCAAGTGTAAATTCAGTCCTTGAAGAGGAAATTCAGATTTCAAAGCATTATAAATTTTTATGATATCCATGGGAGGCCTGGTGGCCTATGCACTGGTACAGATGTGGATTCTTTTACAGTTGGCACTCCTTATTTCTTCTAACTTTTCCCATGTCCTCTTCTGGGATCTGTAATTAGCCTCACAGTTGCAAAGGGATCATCTTACGGCACATTTCACAAAGAGGGACATCTCTTTTCACTAGCTGCACTTCTCTAATCTGCTTTATCGGTTATCTTTGTTGCTTTCTCATTGCTGAGGAGATGGTACAGTCCTCTAGAAACTCCAACAGTATTTGCCAGTAGCACATTATACACCCTCATGGTGGTTGGAAGAGGTTCCCTAGTCCTTACTGCTCAAACAGTATGCTTTTGCTGGCTGTCTGTGGGCTCACGTTAAGGTTGTTCTGACACTACATGGAAGATTGTTCTCTTTGGAGTTGACTGACTCCTTCAAGGAAATTTTGATGCTCCTTGACTTCATTCGGCTCTTGGATTTTATAAAATTGAGGAAAGTCAGGTTGATAAATTAGGGCACACAGCTTTGAATCAGAATCCTCCTTAAAAACTTTGGGAACTATATAAAATGCTATAAATTGTACAAGAAATTTCTTCTGGTCAGAAGTAATAAGGGACAAAGCACGTTTTATAACCAATAGAGTAGCCAACTAATTTTTTTTTTTCTTCAAGACAGGAAAATCTGGGAAAGGGCTGACTCTGCAGTAAAGGCAGCTAAGTGCATATTGATGATTTTATAACAAATTGTTATTATCATGTTTTAAAGGATGCAGCCTTTTGATATGACTCTGGAGAGTGATCTCACAGAGTAATATCATGATATTGAAATATAAACTGACACATAGCATTCAGTATGTTAAGTACAAAAGACATGCGTAGGACACATGGAGAAAGAGGGCATTATTTATGTATAAATATATATTTTATATATATATATACACCTCCATGATAAGAAGCCCTGAAAATACCAACCCAATAATTGGATGTGGCCAAAGGAGCATAAAAAAGCATTTGTAAGGAAAAAACCAGAAAACGCCATTAGTATGTGACATAAATCTCCGGCAAATCCATTTTTGGAAACCGTGGGCATTTCTGATCACTTTGCCCTTAGAAGAACTGGTATGACAAAGAATATCCCAAGGAATGGAAGCAACACCAAGAAAATGGTCTCAAATACACTAAAATGCTGAAGAGAAACCTGTACTTTGTAGGAAAATGTCCTGAAAAATTTTAAATAGAAACATAAAATATATGTGGAATGATTAATTCATTTTTTCAGCTCAGAAAGCTGTTGTGGTTGCAAACAAGGAGTGAGGGGTACCTGCACAATTCTGCCCACAAAGAAGTGGACACATGTTTTAAAAGTCAAAATCTATTTGGTTTTGATTTTTAACCATAGTTTTACTTTTGGGACATTCTGGATTTTTGGGAAACCTCTTGTTTTCTTCCAACACTTTTCTTTCAGTGCTAAAGAAGTATATGATTTTTCATTACATAATCTCCACTTTCCCATGTCCATGCCCTACTTTCTGGACAGGTGACTTTGCCTCAATACTTGAGAATGGACTTTGAAGCCTTCTTGGTTATAATTTTGACAGGATATTTTGGAATATCTTTGTTCACTCTAGTGAGCCTAGTGAGTTCTAATCTTATGAAGACACATATGAAGCTATGAAGCTTTTCAGCAGTCATTTAACAGTAATTTGATGCGTCTTGAGTAAATTAAAGTATTCCCCATAGTAAAGGCTACGTCCTAGTGCTGGCAAACAGTTCAGTACATGCTTGGTGTTGTTCCCCCTTTAACGCCCAAATAAAACATCACCCATCAAAGAACAAGGGATGTACGCCCTACTCATGGGATAAAGCCCTGAGATTGCATTTTTCAGGGCATTGACTCCGACAGGCTCAAGGGTTGTGGTGGATGTTCAACAGAGCATGAATTTGGAGTGTGAGAGTGCATGGAAGGGAGCTGGTTCATTGAATGAGTGATCAGAATTACAACCAGTAGGAAGAGGGGATCAACAAACCTTGTCTATGGCATTAGTTAGGGTATTTGGAAAGGGTTCTGTCCAATATTTTAAAAAACTAACTGAGCGAATGAAGAGAAAACCTAACCACCTCCTGTGGCCTGTGGGCACTGCTCACTTGGTCCGTGGATCATTGTCAGACTCTCTGTCCTCTACCGTCCACATGCAGCCGGACAAGTTTCGCAGCTGCAGCATCCTTGTGCTTCTCCCCCTTGGATGGGGGCAGAATGGCATCGCCAGCACAGGAGCAGATTGTGAGGGCTCAGTGAAACCAGTACACTCAGGGGTCACTCTGCATTGCTGACCATATCTCCCTTGCATTCAGACAGGTCGGGCAGTACAGCCAGCAGTTGCCTGTGCAACTTGCTGCTACAGTGACACTGAGCCCATAAGATCAAGAGAGTATTTGTGATTGCAGAGGACTTTAATTTAGCAATAAGAGAGGCTCAGGCAAGATTAGACATAACTATAATTATCCAGTGAACAATGCACTTAGGGATGTTGTGGATTTGGTATTATTTCATTTTTTCAAATCAAGGCTGGATATCTTTTGAGAGAACAATACTCCAACCCAAGTAGGTGACACTTTAACAAAACAGCCCTTTAATGACATTCTATAGTCTGTTTTGTTGCACAAAGTGGGGCAGGATGCTTAGAGTAGTTCTCAAAAACTGAGACACTTACAAGCTGCTCTGTCTTCACAGCCAATTATTTTAATTATTCACGCACTAGAAGAAAATTAGATATCTTTGAGACACTACAAAGGAAATTGTATCCTTCAATTGCTAATTTTGATAGGCAGCATACCAAATTTCACCTATCTCTTTCAATGTGTCTTCCAAGGCCATGCCAATAGCAACGGCCAAAAGTAACAACTTGCTTTCTGTCAGGATTTATTCAATTGTGAATTGTTTTTGGCCAGGCTTTGTAGCAGGTTGATTCTCAGCAGCAGCACTAACTTCTTTATTCAAAGGCATACTTAATTTTCATGCCTAATTGAATTCCCCTTCCACTAGAGTACATTTTGTGAAGCCCTCTACTGCTTTCAGCAGCATTACCCTGGTCCAAAATGGGCATCCACATCAACATATTGCACCTTGTATTTTAAAATTATTTTTACACTCAGCTAAACATACTCCTTTTCTGTAATTCCAGAAGAAAGCTGGCAGTAGGATAAAGTATAGTTCAAGGGTTATTGCTTTGATGGAATGATCTGTTTTGCAAAATTACTTATCCTCACACTCATCATTTTGTAGAGAGAAATCTAAGCAGGTTTACTTACAGAAGAGCCATTTGGGGCCCAGGGTCTGAATTAGCTGTATTTTGGTGCAAATGTTTTGTCACTGACATCTGCTCTGAATGGTAACCAATTCAGACTTATCTAGAGACAGAAGCCAAAGTGCCTCAGAGACACAGCAAAAGAAAAGGATGTTTAGGCATTGTAATGGCTCCTCTTTAATAATTTCCTGCCCAAACTGAAAAGGGAAACTCCTTATCCTTTCATGCACTATTTTTCTGTTTTGTCCCTACCCCCATGTTTTGGTCTCAGCTACCCTCACTTCCCAGATCATTATTCCTAAATGTCTGAAGGCTGATCCTTGTTTTTTCAATTTTGCAACAATATTCCTTCCCTTCTCTGTTATCTTGATCTTGACATTACTGATGTCACGTTCATGTCATAATCAATGTGTATAGAAAAGTATTGAGCACTGCTCTGCAGAGTGAGAAACTGTGGAAGCAATTCATGCCCCATCAGGACTGACATGTGTAAGCACCTGGTACTTGACCAAGATTTTGCTTTCTTTATGCTCATCTGACGGGTGAAGGACAGGAAATAATTCTATTAGGAAGTAGAAATGGGATTTAAGATCAGAGACTTTTTAAAATTCTCTGGAAAAACTTCTGAACAAACCAATTAAAGTCAGCCAGAAATCTCCTATGAACAACTTTCAAACTTCTAGAATATGTGAGTATGTATACTCTGATCTACTGGAGATTTTTTTGAAACCTTCTGATCTGTGGTGATGTTTATTGAAACCTTCTGATACATTTGAAATTCAGTGTGTTTCAAACTAGTTTTTATTCCACAGTATTTTTAAAAGTTTATTTATTTGAGAATTTTTTGGTTCATCAGTTTGAGGTTTTTTATTGATTTTGTGGACACAATTCAAAGACTAACAGAGTATTCTGGGTTGATACCCACAAGGATCATCAAGTCCAGCTGTTAAGTGAATGGCCTGTGCAGGGATTAAGCCCATGATCTTGGTGTTTGGCAACATGTTTGACCAACTGAGCTAATCTCAGGGTCATTAACTGAGAATAATATCTTACATAATTTTAAAACAAATTAATTTTTTCATATATAATGTTTTTTACCGTTGGTATAAATTGCTATGGTTTCATTGAAATACTGCTTAAAATTTCTGAAGGTGTTCCAACAAAGCCAAAGGAGTAACTGTAGAGTGTTTTGTGATATGATCCAAACATTTTATTTCATTCCCTTTTTGAATCTCTTCTTGAACATTTTGCTGCATGACAGTGATTAGAGTTTTGCTTTGGATGATCACACCAGGTTATTGTGTAGACTTGTGTGAAAAGTCTTTCATGGGCTAGTGAAAAGAGGACACAGATGCCCTTCCTGTTCTCGTCATTACAATTTCAGGCTGCTTCTGTCCTTAACTAGATCTGGACAGTGAGATCATACTTTGAAAAAAGAGAAGAGAATTACAGCCCTCTCCTTTTACAAGAAATTTTCCATGGGAATATAACACCAGCCATTGTTTAACAAATTTGACATGGAAAATTTAGTGTTTATAACACTTGTTTTGTAGAAGCTTCTACAAAGCATCTCTAACTTAGGTTTTTTCACCTCTCCTTGACCTTACAAATCCCTCTATTGGGAAAATTTTGCAACAGCTGGATTGCTCATTAATCAATGGTAAATTAAGAAAACCTAGGACTGGTTATCAACTGGATTTTCAGTATGTTGAAAAAGTTACATCAGCCTCCAGACACTGTAACATAAGGTAGTTTAACACAGACATCCCCAATTAGAGATCTCCTGGGGCAAAGAATGGAATGGAGAAGAGAGATTGATGACACCATGATTTGCTGAATGTCATCTGTGAGGGGTCTTTAAAGACTGCAGAAGTTCTATTTATGGCTATATAGCTGTGAAGGTAATTGCCAGGCTAGTAGCTGAGTAGCTGTACCACGCTGACCTTGTAGTCTTGTGCTGGTGGGAAGAAACACACATTGTTCACTAGAGTAATAAGAATCTAAGTCCACAAAACACTGTGAGGTGATGTATCTCTTATCATTTTTTAAAACATGTAAGTGCACAGTTCTCTCCATTAAATCCACAATCACTTCTTTCCTGCTGATTCAAAGTACCTGGAAGAGGTGTAACAACAAACCTTTCCTAGGAATTCCTACAGTGGTGCCTATATTACAATTGCATTAAATAAAGCAAAATACCTTTGGTTTATCATTTTTCCTTTAAGCTTCAACTGTGGATTAAATTTCTTCCAAGACCTGTATTTTTTCTTAGTAACTGTAATGCTTGTATATCAATTTACAATTTTAGCTGCTCTCCTAAGGAACTGAGGTTTCTGTGATAACACAGTCAGTCTCTCCAGTTGTGTAGCAGTTCCCTCTGCCCTGGTAACTCTGCTACCTGCTAGCCAATTCAAACTGAGTTTGAAGGAGATTATAGAAATCTTAACATGAAATATGTCCCAGTGTTTTGGTTTTTTTTTTAAATATCAATAACTGGAGACAAGAAAGATATCTGAATTACTGCCACCGAGAAAAAGGCAGGCATAAGTCAGTTGTATGAAAGTCTGTTTGGTAGCAGTCAGCCAGTCTTCATGCATGAATACAACTGGTCATAGCATATTGACAACACGAAAGAATAGAGTAACTGAGGTTACTACACTGGGGAGGCAGAAGAGGCCATAAATCTCTAAGAAACCCAAACAGTTTTTCTGCTCACTAAAGAATGTGCTGGTTTTATTTGTGTTGTGCACCTCTACCTGCCATACTGTAACTGCTGGTGGAACTTAACTTGGCCCCACACAGGAAATTTTTGCAATTTTCAAATTTGAATTGATAATAGTTACTATAATTAATTAATAATTATATAATAATTAATTTATAATAGTCATCAGCACGAGATTTCATGCTTGGAAATTTTTCTCCTTTTGTCATCCTAAGTCTTGCTTTTTTTTAAAAAAAAACAACAAAAAAAAAGTAAAATTACTTCTTTGTAAGGCTCACTAATGGATTGAGGAGTTCTTGATCACTTTGTTTCTTGGGCTGGAGATCTGGGTGACTTTTTAAGGGATATAGGCTTTGGGTTGCTGACTTTCAATCTGTTTTTGATTTGAAAATCTGTGAATTTTTGATAGTTGTAGTGAGGAATTTATGCTTACTGATGATGGGTTTGTTTTTACCACTTGACTTAAAGGCTGTTAGAACCAGCCTATGGATCTCCAGAAGTCTGTGCACAAAATTCTGCAAATCTGTGCTTACATCAGCAGCTGGTATTAGGGAACCACAGATCACCTTACTGAGTAAGATGGCAGGGGTAGTGTTACCTGGGAGCTCTGAGCAGGACTGCTGTAGTCCTTAATATTGTTTGCCTTTATTTTTGTTCTTTATCTCTAAATTCCTAGCTGTATTCCTTGAATAGCTCATCCTTTCTTGTTTATCTATTGCTGTTCAAAAAGTGTTTGAAGAAATGTCAGAAATTTCAACAACAGACAAGTCTGGTGTAGGAGAAAGTGCTGGAACAAAACAGCAAGAAGAACTGGCTCTCAAGGAAAAAAAACAACATAGTCAGGCTCCTTGTTGTAGTTAAATGGCTGATGAGGCATTTGCTCCTCACTGAAGGCAAAGTGTTTGGAAGAGATTTGTGGCAGTGGGGCTCTGGCAGCTGTAGCTAGCAGAACTGCATGGAAGTAACCAGCAGGGCAGCAGAGCCCGTGGGGTGGACAAACACTGGGCAGTGTGGCTGCAGGGCAGCACAGGCAGGGGAAGCTCTGTCATGGGGCAGACAGCAGCTGAAATTGTCTCCACAAAATCTGCCAGCAGCAATGCTATTTTGGCTTCTGTCGGTCCGCAGCCTGTTGTCAGGTGGGCTGGTGCTGTGGTTGGCAGGTGAGCATACCTGGAGAGAAAGTGCAAAGGACACAAATATTCCTCATGCATGTCCTTGGGGAAACTGGAGTGCAACCTGGAAGCCAGCATCCTCCGACTTCGCCTCAATAGAGTGCGCAAGTTTGAATAACTAAATCCCATTCCCTGAGGAAATGCTCAAGTCTTTGTGTGAAGCTTTGTGTCAGAAGAGAAAGCTATTGGAAGCAAAAGTAATGCTGAATAATTTCCTTGTTCATCCAAGTTCAATAAACTCCTTTGTGTACAGTTATTGCCTTTATTCAAAATAAACATCTCTGACAATGAGACAGGTTACTGGATACTAATCTACTTTCTTCAGTGGTTCCTTAGCAACCACAGTTGTGAATTAGTTGCAAAGCAGCCTTGTTCAATGCTTTGCAATGAAGCAAGCAGAGGGAAAAAAACATAATAAAAAGGTGCAAGACTGAATTGTGAAGTTCAGTGAAGACTAATAAGCAAATACTTGTGGCTTGTTTTTTAAGGTCATCAGCCATTAGTTTTTCTATTTTTTTCCCAAAAAATACATATATTTGTGATTGAAATCTTCAGTGTGGTCTCCTGGCAGTGAGGTGCAAGGTCATGCTGGTGAGCTTCCCCTGTACAGGCTGTGCTGGCAACCTGAACAGGGAGTTGGGACACAGAGCACCCTCTGAGATGTTAAATGAGTCATGCTGAAGGTGCCACCAGAGGTTATTGATGTTTTCTCTGTACTGGTGAAGGGCAGCATCTGTATGATGGTCAATGACAAATACAGGCTGGAAAAAAAGTCCTACCTTTATCTACAGTGAAAAGGTCTCTTCTACATCCATCTCTCCTCCTGACTGGAACAGAGGTTGTATTTCATGCAGGTAAAGGAAAGAGAGGCAGATGGGGATCAAAATCTGGGGAGGAGTAGACGGAGAATAGCCAGGGCTGAGAATCTGTGGGGTTAAATTGGGAGGCTTCACAAAAAGAAAGAAGGTGTAAAAGGGTTACTGGCCACTGATATGATTTTGATATCTCTGCTTAGACCACTCCTGCTGAGCAGAAGCAGTGCCATGAGAAAACACTGTGTGGTTTCAGGGTGGGCAATCAGGGCTTTTCCTGCTGGTGAGGGGCCTTGGCAGGAGCCTTGAGGCAGGGTGGGCAGTACCTCTAACCACACTGGTCCCAGGGGATCACACAGACATGCTTGGTACAGCTAAGAACCAGGACCACCAAGAACTGCGAAAGTTGTTGGGGAGCTGACAATCCATCCTCATCTGTGGGGGCCAGCCGTATGGCACACTAATATCATATGTCTGAGGTCTGGGTCTTAACATAAATTGGTTTATGTCAATGTCTTCCTCAGGGCATTAGGCTCCACAGTCCAGATGGCAGAGTGGCCTTGGTACAGAAACCATATGGTAGTATACAGGAGAGGTTCAGGAGGAGAAAAGAAATACATTGTGCTGTACATTTCTCATAACAATAGGGTAAATTACATTTATGTCATCATTAGTTGATGGCACAAATGACACTAAAATCATGTGTGGGCCTAATTAATGATGACAAAACATAGGTACAGCACACAAAGCCTGCAAAAATTAGGGTGCCTCATAAGATTTAAATTAGATATGAATTTTAATAATTTAAAATCCAAAGGTTTTAACAAGTCAAAGATTTTTAAAGTTATTATGTCAGGGCACAGTACCAGAAACCCAGGAGTGAGCAGTATTATTGCAATGTGCAGCACTTTGAGAATTGTCAAGTCTTGGAGACCTGCAGTATTAGACCTGAGCAGCATTGGGAACAGCAAGGTCTCCATGGTTGCTCAGAGGCAGGAGGAGTGTGAGTCTGTCTGCTGGGAATGAGGGGCCACAGGAAGCAGGGGAGGAATGGCCTCAGAATCTGTCAGGTCAGTACTGTATTTTTCTTTTCCTGTCCTAAACTCCCAGACGTTGAATACAGTGTTAAAAACTCACTATGCAAAATGTGTTTTTATTTTACACTGCCCCCCCATTCCCCATCCCCCCCCAAAAGAGGCATTTTTGTTATCTGACCTCACCAGAGCTGCATCCTTTCACTGCTGCTGCTGCTTTTTAATGATCATTTAAAAATGATTAACAATGCCTGGAGCCATGACAGCCTGACTTCCTGTGCTGAACTGCCTGTCTGGATTTGCAGGAGGGAGTTCCTGACAAGAGAGTTTCCTATTAAACAAGGACACTTGGGTCATTATTGAGGAAAAATGACTGCATGCAAGAGGTATAAGTCACAGGCTTGTACAGATGCTCTGGCAGAGATATTTTTTGCTTGTTTAGGGTTTCTTTTTTAGCACCGGAAACACATTTGTTTGCAATTCCTAAAGGCATTGGACCAACAGAATGACTGGCTGTTACTGGCTGCATGAATCAAATCTTCAGTTCTATCTTCCTTAAAAAAAAAAGCTAAGCTATGGGAAAGTCTTCTTTAGGATCAGGTGGGATTACTGGAAAATTTCACACAGGGAGAAGCATGACAGAAATTCACTTACACCATGGGGAAGTGGAGACTCTGCAGGGTTTAGTTTTTGAAATTGTGTCCTCAGCATGTGGTTATCTACTGTCTCATAAACAAAAACTCCAGTGTTTGCTCTCTGATCCTACAAGTAGAGACCCAGTTTCGACTGATTGCAGGACTCCTGCGCTGTCTGCATCCCTTGTGGTCCCTGCTTATGTCATGGTCCTTAAAGCTGATTTCAAGGACTATGTTAAGGTTTGGTCATCTAGGTTTGATTCTAAATGAATTTACTCATCTTGAAAAGGAATTTTATTTTGTATGAAAAAAATTCATACGTATAGAAGGAAAAGAGGAGGACATGGAGTTGCTGCGCATTTTTGGACACTTTTAACTCTCCTCCCTAGCTGACATTTTCTTTCCTCTGCTGGGGTACTAGACAATGGAGAACTTAATACTCACCTGCCTGTAGGAACACAGGTGCAATTGTATCAGGCACTATCTATTGGGTGTAGCAGGATGATAAAGGAGGTTATTTCTGAACAGGAAAGTTATTTATGTAAAATCCTCTTTTTTTTCTGATGGCAGTGCAGATGGAAGCAAGAAGACCTCCCTTCTTGGTTCCAAGGAAACATGCTCATGAAGACAGCTCAGATCTGGCAGTAGAAGTGGTACTGCCATGCTGGGGTTCAGTCATCCACATGTTACGTGGCCAGAGCCTCCGGAGAGACAAGAGGAGTAGCACATCTGGCTAGATTGTACCACTTGTTAAGTCCTTTAAGTTTCTTCTTCATCTCCACCAAGATCATAGAATCAGAATAATTTAGAAAAGATCCATTGAATCCAACCATAAATCTAACACTGACAAGTTTGCCACTAAGTCATGTACCTATATGCCATGTTTACAGATCTTTTAAATTCCTTCAGGTATTTAATCACAGATTCACAGGATCTTAGAATGGTTAAAGTTGGAAGGGATCACTGCAAGTCTGTCTTATCACAGGAGGTTATCTAGTCCAATCTCCCTGTTCAGGCAGGATCCCCCAGTACTCAGGATTGTATCCAAATGGTTCTTGAGTATCTTGAGGGAAGGACACTCCACACCTCTCTGGGCAATCCAGCACTTGGTAACCCACACAGCAAAGTTCTTCTTCCAATTCAGGGGGAAGTTGTTGCACATTAGTTTCTACCCATTGCCTCTTGTCCCATTCCTTGGCACCACTGAGAAGAGCCTGGATGCATTCTCTTGATACCCTCCCTTGAGGTACTTACATACATTGATACAATCCCCTCTCAGTCATTTCTTCTTGAGGCTAAAAGAGGTCCTGCTCTCTCAGCCTTCACTAGTAAGAGTGATGTTCCAACCCAATAATCCTTTTGGTTACTGTCTGCTGAACTCCCTCCAGCAGCTCCATGTCTCTCTCATCCTGAGGAGCCCAGAACTGTACACAACACTCCAGGTGAGGCCTCAGCAGGGCTAGGGAAAGGGTCAGGATCACCTCTGTCAAACCATTTCCCAAGGCAGTGTGGTGGTTTGACCCTGGCTGGATGCCAGGTACCCACAAAAGCCACTTTGTCATCAGCTGGACAGGGGAGAGAGATTATAGTGAAAGACTCATGAATTGAGATAAGGACACGTAGAGGTCACTCACAGATTACTGTCATGGGCAAAAATTTTATTTAATATCATTATTAGTCTGGAGTAGATGAGAATTACTTGGTTTAAAACAAAACTGGTAGCATCTGTCAAAATGCACAATGGTCACCAATATGTTTGGAGCAACAAGTATCTGCAGTAAACTGGGAATTGTGTTTTGGAAACCATTACACATCATTCATGTGTAATGAATGCAAAGGCGTTTTACATGAAAAAGGCAACTTTCTTGTGTAAAATCAATTTGTTGGTGACAAAACTTTAAAAAAACCTACTACTAAAGCTGGAAATGGAAACCAGCCAATTTGAAAGATGTTTGTGATGGAGCTTCAGTTCAAAATAAAAGGTTAGCAAAATTGTGACATTCATAGTTTATACTGATAGGTTCAGTAGAATATACTGAACCTATCAGTATAAACTATGAATCAGTCACAATTTTGCTAACCTTTTATTTTGAACTGAAGCTCCATCACAAACATCTTTCAACTGCATATTTAAGTTGCTGCTGGATTTAAGCTCACCTACAAGATTAGAAAAGCCAACAGTCTTCTTCATTATTTAATTGCACTGGGTACTTCTTTTTTATCAAGAAATAGACAAAACATGTGCATTATCATAAAAAAAAAAAGTTTTTCTCACCAAACAAAGAAGTGTCACCATGATAAATATAATAGCCACTGCAAAACTGCCCTTCCATAGAGATTATTGTAGATAAACAAAGTTTATGAAAATAAAAGTCTCGAAAACATCATTACATTTTCCCTGCTGATACCAACAGCTGAAACTTCTGACTTTGGCTCACTGATGATACAGATGTCATTCTATATCTGCCTCTCTTTTCTCTTTTTCTGAAGTATTTCATAGCTTAGATAACAGCAGCTGAAGCTCACCTGTGTGGCCTGCAGCCAGCACAAGTAAGGGGAGCTGGCCAAAAAGGAAATGTTCCCAGTTCTTGTATGCACCTGGTAAATGAATTCCCAGGAGAAAAATATTAGAAATTGAGCTGTTTTGGAATTTCCCCATAAAAGTTTTTCTTTTTTAGATCCAACAACCTTTTTTCAGACCAAAACTTAGTGTGAAGTTACATCCCCTTGTTGACAGGCAAGATATCTGTAAGAGAAATTCATTTTTCTTACATGCATGTAGCACATGAACCTTCTTCTCCCACAGCCCATTTGTGGCTTGATTACAAGACTATAATGTATTTGGTATTGACATTGCTGCTGCAGTGCCTGCCAGAGGTGTTCCATTTTGTAAAAATACAATTCTTCTGGATGGAGGACTTGATCTTTGTCAATCTTTACGACTGCTGTTGAATAATTTTCCCCATTCCAGTGAACACCACCTCCGTTTAAAAAAATATATATTTAAATCACAACCTGTTTCCAATGGTCTTGGCTTCTTTCCAAAAGCAGCAGAGAAATTGGACTTGCTCACAGGCTTCATTCACTGACTTTCAGCCACAGGACATGGGAACCATTTCACAAGCATTCAAAATTTAACTGCCGAGCATTAAGCTGATGGCTGAGATAGCCTGATGACAATGCCTTTCAGCAGTTTGTAGCAGCAACCCACAGCATGCATGTAGCGTTTCACTGAAAAGTTAATGAGGTATCATCTATTCTTTCTTTTAAGAGTCACCTGTGCCCTCTTTGTGGTATGTTTTATCCTACTAGCTAGACAGAGTAAGTGCTAGGCCATATGGTAAGCACAAAGAGACATGAAGTTAGTCCTGATGAGGTACAAAGGCTGTCTGAGTTCAGGGAGTGAGGTCCAAGGAGAAGAGGATTAGAATGAAGGGCCATTACTTCCAGGCAGATGGCCTGGGACTACCATGGCCCAGGAGATGGGGGGTTGGGAGGAGAAAGTGTACAGCAGGGAGCAGGTCACAGATTTTGTGTGGAACTGATCCTCACCAGCTTTTAAGAGAAATTCCATTCCTGTGGCAAAGGTACCATACTCCAGCGGGCACTGGTAATCCTTTGGTCCTGCAGCCCGGACACTGACAAACTTGGATGCCTGCATCCTCTTCGTGGTAATTTTTGTTCTGAATGCATGTCTGAGATCAATAAATTTTACCTCCTTTGTCTGTGAATTTTGCCTGAGCAGATTTTTCTCATTTTTTCAACTTTTCTCTGATTGATCCATATTGGAGATGTTTCTCCTGAGAGAATCAGAAAATGCAGAAAGATGTGAAATATGAAGAGTTAGCAGAAAATGACAAACCCTTTCCACTTTGCAGACTGACAATTTCTGTAGATTTGTATTGCATATTAACATTTGCTTTGAATGTTTTACTAAAGTCAGTTAAGAGAAGAAATCAATAAAGTTTTTGATATAAAATGTCATTTTGCTTCTGGGCAGAACAGCTGTCACACATACTTTCAGACCAGGGCAAATGGATTATATTTATAGGAGGATATGTGTGCAGTATAGCATATTGTCCTTATTCAACAAATGAAGGTTTTCCCATGAGATATGTAACTGATTCTCAGTGACACTATCACTTCTGCTTATACATCTGTTCTGCTTTCAACTGCAGTATAACTCAATCATTCTGGACAGATCCTCCTTTCAGATATATATTTCCTCTAAACCTATCAAGTCACAGGCACGACACCATCTGAATCTGTGCCAAGGTCTGTAATTAATTGGAGACCCACTCCTCCCTCCCTAATCAGAGCCTTGGCCACTGAAGGTCCATCGTCATCTTCCCACGGCAGGGCTGAGCTTTGCTGGCTGCTCCACCCTGCTGTCACTGGCAGCAACCCGTCAGACAGGGAAGGGCTTTTTGCCCTCTTAATCAGGGATTTTCACTGGAGGTCTTCAAACTTGCACGAGACAGGCCACTGTTTTCAAAGCTGAGTTTTTAAGAACACCTTAATCTTATGCTTGTTCAGTTAGCATTTAGTGCTCTGGAAAGACGTGCACTGCAAAATGAAGATCTTCCCAATTGTTCATTGTGAAATTTTCTTAAGTACAAAACTAATACCTGTCGACTAAAATGAGTCTTAGCTTTGCCACTTTTAGATGGCTACAGCATAGATGTCTTCATCTGGGTGCCCTTTACAGTCATCAGAATGCAATGAATGTCTGTCCTAGGATAGCACAGGATTGCCTCTCACCATTAAAGATTGTCTCATCAAAACCCTGAGAGCTGCCTGAGAACTGGCAAGATCCTCCAAGTGTTGGCTGTATCACGACAAGATAAAAGGCACGTCTGCATGCATGCAGGCAGGCAATCACATGTCCTCATTGCAGTTGCAGGCAGGGTTGGATGGCCTCAGCCCCGCCGATGTGGGTGGCAGGGAGCTCGCCCAGCTGCTCACCTGCGTGCAGACATCCCTCGCTGTCTGGCACAGCAGCCGCAGCTGCCGCGGTGCCGCTCGCAAAGTGCTGCCCCTGCGACTGCGAAACAACACAAGTACGGCCCTAAGTAAGGGACACCAGATGTCAGCGAGGTTTTCAGAGAAATAAAACTTACAGGTTTATTTAAAATCATTAAAGTTGCAGTATTATAAATACCATGAGAAATCTAGGCAGTTCTGTTCAGAAAAACAATCTCCCTTCACTTTGTGTGATGAAGAAGCAATCTCAAGATACAGGGTACTCCATAAAAAAGATGTGGAGCCACCTGATCACTAAGATGAAGCAAAGAACTACCAAATTCTGTGAAACAAATGCTTATCCTTCTTGTATGACAAGTAAAAATTGCAAGAAAGGATAATTAATTCTCCATCTTTAAGCTTTAGAACACTGGCCTAACATGCTTTTTGTTTAGACTGCTCTTTTATAGTGGTCAGTAACAAACATTTTAGAAAACACCAGTTATTTTTACATACTGGCAAAATATATATTTTTAGAAGTGAAGAATTTGGAGCAATTAATAATAACTCTTTCCAGCATGAATGAGTAATAAAGCTCAGCAATTGATGTACAGGTCTACACATACTCACTGATATAATTTCTACTAACCTTTCTATAATGCACTTTGCATGCAGTATTGCACAGTCTTATTTCAAATATTTATTTCTGGCTTAATATTTTGGCAAATTAATATTCATATACTGCAAGTCAGAAGGAGCAATATTGTGACCTACCTAGGTATGTAGAAATTTTGTCATTAGCTTCTGTGGATGCAGAATTTCATGTTAGTAGAAGCCTTATTGTACTGGTTTAATGGGCTTAGGTTAAAATTAAGAGGGTTTTAGCTAGGAAAATTGAGACAGCCTTTAACAGTATTTCAAGTGACCTGTCAAAGGTTTATAAAGAACCTTAGATATTTTTAAGGTAGAAACTAAGTTTAAAAATAAAATTTGAAATGGTTATGTAGTTACCAATTCCAAGACTAAACAATTTGTCTGAGTCCCCAGTACCATTAGGAACAGCAAGCTGAAGGAAAATCAAGGAAAAACACCAAGTATTTGAAATTTCTGTGATTTGTATTATAGGAGCTGCTGCTAAGACAGTCTCCTTGGTGAAGTTAAATTTCCTCCTTCAGTCAGTTCATCCTTTTGAAAAGCACTATTCTTTCTCTCACTTAGATTACCCAGACTGCTTATGCTCAGGGCTTATCTGTAATGAGCTAATACATTTTGTCAAAAACTGCTAAGAGACATGTTAACAAGATGTTGCCTTCAGCATGGACCAGAATGCTTGTACTTAAACATGTTATCTGGACAGCCTTGATCCCTCAGTCTCTTGGAATTTTACATCTGTAATGTACGGATGGTTATGTATGTCTTCAAGGAGAAAATGCTTTCAGGTGCACAGAGGAAAACCAGTTTATTAATAAGAGACACAATCTGTGTTTGCTGCTTTCTTTGTGTCTGCCTGATAGTCTGAGGCTGAAAATTGTAGATACCAGCATACAAACGAGCACTGTGTACCTCTTTCTTATCTTAGCATTCCTAAAGACATTTTTAATTGAAAGAAGCATTTATTCTGCCAGGTGTGTGAACATGGGTGTAGCATTGCCACATGCTGAGGCAGCCTCCTGAGGGCTGTTAGAAGCTTAGTATGACACACTGGAATGTGTCTTTAAACTGAGTTACTGAGTTAGTGCTTTTATGACTACAGCTAGCTGAAACATGCAATCTTTAAAACTCAGGCCCTGCCAAAGCTTGGAGTTGCTAGGTGTACATTGTTCAGACTCATTTCTCTAAGGTACTGAGTGCTAAGCTGAACCCAACCTGCACTGCACTTATCTGAGGGCACGGCTGGTAGGCTCAGGCCTTGAGATTTCTGCATGCCATGCTCTGGCAAAGGGGGCTTGTCCCAGAATGGCCCTAAGGTTTACAGCATGGTTGTGGGGTGCTGAGATGGCAGCTGCAGGAAAAATGGTTTATTGCAAAGGTTTGTAGGTCCTTTGTCCTTACCTGCACACCTCAATGAGAGTAGCCCAAGAGTGGTAGGCCTGTGTGTGTGTGTGTGTATGTGTGTGTGTGTGTGTGTGTGTGTGTGTGTGTGTGTTACAGAAACCTTCCTCTTTTCACAGAATCACAGAATCACAGAAATTCAAGGCTGGAAGAGACCTTTAAGATCATCAAGTCCAACCCATGTTCTAACACCTCAACTAGATCATGGCAGCAAGTGCCACATCCAGTCTTTTTTTGAACTCTTCGAGGGATGATGACTCCACCACCTCACTGGGTAGATGATTCCAGTATCTGACCACTCCTTCTGTAAAATACTTCCTTCTTAATTCTAACTTGCATCTCCCTTGACGCAGCTTGAGACTGTGTCCTCTTGTTCTGTCTGTTGTCGCCCGGAGAAAGAGACCGACCCCCAGCTCACCACAGCCACCCTTCAGGAAGTTGTAGAGAGTGATAAGGTCACCCCTGAGTCTCCTTTTCTCCAGGCTGAACAACCCCAGCTCCCTCAGTCGTTCTTCATATGGCTTGTGTTCCAAGCCCCTCACCAGCCTCATTGCCCTCCTCTGGACACGCTCAAGCATCTCAACATCCCTCCTAAAGTGAGGGGCCCAGAACTGGACACAATACTCCAGGTGAGGCCTCACCAGTGCTGAGTACAGGGGAGAATGACCTCTCTGCTCCTGCTGGCCACACCGTTCCTGATACTGGCCAGGATGCCATTGGCCCTCTTGGCCACCTGGGCACACTGCTGGCTCATATTCAATCGACTGTCAACCAGCACCCCCAGGTCCCTTTCCACCTGAGCACTGTCCAGCAGTCATGCAGAGCACTGTCTTGGGAAAGACTCAAACAAGATTGCCAGTGATGGTGCCTGCTTGTTGTTGCATGGAGATGGGCCCTCAGGGCCTGCAGTGGGTCATTCTGTGCAGAGAATCCCTGCTCCTAGTAGCACGCACAGCAAAACCCTTTCTGTGTGAGGTGAATGAGATGAGCAGGTGATAATGGGTATGAGTCTGATACAGCATGTATGCAAGATAGTGCTTTCTAGTGATCGTGATGCATCACTACCAGGCCAAGTTTTCGGGTCTTTTGAGGCAGCTGAATCGTGCTGGTAACATGATCTCCAGAGATACAGCCCTTGTGAAAGCACTGGGTAAGCACATGCTGCATGAGCAGGCTTTCAAAGGAGTATTGATGAAGCTGTTTTGAGTATCTAAGGGATGTAAGGGAGGTAAAGTGAAAAGGTCTCTCTTTTATTAGACTAGGGTGTAGCTTGGAAAAAAAAGGGACATGGTCTTAGCCCAGGGAGATGGAGTCCTTAAAAACTTTCAGCCATCAGAGCAGTGGAAGGAGTATTTATTAAGACAAAAGAAAAAGTTATTTTCAGCATTCTTTAGTCTTTGCTTAGAAACTAACTGAATTAATAAAATCCAAAACTTTTTGTGTCCTAACTCCTTGTACACAAACATTAATTGTTTACAAATTTGTCCAACAACCAGCTCACAAGCTTGAAAGGCAACTCATTACCAGGATAAAAAATTCTTCAAATTTCTTTCCCATCCACCTGAATTATATTCATAATCAGTTTGTAATGAAGTTCAAATCCCACCCTTTAGATCACTACAGAAGCCTAAAGTGGAAGAGCTGAGATAAAATTATTCAAATCTGGCATGATTATCTTCTGATTATTCTTCCTCAGAACAGCTCACCCACTGACTTAATGAGTTTTTGATTTTAAAAAGAGCAATGAATTATAGAAATAATTAATTTGTCAACAAGGACTAGTTTATCTGATATTCTAATTTGCAGTATTCTGTTAGCATTCTTCAAAGTGAACAAAACTGTTCTGATTTTTTGAACATCTATATGAATCAATAATGAAATGTCATATTTTTAAAAGCAGCATAACATGTGTTTGATGCTATCTGCAAAGCTGGAATGATTTAGTGAGAAAACAAGTGTGCACTGTTTTGTTTTGGGGTTTTCAAGTTTTGGGCTTTTGTTTGGTAACTTTCAAGATGCCCAACCTCTATTATTATGTTAGTGGGCTGGACTTCCTGTTTGTATGTTGGACTTCCTTGCAGACTCTTTCTCAGTCATGCTGGAAATCACTGATTCATGTGCAGGTCTATATGATAAATAATAGGAATTAAAATATTAAGTAACTATGAGTTTGCTATTTTTTTTAAAATATGATATAAACTTATGTAGTATATCTGTAACAGCAATGATGTACTCCCTGAAATAATTTCCTCCTTCCTTGTTTCCATCCTTCTACAGAATCTAAGAGGTGAATTTAACACTGGGGCTCAGAACTTGGGACAAAAGGGATTCTGCTTCTACATCTTCAGAACTGGCTAATCTTACATTTGCTTTCAATGCTTTCAATTCCTGCCTGTGGTCTCAGGCAGAAATAAGTCATTTTTAAGGATTTTTTCCATTGACTGGGAGCAGGCAATCCCTGAGAAAGTTAGTGTAGCTCTATCCAAAGGCATGGATGAGTGCTGGAAGAAAAGCAGAAATCTTTTCTTACTCCCGCTAGCTTGAATAATCAGAAAAGAGCTATCTGTGTTAATGGGAAAAAAATTAACCAATCACTTTTACTTTGAAGCAGAGAGATGGTGGTGAAAGAGGTAGTGGAGGTCAAAAATTCACCTGAAATTATGTTTGCGAAATATGGTAATATAAATTGTTTTGCCCTCTTCGTAATAAAAAATGACGTGTCAACAAGATGGGCAAGTCTCACCAGAAATTACTGCTGTGAATTGTCATACCTGCTAGGAATAAAATGGTTTTTAAAATGGTTTTGCTTCTTTAGCAAGAAATGCAGGTGAGAGAGAAACATCTCTCTCATCCCCATACATTTCCTGTAAAATGCTAGGGCAGAAGACAGTAACCACCCAAAGAGATAAGCAATCTGTTTCAGAGCAAAACAATGTCTTATTGAGGACTACACATAAAATATTTCAGCTTGAGTTTGAAGTGATAGACTTCTCAGTAATTCCAAATAGCCCAACACCATTCTAGATGTGCATAATTCCCAGTTGTATTCTCCATGTAAGACCCAAAATATTTAAAGTTTTGTAGGGATACAAAGAGTCATCAAGTTCTTTATGCTCTTGACTGTAAGTGAGAATTAAATGCTGGCAGTTCTACCTTTGAAATCTCCAGTTCATTACTTTTGACCATAGAATAGAGATTTTGATTATAAAGAATTGGCTTTGGTTTTGAAGTAAGACAGTAATTTAAAAAAATCTTTATAAAATTGTTGGAATAAATAAATCACTTCAAAAGCTTTTAGCCAGGCCAGATGTCCAAGGCTGTTGTTAGATAGGATTCCTTATCGCTATTTTGTAAGCAGTAAAAAATGGGCATTTTCACACAACAAGCAAGCTTTAGATGACCTGTTGCTGGGATTTTGTGTGCATGTAAAAGTGCGTAGGGTGGAAACACTTTGACTGAATCAAAGGCTCTTTAGGATCTGAGCCTAGGCCTATAAAAAGCATGGTTTGGTTTCTGGAAATGTATTCTTCCTTCACTCAAACTTTTTTGCTGAGGGGATTGGGTGCAGAGAGAGTCAGAGATTTCGGACTTTTTATTCTGGAAATCAAAACTGAATCAATACAACTCTGAAAACTCAGGATAAGTAAGCTCTTCCAAAGCACAGAACTATATCTGAGTTACACACATGGACTCAGGTCTGGGCTCTAGCACAGAGCCCTTATATGACCTTAGCAAATGACCTAATCACCATGCTGTGGTGACTTAGTCTCAGTGTCTAGGTTCAGTGTTTGTAAAATGAAAATAACAGTACTGTCTTTGTCTTGTCTGTTCATATTGAAAATTCTTTAGTGCAGGAATCATCTCAGTGTGTTTAGTGAGGCTCCTGGCATTCAGCTCTAGGTGCTATTTTAATAAGAGTACATAATTGCTCCTAGTTTTATCCCTAACCTTTTTGGAACAGAGTTTGATTTAGAAAATCCTTTCTTTTAACCCTGTCCTCACCTTGGGAGATTCAAGAACCAAAGGAGACCTCAGTCTAAGTTATGCTTGCTTCACAATACAAGACAAATAACTTGCCTTTGGTAACCCTGCATGAGCTGGCATTCAGCTCCCTTACAGGCTGAAATCCACCAAATGATCCTGCTTAGTTTGATCCTGCCAGCTTTGAAGCCAGCATATTGCATTGGCTTATCTTCCAGAGACTGGATTTATAGAGTTTGTAGCTAACAATAAATTTTATTAACTGCCTCCATGGAGAAAGCCAGAATATCTCTGCAGTAATAAAGATGGAACAGAATTACAGAGCATGGGAAGCACTGAAGACACTTCTGCATCCTGAAAGACAGCATTAGAAAGAAGATGGAGGACTTCCCAGTGATAGCCTATTTTACATATTATTGGAGTTCACTACAAATGCCATTAAATATGTGTGAATAGATGTTGTCTTTTTAGACTAAGGGGGAGAATGAGAACTACTTGTCCCTAGTGAGGCCACATCTGGAGTGCTGTGTTCAGCTCTGGTCTCCTCAGGACAAGAAAGACAAGGAAGAACTGAAGGGGATTGATTCAGCAGAGGTGATCAAGATTATGAGTCTGGAGCATTTATTTTATAAGAAGAGACTGAAAGAGCTGGGTCTGTTCAGTCCAGAGAACAGAAGACTGAGAGAGACTCTCATTAATGCTTATAAATATCTCAAAGGAAGGTGTCAAGAGGATGGTGCCAGGCTCTTTTCAGTGGTGCCCAGTGGCATGACAAGGAACAATGGCCATAAACTAAAAACACAAGTTCCACCTCAGCATGAGGAAGAACTTTACATTGCAGGATAGCAGAGCACTGGAACAGGTTTCCTAGGGAGGCTGTGGAGCCATTCAAAATCTACTTGGATATGTTCCTGTGTCACCTGCTCTGGGTGACCCTGCTTTGGCAGGAGGCTTGGACTGAATGATCTCCAGAGGTCCCTTCCACCCTCAATGGTTCTGTGATTCTGTGAGAGCAAGTGCTAAACTGACCACAGAATTTTGATATACATGTGTCTTGTTAAAAATGTGACACATCAAAGATGTTTTGCTGTTAAGAGGCATGAAATATTTTCAATTCTTAAATGAGAAGACCAAATGCTTAACATCTGCAGCATCTTTTTTTGCAGCTGACCTGAGACATTGGCTCTGTTGAAGGCCATGTCAAAATTCCCAGTTACGACACCAAGCAGTTGAGCTAGCTTTCCTAGCTAGCACTAGGTAGCAGCTAAAATGACTAACAGCCAGCAAGGAAAGCAATGGAATTCCATGACATGTCTAATGAATCCTACCCCTTTGCACTCTCTGCAAGGCAAACATGCAGCTGCATTTTGCAGTGGCTGCAAAAGTAGTTTGCTGATAGCTGATTATTAGACGGTTACAAGAACAAGACTCTGTATTAATAAGGAGGAAGGAAAGAAATGTTGTCAGAGGAGAGGTGCATGTCTTGCACATTTTATCAATGCAAACCAAAAAAAGTGTTAGGACTATGATTCAGTTTTCCTACTGCATCATGTCTGTTAAATATTGGTTCCTGGAGCCGCTGTAAATTGTTGGACTTATGTAGGCAAGCCTAAATATTTACTCAAATTATTTTGTCCAAGTATGAAACCCAGAATTGTTCCCTTTTCACGTAAAATCCTCTTTGTGATTGAGATCCCCAAAGTGCACAGAGAAAACAAAGTCTTAAATGAGGGTTTTTGAATTAACTGTTGTTCATTTTTCTTACCAACTGTTCCTTCTTTAATTGTCCTCCTGATAGAATGAGCTGATAGAATGAGCAAAACAGGGGTGTAAATCAGCCATTTTGAAGCAATTTTCTGTTTGACACTAACTAGATGGAGACTCAATAAACATGCACAAGTGCACTCTAAAGAAGACTATTTCTGAATCTAATCCAATTTGCACGGTGTTTATACATGCCATGACATTAAATATCAAAAGCCCTTAATAGCACATGATGCTCATTGTAACCATCTTCCTGGTTAAAACCTCTTTTTCTAAGATTGAGGTAACTTAGTGAAATAACACACTGTGAAATTACAATGGAAGAAATGTCCATGCATGCAGGGATGGGGTGGGTTGGATGGGACTGAATAAGTGTGATGCTTCCTGGGGCTAAATGCCAAGACCCTGCTTAGCCCTTCCTGAAAAAAAACCCTGGGAGGTTACACAGAAAGAAATGTCCATTCATTCTTGGCAGCTTCTCAGGTTTCTCTTTTAAACAAACTTTAATTTTGACACTGTCTGGAGGTTTAGCCAATAAACCCCCGGGCTCAGCACAGATATTGTTAGTGAGTTGGGGATTCCATATGTGGGGCTGATGCTCTTGTTCTCAGCTTCCACTGTGAAAAATCTTGACAAATTACAGGGGCCATGTAATTTTCCCCATGAAGGAAAAACTTGGTGATAGGCACCGTGTTCGATCTCTGCCTGATTTCAACATACCCATAAAAATAAAGTGTGGCCCAACAAAACCTGTCCTTTTCTTCTCTGCTACATTCAGTTTGTCCTCCTTTCTTGCTAATTATCTCTGAGCCTGGGAGCATCTACAGGTGAAATGAGAAAAATAGGGGTTAAAGCAAGCATTTTGAAGAAATTTTCCATTTTAAACTGACTAGATGGAGGCCTAATTAAGCGTGCAGTAGTCCACTCTAAGGAAAGCTGGTGATGATCCTCCTCTTAGTTCACTGTATTTCCTATACATGCAGTTGCAACCTAGTCTACAAAACAGCCTGTAAGCTAACTCATCTTCCTGAAGTAAAGCCCTTTGAGAACACTGTATCTAGTCTAAGTTAATCACTGTCTTTAGAGACCAGTTTAAACACCCATCAAATGCCTGGATCAAAGTAACACCAGAGAGTTCCCAAGTGCCACTTCCTAAATGTAACTGCTCTCCTGCAACTGTGTTCTTCACATTGTTTTACTAGTTCTTGGATTCAAAAACTATGCCAAGGGCTTGGCAAATATTTTAAATTCCTCTTACAATGAGGAAGAAAGCCAGGAGATTATATGTGAACTTGGGAATCTCCCATGCTAGCACGAAAGTTCACTGTAACAAATCAGCCTCTACTCAGCTTTGTAAAGGCTGGGTGATGAGCAGCAGGGAGGGAAAGGTTAAATTTGAATTTTGAAGTAGTCTCCCACACTGAGATCACACGTGTTTGTCTAGCAGGTGGCATGTGCCTATCAGTGCATTTGCTATGCCAGTGCAGCACCCTGCACCTTGTTTTCTGTGAGCTGCTGCTCCCCAGCCTGCACATGGGGCTGCACCACCATTCGCTCTGTTCAGTCCCACAGGAGGTGTGGTGAGGCTTCACTGATGGCAGACCTGAGGGTTGATGTTTGCATTATCAGTACAAAGTGTTCCCTGTGAAAACCACTGCAAATTGAGCCTGCTTTTTTTCATATAGACAATATGGGCAGGTGAAGGAGGTTGTGTTTCATTGCGTGCTCCTTGGAACTGGCAGTACCTCAGAATAGGCAGTACCTCAGAACTGGCAGTAGCTCAGAACTGGCTGTTGCAGCAGCACTTTCTCACTATTAATTGTGAAGAGCTTTCTTACATTTGTAACTGTAACACTTGTAAGAAAGAAAATTTCCAGTCATGTTCTTCCCTAAGCAAGGTTGTTTTATCTGTTTCCTCTGGGTTCTGTTATCTCCAGACATCTGGACAAGTTCTTTCAGACGCAGGTAGGAGGGCAGAGCTAGCTTTGGTCTTTTCTTCCACTTGGGCTATCAATGGTGCCTTGTCCTTTTTTAAGGATGGGCTTCAGAGGATGGTCATTTACTACTGGAGAGCTGTATCCATTCATCTCAGTGTCTGCCTGTAATGGGATGTAGTTAGGCTGGCCATCCTTCCTGGCTGGCTGGCTGGAGGTTTGTACGGGACTGTGCTTAAGGTAGAGCATGTCCAGGGAGGCTTTGTTTACTGGTTAAATATTCTGCATGGCGCACCTTCCACTAACTAATGTCTGCAGGTTATTCCATGGTTGAGAATGCCCTCCCTTCACCTGATATCCCTTAAACTTGTCTTTTTAGACCTCCCATTCCCCATATCTCATTTCCACTGCATCTTCTAGGTCCACCACGAAGTTAGTAAGTCAAGCCAATGTGTTTCACTTTTACCACTCCAGTGCTGGTATATAATTGCATAGTACACTCAAGAAATTATTTTAGCTTACCCTTAATGCTCTTTCTCTCTGTCTTGATGCAGTCAGGGTTCTGCTTGTATCTGTTTAAAGGAGACTGTATTTTGTAACTTCTATGGCTTTGGTAGCCACTGTTGTATGTCAGGGGAGATAACAAAGCTAGGTAGCAGGCGTATTGCAGCTACTGCCTGTTCATGAGAACTCTGTGTTTCTCTTTCTTGGGCTTGTCCTGGCAGTCATACCTTGTTGTCTCTCAAGAGACGGTGTTAAGTGTGGTCACTTTTCACTGAGATCAGTTCTTAGGAATTATTTGTTCCAGAATGCTTTCACTTTTTCCCAAGATAAGTGGGTACCTTAAGGGGAAAAATGGGTTTTAATTAATTTCCTAAATTACATTAATCCAAATTCCTATCTGGATAATAAAATGTTAATAGTACAGAGAAAATAATTCAAACAGCTCAGAAACCGAAACATAATTGTTTATGAACATGGAGTGTTTATTGCTGTCAAAATTAATCATTTTTCAACTTCCAGCTGTTAAAATCCTTCTGGCAGGTCTCCAAGCAATTCTCCTTCAGTTACTTTTCCCTCAATTAAATATTAGCACTGTTCTCAGGTTCTTGTTACATAAGCAGTGATTTCAAATTGCACTTCTCTGTTCCTTTAACCATAAACTGTCAGAAAGTATTCTGCTGCAAGGTTTTTTCTCATCTCAGATTTTACTTGATTTTTATACCAATGAAGGAGGAACGTTAACTTCCTTTGAGCCTAGGCCTTAGTGGCAAAGTTTAAATGCAGACTAGTTGGATATTATCTTTGAGGCTGGATGCTGCAGGTAGTTGAGGTAAATGGAAACTGAGTGCACTTGGATTCACTAGAACCTTTAGTACTTCAGTAGAAGAGGATGCTCAGAGCTGCAATGGACATAGAGGGTTTCCCTGGATGCATCTCAGTCTCACAGATAATATCAAAGACATAATAGCTAAAATGTAGGCACTGTCAGTTGCATCACAGTTAGATTGTTTGGAACCTCCATACAAAAGCTACAGTATAGAAATTATTGGATCTGGGATTGATATGTGAGCTGTAGTTTGGTTTTATGTACTGGCATCTATCTGTAGCCACTCTGGGACACTAGGGATGCAGACAATTTCTTTGGGAATATAGGGTGGGAGAAAAGCCATGTCAGAGTCCTGGTGGTGTGTATTCAGACACAGCCCAAGCAGTCAAGATTTCAAGATTTTTCCTGTGTGAAAATAGAGTATTTTTTGTCTGTGTTCTGTACCTAGAGTCGGGGATCTGTGGCAGAATGATTTTTCATGTCTGAGCCTTGAGTGCATATGTAAGGCCAGTTAGTAGTCTACCAGACTTGAAAACATTATTGAAATACAGTGAAAAAGAACAATGCAAGTATGAACAATACTGTTTACTTGGCTTGCCACCTAGCAACACTTTTTTTTCAAGTGCAGTTTTGGAGTGTATATTTAAAGGGGAATATACTTCACGATACAAAGTAAAGTGACTCTTGTAAAATCTGCTTCTGGCTCTGCAAACATGTGCCCATACCTCAAAAAGCAGCCATAGTTTTGTCTGAAACAAGTATTCTCACTTAAAAAAATATGTATTAATTTAGTATCTTTTTGAGAAGCAGCAAAGCATGATATTATTTTGACAAATAAAAGCATCTATGTTTTGCATAGTGCATATTTGTGTGACATCCCAATTCAGGCAAGCTAAATGATTACACAGGATACTAAAATATAGCTTCACTGCACAGTTGGAAGGTTTCATTAAATGTCTGATTCTGAGTGGAGTGGCACAAACTAAGAGTGTCAGGATCCAGATCCAGCTGAACTGTTACAGTGACCTCCATGTGTCCAGCCAAGTTCATGCTATATACAGCTTCTAAATTTCCTGGGAGCAATATTTTTTAATGCCAACAGGAGGGTTTTTCTTTTTTTCATCTGTTGTTCCTTCATCAGTCCTTTTGTTAACACATTGCTGCATCTGGGGTGTACCTCCTGTGTCAGTGATTGCATTTGTGTGTGATGTCAGGCCTGTCCGGAGGAATTACGGATGTAAAGTGGATGGAAGTCATGGGCTGAGCAGTCCATGTGCATATTTTTGATTGCTAGCTGTGCCTTTTCCTTTCTAGACCATCGCCTTCAATTTGTGCTTCCCTCTTACCTTTTCTTGACTGCCTCTTTCCCAAAAGAGCAGTAGCAGGGAAGTGAAAAATTGAGAGTGGAAGCAAAGAGAGTTGAAACAAATTGCAAACCTGGGCCAGCCATACCCTGTGATAAGTACACCATTTATTTTCATGAAACTTACGACACTCAACACTTGTGAGACCTCTGCTGTTGTGTTGAAACTGCTTCCCAGCGTTTGTGAGCTATTCATTTTGGAGAGCATATATAGGCAATGCACAAGCCTTTCACCCTTAGGAAAACAATTGCTTCACCTCTAAATTCAGCAAAAGGCAATGCAAAGCTGTCTTGAAGATGGTGGGAGGAAGCAGACTGAATATAATGAGAAGTTTCAAAACATTACCTTAACAATAGTATCAGATATAATATCATCTCAGAATCTCAGAAACACCATATTTTCCTGCAGAAATAACCTTTGATAGAGGAATTAATCACCACAAAAACTAATTGACCTTTCAGGGTAAGAAACCTCTCTGTGGGCAGTGCAGGAATTTAAGTGCTTATTTCCAGGCTGAAGCAACTGTATAGGCACATGCAATTGTGAACAAATATAATCCCATCAGGTGCTTGAGTGTGTGTATTTGTATATAAAAATTTTTCAATGGCTGGATGCATTCAGTTGTAATTAAAAAAAAAGAAAGAAGCAGAAACAATTTACTTTGAACTGATATAATTTCTGACACCATAATTTCTTTTTAAATTTGCTTTATTGATTTAATGGGAGGTAATAAGTAATGGATTTAAACTTAGCAAAAAATAATTAATCCTGGACTGAAATAGGAATATGCTCATTTGTCTGAACATGATACCTTCATGCCTACTTTTTCTTAAAAATAACCCTGAAACAAAACAACTACTGATTTTCCTAGCAACAATTTTGTGTCACACTTCATTACAGAAAGTAGAAAAATAAGCTTATTTGTGTTGATTTGATTTGATTTGATTTGATTTGATTTGATTTTCAGCTATAGTGTAGACAGTTCCTGTAAGAGCTGAGGTTTCAAAAAGAAAATCCTCTTGTTGCAGACATAGAAGTGGAGCATCATTTGCTAGATGGAACAACAGAAGACTTCAAAAAGCAAAATTTTGCTGATACAGCCTGCAAAATTGCAGTTTGTTGACATGTGTAATATAGGCAGCCACATGGCTGTAAAGAGGACCAGAAAGACATCGGTGACATGCAAGAACTTCACAGTGTGTGACTAAATGTTGCAGGAAAGAGGGCTCTAAAATACGCCACACAGTGTGAGGTGGGAGTTCTTACTTCCTTGTCTTCTGTTATTCTTGATTTCCAATGGGGAAGGATGAGAAGTGTGCTCAAACTACTTTTCTCCCAGGTTCCTCTTTGCCATGGAGTTTGCCTGGTGCAGAATAAACTTGCTGTCAGCAAGGGTAAAAAACCAAGCAGGTCTGTACCCACTACAAAATATTTTTGTCTGCAGACCAAGGGGTTTTGTGAGGTGAGAAATTGCTGCAATGCTGCCTCCTCAAGCATTCTGGCTCAGTGCTGCTCTTTCAGGGTGCTGGGAACAGTGGGGTGACACCAGACACAATCATGTGAGATTGATCGTGAACACAATTGCTGTGTGGGGAAGCTGCAGGAAAAGGAGATCCTAAGGAGGTTTCTGAAAAATGCCAGATATTTCATAAAAGCATGAAGAAATCCTTGAACCTTGTGATCATATATTGTTCTCCCTCCCTCCCTACTGCTTTTGGGAAAGAAGAGCGTGTTTTCTAAGGCAAGGAGATTGCTCCTGCAGCTGCACTGTGCTTATTTTCAGTTAGACTCCTGCATGACCAAAAGAGCTGCATGCCATGAAGGTGCCCCTGAAGTGCTTTCCACAAGCAGCCCAGGCACCACACAAGAATCAATGGGCAGTCCTAGACCTGCTTCCCAAGGCTGTGGTGGCAAAGTGCTCTTCAGGACCTTTCCATCATGGAGAATGTCTCTCCAGGCCTGCTGGGGCAGGGGTCTTTCCCTCTGTACTGCATGATCACAGTCCACAGGGAGGATGTACACAGTCGGCTGCTCTTATAGAGTACCTTAGAGCTATACTAGGAAAAGAAAGTAAAAATGACAGGAGATAAAGAGAGTACATGGAGCCAGGAGAGCACAAGGAGAGGACGGATTAGGAAGTAAACTGTCATGCAGCATATAGTGGAAATAGGAAACTACATAAAGTAGGAGAAGTATTAGTGAAAAGAGGCATCTAATCCCCCCATGCCATTAAAGTGCTTTAAAAATGGCATGTTTCAGCTCCCAAGATGGCTAATAAATTGCCGTCATTACAGCAGTACACACGTGCCTCTGCTTTAGCAACTTGCACTTATGTCTGGCCATAAAAATTCAGTGTTGCTTGGCAGAAAATTGTCCCCATGAATGTTAGATCAGCATGCGGGCAGAGCTGATGTGTTTTGGAAAGACAAGGATAGCTGTAGTGCTATTAGTGTCTCAAAAATTAATCTCAGATGTAATAAAGGAAACATAGTTGCACTTTATTCTTGATTTATGTTGTGGGAAGAATTTGGTGGCATTTGTGATTTAGGCCACAGAGAAAAAGAGGTTGATTCCCATTACAGCCTGTGTCAGATCAGAGCCTGTGTCACTGGAGTTGGATCTTGCCCTGCCTATTTATGTCACTTGAAATTCCTTAAATTGCTTTCTTACCATCTCTAGTAAACAGCCATCTCAGCACAGGGCTAGTCACACGGGTATGCCTGGCCTCTGGGTTTCCTCAGCAAACAAAACATTCTTTTTGCTGCATTCCTCCTAGCAGCAAATGCACCAATGTGCTGGGGGGGAAGCCTATTGACCCACTGGGTACAATAAAGGCCCAGCGTTTAGGTTGGCATGCATTTGATTATTTTCTCTTATTAATTTCTCTATGGATTTTCTCCTCTTCCTTTTTTTCCTCTTAAGGTTAATGCAGAGGTTTAACCAGATGGAGCTCTACTGAAGTCTGTGGAGGTGCATCTGAGAAATTCAGACATTGCCAGGACATGACAGATTAATGTGTGTATTTGGCCAGGATCTCCTTCTCAGTGACCTGCTCTTGTGTATCCCAGACATGTCGCAGCATCCTATTGTCTCCACTTTTCTGCCCCAGCTATTGCAGTAAGTGTGAATGCTGCTGGCGGTGTTACAATGACAGCAAGTATTGCATTTCCACTCAACTTTTCAGTGTCCCTGCAGCCAGATCACCTGTGACAACACTGCAAAGTCCCTTCAGACTCCACTGATGTATGTGTTGAAGCAACAGACATTATTGTTTCCAACTTAAAGACATTCTTATTTTGCATTACTGCAGCGTCTGTGTTTTTATGGAAATAGGCATGTCATTAAGTGGAAGGCTGCTTAGGCCACAGATGCATGTTCAAGTTTGGCAAGTCAGTCTGCAAACATGTGATGACACTGCTTTTGAAAGTCATTTAGTCCCAACACTGCCAACTAACACCCCAGTCAATAGGAACAACATTTCCCACGCTTTCAGGCATCTCCCTTTTGATGCTTGGCTTGCTGGTGCTTTGCACATTCAGATGTACTCTCTGCCCATTTGTACACACAAGCTGAAATGTATTTTTCTCCTGTTTTATCTTTTGGGAGATGTCAGCTGGCAGCTCTGGAGCCCAGCCTGGTTACCTTGTGTGGGTGGTACCACAGTCTAAGACAACCTGATGATTCTAGTTGAAACCAAAAGTTCTTTAAAGTGATCCTGATTCTGAAAACTAAGCATATTCTTCAATTGCTTTTAAGAGAAATTATACCTCAATATGATCCAACTTTACCAAATGCAGGTTGTTTTATAGACAGACAGCAGGCAATGGATACTCTTCCCACTTGGAGTGAGTGTACCTATAGGATGCCCATATTATGGCACCTAGGCAGCAAGCTCAGGGTGGATAATCCCATTGCATAGGAAATAGTTTGCACTCCTTTATAGTCCCCAACGTTGTGTGAAGGGAAAACTGAGAGATATTGCTGTGTGGGCTGTAGTGAATATATGTGTCCCTTGAGAGACTTTCTGCCTCACTCAGAGGCTCTTTTCTGAGACAAAGGTGGCAGGTCCTTAAAGTCCACTGTAAGGCTAACCCTTCCTAGGAGACACAACCTTTTTGTTCACTGCAGACTGGACTGTAAATGGATGAAATTACTCTAGTGTAACTGAAAAGAGCTGATGCAGGCTTTTTCCAGAGTCCTGGCTTGGGACTGAAATAGGAAAAAATCTCATGAGACAAAAATCCAGAACAAAATAGCATATAAAAATGCTTTTGACAGGAGACCAAGATATTCTCAGTAGTCCTGGCCCCTTACAGCCAAAAAAGGAATGCTGTGTTACCTTCAGCTGATGTAACATTGTTGAACTGTTGCTTTACTGAGATTATTTATGTCTGGGGTTATGAAAGACTAGCATACACTTACCCAAGGTAGAACTTCATTGTGTGCTAAGCTTTTTTGCAGGAAGGATCTTAGGTATCTCAATGACCAAACATGAAAGTGACAGATGAAGTCCCATTCTGCACACATGAGATATTGCCAAAGAGAAAAATAACATTTAAACAAGTGGTTTACAGCAAGCAGAATAAGTTCTTTTTCACACGGTGCCTAATTACATTATGGCATTGGTTATTACATGGATTACAAGCACTGGATACTGAGGTCATGCTGGTTTACATGGAACATAATGTGAATACTCACCTAGCCTCATTCCTGCTCATGTTCCAGGAAATGGCACCTAGTGCCACAGGTAGCATGCAAAGTTATAGGAAGATGTCCCAGTACCAGACTTGTGATAAGGTTACAAATCAATCAGTAAAATCTCTGTAGCTTAGAGATGAGATGGAGCTCTACTGTAGGGTCTTGCCTCATATGCGAGCTGGAACATCCCTTCTACTCGCTATACTCAGGGAGATTTTATTCCAAATCTTGTTATATAGCCCACTGTCTGAACCTCCTCTGAATTTGAATATAATCCTAAAGGTAAACAAAATCATGAGGACCCAATTTTTCAAGAAATTCAGCTGACATCTAGCTATCGAGTGCTGTCCACACTGTAAAAACAGTTAGTAGGTATTAATCCTTTGACTAATGAAGGTATGTACTGTGGAAAGGAATTTTTGCATACCTCCTAAGGTTTTTTTTGGCAAGTGAGGAAAAATTGTGTTTAATAAGCTTATCTGTAAGCCTTTAATGTGCCACTCCTGACAAATACCATCATGTCACCATTTATTTAGTGACTTCTGTGTTGAAGACTGTCCCAAAATGAGATTCAGTAGGCAACATGCTGTAGTTATATTCTCAACAAAAAAGATAATTTGTATAACTGTATAATTCCAGTCTGATAGTCCAATCCTCAGAGGTGATCAAGTATTTACCATTGAACTAGAGAGTCAGTGAAGGTTAGACAGGAGAGTAGAAGGGTAAATCTTCCCACTGTACAACCCAGGAGATTCAATCAGGAGAGAATGGAGAAACAGCATGGCTCCAAGAGCATGTCAATCTCAGTTGTAAAATCTCTTTAGTAGATAGAAAGCCTCATTTTCAAGTGTGACTAATCAGTTTTGTGCCAGTGCAAATCTCTTGGCTTCATGAGAAACTCTTTTTATGGATTCAAGTTAAATTTTTCAGGCTGAACAATTTTTGTTGGTTTCTTTTGCCCCCTGCTCTCTGCACTCAAGAAGTAGGGGAAGTATTGATCGCCCTTTCTTTTCAACAGACAGCAGTCAACATGCTTGTCTATGATGCAGGAACCTGGAATTCAAATCTCTCTGTTGCCCTCATTTCAGAGGGTGCCCTCAATCCTGAAGCTGTAGGATCTTTCCTCAGGCTTCTCCTGTTTCACTCCCAGTCTCCTCTGTGCATGCTTTTCCACTCTGCAGAACATATTTCTCAAAGTTAAGATAGAATTCCATATACTGCTTCTAAAAGGAACACCCAGTTTATCATGAGATTATAGTAAATTTATTTCCACTTGTTTTCTGAGTATTTAGGTATTTTATAGCAAAATGGAACATCAGTAGGATAAATTCAGAGCAATTCTGTAGATGCATCATGTCACCTTCCCTTCTGAATACCATATAAAATAATATTCAGGGAACATACAGAAGTTAACTCCCTGCCCTCTGGGTTAGTGATTAATTAGAGAAACTTGTTCTACCTCATTGGTTTAGTAGATGGGGCCTAAGACTCTCACTTGATTTTCATTTTTATTGCTTTTTCCTAAATGCGTGGAGTAGGATCTGTTTTGTTGTTACACTTTTTATTCATCAAACTAACCCTTAAATATTTAAATTCCACTGGGACTGATCTGAAACGTCTTTTGGATTTAACTATCAATAATCTCATTGATTTATTTAAACCTGTAAGAAATTCTGGCATGTTATTCACCCACTCACTAATACTTTGGTTTTGATACAGTAAAATGATAACCCATATCACCAGCAAGCCTCTTTATTAATATAATTTCCCATAAAATTTACCATTGTAACTTTTTGACAAAGTTTAGCATTTATGTTTCATGATGTATAGATTTTCATTCTGTTTCAGGTAATAGGCAGAACTTCTAATGGTTCCTTTTAGCTCAGTAAGTAAAAGGGAGCTCTGCATAACACTACTCAGTTCAGCGTTATTTCATACTTTTCAGTAGAAAAAATTTTGCTGCACCAAAATCTACATGCATGTTAATGCTTTTTGTCTGCTGCATGTTGGCTGCATTCCTTGCTTTCCCCCAAAGGGGTGAAGTTAATGTGTTTGCTCCCATCCAAGCAGCCATAAATGCGTATTCTCCCAGGTCTTTTTATGATATGGTTCTCACTCCACTGCATGTTGCCAGTTGCCAGAATAGGATCTTGCTGCACCCACAGCTGCTACCAGACTCTCATTCAATGCCTGCACCCAGCCCAAAGGCTGCAACCATTACTCTCAAGAGCAGCGCTCCTGTATTTTCTCATGGTCTCATCACTTTGACAGTAACAGGAGTATTGCTGCCTCCCTAGGGAAGCTCACTGAGCAGCTGTAGCTCTGACACAATTCTCTGCCAGGCTCCTGAGTGTCATTGGCTACTGTGTGCATCTCATACCTTAATCCAGGTTTCTGTATTGGCTTCCTTATTGCTTTCCAGAGCATCTTGTTGTTGCGGGGCAACTTGTTAATCAGACTGACTTAGCTGAGTACAGATGAAATTAGTGTTTCTGCTGTTCTTGTGGCCACTGCTGTTGCAATTGTTTTATTCTACATGTTCTAGAACTGCTGGTTCAACCCATATTTTTAAAGATTAATTTTCATGTAAAAGCACCAAAATCTCAATCTGTGAAGAAAATGTGCCTGCAATAGTAACCATCATTTAAACTTTAGTTAAACTATAGGGTGATAAGATCCTCAAATCACTGAGGTACTACTGTTAGAAACAGGGATCTTTTTCTCGTATTGGATATTTTCACCCTGTTTATCTCCAAATCTAAATTCTTGTCAATTGATGGCAGGATGTTCTTAGGGAAAAGTCCCATTTTTGCCATGTGTTTTTCTCAGGAGGTCATTGTGCCCTAGAGCTCAGATTTGTATCAATTTCATTCCCATTTTAAGACCATGACAAACTACTGGAATAACAGGGATTACAGAAGTTAAATATTTGCAGAAGAATGGCTTCAAGACACAGTCACTAACAGCAGTGTCTGTCATTGCAGGGTGCTGCAGTTGTTAAGTGTGTTAAGAGTTCAGATTCACACCAGAATATCACAACACAATGGACACAGCACTGGAGTCACAAGCACAAAGGGATGCTGTCCCTGGCAAGCTACAGTGCCGAGGACCTGGTCGCATGAAGATAAGCCTGGCACCCATCACCACAGCTAAGCCAAGTAGAACAAAGTCCGGCTTTGACAAATCAGCATTTCATACATACAAACCAACTTTGACTTCTACTTCTACTAGCACGCAAAATAGGCATTAATTCTACCAGCAATTGCAAATCACTCTGTTCACATATTTCAGAATCTGTATTAGGTCAAGCACTGAGTTAGGCACCCTGGTTCTGTTTTCCCTCTCTTCATATTTCTTGTCCCCACCTGAAGAACAACAGCCTCACTGATTCAGCAGATTCCCTGGGAGTAATGTCATATGCCAGTTGTTAAATGGGCTGACATCTACATAAGAGCATCTTGTATTAATATGGGGAAAAGCATTATTGCTGGAAATCAGGCCTAAAGTGCCATTTATGAAACAGTTTGGTTTTCAGCCTCTGTATGTTTTCTGCATAGCTCCATCACTCCTGCTCTGGTCTGCTTTCATCTCACTAGTGGCTTTCCCTCCTGACATTAGGAGTATCCAACTCAAGAGAAATAGGGTCCTTGAGCTTTTCAGACTGCCCACTCCTAGCAGAAGCATGTGCTGGCAATGACTCAAACACAGCAGATTGAGCCAGCCTCAGTGAATACTGGTATTGTTATTTTTGACAAAATTTTCATAGCTGTCTGAAAAAGAAAAGTTGAAGTTGAAATGTTGATTTCAACTTTATCCAGTTAAGTTAATTTCAACTTTAATTGTTTTCAACAAAAGCTGCTAAGGAGAGTGTATTGGCTCAGCACTTGGGAGCATGTACAAGGCTTTGACAAGCAGTGCATGTTCCTTTGCAATCTCTTGGTCTTTTTGGTGTTTTTCTTTTCCCCCTCAGATATTGCTTGACAAAAAACAGACATCACACAATAAAGAGGTACAGTCAGAGGACACAGCGAGAGCCAGGAACTTCCTGCCCATACTCTGGCACTAATCCCCTCTCTGGTGTTGGCTCGTCCTTTTGGTTCAACATAAGGAACTTCTCTAATAGGGCTGCACAATGGGAATAAATAGGCTTGGATAGTGGAGGTGGTGTTCCTGCTTGCAGAACCAGGGTGCAGGCACCAGCCTGAGTGTGGCCATGAGGAAGGCTGCACTTTCAAACCCCTAGGGCAGGGTGGGTAGCACCTCCTCACCATGTGCTGTGGGGTATGGTCCCCAAAGTTCACTTTTGGTTTTGGTGGATTGCTGGGGCTTTGCAGAAAATGTATAGATCAGTTTGTGTGTAGGATGCGCCATGTGGGAAATACCAGTCCTTGTAATCCCCACTGGCTTACTCCATCTGCCATCCATGAAGAACTTCTCTGGAGGGAATGCGTGGTTCAGTTTGAATGTGTGACATAGAAGTCCTCAACTCTAAATGTGTGATGGCATCCTCATGGCAGCCTTTAGCTAGTGTATTGAAGCTTGAATGGTCAAAGAACAGGACTCTGAACTTCTCAAAACAGATTGGAAAAGACATTCATAGCAAGAAAAGCGAGGAAAGGTAGGTTGGCAAAGTGCTATGGGAAATGAGAATTGCTATTACAGTTGCCCTTTAAGGCAATGACTATTTTACAACTGCCTCCCCTGTGACCTTCTGCTAAGTTTTAGTACAATATTTATGTTCTCAAACTATTAAAACTTGAACTAACCTTCATTAGGAGATGCTTTATGCTGTTTCTCTCATAGGATTTTGCTTTCCCATGAGCATCACATGAATTTTGCGTGAAATCTGAAAAGAAAGTGAATGGTTCTGCCTTCTTTTGAAACTGGAGGAGTAGAGGCCAAACCCTTTTATTCCCCTTGGCAAGTCAAAATATAAAACCTATGGCAGGAAGCTCACTTGGCCTAGTTTTCAAACCTCTGATGAAATACACACTACAATTACATAATTCATCTAACTCCCTTCACCTGATTTTTAGTCCTCATCACCTCTTCTCAAAGGAAAGCAAGCACTGAAGAAGTAAAGATTAATAATAGGAAAAACATGGCTCTGGATAGAGAACATGCTTGACATATTGCATCAGTTCTAGCTGGAGAAGCAAAATTTGATGGCTTGACACACAGCATCCGTAAAACCCCCTTGTAGCTACCTCCCTAGTAATGACCGTTTTTATTAGCATGCAGGGATGTTTCTTCTTGTATCCTCTGTGTCATCCCATTCTCAGCCAGCGATTGAAGCAAATGCTTCTATCAAAAAAATAGCCTTTAAATTAAACACACACGTAAGCTATTGCAAAACTTTCAGTGCATACTGCCTTGCAAGATCCATCCTCTAGCTGCTCTGTTTTTCTTCACATTACTGGTCTTGTGTGGGCAGCTGGAAAACTAAACAGCTCTGCATGTGATTCACTGACAGTGTGATTTGCCTGAGTGACTGATTAAAAATAATAAACCTTTTCCTTTCAAACATCACCCTTGTCCTTTCAATGCAACAAGAAACTAAGCTGACATCCTTGACTTTACCTCATACTGAGGTTTTAATAAGGCTGGAGATGTGTGAGTATCAGATTACTTCCTGGTGAGAACCAAATAGCTATTTCCTGAGGGCGCTTGACCTACTTCCAACCAGAGAAAGTAATGTGGTTTTCAGATGACAAAACTAAGTCTTATCCTTTATGTATTAACAGTTCTGTTACAGACAGGTCTCATCCTCTTTTACCCAGTTACACTAATTACTTCATATTCAAAGAACTTCTTGGAATGACTGCGATAATTATTGACAAAGATGTTTTTATTTAGAAATCAGTGTTCTTTGAAGCCACTGAGCCCTTTTTTTTTTGAATGAAAATATTTGCAACATAGAACAAACAGCTAAAGTTGGAACTTCTTTATTTATTAAGGTCAGTGCTTTATCCTAGCTGCCCTGAAACTGTTTTACACCTAGGAGCCTATTTTCCTTAGGCTATTGACCAGTTCAGTATTAACATCACTGAGATGCATATGACTCAATGTGAGGAAGGCAGAAGTTATCTCCAGAGAGAGTGCTGCCTCCCAGCTCGCACCCCAGGTCTGCCACACACCACATCTGATGCTGGGAAATTATAAGAAACTAAAAGTATTTAATATCAGCTGTGCTCCCAGTGATCTTGCTGCACTAGTTTGTCTTGCTCTGTGGCATGCATGTCTCAAATGGTATTCAGCAGACAGAGTAACAGAGTCCATGAATAAACAAAAGTTCTTACTGAGGGTGCATCCCTGTGGTAAGCCCTCAAAAAGTGTCTCAGCTTATCTGGGATTCTGTTATGTTTCAATCAGCAGCTGCATTCTGCTTGACTCTGTGGGATTTGCACAGGTGTTTAACAGCACAGCCTTGGCATGTCTAGAGAGCATTCTTCCCCATGCAGGGAATCAACAGAGCAACAGTGCACTTGCTGTAATACTTGGTGTCCCTCTTTTCACAGCACCTGCTTGAGTGGAGGTGGTGGACTATCTCCTTCCTTCATCCCAGGGACAGGATCCACTTCACTCCACACTGGCTATGGAGGGACTCCTCCACTCAAGGGCTGAAGCTCTGACTGCCTTGTGTAGACTGTGTATCAGGTTCCACATTATTAATTTTACATGATGTATTGTTGGGGGGAACAATATGCTGCAGTTTATCGATTGTTGCTACAAGTTCCTCCAGTCAGTAAATATCACTTGGCTGTGGAAGGCATTTTAAGAGATTGGTTATGCAATGAGAACTGTGCTGATTTTGCACAGACTGGTTTTCAGTAGCAACGGGGGATGCAGAGGCAGCTTCTGTGAGAAGCTGCCAGAAGCTTCCACTATGTCTGGCAGAACCAATCCCTGGTGGCTCTGAGGATGGACATGCTGCTGGCCAAGCCTGGACCAGTTATAGATGTTGTTAATGTCTCTGTTTATGACATATTTAAGAAGAAAATCAAAACAAAGTGCACAGAGGTTTTTTTCTACCAAGAGAAGAGGAGGAGATGAGAATGTGTGAGGGAAACAACATGGAGACTCCAAGGTCAGTGCAGAAGGAGGGCAGGAGGTGCTCCAGGCACTGGAGCTGAGATTCCTCTGCAGGCCATGGTGCAGACCATGGTGAAGCAGCTGTGCCTGCAGCCCATGGGGATCCATGGGGGATGCAGAGATTCACCAGCTGCCCGTGCTGGAGCAGGTAGATGCCTGGAGGAGGCTGTGGTCCAGGGGGAGACTCTATGGAGAGAGGGGCCCTGCTCCCAGCCTGGAGCAGCCTGTCCTTGGAGGACTGCATCCCACGGAAGAGTGACCACTGCAGCACTTTGGGAGGAATGCTGCTCGTGAGATTGGAACCATGCTGGGAAAGTTCACAGAGAGCTGTGTCCTGTGGGAGGGACCCCACGGCCTCAATGGGGAAGGATTTCTCCCCCTGGACAGTGGAGGAAAATCTCAGTGATGAACTGACCCAAAAACCCCCTCGCCCTGTCTCCCTATGCTGTTGTTTGGAAGCAGGGAGGGATTGAGGAAACAAAAGGTGTTTTTTAAGGGCTTTTTTTACTTGTCATTATCGTCCTCTGATTTTGTTAGTAACAAATTCTCTTTGGACGTTTAAGTTCAACCTGTTTTGCCCTTGCAGTGTTTCCTTCTGATCATTATCTCAACTCATGGCCCTTTGTTAGTATTTTTCTCTCTCCTCTGCCTGGCTGTGGCAGGGGAGGTTGAGCAGCAGCTTTTGTGGGTGCCTGGCATTAAAACAAAGCCAAACCATGACAGGAACAAAGTTTTGGGTTGTATGTCTATGAAATTTATTACCAAAAATGTTAGTTCAAACAGTTTCCTCCAGGTTTCTCTTTTCATGATGTAGCCTGAGATTTTGTGCTAGTTTCCTTTTCCAGACAACAATTTCTCAAGGCATTACCTCTTCCATTTGTTGTTCGGTCCAGCATCCTTTTAAGCAATGCACTACTTGCTCCTGGTTAGTGGTTAGACATGTTTATAAATGGAGAAGTTCACCCTAGGAAGCAGGAAGATTCATCATCTGCAGGGACAGTAAGCACTATACCATTCATCTTGGCATAACACTGGCAACAGAAGACGAAGTTTTGTTTCAGTTTTGTCATTTTCATGCATGACTTAAGTAGTGGGACTGATGTAGCTGATCATGTTGTGTGGCTAAATGCTTGCAAACAGCAGTCTTAATTCTTCCATAGCACTTCACAAAGTGTACACTCCAAGCATAGGGATTTGCTTGACTTTGACCAGCTTTGACATCAGTGATTTCTATGAAAACCATTTTTATGTTGGGGAAAATGCAAGGAAACATATTTGTGATATGAGATCTACTACTCTCACTCCAGCTCGCCTTCCAGCTCCCTCCTGACAGAGATCAACTTTTCTCACCTGGGTAGCTCCCCAGCATGGGCAGCACCTCTGGTGCCACAGGCCTGGCCTTACATCTTGTGTTAGCTCATTAGCTCAGGATTATGGGGAGACTCAGTAGGCAACAACTGTCCATCAGCAGAATTGTGTTGTCTTATATCCTGCTTTCTGCTGAGGAATGAATTAACACTAGTGTGTGCTTCTTTTTTCTGTGAACTGATCTAACACTTCCTTATAAGAAATACTATGCCTTGAGAGAAGACATAGGGGTGAAGGAAAGAGCCTGTGAAGGTGCTGGCTGTGCTAGTTGAAGCAAGGTAGGGAATATTTGTCTTTTTCTCTGAAGACAGTAGCTCTTCTGGCCTTGCTTCTGCCTTAGGTTTCAAGTTAAGATTAATACTTGGTTGCAGAAGCTTTTGTTCCTGCCCCCAGCAAAGTTTTACATTATCATTTAAATCAGTTTTCCCCACTGTATGATCCTCTTGGGAGTGCAGCCCAGCACCCCAGAAGATCAAATTTCACTGTAGAAAAATTCAAAAGTAAATGAAGCTCTGGCTTGAATTTCTAAAGACTAAGTGGATAGATAATGAAGGCAGTATTTCCAGCAAATAGTCTGGGCACGGGCACATAGCAGGATGTATCTGAGATCTGTCATACCACTCTCTGCATCACTACCTGGCCATCCACATTCTTTAGTCCACCCACAGTGGCCTAAAAAGTTCTTACTCCCTTGAATTTTGCCCATTTTTCTGCTTGCAAAATAACTATATAGAGGTCTAAAAGCATTTAATACTCAGAGTAAGTGTTTGTTACAGCTTCATTTTAGCTGTCCATAGGCATTTGGCCAAGGCTGTTTGGTGCATTACTTGTTGTTCACTGTCACTGTGGGATGATGGGCACCAAAGAAGCATGGTACCACTTTTGACAATGAGCTGTCTGCCTCTAAAACCAGCACCATGCAGTGGAAGTGCAAACATTTATAACCTGAGCTAACTCAGAAACCTTCCTGGAAATATTCTTGTGAACTAGATCTTGTTTGTCCAAACAGTGCAGAAAGCAAGCAGAGATTATAAAAACCATTAAAGCAAGCTTGTGGTAACACAGTCAGTTTGGATGCATGCTAATGAAAATGACTGTTTTACTTACAATTTTAACTCTAATTCACACTTTACCCACATTCAACAGAAGAGTAGTTATACATGTCTGTCAAACAAACATCTTTAAAACTTCCTTTATTTAGTTAAATAGACACTTTTGATACTTAGACATATGGTTTGTTGCTTTTGGCTAAATTCTTTGTGTACCCAAATTATTTTTTTCTGTAAGTTTGTGGAAATATACTGGCACATGCTGTGTACTTCACTGGAACATTACAGTTTTTCTACAGCTGTTGTAAGAAAATGAAGACATGTTTCTGATGGACAAGAGTGTTTGGAGTTTTGAGAGTATTTTTGTTAGTCTGTGGCTTTTGTCACTGGAGTGGCTCACAAAAAATCATATAGGACTGAAATCTCATTTTGTGCAATGAAATTTGTAATAAGAATTTTGCAGGGAAGTCAAAATAGTAGTAGGAATTTGTTTGAATTTTGTTATTGTTGCTGGGTTTTGTTTGTTTTGTTGGGCTTTTGGTGTTTTTTGTTTGTTTTTGGTTTGGTTTGGTTTTTGTAAGCTGATGGCTCCCTGTCTGAAACAGTCATTGTGCAAAGATTTGAGAATAGATGCTGATCTTTCAGTTCTTACATTTTTGTCATTGGATGAATGAATCTGAATAATGATAGAAACATTGAAATAACACTTGAAAAAAAAATAGGTTGCCTACAATGAAGTGATTATGAAGACCTTATCTACACCCAAGAAATTAAAATCCATCACAATCATGTATCAAGAGCTCTGAAGTAGTGTAGGTTTTTAGTGGGTAAAAGTTGTAGCAGGATTAGTGCTTTCTTGGGGTCTAATTCCAAGTTTATTACTCAAGAGGATGGAAAATAATGATTTAATTCCAAAAGTGATTCAGATGTGTTTTCACTGTTTCTCAGAGGGGCTGGCTGATGAACTCTGATTAACTGCAGCTGAAAAGGTGTAGGCTTGCTCTGTTGCAGTCCTAGCTTGGTTTGATCAGACAGAGGGGGGTGCAGGGAGAGAGCTATCCATGCCTGAGCTGGGGTCATTGGCCAGGGTGAGATAGGAGTTATTTCAGCTCTCTACTCTGGAATTATGTGGGATGCCAAACTTGCTTGGGTGAGAACTACTGCTTGGTCTTACAAATAACTACAGCATCCACTGTATTTCGTGAGAGATGGGCAGCAAAAGTTTGTAATTTGGACATCTCATCTAAAAGTTTAATCTGGCTTCTAAATCAGCTGTAGTAGCAGGTCTGTTGCATGGAGGATCCACATGATCGGGCAGAGGGAAGCAGAATGCCTGCTAAAGCTCAGGATTGACTAGGTAACCTCAATTGTGACCAATTTCACCAATTGTGAAAGCTGTGAAGCAAGTGAGAAGCTTCAACCTTCTAGTGAAGATGGGGTGCAAGTGTAAGTAGCTGAAAATCCAGCCAAAGGTGATAGACCAGCTGCAGGCATCCTGCAAACTATGGTCTGCTGAGGCTGTGAATTTCAGCTCAGAAAAATCCTTTTACATGGAGGCATGATTTCCCTTTTTTAATCACTTTTCCCTGGGCATGACAAAGTACTTGGAAACTGTAAAGAAAGACACTTTAGGAAATTTTTCTGTTTCAAGAAGATTACAGGGTATTTTTTAAACTAAATGGCAAGCTACTTGTTCTGCACTCTGCACACATGTGTTTTGCAGGATGAACCATACCTATTGTTTTGCTGGAAAAACAAGCAGTGAGACTATAGTTTATTTAATGTCAAGGGCACCTTCTGCATGAATGGGAAGTGGAGTGTTGGCTGCTCACCCCTGTGAGAGGTAATCCATGAAGTGACTCCATGTGGATGACATTGAAGTCCACCATGTGGATCAAGCCAATGTCTTTTCCTAAAAGCTACCTGCCTATTGGGCCAGGTATTGGAGAGAGTATGTGTGCTTACCCGGTTTACATGGGTTTCTCTTTCTGTTGATATTCTGTTCATTCCAAAGGTGAATGAAAATATTTGTTTTAGCTTCCAAGCACTGGGATAATGGTGTATCTGCACCTGTATCTGAGGTATCTGCAACTGATGAGACATGGGATGAGAGCTGAGGAGTGGCTGATGGGAAATGGCACAGGAAGAGCAAAGGTGGCTTCACTAGAATGAACCCAATTTACAGATGTATCTGTTGAGTTTCCGCTGTTCTCAGCAGCAGTGTTTCCCCAAGGAGAGAGCTCCACCTCTTTGGGGAATGCCTGGGGTTCAGGCAATCTGCATTCAGTTGACATTGAGCAGTACTTTCACACTGTCTGCTGGTCTTGCTCCCACCTGCTGCTCATGAGTTGCACTAATTTAGGTTGCTATTGTTACTCAGGAAAGTTTCTGCATCGACACTTAGAAACTGGGTGTCTGATGGTTTATTTGTGGGTGTAGCAGGGAGGATAAAATGCCCAGTAGCACCAGGAGAATGCACTGAGCTAAGATGTCTTGAAATATTTAAGTCCACCGTGTATGGAAAAGTGTATTTCGCCTGTCTGCTAGATACTTGCATTACACCAGGTAAAAAGTTCTGCAACAATTATTTTGATATTAAAAACAGCAATGGACACCACTGAGATAGAGAAAAATAGAGAAAACACAATAGAGGAAAAAGAAAACAATAGAGGAAAAAAATTCTACATTGCCCTCTTCAATGGAAATGCAAATGCTTTTATGGTGAGAGAGGTAGTGACAAATCTATGGGGTGACATCCACCTCTCCCATTCCCAACAATGAGAGTAAGTGTTGAGCTGTCTTATATCTTCAACTTTTCCTTCTCGGCCTTCTGTGCTGTAAACAGGAGTGTGACCTTTTCCTTCACACAGTTCATTGATTTCTATGCTTGATAATGAAGGTCTTTCCTCTCCCCTTAGACACCAAAATAAACTTTAATTCTAGTGAAGGTGGAAGGACTGCTAAGTGAGGGTTCGGCTGAACTCTAAGTGAGATCTTCTGGGACTTAATTATGCCTCAGGTCTTTTGTCCTTTCATCTCATTAAATCCCATTCCCCTCCTTGCCCTGACATTTCCTTCAAAAGGCAGTTCCCTTTTCCCAAGTGGCTTCTGTCTTTCCTAGGAAATAACTGCAGCTTGCCTGCCTCTCTGCCTCTTTTGCTTTTTATACAGGGAACGCCTTTTGCTGACATCAGCTTGATTTGCATGCTGTCAGAAAACCTTATCAGCATTGCCATGGATGACAGTAAAACAAACTGGTCAATTAGTCATGTACACCTCATTTTGATTCCTTTGATTAGTTATTAACACAAGTAAACAGAAACTCTCTTCAAACTTAGTACTTTGGGAAGTCAAAATGAAAATTCTGAAACTACTTTTGGGCAGATAAGGAGATCAATGGAAGGCATGTATTTCATCACAGTAATTAAATGAGTTTAAATACTGTACTAATCCCAAGACTGTTCAGGAAGTTCTTCTGGGGTTTTTTAATATCACAGGGTAAAAAAGCAGTCATTGAGAGAGAGTCTTTCCATCTCCAGAAAGTGAAACTGAAAGTGTTTCATCCGCTCATTTTCTCCACAGTGTTTTTATTACTTGCTCTGGTCTCACGCCATTCACTTACCTGCTGAAGCATTCTGTGCTAGGAGCAAAATTACTCTAGGTCAGCATCTTCTGACTGCACTGCTCAAGTGAACACTGCCTGAAGGGCCCTTGCTCTTGCAAGCAGAGGATAATGATTCTTGCTCTATTTCCAGCCTTGTTAAATCTCAAGTGATCTTTCTGAGCCACATCAGCTCCAATATTTAGGAGCTCTGTGTTTGATGCAAACTCAGAGCTCCAAAATATTGGAGGTGAGCCTGCATTTATTGATTACCTTCTGGACCTCCCATTAGACTTTGGTGCTCACAGCCTGGGGAGTTTTTTTCCTCATGCTCTTGAGATGGAAGAACTCCAGCAGCACATTTCCAAAATAACTTTTGTTCAACCATATTCTCTGCATGGTATTGCTGATCACAGGTATTACATAACCTCAAGTCAGGCTTTGAAAAGTCATGAGACTCACTTGAAAATCTTGACATTCCTTCTCATTTTAAAATATTCTAGGTCTCTATTTGTCTTTTAGAAAATCAGTTGTCTTTCATGGTAACATTTACCAGACTGTTTTTCTGCAACATTTTGTTGTAAAAAAAACCTGAAATTCTCCCCAAATCTCTTCAGGAACCTCTAAAAAAGGTCATACCCATGAGGAATGGCTTGGTGAGGAGGAAATAGAATGCAGTGCTTTATAGGTAATCCTCTTATGAAGTCGTTGCAAACCTGCATTTAAAACTATAGTATGTCATCCATTTTAAAGATACTAAAGAGGACAGTTGATGCCCATGGATACCATTCCAAGCTTAGCCCTTTTTACTAAACAAATGGGATCCATCTTCTTTCAGCTTTTAATAGTACTGAACAGCCCCATACCCCAAACCTGCTAAGTGCTCTGTAGTAGCTCTCCAGATGCTGCCACTTCACACATGTCATTGAATACTCTGTGTAGGAAGTGATGTCGGGAGCTCTCCAGTCTCCCTTCTGAAGTCACAGCAGACTGCAATGTTATATGAAGCTGCTCAGGGTGTCTTCCTGTCAAATTTGAAAACATCCAGGGATGGAGAATGGAGATGTCACGATGTCTCTGGACAGCCTTTCACAGTCCTTAATCACTGTCACAGAGAAAGTTTTTCTTATGATTAGTTCAAACTTTGTTTCCTGTAAACAGTGATCACTATCCATTGTCCTTTGACTGCCCATCTCTCAAAGAGGCAAGATTTGTGTTCATTAGAACTCTCTTCTCTATATTCTTGACTAGATGGCTGAAGAGAGTTATTAGAATTTTTTTATTTTCTCCCCACTTCCCTTATCCTCTCAAAGGTCATGTGCTGCAGCTCCTCACCATCTTACTGACCTCCCTCTAGACTCACTCCCAGAACTGAAGACTATGCCAGATGCACCCTCGCAAGTGCCAAGTAGAAGTGAATCATTTCCTCTGACCTACTTTTGATGCTTTTGCATTGCTACAAGAGCTTACTGCTGATTCAAGTTGATTCAAGTTCTTTCTTACTAGGGCCCCAAGATCCTTTTCTGCAGAGTCTCCAGCCTGCACCAACACATGGAGTTCACTTTCATGTGTAGCATTTTGCATTTCTTAGATCTAAGTCCATAGTAAGCCTTTTGGCCAATTCATACATTTTGAAAGGTGGTAGACCTTGCCCCTCCTGCATTTTGGCTCCTCATACAGTTTTCTCACATTTGCTGAAAATGGAAAATGCTGGTAGCAATCCTATTATTTCTTGCAAAGATACCAAATGTTTTGTGCCTTCTTGTTGCCTTATTGCAATGTATGGATCCCCAGACCTGCTACCATTGCCCTCCTCTGTAGAGCACAACAGCTGAGGAAAGAGATGATATCCGGAGCACTCTGTTGTACAAAGAAGCAACATCTTTCTCTTGGTCTCTTAGAATATTTTGTGATACCACCTTCCCTCCTCAAAAGTAGCTTGCATACCTCCTCTGTGCTGTTCAAGTGGCAAAGATTGAGCTTTAATGCCTGGCTTCGTCAACTTAGAAAGCATTCAAACAGCAGACAGTGATTTCACATTAAAGGATAGGCAGAGGAGGGCCACCTGCACACCTCTTTAGCAGCTGTAACAAAAATAATTTGGTTTGGTTAAGTATCTTTTTGCATTGAAAGGTTAGTGCAGAATCAAATGACCTTTCTTATGATTTTCTGTCACTGGAAAGTGTTCATTACAGATAGCTGTGAGAACTGCTAAAACTGCAAAACCAAAAAAGCCCTATACTTTTCATTAAGAGTCCACTGCTGACTCACATAGCATCTGCTTTGTTCTGTAGGTGGTAATAAGGGGTTGAAGAGCAGGTTCCTGGGAGGAGTGGACAAAAGAACTGATGTTTCTAACAGATACAGTTCCCTTTTTGCCCTAATTTTATCTCTGGAGCTGAATCTGTGCTGCTGTGCCTTAGATTGAAATTCTGTAGACCCCTCTGCTCAGGAGAAGTTCAGCATCATTCCAGCTTCATGTTCATATGGGTGGCTCCTCTCCCTTCAAACAGGAGTGCAGTCCAAATCAAAATTAGGCCTCAGAAAGGAGCAGCTTCAAATTATAGAGATGTTACATTTTGCATCATAATTATAAAGTACTCCCAGATAAGAAGACAGGTAACAGTCGATCACTAGCTCCTTTCCTTTTCCCCTTGAGTGGCAAAGTCAGCTGGTCAGGGAGAAAATACCTTTCAGAAGCAGATACCTTTCTACATTGAGATTTTTTAACTGAATTTTCAGCCTTTAGCTTTAAAGCCCAGGGGAATCTACCATGCAGGGGAAGCTATATCACAGTAAGGAGAGGAGTCATCCTACAAAACCAAATTATTGTTTTTAATCCCTTGGTTTTTCCTCATTGACACTTGACTATATCTTGCCCTTTACCCTATAGCTAGGAAGAAAGACAAGAAGTTGCTTGATTAACTGTTAGAATATTGCTCCTTGGCAACCCAGAGAGAGTTGATCATGCATGAGAATTGCTCCCACCATCCAGGATGTGATCAAAGGCAAACTGATTTAGTACCTGGTGTCCACAGCCCATCACTGTTTGCATTCATCTTCCACAAATACCATCACACAACAGCAGCTGCAAGAAAACCATTAGAAGAGCTAAACTGAAAAAATTATATAAAAAGTATGTTAGATATTCCTCTTTTCAATAAAGATTAGATTCCTTTTGCTTTCTCTAATAACTAAGCAGGACCATCTGTGGCTATACAAATGATCATGCTCTGCATTCTGACTGCTTCATACACCAAGTCTATGGTCCCATAGAGGAAGAAGTAGAGATAGGCTTGAAGACCATCAGTTCGGAATTCTAGTTACCCTAGTAGCAGCAAAGCTTCAGCTGGGGTAGTGCCTGCAAGAGATGCAGCAGGATAAGCAAGAACTGCTTGTTTCACACCAGTACAGTTGAGCAATGGGAATAGTAGGATGGTAGAGAACAATTCTACTGTTCCATGAAATATTTGTCATGCAGTTCAGGAGCAGCGTTAGGGGGACAATAAACTCTGGGTCTCCTGTGGGCTGGCACTGGGCAGAACTTGACTTTCCTGTACCCTCCAAGTCTCATCAGAGCTGAGATGAGGGAAGACAGACTGTTTCTCCATAGTATGATCAGGCATGTCTCTGACTAACAGAGGGACAAGCATTCAAGAAAGGAATGAAAGCACTACAAGAAGGGATGCAGTAAGGCAGACAGCTTATCTGCACAGTACAGTGCTCATAAAGCAGGATTACTGTGAAATAGGAGAATCCAAATGAGTCATCAAGCAGCCTGATAAAACATCAAGGCTAGCCCAGGTTCAAAAAGTTCCTTGCAGTGTTCTTTGATTCTCTGTAAATCCTTAGTATCTGGTCAGGAATAAAAAACAAAACCATAAAAAGAAGCTGAATTAAAAACAAAACCAAAAATAGAAGCTGAGCACATGGTCCCAAGAGCTACACAAATTATTTAAATAAGCCACAGTCCAAAGTGTTGTGCGTAGCAGGAGCCTGGGGATCTAGGTCTTTCTGTGCTAAGGATGTGGAGGAAGATGTCAAGGCACTTTCAACTAATTTTATTGTTCAGCTGGTGAGTTTTGAAGTGAGGAGTTACCTTGGGCTCCTTGCCATGGACTGACATGCTGCTTTTTCCCCCTCTGTCGTCTGGCAGGGTGGCTGTAGAAGCATTACAACATCAGTGCTGAAACAGAACCTGAGCAGAGTGAGGTGGTAGAGAGGGAAAGCAAAGAGGAGAGGAAAGGGATTTGGAAAGAAATAGAGAAGATGGAGAAATGGAAGAAGGTACAGAAAGGATATTTGAAATCGAGAGATTGAGAATCTTGAAAAACATAGAGACCTGAAAGAAGCAGGAAAAGGATAAGTCATAATTATAGAAATGAGAAAAAGGAAAATCTGGGGTACCTGTGAAAAGAAAAGAGGACAATAGGAGAAACAAGGTCAAAATAAGAGAAAAGAAAATGGAAGCCAACTGGAATACAGTGGGGGAAAATAGGTGGAGTGGAAAAGTATGGGAAGATGCAGAGAAAAGCACTGGTAGGAGAGTAAACTCTAGTTGGGTTGTGGCTGGGGATATTTGAGGGAAAAATGAAAAGAAAGAAGGTGGCACAGCAAAAATGCTAGGCTCTGGTTCTGGAGAGGACAAAAAATTACGTAGATGGCAAGAGAGCTGAAGAGAACATTGTGCAGGAAGGCATGAGGAAAGGGATAACAGGGGAAGAGACAGTAAAAAAAACCCATGAGAGATGGAATTAAAGAGTGAGAGGAGAGACTGGGAAGAGAAAAAACACCAGTTATGAGGTAAACACTTATCAGCTTTTGTCTTTTTCCACTGTCCTTGTAGTCTGTGCTTAGGCAGATCTCTAAGAATAGGATTCATATATTTTAGATTTTTAATGGTCTTTTCCAACACTATTTTCTTGTTCTCTCTTGTATGTTATGATGAGAACATACTGTGCCTCTGGTTGCTTCTGGGCTTATCTCTAAACTTTGTTTAGAAGAAGTCTAGATTTTTCAAGTCACAGAGGAATCTGTTCAATTAAGAAACCTAAATATATTTTCAACAAGAATACAGTCATTAGTACTTATTATTTAATTGCATTACTTAGGGTGTAGGAAATGCTGAATGTATTATCTCCACTCATGAGTGGTAATAAAATCTGCATGTGACTTAGGAAAACAATACAAACATTGGCTTTCTAATTTGTTCAGGGATTAAATCTGACATGTTAAACATAAAAGACTGAGGTTGGAATGTAATTTACTTGTATAAATACATCGCTTGAAATGTACTTTTCTATTGTACTGACAAAAGCCTAGGTGGAAATGAAGCTACTTTTTAGTTTCTGACAAGTTTACACTGGAAAAGACTAATCTGATCAAATTTGACACTCTTATAAAAAAGGAATTTAATTTAAGGCAAATAGTAAAATTGAAACTTAGCAGGGCTCCAGACAACAAGTAGCCAAGTGCTTAAGTCCAGGCTGTGACAATCAATCTTCCTGAGAAATGCCCAGTTCTAAGATGAAAGTTGCAAGTCTGTGGTAAAGTTCAAAGCAGAGTTATCAATTGTGCCACTACACCTGGTAGTAAATCCAGACACACTTCTGAAGACAGCCTGGCTGAGAAAGCCTACAGGGTAGAATCCAGTGAGATATACACCAAGATGAATCTGCAGAGAAAAGGCCCCAAATAATCCAGTCATTTGTGATTTCAAGAGAGTGTTTAAAACATTTTAGTTCTTAATATCTGATGGAGCCTATCCTTGTATTTTTTTTTGGATGAAAACATCCATAGACTTTATCTCCTGTGCAGGTAAAGATTGCTGCTAGTTCAAGAACCTGCTCTGTCCTACTGTTGCTTAGAGTAGGTGCCCTAGAATTGACTGCCTTGGGGAAATGTATCCCTGTGAGTACCTCATATCTAGTGAGATGATGTTATGACTGTAACTAATCATCTTCAAGTCAATGTTAAGAGGGCTTTTTAAATCACACGATAAATGAGATAGCAGTTCTCCCAAGATGGGTGAAGGTTTGATAAATGAAATTCTTTTTCACCATGAAAAAGAATTAGGGTACTAATTCTTTCTAAAAATACTTTAATAATTCTCTGATTCAGCTATGATTAGTTTCTATCTTCTTTGCATGCTAGGAAACTAGTGAGTCAGCTATTTAATATCAAATCAGACCAAATTCTGCTCAGAATTAATAGCTGGAGTCTTTTGGCAGCTTGCCCTCTGTATCTGATTGACTCTTTCCTTTTGCAAAAGTATTTTCAGACCTGCTATGGATGACAAGTGGATTGAATTATAAATCGAAGCCATGCTTCTGAATTGTCAGTAATCTAATCAAAGAGACAAAATGAGCAATAAAGATGACTTTTGATGAGTGAAGATACTGATTTTGAAATTTGCTCTGGTGGTATTTCAGATTACTTTTAACTGAAATATTTCCTGTTCTCTTGTGACTCAATGTGCTTTTGGATTTCTACATCCAGACATTTCCCTGGAAGCATGGGGAAGAGGCTTCCAGTTCTTCTTGCTGTCTAAAGCTGTCTCATCTTGTGAGAGCTTAATCTTTGACCAGTGTGTGAGCTACCACAGAATGGAAGATCAGTAAACATCCGCAACAAAACAGAGTGCTGGGAAGATTCAGACCCATTTCTGTGAAAGTCAGTGTCAAAACCTCTGTTCATCAATGACCCACCCAGCAAATGATGCTGGCTCATCAGTTGTGTGTACACACTTTCATCATATAACCAGCTAGAACTGTATAAACAAGAGAGCTGATTGCAAGGGATGAGTAAATACCATCTACAAATTCTTAATCCATTTGTTACTTAATTGCTAAATAAAATCAGGAGTGGTCAATTCAGTAGTGGTCAGTTGCTCAATGTCCACATTGGTGATGAGTAGTGTCCCTCAGGGGTCTGTGGTGGGACTGGTCTTCAATGTCTTCACCAGTGACACAGGCAGTGGTGCACTCTCAGCAAGTTTGCAAATAGACACCCAGCTATGATAGGGTCGGCACCCCTGAGAAGCAGGACTCACCTGGAAGGCCCTGGACAAGCTCAGGGATGGGACTTAGAGAGATTCAGCAAGGCCAAGTGCCAGCTTCACCTGGGTTGAAGTGACTCCAGTATCAACACAGGCTGGGGGATGAAAGCTACAGAAAGCAGCCCTGCCAAGAAATACTTGGAGATATTGGTGAATGGAAAGATAGGCATGACCCAGCAATGTACCCTTGCAGCCTAGAAACCAACTGCATGCTGGGCTGCATCTGAAAACGTGTGGTTAGCAGAGAGAGGTGGTTCTGCACCTGTACTCTGCACTGGTCTGACCATCTAGAGTGCTGCATCCAGCTCTGGAGTCCTCAGTACAGAAACACATGGATCTGTTTGAACAGGTCCAGAGGAGGGCTGCAAAAATGATCAAATGATCTGCCCTCTTCTTTGAGGGCAGACTGAGAGATCTGGACTTGTTTTGCCTGTAGTGATGGGATAAGGGTAATGGTTTTAAACTAAAGAGGGTAGATTCAGACTAGGTACAAGAAAAGAAGTTTTTTATGTTGATGGTGGTGAAACACTGGGACAAGTTGCCCAGAGAGGTGTTATGTTCCCCATCCCTGGAAACATTCAAGGTCAGATTGGACAAGGCTCGGAGAAACTTGGTATAGATCATTGCAGGGGCTTAGACTAGATGGCCTTTACTGGTCTCTTCCACCCAAGCTGTTCTGTGATTTTGTAAACTTTCTGATCTGTGAATATCTTTGCAGGTGTGCTCTTACTGGATCCTGCGCAGAGATCCTTATGGATCCTGATAGATGCTTTGTGTGACAGTAATGAGCAGTTTTGGTGATTGGAAAATATTTCCTATGGACATGCATACATCAAAGTTCCTAAGGTGTGAGAGTTTAAAAAGGCTATGTGGAGATGTTCCAGTCTCATATCCCCAGTGTAATTACACTCGTAATAAAAGAGACACGTTTTGTTCTCCTGCTCTTACAGTGGTGAAGCCTGGAGGAGAGCACAAAAGTCCTGCAGTTGCTTCACTCCATTAGGTGGATGTTCTTCTTTCAGCCCTTTCTTCACCTGAGCTCACCCACTCACAGAGACAACCCCCTGTTCTGGGTTTGCACTTGAGCATAGTTCAGTGGAAGGTAATGTCTCTTCTTTCATCCTTGGATAATCCAATGGCATTACCTGAGGCATTGTCTGGTTTTGTCCTTGAAGGGATTCCCAGAGGTTCACCAAAGTAGCTGTGAAAGAATCATTTAGCTTTCAGTCCCTCCCTCCAAACAGAACTGTTCTCTGCCTGCCCTCCAGGAGATCGCACAAAAATAAACTTGCTTGTTTGTGAGTCCTTTAGGTACTGCAAAACCATGTCAACAATTTCAAACTGTGGCATTTATTAGGATTTCCAGTGCGTGCTGAGCTGTTCTCAAGCCTGGATACCACACTTTGTGTAGATAGAGATGTTATGATCTTAGGCCTGACCACAACCAAATGCATATAGAGAAGTCTAGTCTAGTTTACAGAGATCTCTGCCAGTGAATTCAATGCTGATTTCCATGAATTTATGAAGAGTCATTTAGGCAAATTTCTGTCCAAGGGTGACATTTGTCCCTTGTAACAATATTGCATGTACTCAGTAACATTTTCTAGAACAGACCAAGATGCAGAAGCAGTGATAGTAAAGACAAAGCTCTTGATGGAGGTGCAGAGAACAAAAGACCAAACTGGCTGAGACAAGACCAACTGCTGAATCTGAGTTACTAATTCTATAAAGGAAACAATCTGATTAACGTTTCTTGGTGAGAAAAGCTTCATGAAGAAACAAATTGTGTCCCAAGGAGCTTTGAGTTGCATTTTTAGTAAAATGAGAAATAAAACTTCAAAGACGTGCAAGTGGCAATGATGTTTTCCCTCCTGTGTTGCGAAGTAACACTAGATCCTCTTCTTTGCTCCCCTCTGAGTGCTGTCTTCTCCAACAGCAAGGACAACTGTGCTACGCAGAATGAACTATCCTGGCCTTCACCAGATTCAAGAAACCTTCCTACAGACTCTGATAGTTGTTGTTTATACCAGGACCACAACTGAGACAAATAATAGACATTTTCAATTCTTAGAATTAGATAAAGGGATTAATTTACTTGCATTTGGCCTATGCTGTCCAAATACTCTTTGGACAAAAAGACTACTGTCTTTATCCTAAATGCTATTTTATCAACTGATTAATTTGCAATTCTTTTCTTTTTCCAAAATAGAGCCTCTCCTCTTGATATTGCTCACTTGGACAAGCAAATGAAGTTTAAACTTTGGTCAGTTTCAAAACTGTAGCAATACAAAGGGATATCAACAGGATGCTGGGTTTGCCTGAAATTAGAATCTGAGCCTCAGACAGTTAAAAATCACCAAATAAGAATTAATCCAAGTCAGGTTGTAGTTATTCACTGTTCCTATCACCTTGGCGTCACTCTCCCACGTAACAGCCAATTATTCAGTGAATATTGAGGTTGAAACACTTTTCAGCCCTTGGAAAGAATAATCCTGTCAGGTCAAGAGGATGTGCAGGGTTTAATATCTAGCTTCATGACCTGGACATTAATACATTAATACTATTTATCACAAGTTATGGCTCACATTCTTCATACATGTTTCTCCTTTTTTTTTTTTTTTTTTTTTTTTAAGGAGGGAGGTCGCTATGGTGCTACTTTACTGGTAAGAAAAGCAGTATATGTTAGCAAAATCATAACCAAAAGGAAGATAAATGCAAAAGTGAAAAGGTTCTGTTTTTATCTTTCAAACATAAAACAAATATTTTCATCAAAGAACAGGTGTTTGTGGCATTTCAGATGTCCTGTTATATCTATAACTGATTTTCCAATGTGACCCTTATGGTTAGTCATCTTAGAAGCATGTTTATAACGTAATCTAATTATTTTTCTTTTTCAAATAGGCCAAATATAATTCCACTGTCAAAGAAAAAAATTGTGTCTAAATTTAGCCCTATAGTGTGTTTTGATTTTTCTCGTCAGAACTTTTTATAAGTATTAAATAGGAGTGTCAAAAGAAATAGCACACTCAAGAATCCCATATGCATAAACACACGCTGTATGCATAAACACAAAGTACTTGCATGTCTTCAAATTATGTGTAATAGCATCCTGCACTGGAACAACAGCCGCCTTTCCTGTTTTCCTGGCAAACCTCCAGACTGCACCTTGTCAGCCAGCACTGAGCAAATGCTATGTCAAAGTGCCAGTTTTTGCAGGTACTGGCTTTGATGATTTGGCACTGCCCACTGTTAGGAGTGCTGCTACTCTATTCTCTCCATGGAAGAGGTGTACGTGTGTCTGTTCCTTCTGAAGCTTGACACTTGATAGTGCCAGTCTTTGGGCTGCCCTGTCCCTCCTGGTGACACTCTCACTGCTCTTTGCTGGCATGAACAATTCCATTGGCATTCCCTGGCTTTGAGTAACTAATATAGTCGGAGATCATAAGATTCCTGGAGTTCACAAGTTTGTCAAGGCTTGACTGGGCAAAATGTTATGATACAATTGCACACCACCTTAGAATAAGAGAGTGTTTGAAAAGCAGAATTTCTATCTATTTGATTTTCTCGATGTCACTGGATGCCTCTGCTGGCAAGCTGGGGAAGTGACTGAGCACCACTGACCTCCTGAATGCCTCCTCCCGGAGGTGACCTCCAGCTTCACCATGGGAGCTGTGTCCTCCACCTGTGCTGAGGAGCCTTCTGGTAATACATCTTTATTTTTTCTTCTTTGCTCAAGGACAGACAAAGGCTTTGCCTTTTTTTATTCCCGTTCTGATTCAAAATTCTCTCTGTTTACTTTCTTCAATGAAAACATAGATTGGAGCTTGCACAGGGTTTTTTTACCATAGAATTTCAAAAATTAAGCATTTGTCCTTTAAATAAATGTATTACATTTGTGTTGAAAAAGCCATCTGCTGGTCCAGTCCTTGAAAACTGTGATTATGTATTTGGTAACACATATCTTAAGAAAATAACTTAAAGACATAAGACAATGTGTATCATTAAAAATTGTTAACTGGATAGAATCATATCAAAGTGATGTCTGTAATTCACTTTCAAATTTCTGTAAAAGTCACAAAAATTGTTAACAATTGCTTTAGAAACCAGAGTGGTGTTTTCTTTGCACCAACTTTTTCAATTCTAAGGGCTCATCTCTCACATGAGTTCATCTTGTAAACTCCCTCCCGTTTTCCTGCTAATGTAAGAATCTTTCTCATTCACTTTATGTCAGAAGCAGTTTTTCTTTGCAGAACCCAGTCAGTTAAAGAGTAAGCAATAAGGATGCTAGAGAAAAAGACTGTAAGTCGAACCACAGGTCTTATCCTTTCTACAGAAGGTGACAAAAGATTAAATAGGGAATCATCTACTGCAATGACTCCTCACCAGGTGTCATAGCATGTAGTTTAGCATTTCCTTGAGACAGTGGGGAATACATATTTGACATGTGAACAAAAGCATGAGGCACTTATAATATTTCATTGCAAAGGTATCAGAAAATAATGGAAAACTTTCACAAAAGGGTTATTGCTGTTTTCCCTGACAATCCCTTTCTCCAGGGCATAGACTGATAATGTGAGTTTTCAAGCAGCCCTTTGGTTTTGAGGAAAGCAGAAAGATGACAACTTTGTTTTAGTGGTGCACACACACTGAAATCAGTGCTATGGTTCTCAAAGAGTTTTGAAATGAGGCTTGCAGAGTTGGCCTTGTGTCTGTTCCCAGTGACCATCTCAGTCGCACACCTAGTGTCCCTGATGTTACACAATTAGATATGCAAAAGTGTCATTTGCAGAGAACTACAAAGATGACTCCACCTAGAATAAAGATTTTGAACCCACACCCATCTAAGCCTCTTTATGGTGTTAATTTTCAACTGTTTGACCAAGCAACCAAACCACATGCCAAGTAAATTTCCATGGTGGCAGGCTATAGAACTTTGTGAAGGAAGCATGTCAGAAATGTGGATGTACTGATTTTTGTTTGTACTGGCATAGCATGTTCACTTCAGGTGGCAATCACTGCTCCATGATTTCAAGCATGTACAAACGATGTCATCTGCTTGACTCCTTGGAACTTGGCAGGCTCAGCTTTTGTTTGTGTCATATTATCTGTTTAATTATAGCACTTAGCAATTTCTTAAGCACATCCAAAATGAAAAAAAAAAAAAGAATTTCATATGACAACAAAGCCTGTGGGCAGGAAGAGGAGAAGGGGGCTCATTCTTATAACGCTCATGAGAGCTATTTGAAATGAATGATTGACAAAGTAAATTAATCTAATGGTGGCTGCAGTTGCTCTCCAGTTGGTTTTTACAAGAAATAGTACTTAGCAAAGCTGTCTTGGGCACTTTCAGAACACAAGCGTTTGGAAATATGGTCCTCTGCTGAAAGACTTTGTTTCTCAGACCTGCTGCAGTATTGATAAGAGGACTTTTGAGAACTAGGGGTGTTTCACTGCTCATTTGTAGAGGATGTAAAATTGAAAGGTAACCCTTTGGTCAAATGACAGTCATTAGGCAATCTCATTGTTGCATTATACCCAGAAAGCTTTTGTTTTCACTTAGAATGCAACAAACCAAATCTCAAAGCTGCAAAGCCAATGCAAAATAAAACTGATGACTTCTGATCATCCCTCTGGTAGTTTCTAGACCCTTACTGCTGAAGCAAGTCTAAAGAACATTTCTCTGAAAAATAAATGTAGTTTTCTCAGTTGCTTTGACTTGCATTGTTCAATGATTTTAAAGGCCTTGGGTTAGTGATAAAATAAATTTGCATCTTTTCTTATTTATTTTGTCTGATATATCTGTTTGTAAACTATTGTGTTCAGTTAATATTGAATATTAACTGAATATTTCAATAGGAACACATTATTGGGCTCAGTACTGAGGTTGTACAATGTCACAGTAACTTTTGAAACCTGTTATGATCAGTTTGTGGCTCTAGCTCAGTGATGTCGTTCTGCTCCTGATTTACCTGGATCTGAGAGAGAGTATGAACAAGTTGTGAAAAATCATCTTTTAAAGTGAAATAAGAAAACATTTGGGGGATGGAGCTCAGAAATGCTAAATGCTGTTCCTCTTTAAGTATCTAGAAAACAGATGACTAACAAAGGTAAAATAGCAGTAAGAAAAGTTAGTCCTGGTATTTCCCGAAGCACCAGCACTGTTTACCTGCCATCTGCTCTGTCTTACATTTCTGTAGCTAGAAATGTAGGCTTGTATCCTTGATTTTAGTGGTCCTCACATCTGTATCCTTTCTTACCTACTAAGCTGTACCAGCTAAAGCAAAAAAAATATGTTTGGCAAATTGTCCTACCCCTGGAAATAGGAAACATCCAATGCTTAGGAAAAAAATAAGGCATGGAGCAGACACTGATGAATGCAGCCCTTTTTGCATTTATCCAAATTTAGTACAATCTGTGGTTTAGGGACTCCCTGAGTCATAGGGTCACCACATGGTAGGTGTATGCTAGCTTCTGACTGATTTTTTGCATAAAAATATCTGATTACATTTTGAAAGCATTTTTCATTTTGGTCTCCTGTGGCAATGAGACCCACAGCTCATTAATGACTGGAGTATTGCATCCAGCTCTGGGGTCCTCAATATGGGAAAACCAGATCGGATAGAGCAGGTCCAGAGGAGGAATGATGAAAGGGCTGGACACCCACCTGTCCTATTGATGCCTGAAATTTCTCTTTCATATTTTTTAGATTCTATACTGCCTTAGAAAGTGACTCAGAACTCCATATAAAGTGTTAGCAAGTTCTCTTCACAGGGCAGTTAGACAAACAATGCTTTTCCAGCCTGGGAACCAAGAACACTGTTGTAGCTTCAGGCCCAAAAAGGCACAAACAACAGCAAACTGGGGAGAGCAGTCTGGGAGGATGGGACTTCCCAAGCTGGAGCTGTAATTGGACAATTAACCCCAATATGTTCATTGGACTAAAACTTATAAAAGTGTGAAAACTCGTGACCAGTTGTCCATCTTGGGTCCATCTTGGGCAGAGCCCCAGCTGGGATCTTGTGCTGCCCAAGGTGTATCCCTTGAAGGCTTTTTAATAAATACCTACTTTATTCCTTTAACTCTGCCTAGCCTCTGTTCCAGGTCAGCCTCTTAAGGCATCACTATAAAGAAAGGCTGAGAAGGTTGAGGTTATTCAGTCTGGAGAAGGCTCCAGAGAGATCCTGTTGAGGCCTTTCAGTACTTAAATATTTCAGTACTTAATTGATTTCATATAAGAGATGGGGACAGACTTTTTAGTAGGGCTTGTTGCAACAGGACAAGGGGCAATGGTTTTAAGCTAAATCAGGGTAGATTCAGAATAAATATAAGGAAGAAATATTTTACGATGAGACTGATGAAACAATGGAACAGGTTGCCCAGAGAGGTGGTAAATCCTCCAAACTGTTCTATCACTCAGCAGCAGCTCCCAAACCACTTGCAGCTGGCTGTAGACTGAGAGAATGGGATTGGGTGGACTAGATTACTAATTTGGAGTCATGCTGTAGATGAAAGATTAGCATATTGACAGACTTCTGAATTACATCCATCTGGTTATTTAAGTCAGTAATTGTGTGGGTATGAGAACAGGTCCAGACTGGCTGCTTGTGGATGTGAGGTGAAGAGGGCAAGTTTCTGTTGTTTTCAAAGTGGGCCAGGGCCCCAGCACAGTATATCTAAGGGAGTCTGAGGCTCTGTTTGTGAGTATTATAGAGAGATATCAAATTCCCTTTTTACTTCAAAGATATAAGTTGAGACCAGTGGGAATTAAATATTTTGACAAACGTTGTTTGGAATGTGTTTTGTTTGTGTAGATAAAGTGTGGTAATCTATAAATATATTATCAGATTAGTTCACTTTATTTTGCAATCCTGGTGACAAGCTTTCTTCCCTTTGTGTTAATTTCCATGGTAAAACAACTTTGGTACTCATTGCAAGACTGCTATTTGACCAACAATGGTAAGGTCAAGTATTGTTCAGGAAACAGCTTCTGAGTTAGTTTCCCTTCCGGTGTCTGTCAGTCATAGTAATTCTTTACTATGAATTAATGCCTAATAATCTCTTTAAATTAAGAACCTCCTCTTTAAATGAGCAGTGACTGAATCTACTCCACACCCCATACCCTCTGGGAAAAAGAGTGAGAGAAGAAGCACTGGCAGAGTAGATAATAGAGCTCTGTATATTGTAAAGAAGTTATTGCCGTTCTTTATTACCAGCGCATTATCCAATTGAAGTACCCTTTGCAAAACAGTTTATTCAACTGTGCTCACATAAAGCATTTGTTTAGCTAAAATGTCATATCTTCTCTATTGCCACTTTTGCACTAATGCAATAGGGAGGCTCATCCAATAACCTTGAGCCACTCTCTTCCTGTTTCTTCACATAAAATATTTATACTCTGTAAATATAGTGACTCTTAATTGATCTTTCAGCATATATTATTATAATATACTGTAACCATTATCCTTAATTTATTTATTCCTGATATTATAGTGGAAATATTTTTATCACCCATAATTCAATAACTAAAAAGTACATTATACTAACACTTGGGCTTTATTTTCCATTTTTATTGATTTGACACACCTAAAGTTTACACAAAAACCTGTGATGAAAAATTATGGTGTTTGAAATTTGAGTAGTTGGTCATCTTGGGATTGAAAAGTGTCCTAACGTCATGAAAACAGACAATGGATTTCAACATCCTTTGAAAATATGTTCTAAGATTTATCTAAATTTGTTTTCTTCCACATGCCAGTGCCTTGGTGTGAACCTAGTTCTTAGTGGGTGGAAGGACATGAATGGAAAGTTCAATTAAGTAAGTTTTTCCCACAAAACAATTCACATCTTATCCATTTTTGTATAAACTTCATCCTGGTACATTGGCTTCCTTACCTTTATATGGCTGATCCTGATTAGAAAATATTTCTGTCTCGTGGTAGATCCAAATTTCACACTGTGTGGATGACTATATACTGTGTTTTATTTAGTGATTATATACTGTGTTTTATTTAGCAGTGATATGTGAAACCTGAAGTCAGCCTTTGTTCTGAATATGAGAAATAGCCTCTAAAAGAGACGTATTCAAGGTAATTCAGATTCATAATTTTTTCAAATTTTTTTGGTTTAGCCCCAGCTGTTTCCTGATCCCCATACAGCCATTTGCTCACTCCCCACTGGTGGGATGGGGAAGAGAATTGGAAAGGTAAAAGTGAAAAAACTTCTGGGTTGAGATAAAGACGGTGTAATAGGGAAAGCAAAAGCCATGCACATAAGCCAAGCAAAACAAGAAATTCATTCAGTGCCTCCCATGGGTAGGCAGGTGTTCAGCCATCTCCAGGAGACCAGGGCCCCATCATACACAGCAGTTACCGGGAAAAACAAAGACCATCATTTGAAGCATTCCCTTTTTCCTTCTCCTTCCCTCAGCTTTAAATGCTGAGAAATGTACCATACAATATGAAATATTCCTGTGGCCTGCTGGAGTCAGCTGTTCCAGTTATGTCCCCTCACAACTGCTTGTGAATCTACAGCTTCCTATTGCTAGGTTGGGGCGAGGAGCAGAAAAGGTCCAAGTGCTGTTCATCAATAACTTGAGTATCCCTGTGTTAACATTACTTTCAATGCAAATCCAAATACAGCCATGTGCTAGCTATTGTGATGAAAATAAACTCAGTGAAAAGCAGCATGCAGATCTATCTTGCAACCTAGGGACACTGTCTTTGATTGGGATGGAACAACATTCCTCTACTACTATAACTCATTACATCCTTTTCTAAATTCACTTGCCTTATAACTGATTCCCTATAGTCCTTTTAAACATATTTGTAGGAACAATCTTATCTTTAGTGGATCATGTTTTTCCAGCTGCTCTGGGAAGTAATCTATAGAAAACAGTTACACATTTCAAATTATGGGGCTTTTCTCAAAGCATAATCTTTATGCACAGGCCTTTGCATTTTAAAAACAAATCAATTACTGTGATGTCAGTATGTTTATCATTTCAGTCCTGGGAACATTTTCTTGGCATCTGGGTTTGATCTGCTAGATGTGTCTAATTCTTCTAAAGCCACAGCTCTGTGAATTGATTTCTTAGGAAAGTCTGCCATAGCTCAGGATTGCAATGTAATACAACTTCTGTCTCATTTCTCACCTTTGAATTGCTCTGAAGCCCAGAGCATTTTTATAACTGAGTTATAAGTTTCATACAACAACGTAAAGCAACACTTTCTACAAACTCAAAGACCAAAATTTTTCCTTTTGGATGCTAGTAGAAGAACAAAGGCAGTTAAAAATTTGCCTCATTCTTTAAGCCCTGAAATATGTTTATAGATTGCATAAAAGAAAAAACAAAACAAACCCCAAACAAACAAACATACAAAAAACCAAAACCAAACCAAACCAAACCAATAAAAAACCCAAAGCAACAAAAAGCCCCAAAAACAATGAAAAATCCCTAAACCCTGTTCTTTTCCTGTTTTGTATATAAAGCGCTAGTTTTACTTTAGATACTTAGATGTGAGTGTTAAAATGAAAGACAGCACTACAAACTCAATGTTTTGTTGTCATTTTGGGTTTCACCTAGGTTTTATTTGGGGGTGGGGTAGCTGTCATAGAGCAATCTGCTTTTCTGGGAAACTGCTATTTCCAGCTGGATTTTTAATATCTCAGGCCTTGACCTCATTTTGATAATAAGGTGCCATTTTGAGATTACAACAATGTTCATACAGCCACTCCTGTTTTATATAAAAGCAATACTTGTCTGCATTGCATAAATATTAAGTCTTTGAAGCTTCTTTATTTCATTAAGGTTTCAGGGTGTAACATCCAATATTATTTTAATTTCCAGAACAAAAGCTGGGTAGTCTCATTTACACCAGTAGGCCTTCCATTATGAGGAGCAGTGTGAGGACCCTTTGTGTAAATGACTTGGAGTCATCCTGAGGTACAACAGCCTGCAACAATGCAATCAGAAAGGCAGAGCTTTTTCCTATCCATTCGTGTGTATGATGGTGACAGAAGGAGGTTGGCTGTTGAAATTTTTCCACTAAACTTTTCAGCCCAGATTAAAGCGTAATGGGCTGGCATAAGATGGACAGAGGATTCATCCCTTTTTCTGGGATGCTTTTCTACAGAATTAATATGTTCCTCTCTACTGTAGCCAAATCTGCCTGTGTATTTTTGGCTCTTTCTATTCAGAGATTCTCCCAGCAGTCGTGAGAGAAGTGGTCTCACTAAGCTCCTGGATTTTTGCTGGTGTTTTTTTGTCCATGTAAGCCAGAAACATCACCTATTTGGGTAGTTTGATCCAGCTAAGTAGTTTCTGCCATGGCGGTGTTTAGTCAGAGGTGATTAGTGCCATGTTGGAAAGTCCAGAACCTCGATTCAAGGCCAGTGACCACTCATGCAGGCCTTGTCTCCTCATGAGGTACCTTTCCTCTCAGACAGTCTGCTATTCGAGCTTTCCTACCATCAAGGTGTGACAAGAACATTTTGATTTGCATTATTGTGACTTGTCAGAGGGCAAGACAGCAGAAATAAATCTCCTGTTAATGATCAAGTTTAATGTAGCAGAATTTCTTAATCTATGAACTGGTAGAGTTGAATTTTGTTCCACATCCTCTGTAGGATGTGGAAAAAAAAAATCAGCTTCTGCTCTCTGATTTGGACCTCTGAGGAGCTGAAGTTTCTCACTGTATCCCATAGGAGCATTTTCAAATTTCCTTTCAGTTTTTCTTCTGCACACATACACCGATAAGCTGTTCTGGGAATCTTTCAGCAGGAGATTATGCTATATGACAGCAGTGGGCTGCGTGAATCCTTTCATGCAGCCAAATTCTTCATCAAGTGGGGCAGATTGTCATTTGCCTAGGAGCTAGGAAAGTGAGGAAGTGGTGTTTAACCTGACGGAAGGAGCACTGTGCAGGAGTGGCCATGGATTGCTTGTGGGCTGTGGTGGGGCCCTTCCTTTTACAAGGCCAGAGTTGTCTGAGCTAGACAACTTGGGAAGTGAGCGTCAGCTCTTAGATGCTTACCCAGCCTAGTCCTGCACTGCAATGGGAAATGTTATTTGTTGTCTGTGATTCATCCCTGAAGGGCCCATAGTCCTCCTCCAGCTCTCTCATTTAGCCTGTCCCTTGAGCCTCTGAGCCATTTTGAGTTTTATGACATACAGACCAGCCAGTGAGATCATTAGTAGGCACATCACTCACGCCAAAGCTGAGAAGGATTCTATTACAGACTGCTCTGAGTGCTGCTCAGCCAATAGCTTTCTTTGTCTATGGCTGAGGCATCAGGCCGTTGTAAGGAGCAGCTTGTACCTCTTTTGTGACTTTGTGTCATGGCCCGCAGTTAAAAATGCATCTGAATACAATGAGGCTTCTGTACAAGGCATGTTCTGGCTGGAGAAGGCATTGCATTATCCTCCTGTTTCCGTTTGTCCTCGAATGGAGAGGAAGCCATCCATCCAGCTGCACTGGCTTGTCACACAAAGCGTTTTCCAGTGGAGTGCATTCAGAGTACATAAGTACGTTTTAGTCTTCAAAGACTGTGTTTCATTCTTATTACAGGGACTGTAAAAAATATAAGTCATCTGGTTATGTAGAGAGGAAACTCGCTCCACTCCAGTAAAAATGCATCAATTTCAGCAGAACTATGAAGTTTTACATTGGGAAAAAGGGTGAAAAATCATGTCAGCTGGGCTGCCATTGATACCCAAAAGGATGCTGACCTCACCTTTGTGCTTGTACTGCGGCTGCTGGCCCGTGTTTTTCACCAACCCACAGCTCCCAATTAAAAAGCCCTCTGAGCATCAAACCAGGGGCATAGAAAATTCATGATTTATTCTAAAGCTTGCCAAAAAGTTGAAGAAGAGACCAGCTGTGCCCAGGATATTACCCATTGGTCAGTTAAGATGTTCTCCTGTTCTTGAATCCCAGCTGTGCTGGTTCTGTGGCTTCTCAGATCAGTGGACCTGCAGCACAGATGAACCCACCCTGCCATTTCTTGTGTGCTATCCCCACTACTATTTGAAAGCTCCAGAAAAAAACCCAAAACAAAACAACCACAAATTGTGATTTACAGGCTGGAGACTGTATTCAACTGTCTAACATACTTAACATACTGTCTAACATACTTAAACTGTGACAGGAAGAACACCTAATACAGGAAGTTTAATGAGGTTAGATGGAAGAGGGAAAAAAACATTAGAGATACTGACTTCTGAGATATTTTGCAAGCTTTCTAGCCTCTTCATTTTCTTTGATTATAGCAGGAGTCATGCAACTAAATCTTTATAAGTTATTCTACAGGATTTAAACTGAGCCTTCCACGGCTTTTCTGACATTAGTTAGAGCTTGTCCTAAAATTTTTATTCTAAAGCAAGCTTCCATCAGTTTCTTCTGGACGTTTCTTTCCTATATCTGTGGGTTTTTTTTTTTTTACATTTTTAGTTTGATACTGTAGTGATTAATATCTTGGTTAAAGCCTTCCTCGACTGACTTTTTCTAATATTGTTGCCTATTGTGGGCTCTTTAAGCTGTGCAGTTCATGTCCTGCAAATCCAGAAGAGATTTCCAGCTTCATTTTGTCTTATTATAGAAGGCAGATTAGTATTAGATTATAGACCTGTTGTTAGAGCACGTCAGGAATCACTTCAGAACAACACAAAGGAGCAGGAAAGGAAACCAGGCTGTTATTTAGACATACATTGGATAAGGCTAGAAGCAGAAGAAGGTACCATTTAATAGAAAATATATATTGTACATATTTCTGGAGCAGAGGATCCTGCAGTTCCAGTCAGTCATGAGAAATTCTGCAATCTCTTTAACTAGGGTATTGACAAGCTAAGAGATAAGGGGAGGCAGGTATGAGGGGATTTCTAGCTGTTTCAAGTTTTTCTTTCTTATTTTCCTAATTACCATAGGAATTAGGATCTGTAGTTATTGCTTATATCTCATACTGATGTAAATAATCCATTTAAAAATTGAGAGTCTTCTGCTCTCTGTCTGAAAGGTAACTGCATTTAAGTCCCATGACTTTGTCAAAGTACCTCCCAGCATAACTTAGTTATCTAGATAGATAAAGCCATCATTTATCTAGTAGGTATAAATGCCAGGGTTCACATGCCTGGATTAGCACTTGCTAGTGACATGGACACCACAGTAATCATCCTAGAAATAACCTAACATCTCTGGAATAATTGGTAAACTCCTAGGTACACTTAATATATTTTGACTTAGAGGTAACCAGTTGGAGACAGAGCTGAAAATACATTGTTTAAAATTGCTTGATGGTAATCAGAGTTTCTTAATGCTCCTCTGAAGCAAAATAAATTTTAAAAATTAGGGCAAAAAAGACATCCATTTCATTTTATATAAAATGAGGTATATGTTACACTGAGGGCGTGTTAGAGAAGTTCAACTTCCAGTGCAGGGACAGCTAATATGAGACATTAGGTGATGGCTTTCTCCTGGTCAAGTGTGATGAAATAGATATCGTCAGTACATCCCAACAAAGACAAATAATTCTGCACAATTTGAATGTCTTGTTTTTTGCATTACCATATTCAAACTTGCATTTATTTATCTAAATCTCTAGTAACTCTTAGTTTAGGTCCTAAAAAGAGGTAGACACCTGCCAAGTTTCAGATCTGTGCTCACTGTGATCTCATCACACTCAATATCAATATCAATATTTACCTGAAAGAGAAAATGGATGTGTAAAATATATTGTTCATACACGTGATCAGCCCATTTCAACTCATTTGAGGAATCTTTCCATCTCTTTGTTTTAGCACCTAAGCTTTTATTCACAGGACCAAATTTCACAGCATCAGTAAATGGTTTCAGTGAGGCAGGTAAAAAAGTGAGGGAGGACACAGGAAGCCATGAAAAAAGATAAGAGGATCTGGCAGTTACTCTCATTGCAATGGCAGGCTCAGGAAGATATGTCTAACCACAGAGCAAAGCTCAAGCCAGCTGCCTTGCTCTTGACTGGCTGTTACAATGGAGGAAGACCCAACAGGCCTTCACAAATTTTTTCTTCAGAATAGTTTCAAGCATATTTGCAGGCAAATACTGAAAAAGAGAATAGCAGGTGCATTTGTGGAAGTAACTAAATTATTTTTATTTTGCTAGATTATTTTTCCTTACAGTAATTCCATTTTTGCTTGGCAGAGCAGTGTAAATGTTGATATATTGGGCTTGAACAAATGCCTGTCTTACCCAGCATCCCATCTCTGCTGACAGTGGTCAGTATATGCTCAATGTCTGCAAAAGGCACATACAGGGTAAACCTTCCCCTGATGAATTCTTACAGCTTCCAGCAGCCAAGGGTTCAGATTCTTTCTCAACATTCTTGGCCTCCACAGCCATTTGATTGACTCTTTGCAGTGTTTTGGTCCAGTATTTGTCTCCTTTGAGGGGAACATTTGGGCCTCCCTTTTTTCCAATGGACATTTCTTTTGTTTCACAATAAGAGAGGAAAAAAACCTGGGGTCTGAGCTTCTGCCCAGGTGTCTTGCCAGTTGAAATCTCAGTTTGCTTGTTTTTTTCAGTTGTGTAGGTGATTTGATGATGGATGCATGGGGAAGTCCAATCTTGTTTTTTTGGGAGTCATAAATAAAATGGAATATATTCCACATGGACTACGTCATTATCACTTATTATAGCAATTGGTAAATTGAAAAAACAACTGGTTAAAACTTGCACTGTGTTAAGCCTTCCGATCAACTTTTGACAGGTCATTTTGAAGCTGAATATCATGAGTGGACTTCTTGAATAAATGAAGATAAATTATATATGGATCTGAATGTATTTGTATACATGCATGTATATGCATATATGTAAAGAGGCAGAGAATATGCTCTTCTGGATTGAAACTTTTAGTCTTTTAATATTCAGGAGCAGTGTAAAAATGAACATGACCTAGTTTAAGGTTTGAGATTTTAACCTAATTGAAGTACCGTCCTTTTAATTTTTAAAAATTGTGGATGTGTGACATGCAATATAGTAGCGGCTAAGTTTGGCTGGTTAGACATCATTAGCTATTCTACTTCAATAATTATTGACATGAAAAACCATATAGAAACTATATTATTTACCCTTCAGTATAACATTGGTTTCCTCAAGAAAAATTATGGTATTATTTTACTTAAAATAAAGCACCAGTCTTCCCTTTCTGTTTGTGATTTCTCTATAACAGTCCCTATCAGTTTGAGACAAGTGGGATGGCATCTGTAAAAACTGAAACAGGAGTATATCCTTTGCCATAATTTCTCTCCCTAGAACTGGCCTTCATTCAGTGGGCTCAGTATACTATGATTTAATGTGAAAGCGGCACAAGTTGGCCAGATCCTGAAGCCTTTTTGGTTTCTCAGGCATTATTAATACCTTTCTTTGTAGGTTCTTATTCACATGACTTGCTTTTAATGAACTTCAGATACTCATTCTGCTCATGTCAGCCTCCCTGGCTAAAGAAATACTAGAGTTTCAGCTACAGAGAGCCTTCCATAAAAAAAAAAGGAATGAAACCAAATGAGATTTTAAAAAAACACTCTTAAGAAAGTAGGTTGGTGAATTTGGCATTGGGGAACTAAAAGAGGACCTTGAAATATTACTGTTACACATTAGCCCTAGAGATATGTTCTAGGGTCTGCAAAGCTTAAAGATGTAGACATTCATTTCAGCACTCCTTACTATGGTAAGAGTTCACTAAATGGTCAAAAAGACTCTGAAGAAAAATTAGTTGCTTTATTATATGATTTTGGAAATTCTTGAAAAGCTTTATCATCTCCATGCCATAGTTGAGGGGCATGAAGTTTAGGGAGTGATGGCATGTGGGCTAAGGAAGTCCCCATGTACAGACAGACAGAGGGCAATAGCTCCTGTGGGAGCAGGAAGAGTCTCTGTGCCTCATCTTTCCCACATTTTCATGGTTCTTATGTTGGTTCCTTCTCGGTCAATATCCAGCTCCTGCTAGTTCTGTCCTGGGACATGTAAAGCTGAGAGCGGCCTTGCCTGGATGAGCTGCCGTGGCCTGTGACACTGTGCTGGGCCATGTGCAAATACTGGGCTGGAAAACTCCAGGCTAGTCTGATCTATAGCAGCATGGACCCTCTCTTGGCATATCTGTCTGTCTCCCCCTATCTCACTGGTCAAGTGTTTATCCATAATTTCTGCTGCTTCTCCCCTCTCATAAGGCATTTTCCTCTTCTGCAGAGGATCTCAAGTCGTGTTCTTTTTTACTCCAGTAAAAATGCAATTGCTAAAAAAATTTTCTTTGAATGTGACTTTCACTTAGTCATTACTCTTTGAATTGGCATCTTCTAGTCTTCAGGTTAGACTCCTCACTTCCAAGGTCTCTGCCTAGCCACAGCTTTCATTACCCCATCTGTTTTCTACTCCACTGTTCTGACTCTTTCAATCTAGCTTTTGGTCATGCCTTCCCCCATGAAGTCCTGCACTATCAGGAATTAAAGGCAATGAAGCCATGTGTTCCCTGCCATTCACCGAGTCTGAAGATCTGGCATTTCATCTTGATCTGCCAAGAGTTTGCAGTCACCCAGGTAGGTGAGAGAGCGAGATCTGGTTTTGCTCATCCTTGCAGGCAATGGCAGAACTGACAGGCCATTACATGCAACTCCTTTCAGGAGTTTACATCTTTGATCACTCCCTTGTGGCTGCCATCCAGAGTAAAACTGATAGATTCTTTGGAAAGCACAGAGCAGAAAGTCTGGCTATGGTTTGCCCAATTTAATCCAAAGCCCTGGGGCTATGATGGGACTGCAACTTTACTAAAAAGAAAGGAAAATTACTGCAACATGTGATAATGTTTTTAGAGTGGGAGAAAATGTAGGAGGAAGCATGGTAATAGGCCAGTAATTTACATATCCTTATTTCCCATGGGAGATGAGATATAGAAAATTGTTTAAAATAATCTGTGATTTTTTTACTCCTCTGACTTCTTATGCATCTCTCTTTCTTCTATTTTGAACAGCTGGTTCAGGGTTTAATCTCTGTTAGGCTGCAATCTAGGATCTCCAATTTATTGCTCTGTTAACTCATGACTACAAGCAGTGGAGGAACATCTCAGAAAGGTTCATACCAAGAGGTAATGGTATTGTACAGCAAGTGGAAAAACATAGGGTTATTTTCTTCAAAAAATACACCTCTGCCATGAAAATATGCATAAAATTAGTGATAGTCTCTTCTCACTACTTCTGCTGTCCTGCAGAAGAAAAGTATTGTTCAAACTAGGAATAAACAGCCTGCAAAAGAAGTACTTTTGCATGCATATGTGCGCATATATGCGTGTCTCTGTGTCCAAATATACCTTTATCAATGAGCTGCTCATTGTGTTCATCACGAAAGAGCCTGAGCTCATTATTTAATTAAAATACCTTTTTCTTCCTCCATCAAAACCACATGGATCTTATTTGCATGAGACTTTAAACTTCCCACCCTGGATTTTTTGTAATAGTAGCTGTGGAAAAGAATTGCTGTCATTTTGTATTGATGACTAAAGGGTTAGCAGTAGGGGAAGAAAGAGGGAGGAATTATCTTGGTAGTCTTGCACTAGTAATTGATGCAACAGCTACTTGGGTGGTATAAGGTTTCTGGGATGTATATGACCCTTTAATGCTTTCTCTTGCCAAAACATCTGGAATCAAAAATGCAATTGTTAGACAGCCACATGTGTTAACAAAACAACCCGACAGAGAAAAGAGGCTGAAAGAAAAAAAAACTATGATAAGGCATCGTTGTTACTACTACGGAATTAGACATTTAAGGTTGCACTTCAAAGCAAGTATTTTTATTATAGCATTCTTGAATGGTTTGATTTATTGTGCATCAGAGCAAGACTGTAGCAGATCCCCCTGCATAACAGGGGGAAATACATTAATTGTCCAAGAAAGCTGTAAGTGATTTCAAAAGCAGTGTGCAGATAAGAAGAGAATCTTGTTCCTCCCTGCAGCACCTCTCATTACACACACAAAGCACTGGGAGAGGCTGCTTCTAGGACTACAGATTTCTGCTAGTACTATAACATTTTGGACTTGAAAGCAAGTAAAAGATATCATGGTTTTCATGGCAGAGCTATAAAAATGAGTGCAAAAGATAACCTCTGGCATACAGAAGTTAATTTTACCCAAGAGTTAAGCAGAAAAAAATGGCTTTCTCTCTCATTGGTACTGACCCATATTATAGGTAGATGGATAATCACAGAGGCAGCCTTCACCATATCATAACAGACTGGCTTTTTGAGGATCCCAACACATGCTCTTTAAATCCAGTCAGCACTAACACTCTTAAAATGACTGGCAGACTTAGCAACTGTGCTTGACACAGAGTTTGCATCTCCAAACCTTTGCTGAAATGAGGGAAAATGCAAAGAATGGGCTTTGAGGAGATGGAGATCTAGAATCTTGCCTTCACTGCTTTCAAAATCTCATCTCTTGGCAACTTTAATGCTTTAAGTATAATCTTAAAAAATGTTTGGAAAATGTTCTAAAACATGTTTCTGAATCCCTTTGTATAGTGAAAACATTTTAATAAGATTAAATGTGGAGAAAGCTGGCACAAAAACTGTTTGAACAAGTGTGCTTGTGATTTCTTTTCCTAAGGTAACTACATGTAAGATTAGGAGTCTTAACAACTGTGCTGGTGAATTCTGGGTGTTGTTTGTTTGAGAATATGAGTGTGCTGCTTGGAAAGCCAGAAACTTTGGAAGACAGAAAAACTGGGTTCTGAGATAAAATGAACTGAGAGAAATTAAAGAACATAAGTGGTGCCAAAGAGGAACCTGAGGCAGAGCATGTTTTCTGAATGCTAGGACAGGAGAGCTGGGATGCTCTGCTTCATTGTCTCTTTCTACTCTGACACCATCTGACCTTTGCATGAATCAATTAGCTTCTCTGTACTTCATTTAACATATTTTTAAAGATGACTTCCTGCTTCACAGCAGGGACAAAGAGAAAAGGAGGTGGAAAATGAGCTTTAATTGTTTTTGAAAGAAACAAAATCAGATCCTTAGAGAAAAGTATCTTTGTCTTAAAAACATTATTATAATACCATAGAAAATGAAAGATAGCTTAGAATATTAATTTTTATCCCAAATCAGAATAGAAAGAAAGACTCCCTTGCTCCAAACCCTGCCTAGAAAAACTTCCTTTTGCACATGCTTCTGTCTCTGCAGAGAGGGTGAGAGAGCAAATAGCTCATGAGAGTTTAGCCTGTCTGGTGCTCATGGTGTTCAGGGACTCAGACACTACTTCAACAGCCCTGGTGTGAAAGAGCCTGTCCAGGAAGAAAGAACAGAATTTCATGATTCAAAGCACAGAACACAAAACACACGATTCAAAACACTAGCAGGACAAAGACAAGTGCTTTTTTTCTGAAAGCTAGAAATTTCTTCAACTTCCACATTGTCAGAAGTACCAAAAGGTCACTAGCACATCTCATGTTACTGGGGAGGGGTAGATGGGGACTGATCAGCTTTGGGGTGGTATGTTTATAAAATCTGACCTTCAGTTTCAAAAATCAAAGGCATTCCTCTCAGTCCATGCATCAGAGAGAGATTTCCTTGGAGTCAAAAGTTTCATCGTGTGCCAAGAGGACCTGTGAGGGACTGTTTTATTGCCAGGAGGACAGGGAGAAAAAGCAGGTGATTTATTTAAGTTTCAGGCAGTCAGTCTCCCAGAAGAGAGAGCGCCTATCTTAGCCTCCACATTCACAGCTAATGAATGAGCCTGGGAAACTGGAGCAAGATCAAAGTTCCTTTACGACAAAATTGCTGACATTCCTGAAATAGCTGAGAGTTCCTCTATTCACACTAAGTATGAATCAAGTTCACTGACACACAAAGCACCTACAATGGGACCGTCAGCTGCATTGGTACCTTGACTCGGCTTATCGCCCTGCCTGACCTCTGCCTAAAGCGGTTAAGAAATTACTGCTTCTTCACCCATTGTTCTCTTCCACATGAAGGTGTCAAAGTTCAAGATGTGTAGCCACAAAAAAAGAGGAAACCTTCAGAATGCCAACTTAAGAATATGGGGTACCATGTTTAGGTTGCTGTAGCATGACAGGGTAAATGATCCTAAAAGAAAAAAATAGCCACGGAAGACTTCCAAATCTAATGTTTACTCCAACATGCCAGCAAAGTGAGCTTAATTTCTGAGAGGGATTGATATTAAGTTCATTTCATGTAAGAAGATGCAAGGTGATGCATGACCCACTTTGAAAGAGGCAACTGCCCCAGGTCCCAGTCAGATCAATGGTCCTACAGCCTGACATGCTAGTAGAATTCAGCCTAAGATCTAGGTGAGTGGATACAAGATCATACTTAGGCTCTAAAACATGTCTCACATGTAAGAGTAAAAGAGATATTGCCAACTATGGGATATTTGAATAATTATTTCTATTGCTTTTTGAAAATAATTTGGAACAACATATCCTATTTAAAAGTTATTAAAGTATAACTTTGATTGTTGATAATAAACATTTGAATTCCCTTGTGTTAAGGGATTATAAGCATTTTAAAAAACAGAAATAGAGAAAAATTGCACCTGAAGGGCTGAAGGGCTTTCCAGTGTGCTAATAGTCTGGGAACATGATTCTGAGCTAGTCTGTCCCAGGACAGCAAGGCTTACTGGATAGCAGCACACTTGGTTGATATTAGGACTTTATCCAACAATGACACATGCCCTAATGATTCAGAAAATTAGCAATTAATTTTAATAGGTCTCTTGAGAATGGTAGCAGCAACACTACTGGCCCAATTCTCTTGTGGATCTCAGAGGCTGTATGTATGAGCAGGACACACCTTTCTAGCTGCTGAAGAACTTCCTTCCCAGCACACATGATTCTTCCTCAACAGGGAACAAAACTTTGCAAATTTAATCTGAGTAAATTTACCTCCAGCTTGCAGCTGACTTATTATCTACATGTAAAAAGGACTATTCTAATTAAACAGGTGCTAAAGTGCTTAATATTTCCAAGAGATATGTTCTCATTAAAAAAAATAATTCTACACTACAAATCTGCTTCAGGAACAAACTTGTGAATTTGGACCTCAGAAGCTGGGATTAGTCTCACAAGTGCTCTCTCAGTCCTCTTGCCGTTTATCTTTCTTGTTAAGCTTGTCACACAAGGAAAGTTAAACTGTATTAAAAGCATCTTGCTATGTCGCTTTGTCAGTCCAAATCCAGCTGAACAAAGAGGTGACTTTCCTTTTTTCCCCAGACATTCCTCACAAAAAATTTCTTCCAAGATCTTTGCCGAGCATTGTGGATGGGAGGCCTATCTTACACTTCAGTCACCATCCATGCAGTGTGCAACTATTTCAAAAGTTCTGTTGAGTGTGTAACTCATTAAACCTCCAGAGGTTAATGGAGTAGCTTTCAGTGTGTGGTGCTGTGTGTTTGTACAGGCATAAATAACAGCCTTATCACTAACACCCTGTACCTGGCCTCAGATTTCATTGTTAGAAAGTATTACTTATCTGCTGCACTCCAAGGTCTGGTAAATGTAACCCACATTGTTTGTTCCATATCATGGCAGGTTTCTTAATGCTGAGACAGAGTGCTGTGCAAAATCTGTTGTGTTAAACAGTTTTTACCTGTGTTCCTATAATAGCACTTTGTGGCACAAGTAATATAGATAATGATGGTGCTAGCTTTTCATCCTTTTGTCATTGTCCTGAGATGACTTTACATATATTCTCTTGCCATAGGTGTTGGGATCGACGTGAGAAATGCGGCACGCAATATGAGTGATCAGCAAATCTCAAACTTTATTGATAGGCACACATCTTTATATCGGTGTTAATGAGGCTCATACATATTGTAAAGGCTAGCTCACTATTAGTTAGTTACTTATCAGCCAACTATGCCTACTTCTGCATTCTTGTGGATATTTTATTGAAACTATTCTTCATATTTTTGCCAAAGATGTTGTCTCCTATCCTGTTGTTGCACCAAGGGCACAATGTCCTGTTGTTGGACACTGACTACTGACTCCTATACTTGTCCCCTTCTAGCTTAACCAGCGGCATTATGTCGACGCAACCTTTCTCGGATAACCAACTGTCCACAAAGCTCTCCACAACAGGCAGCAAGGCATATCCCAGGACAGCTGAAAAAAATTAGTGCCTTAAGGGACTTGAAGATGGCTGTGAGGTTTGAAAGAAAGCTACCTGCTGTGTGCTGCGCAGCATCTGCATGAACCGTGGGTGAGGTCCTGAGCCCTGCCTGGCAGGGGTGCAGATGCTGCCAGGGCAGACCAAGCACTAGGTGAATTACTTCTTCTACACAGAATACTCATGAGTAATGGTGCAGAGGTTCTGGCTTATTTGTTGGCTGTGAACCTGCAGTATCAGCCTCCTGAGATTCATCTTTTTAGAGGAAATGCCTGAGTCTTGGCACTGACAGAGGGGGAGTGAAGTGACAGGCAATTACTTCTCACTGATCTGTTGTCATAGCAGTGAAGCTCATATAATGCTAATATTTTTTGCTTCTCCTTACACTTTTGATCAGTAATCTGTGTAGCCTAGGAGATTTTAGGGATGATAAATCCCTTCCTGCCATGTGCCTTGCCACACTAATGCATGGAAACAGGGATGCATCAGATGCATAGTAGGGGTGCATAGTAGTCAGTGGTGTCAGCATTTGTTGTGTCACATTAAATTTCTCACTTTGGAAATTGTTTTGGTCCTGAGCTGAGATCATAAGGAAACTGAGGGTTGTTGACGGTAGGGTCCTACAGAAGGCATCAGAAATACAAACTCTGAAAAGATTTCCTGTTTCCAGTGTCTCTTGTGTGAGTACCCTCTTAAGGAATAGGATCCTCATACATTTCTCTCTACAGCAGCCAACCCAAAGATGTCCTAATCATGTCTGAGACCTCTGTGTATGCCTGTCCTGAAAACATAAGAGCAAAAGCATAGGAGTTTGAGAAATAGGAGGAAGGTGACATTTGTGAATCATGCATGCTGCTTTCTAGCTAGGCGCCAACATTTTTACATGCCCAGAGTGTTACAGTAATTATTTCAGAAGTCATTATCTGGAAGACCTGATGCATGGATAGTAAAAATAAAATTGTTATCAGAGCAGTAAGACTTACAAAATCTTTGGTGCTAGAAGGAAATTCCCAGCCTGTGAAATCTGAGCAGGATAGCAGTAATTTCCATTTTAGAGAGTTAGATTACACTAATTTTTCCAACAAAGAATAATTTTCTTTCCAGCTATTGATAGACGTTAGAAAGATGTTCTGTGGCATGCATGGTATGTTACTCTATTATCACAGGAATTTCCTACAGTGAAATATGAAGTGGTGGAATGCAGCAGGTCTATCTGGGAGTAGTCTGCATAAGAAGACTTGCATTCAAATTCCAGTCCAAACAGCCCCAATGCCTGGGAGAGCCTCTCAGTCCACTGCTGAATTACACCTTGCAGTACACAGGGTGTAAGCAGACCAAAGGCTTTGTGTACTTCAGCTAGGAATATTGGTTGGAGAAGAGTAATCTGTGATTCATAAGATGCTGTGTGTGAGGGGTCATGCTGATCCTACATATAATGGCCTTCATGACTTTTGTGAGAGACTCCTTACAAGTGTCTTTCCTTATAATGGGAGCATATGCTTTTGAAATGACAGCTATTTCCATAGAGTAACGCTGTCCTTCCCAAAGCCTCCCCAGCTGTGCAGAGCAAACACAGGCGTCCAGCTGCATTGATGGCCCCTGATGCCCCACCAGGCCTCCAAGTGAAGCATACTGTGATCACTCTCCCATGGCAAGATACAGCATGGGACTTCAAGGGCTCCTCTGTGGAAGAAAACATTTTTCAAGCATTGAAAGACACTTAAGAGGCAATCCTACCACTGTCTTGAAATTTATATCCCACTGCATTGCATCAGCCTTTCAAAGAATGGTATCAGTTTTACTTTTTCAGGTTGAAATAAATCAATGGTCTGATTCAGAGTCTGAGCTAAAGCTCATTGAGGTGGATTGTTACTTTTTTATAGTCTCAGTAGGCTTTTCACTCCTATTCAGATGCCATTTTCTCCATGTAGTATCTCTGTATTTGTCTTAGTGACAACTCACCTTCACAGCCCTTTGCATCAGTCCATCTTCTGTCACAAACATGGCCCTGCACTGAAAAAATAGCATTACCTGAATATTCTGATTCCATTTTTTAACTTCTATTTCAATCCCATTATTAGCTTTATGTAGGCAGACTTTAGCATCACTAATTCTATTGATGAAAAAAGGGATTTGCATGCTAGGAAAACTATCAAGGCTATTTCTACACTTTCTATACTTAGCTAGATCAAGCAGTGTGGACTTTAATACTGCAAACAATTTTGCATGTGAATAATTCCATATATATCAAAAGTTTAACTGATTTTAATGATGCAACTGCTAGGTAAAGCCATTCTGCAAATATTCTTCATGGACAGAAGATCATGGGTCTTAATGTGTGCTATGGAAAATTATAAGAGCCTTCCATTAGGGAAAATTATGCAGGACTACAGCTTTTTTGTCCTCTTGTGTCTGCAGAGACTAGGGCCTTGCTGTAACATAATCTTTGTGTTTTTTTAATGAGCATTAGCGTGCTGATGTCCAGAGCAGAAATTTAGTAAATGTAATTTAGATGTAAATGTGAACATTTTACATATGAATATCAGGGATAAGCAGCTGCCCGTTCAGTGCTATTGAGCATTCAGAGATACGAGGAGATGGAGCAGCCAAGGCTGGAGCCCAGCCTGCCAAGAAGAGGGTGGTACTCCCTACCTGGGCTTGTGCTGGAGTCAGTAGTGGTGTCTCACTGGTGCTCAGGGAACATCCAAACCCGGGATTATTGAGCACAACTATGGAGATGGTGTTACTTTTGTATGGAACAGACCGCTGTGTCAAATCCAGTAACTTCATTTCAGGACAGCACTGGAAATCTAGGAATGGACCATAAAAGAACAAGATGCTTTAAGGTCTGGCAGGCTTCCCTTGTTGAGAAAAATGTAGGAAGGTCTACTTAGTATGTCAAGCAGAGTGACAAAACTAAGAGTGACTTCTTGCAGTTGATGCAAGCCTGCACAAAAAACAACTTTCAGACAGGAGAGAGAGAGAGAATGACTAAACAAATCTAGCAGACAATGACATAACAAAATTTGATGGCAGGTGGCTGCTGCTGGACAAACTCACAGATACCTATTTGAGCAGTTGACTACTGGTCTTGTTTATCTGGGAACATAAGCTACTTCAAAGCTGTTAATTGAAGAACATGTTGCATTGCAGAAATTATGTTTTATTTCAGACACAAGATATGGACTTGACAGAGGAATTATTCTTGAAAAGGAAGGATTCTTGGACTACACTGCAAAGACCAAGTAGAATAATCTTATCTTTTCCTGGCCTGAAATCCTCTAGATTTATGAAAATGGATAAGGAGTAAAATAAAGGCATTTTTTCCCTTTCCATTTGACAGATCCTCCAATGTGATACGGAGTACCAGATTCCATTGTACTGGATGGCAAATATTTTCTATTCTACCAGATTCAGTAAAGAGTTATTGAAACAAAACACAGCCCCTTGAACATGAAAACTGCTGACATGTCCTATTAGCTCACCTTATGGAACCAGCACGACATTCTGCCTGTGGCTTTTTCCCACTTTGCCCACTTATTAGAAAGAGACGCTGACACTTCTTACAGCCTTTCTCTCAATTATTATTTTGCTTGAGGCAAAGCTTGTTCTCTGTTCTCCTTTAGGACAGATGCAAAACTGGGAACTATGGTACAACTTATTTTTAGACACTGTATAACACCTCTGCACAAAGAGGGCAGAAAATCCACAAATTAAAAATGCCTTTAAGTTAGTTCTGAACTAATCATAACTGAGAGGTGATCTAAGTATTGAGGCAAGAATTTTCATGATAGCTATATTGTATTTGTTACTTCAGTGTTGATCATGCCTGGGTCTGCAAAAATGCTTCAAAGAGACATCTGCTGCTGCCTGTTATGGCTGCTTGGGTCATCTCAGTTAACTTGCTCTGTAGGTAAAGGATGTGCCTGTGATCTAGATCAGTGAAATTTTTCTATCTCATTGGGGGAAAAAATTAAGAATTTTCATGCTGCTTTTTATGAGGTATAGATGTAGGAAATCAATTGTGGGGAAAGATCTGTGTGATTTGTAATTTTTGAAGGCCTACCTACTGATCCATATTTCCTTCTGCACTTCTGTTGCTATGCAGAAATGACAGGAAAATATATATTGCTTAGGACACTGTTAAGGAAGGAGAAGGGGAAACTAAATTCCTGCAGCTCTGTCCTGGCAGAATGTAAAACTGGTAAAGCAGAGTGAAGGTGAGCAGGGACTTAAACCAGTGTGTCTGAAATAGTATTTCACAGCATGTGTATTCAGCTGTGAGACACCTGCCTCTGTAGGAGTGCCAGTAAATGTGGCATTTTTGTCTGGCTCAGTATACAGTAAGAGAATACATGCTTTAATTTGCAGGGAAATTGCATGTTTTTCTCTTGTCACCTTTGCTATCTATCTCTAGGATGAATTATTGAGACAGTTACGACAGTGGTTAAGTGTTGTAATTAATGGGGGAGGGGGGTGGGAATATCGTTACTGAAACAAGAAATAAGCCTCGGCAAATACATAGCAGGCTTTGTCCACAAGTACAGAAATATGCAATATATAGGGTGTGAGGTCACCATGTGTTTGTTGCACACAGATTTGCTCACTGCAGTACAGTGGAGGAAAAACTTTGTCCTCTAAAACTAGTTTACTTCCTGATGCACCTCTAAGGTTAAACATTTTCATGTTGAGAGGCCATGTATGGTGATGGGAAAGCTTCTCTGGAGTGCTGAGGTATGTGCAACCTCCTCTTACCGTGGAATTCAGATAACCATTTTCAAAATGAGACCCAGAGTGGGGAGGGACAGAGGTATCTCAGCAGAAGTCTCTGCTGTCTGATTCCAGTTCAGAAGAACATGATTAAAGTAAGTGTGGGAGACCTGGGTTTCTTGGCTGTGGGGAAACTCTGAACAAACCGTTGCCAGAATAAACATAGGAAATCCCCTGAACAGAGAACAATGCTCTTAACAAACAGAGCACACTTTCTGGAAGCTTTGAGGCTGCTTTACTCTGGGTTTGTAAAAAACACAACAGAAAGAAAAATCTATGGCATTAGGAAGTATTATGCCTAGGTGTCATAAAGAAAATACACTTGCTGAATAGTAGGGATCAAAACACCGGAGGAAGAATATGAGGGTATTTTCAGAGTGATATTTTATGATTCATACACTAGCAACTCCCATTCTCAAGCAAAGCTGGAAACTCTCATTATTCTTTTAATTTGCATTGTATTTGCAGTATTATACTCCATAACTGAGGATATGTTTTTGAAGAATGTGACACCTTTTTAGCAAGTGTTTTGCCAAGTGATGACAACTTCAGTAGATTTACAGAAAGACTGGAAGTAATTGTGCTAATTATTGCCATTTTTATAAGCTCTGAAATACAGCAAGAAATTTGCAACAAATTTTAAGATAGAGCCAAACAATTTTGTATGTCTGAATGGGCCTGTTTGTCACAAGCCTACTTTTCCTTGCTTTTCTCTGAAACAATAATATGAAAACACACTGTGAAGATTATCTGAGAGGAATTCTTCACATTCTTTGAGTTGCTCAAAATGTCCTTGTATCTCTTTTGCTTCCATTTGCAATGCCCCTTACAGCCAATGAAAGTAGTTTCAAAACTACTTGTGAGTAGACCAAAATTTAAACAAGCATTGTACACTTAAATTATAAAGTAGAAATCCAATTCCAGATTATGAGTATCTGCAGAAGAGAGCTAATTGGAAAAGTTCTATTTATCTTTTCAGAGTACAGAAACAAAAAATGTGACTCGGGAAACTGAGTCCTTAATATATTCAGCGATCATGTCAAACAGCTTGCTTACCCTATAGGGTGAAATTTGTCTTGCAGAATTGTTCTGAAAATATTTTCAAGATTTTAAGTATCTTTGATTAAAGATACTTTTAAAATCACAACTTTTTTTTCATTTTTATTTTTATTATTTACTTTTCCAGCTCTGGAAATAGCAAGATCCCTAATAATGATTCATGCAAAGTGGATATGCAAGGTTCCTTGTTGTTTCAATTGGCTCTATAACACTCAGTTTTAAAGAAATAGTATCTGTAATCTTCCATTACATCTGTCCTGGGATCATGAATTTCTAATCTAAGCTGGCATCACTGAGATGACACGCTTTTCTGAGTCTCTGGGAATATGTCCTTAGTATTCACATTGTAAGAGCTACAAACTTTGTTATAACTACTAATTGTAAGCAAAGGCAAACACCTATTAGTTTTGGAAGGAAAGCCATTTTAATATAATTAGGTTGTCTGCTTGGAAATGAGAGAAAAATGTTTCTCTAGGCTATTCAAAAGGAAGAAATCTGCAAATCCAGAGGAGAAACAGTTTTGTTGCTGGTAGAGGCAGCATTAAGCATTGGCTATGTGTGTGGTCATCTGGAATATTACACAACAGAAGTATATCAGTATTAGGAAGCGTGTGTTTACTCAGTAAGGGCCCTGACAAGTCACTGTTCTTTGCTCTTAAAGCTACCCACTTTTATTTCACTATGCAGTGTAATAGAAATTTGAAAAATCTGTCCAAAAGAGGAAATGGAATAGAGAGGGAACTGAATAGATGGCTGAGCAAAGTCTGAGGCAAGGCATTATTAATTAGGATTTTAAATAACCCCTTAAATTCATTCCACACATGGATGACTTCTAAATCAAAATACCAAAGCTGTCATATGTCTTGAATTCATTTCATTTCTCTGGGATAGAGGTCTTTTTGTGGGCAACCCAGCTACATCTTGCTCTACCAATTGCCAGCTTCTTTTTCCATGCATTTCTGTGCCAATATGAAACTCCTCTATTGTGAAGTCTAGGAAGAAACCCTCTATTGCTCCCAGAGACTGCTTCTTCCAGCTTGAGTATCCCTTAAGCACTTACAGGTCTGGTCTCTCAGGACCAGTGCTCCAGGCATTGCTGAAAAGTGATTACAATTTGCTCTAAACAAACTCTTTCAGGGCTGGATCAAAATAACAAAATGCTTATAAACAAGGCAGTTAGTTATGAGAGGTAGTGCCTTTTTGGTCACAGAAAATAGATAGTCTTGGAGGCACGTTAACCTTTCCTCATAGTTACCTTCTTCTGGCACCACCTGTTTTCCACATGGAGACCTAGGTAGGTGAGGGATACCTGAGGCCAGCTCACAAAGCATATTTTGTTTCTCACAGTCTCATGCTTCCCAGCTGCTGACAGCTCTTCTTTCTTTCTCTTTCCATAAACATATGCACGAGACAATCCATGTCTCGTTAAACCTTTTGAATGAGGCAAAACCAGGCTCTGCGAGCCTTGCCAGAGGGTGAAACTTCAAAAAGGCTGTTATTTGCTTCATTTTGTCATTAGAAACTGAAATTAAATGCCTTCGGTTCCTAGGGGAAGCTTTATTATGTACCAGGAATAAAAGCGAGAACAAACTTAAATTGATAAATAGAACAATACTATTGTCTTGGATTATTCTCATGATTATTTAGTTGCATTGGTGCAACTTTATCATAGAAAGTGTGAATAAATTAAACAAAATAATAAGCACTCAGAAGAGAATGCAAAATAATCCAGGAATGACACAATGTGGTTTCAATAGCAGGCATAGGGTAGGTTTTAACTACAGGGTTGCAGACTTGGAGATGCAAGATGGAGCTGTGAGAAACTGCATCAGCATGGTCTTGGCTGCCCCACACTCTTATGAGCCCCTTCTAGATATCACAATGCTGTTTTGTCAGGGGATGCCTAAAGGCAGCATTATACCCACCAGAGTAAGGGACTTAGCAATGGACCTGTAAAAACCTGCTCTTTGTGTTTTGATAGCCCTAAGCATTTTCAGTGAGTTTTCCCACTCTCCTATTTTGTTCTGGCTGGTTGCTACCCAGTGGGGCAGAGACAGCTGTACTTTCATGGCACTTACCATCTGTGCTTTATGCCCAGCTTTGAGTAGCATGTTGAAGGGGGTAGCCTATAAAAATGGAAACAGCTATTGCTAATAGCAGCAGCAGCAGCACAGCGTTATGTGCCCAGATGTGTTACTATTGGTTAAATTTCTGCTTTATTCACTTGCAGGGACTTCATAAACTCTTGAAATGTTTTAGTAGTTACTGTTACACATAACATCAGCACAGCAAACATAGGCTATAGCCAGTACACTGCAAAGCCTGAATGTCCCTCACTGCATCAGGGAGAGGTGGATTATAGGCAACTGGAGAAAAACAGTCTGTACATAATTATGAAGTGCTATGAAGCAAATCCAATAATTATAGCATTGCACAGATTGATTAGCATTCCCAAGGCAGACGTGGAGTCAGACAAAACCAAGTATGTCTTGTTATTGTGCAGGTGTGTGCAGGTTCATGAGCATAAGTTTTGCTATTGAAATGGATCTTATTTTTCATCCTGTAACTGAATACCTGTTAATAACTTTGAATAACAATTTCACTTGCCTGAGCTTCTAGGTAGGAATGGTAGCCAATGCACAAAGATTCTGGTTTCTCATACTTCAGCTGGTCCTCTGGGACACCTGCACAAAAAGAACTTTTGGAGCAAACCCCAAGATAATAAAGACATTCTGGATCCACTTCTTAACATCTGCAAGGTCAAGAAGTAAAGTGACTGGAAAGTGAACCAAGTGTTTTTAAAAAAGACTGGGTAGTTTCAAAGATGAGCTATGAAGAAGCTGAAAAGCATTTCAGAAAGGTTTTTTTTTTAATTTGAATTTTCTGCTGGAACCAAGCTGGAATTTGAGATATATTTGTGTGAGAAGAGGAGCACAACCAGTCACACTTAGCCTTTTTTCTATATTACCCTGCAGTGCAAGTGGGAGAACATCTGGATGCATTAACAGGCACTGGGAGCCAAGCATTTGTTTTTCTTCTCAGTAAATAAGAGATTATGTTTAGCTTTTCAAGACAAGATGGAAAATTATTATGTGGGATGGGTGAGGAAGGAAACGTACTGAGGCTGAGTGTACTCTGGGTTGACTGTTTGATGATTTAAGAACAACATTTACACAAACCCACTCCTATGATGTACAATAGAACTTAAAAGAGGTTTTTATATACAGCAATTCCCACAGCATTCTCCAGGAGAAACTGCCTGCTTACAACTTGGATGGGTGTGCTCTTCTCTGGACAAAAAATGGATGGCTGGGTCCAGAGAGTGGTGGTGAATTGAGTTACTTCCAGGTGGCCATCAGTTGTTCCCCCAGACTCAGTACAAAGGCCAGTCCTGTTTATTGTCTTTGTCAGTAATATGAATAAGGGGATGGAGAGCCCCCTTAGTCACTTAACAGATGACACCAATCTGGGTGGGAGTGCTGATCTGCTGGAGAGCAGGAAGGCTCTGCAGAGGGATCTGGACAGGCTGGAGCATGGGCTGAGCCCAGTGGTGTGAGGCTCAACAAGGCCCAGTGCTGGGCCCTGCCCTTGGGTCACAGCAACCCCAGGCAGTGCCACAGGCTGGGGCAGAGTGGCTGCAAAGCTGCCACAGGAAAAGGCCCTGGGGGTGCTGGTGACAGCAGCTGAGCGTGAGCCAGCAGTGCCCAGGTGGCCAAGAAGGCCAATGGCATCCTGGCCTGTGCCAGCAATGGTGTGGCCAGCAGGAGCAGGGCAGGGATTGTCCCTCTGTATTCAGTGCTGGTGAGGCCACACCTGGAATCCTGTGTTGAGTTTTGGGCCACTCACTACAGGAAAAACATTGAAGTGCTGGAGCAAATTCAGAGAAGGACAATGGAGCTGGTGAAGTCAAGCTGATCACAAGTCCCATGAGCAGCAGCTGAAGGTCACTGGGGTTTTTAACCTGGAGAAAAGGAGGCTCAGAGGGGACCTTACAACTGCCTGAAAGGAGGTTTCACCCATGTGGGGATCACTCTCTTCTCCTGAGTAATAAGCAACAGGACAAGAGGAAATAGATGGAAGTTTCTCCAGGGGAGGGTTAGTTTTGATATTAGAAGAAGGTTGATCACTAAAAAGGTCGTTTAGCATTGGAACAGGGTGCCCAGGGTAGAGGTTGAGTCAACATCCTTGAAGGGATTTAGAGAACAGGAGATGTGCTTCTTACAGACATGGTTTAGCGGTGAGGTTGGCAATGCTGGGTTAATGGATTTAATGATCCTAGGGATGTTTTCCACCTAACCTATTCCATGTTTCTGTAAACCTGCTGTCTCATGAGAGGAAGGGCTAGAGTTTTGTCATAAATGAGTGTTTTAAGATCACTGAAAGAAGCATCGGCAAAACCATCAGTAAAACCAGGTTTCATGCAAAAGCAAAAGCACAACAAAGTTCATTGGCAAGATTCACTCTACTACTTACAGATGGTTAAGGCCCACTGAGGAAAAGCAAAAATGCCCTAAACTATGTCAATCAATTCAAACCAAAACAAACCCCAAATTAAATGGAAAATTATCTATGTGGAGGTGCAAGCAATGGGGGAGGGTGTGGGATCATGTTGTTCATAGAGCCATATATGAGAGAAGAATTTTGTCACAGCAGTGTTTCATCCTGGCTGCATTTTGGGTCAGAAACTTCTTTGAAAGTTTGAGAACAAAAGTATTATCCCATCTGGGTTGTTATTCACACAAAGAAGTGTCCAAGTGTATTTTTGTTAAAAAAATAAAAAATAAGCAGGAGCTCATTAGATAGCACATGTTCCTGGGATCAGGCAGTGTTTCTCATAAACTCAGGAGAAGCTCAGCCCTGGGATGTGTCCTGACCAGCATTACTCAGATCACAGTGCAGCCTGGAAGATGGGGAAATGCACCACCACCACTTTCCTTTGTGCAACGTTAATTTTCTTAAGACCATTGACGATGCCACCTCTCCTAACCCTCTGGGTGCATTCTGCCTTATTCCTCAGGTGGCATTTGCAGGGGGACACAGGCTTAAACCCTGCTCTTCCTGACTGATCAGGATTGTGGGGACGAGCACTACTCCACTCACTATCTTGGTATCCATCTCTACAAGCAGAGAGTCTTGTCAAAGGTGGAAACACTTTTCCCCCATCTTCTTTGTTGGAATAAAAAGGAGATTTTTTTCTTGAACTGTGGCATATCTGTGAAAGTTATGAGCTAAAGCAAGAAATAAGCATATTTGTGTAAGAAACAGCAGATCACAATCTGCAGTCATCTGGTTGGGCAAATGTTTGGTGAACCTGATCATATGCTTTTCTTTCTGTTTTCTTCTTTCTCCAGCCTTTTATTTTTCCTTAACATGATGTGGTTTCCCTTTTTTTCTTTGGTTACACAGTTAAGTAACTTGACACTTTAAATGGAGCTGATAATCTGAGGTTCATGACATGATCTCCAGTAACTGAGTTCCAACAGAATGTCCACTCATGCTTTCTATTACAGTCTTCCCACACCTCTGAACTCTTTCTCTGGAGTACAGCTTCTCTGTGTGCCTCTATTATGTGAAAAAATAACCTGAATTATAACCAATTGTATTCTACATGTTTCCAATTCTTCCCACAAAAATCACACTTAAGTTCTTGCAAATAAACATACAAATTATCACTAACTTTTTGCCTTTTTGCAAACATACTCTTAGGAGGTTATAATTGAGACCAAAATAATTTAAGACATTTCTGAGACTGTGTTGAATCTTACAGTCACTAGAACTACTGCATCAATGAGCAAATGCCTTTTGCAATCCCCATTAAATTAGATTGTTCATATTGGTACAGTGCATTAAGTTGTCTGTGTTTTGTCAAGAAATAATGAATGTGACACTGTCCATAGAGCAGCAGCACAAAGAGCTCCAGGGTCTGTCTGTGTCTGTGAGTCTCTCCAAAGCAGTATCCACAGTAAATCACAGGTTTCAGCCTAGCTTCAGTGAAGGCTGAGCTGACACTTCAAAATGGTTCATTGGAACGGAAATGTGCGTTAGTGTCTGGATATGCAGGAGAAAATACGTGATGAATGGACTTTCTCTAACAGAATTTAGGCTGGGGAAGTCTGTGAAGATGACAATTGAAACTGATATTCCTGGTATAAAAGTGTGCCAAGAAGAAATGATTTTGTCATGTAGGCAAGGTGAAGAGGGAATACACAGGCTGAATTAAATTAGAATATGATGCTAAATAATGTTAAGATGGTGGTCTGTTAATAAAAAGCAGATGGGAAGACTTCAGATTGATATTCTAGTGTGAATTTACTTTCCTTCTCAGTTACTGTCATTACCTCATGCTGTATTTTTATAAAATACTTCATTATGATGGCAGGTGAGGACATATAGAAGAGAAAAAAATAGCACATTGTAAGGGCTGCTTTCTCTTGAGAAAATATTTAGGGTCTTCTTAGAAAGCTTACCAATTATGTGCCAGATTACCTGAGCATAAATCTTCAGTAACACATTTGAAATCAGTGTAGTTATAATGGATTTATAGGTGTATAATTTGCCTTTTACAGATTATTTACCTGATAAATGCTAATGGCTCCTTGGACGTGAAAGTGGAGGGTATTTGGGATTCTACTCAAGGAATACAGAATGGGACTGTAGTGAATAAATATGTCTTAACTTTGGAACTGTTGCCAGAAAATAACTTCTTCCCAAGAAAATACTAGCAAAAATCCTTTGTGAGTTTTATGTGTTAACAGTATGAGTGAAGGAAAGCTCTATAATGCTCTCAAGTTGCACGAAAGACAACTTCAGCCTACACTGAGCACAAAAAAAGTTGCATCTCCTTTTAATATTTTTCTCATTTTTTCATGACATTCATGTGAAGCATTTGAGGCACATGAATGAAGAGGCACATAAGCACTGCCTGCTTATCACACTGCTGCAATGCCTTGTGGCATTCCTCTCACTCAGCTCAGGGCTGAAGCAGTCTCAAGCCTCCTGCAAACCTCTCATGTGCAAGAGTTGTTAAATTTCATTTTATCATTGTTTCCTGCAGATGGCTAGAAATCCATTTGCCTAAACTATCACTATGAGACCTGTGAGACTTGTAAGATTATAACAAAGCTTGCTCCATTTTGCCAACAGTTTTGTGTGATAGTCCATGCATTAACGGATGGCAGCTTATTTCAGGTCAAAAGTCTTTATCTATGAGTGAACTAAGTGTAGAACAGCAAAAAGGGTAATGACAGTACATCCACTCTCTCCATTCCTTTCTAGAAAATTCAGAAATTATTCTTACCAGATCAGCTGCATCATGCAAAACAGAACTCTGTGTAAATCAATCTGTGTAATGAATCCATATTGTGGGGGTTTTAATGGATTACCTCTGAAAAATACTTCAGGAAAAAAAAGACATCGTTATTAAAGAAGAGGTATCTTGACAAATTCAGAGGAAATAATAAAACTTCAGGGAAAGGAAATACAACAAATGGAGTCAGTTTTATCTTCGGAAGGCTCAAAGCATCAAGCACTTACAAAAATAAAAGATCCTCTAAGCTAAACTTTCAGTATGAAATAAATCTTGTCTAAACATTTTGCTGCCTCCTGATAACAAAACAAGTAGGTAACTTTGTATCTTAAACACTTCCTTTCCTTCACACTCACAAAAATAAAACAAGAGAGGAAGAGTATCCATCCCTCTCTGAAGACATATTCACCCGCTGTTTATTCAAGAGGCAGCTTTTTTCAAGAAATCCCTCTGTGTATGATGGCATCTTTATCAGGAGTAGTGACCTATTGATAGCCTCTGTTGCAGGCCAGGACACCCACTGGGTGAAAGGAAGGCGTGCTCAGCCATCTGCTAAAGCAGCCCTGAGCCTGCAGGTCTCCCAGTGCAGCCCTGACACAATCGCTGATGGGGAGCGAGAGGCTGACTCCGCGCCTCTCCCTCACAATAGGGCAGGTGGGATCAGACTTCAAATGAACCCTGCAATGTTCCCACTGACACTCACAGGGAATTTTCACCTTATTTCCATAAATTTGGGAATCTGAAATGCCAGGTTTGTACGTCAAAGAAAAGAATAAAAATTTATAAAAGAAGAACCAAGGTCCTTTGCCATGCCCAAGAGGTTAAAGAGGTGATATGCATGTTCCTTACATTTGCCATTGGATAATATCTTCTAATATTTTTCTTTGGTGAGGATTACTAGTCCATTTTAAATGTGAAAGCATTTCAATGTTTGAGTAATTAGGTAATTTAGGAGCAACAATGGTAAAAATTGTTATGTTTCTTATTGACTGGCATCTTCAGAAAGTATCCCTTAAGGGCTGTTGTCACTGGGCATGGTTCCTGATGTAGAAATTGTTAGCGAGTTTTTAAATGTTTTTTCCATGTCAGCAAATACTCCTGTGTAGATGCAACTAAAGCTGTCATAATATATTCTTATGGTTTTCTGTAGGATGCTTGTATTTCTTGTTCAGCAGTGCCGCC